>NC_141766.1:59392156-60094510 GCF_982258835.1 Parasteatoda tepidariorum
AAATTTCGGATAATTTTTATTTATTTTTTTATTTTAATTTATATTATTTTTTTAACTCCTTTTCAACATTTTAAAGCAAATAAAGTGTTCTATATGTGAAAAGAAATATTTTTCTTTGCTAAAGAGCGAATAATGGCTGAAAAAGGTCAGAAGTCATATCAGGAGGCACGCAGACATCACACCCCGCAACTCCCTATAATATTAACCTATAAATTTCAAATTCCGCCCAAAAATAGAACTTAATGTATCGAATAATTGTACAGAAGGATTTTTTTATAGACCAATTAGTGGATCCACAATGGGCCAAAATAAGTTTTGTTTACTAACTGGCAGGAGATGTTTTAAGCTAAATATTCGCGGGATACGCATGTGAAGCATGGCGCAGTTGGTAAAGCTGTGTGGCAAGCTAGATTTGATGTCCCGGGGGCCATGGGTTCGAAACCCTGCAACGGTCGACCTTCAAATTTTTTCTTTTTTTTTATATTAGTTTTTTAATCTATTTTTTGATATTTTAACCTGAATCAAGCGTTCTGTATATAAAAAAAACTATTTTTTCTTTGGGAAATAGCAAATAATAGCTAATAAACGGATAAATTTCGGATAATTTTCATTTATTTTTTATTTTAATTTATATTATTTTTTTAACTTCTTTTCAATATTTTAAAGCGAATAAAGTGTTCCATATGTGAAAAGAAATATTTTTCTTTGCTAAAGAGCGAATAATGGCAGAAAAAGGGACAGAAGTCATATCAGGAGGCACGCACACATAACACCCCGTAACTCCCTAAAATATTAACCTATAAATTTCAAATTCCGCCCAAAAATAGAATTTAATGTATCGAATAATTGTACTAAAGGATTTTTTTATATACCCATTAGTGGGCCCACAATGGGCCAAAATAAGTCGTGTTTACTAATCGGGAGGAGGTGTTTTAAGCTAAATATTCGCGGAGTAGGCATGTGAAGCATGGCGCAGTTGGTAAAGCTGCGTGGCAAGATAGATTTGATGTCCCGTAGGCCATGGGTTCGAAACCCTGCAACGGTCGACATTCTGATTCTTTCTTCCTTTTAATATTATTTTTTTAAATTTATTTTTTGACATTTTAACGTGAATCAAGTGTTCTGTATATAACAAAAACCATTTTTTCTTTGGGAAATAGCAAATAATAGCTAATAAACGGATAAATTTCGGATAATTTTCATTTATTTTTTATTTTAATTTATATTATTTTTTTAACTTATTTTCAATATTTTAAAGCGAATAAAGTGTTCCATATGTGAAAAGAAATATTTTTCTTTGCTAAAGAGCGAATAATGGCAGAAAAAGGGACAGAAGTCATATCAGGAGGTACGCACACATCACACCCCGTAACTCCCTATACTATTTACCTATAAATTTCCAATTCCGCCCAAAAATAGAATTTAAAGTATCGAATAATCGCACAGAAGGATTTTTTTATAGACCAATTAGTGGGTCCACAATGGGCCAAAATAAGTTTTGTTTACTAACCGGGAGGAGGAGTTTTAAGCTAAATATTCGCGGGGTAGGCATGTGAAGCATGGCGCAGTTGGTATAGCTGTGTGGCAAGATAGATTTGATGTCCCGGGGGCCATGGGTTCGAAACCCTGCAACGGTCGACAATCAAATTTTTTCTTTTTTTTATGTATTATTTTTTTATATTATTTTTTTTAAATTTATTTTTTGATATTTTAACGTGAATCAAGCGTTCTGTATATAAAAAAGGAACTATTTTTTCTTTGGGAAATAGCGAATAATAGCTAATAAACGGATAAATTTCGGATAATTTTTATTTATTTTTTTATTTTAATTTATATTATTTTTTTAACTTCTTTTCAATATTTTAAAGCGAATAAAGTGCTCTATATGAGAAAAGAAATATTTTTCTTTGTTAAAGAGCGAATAATGGCTGAAAAAGGGACAGAAGTCATATCAGGAGGCACGCACACATCACACCCCGCTACTCCCTATACTATTTACCTATAAATTTCCAATTCCGTCCAAAAATAGAATTTAAAGTATCGAATAATCGCACAGAAGGATTTTTTTATAGACCAATTAGTGGGTCCACAATTGGCCAAAATAAGTTTTGTTTACTAACCGGGAGGAGGAGTTTTAAGCTAAATATTCGCGGGGTAGACATGTGAAGCATGGCGCAGTTGGTATAGCTGTGTGGCAAGATAGATTTGATGTCCCGGGGGCCATGGATTCGAAACCCTGCAACAGTCGACATTCAAATTTTTTCTTTTTTTTTTTTATATTATTTTTTTTAAATTTATTTTTTGATATTTTAACGTGATTCAAGTGTTCTGTATATAAAAAAAGAAACTATTTTTTCTTTGGGAAATAACGAATATTAGCTAATAAACGGATAAATTTCGGATAATTTTTATTTATTCTTTTATTTTAATTTATATTATTTTTTTTAACTCCTTTTCAATATTTTAAAGCAAATGAAGTGTTCCATATGTGAAAAGAAATATTTTTCTTTGTTAAAGAGCGAATAATGGCTGGAAAAGGCTAGAAGTCATATCAGGAAGCACGCACACATCACACCCCGTAACTCCCTATAATATTATCCTATAAATTTCAAATTCCGCCCAAAAAAAAAACTTAATTTATCGAATAATTGTACTGAAGGATTTTTTTATAGACCAATTAGTAGGTCCTCAATGGGCCAAAATAAGTTTTGTTTACTAACCGGGAGGAGGTGTTTTAAGCTAAATATACGCGGTGTAGGCATGTGAAGCATGGCGCAGTTGGCAAAGCTGTGTTGCAAGATCGATTTGATGTCCCGGGGGCCATGGGTTCGAAGCCCTGCAACGGTCGACCTTCAAATTTTTTCTTTTTTTTTATATTAGTTTTTTAATCTATTTTTTTATATTTTAACCTGAATCAAGTGTTCTGTATATAAAAAAAACTATTTTTTCTTTGGGAAATAGCGAATAATAGCTAATAAACGGATAAATTTCGGATAATTTTTATTTATTTTTTATTTTAATTTATATTATTTTTTTAACTTCTTTTCAATATTTTAAAGCGAATAAAGTGTTCTTTATGTGAAAAGAAATATTTTTCTTTGATAAAGAGCGAATTATTTCTGAAAAAGGGACAGAAGTCATATCAGGAGGCACGCACACATAACACCCCGTAACTCCCTATAATATTAACCTATAAATTTCAAATTCCGCCCAAAAAAAACTTAATGTATCGAATAATTGTACTGAAGGATTTTTTTTATAGACCAATTAGTAGGTCCTCAATGGGCCAAAATAAGTTTTGTTTACTAACCGGCAGGAGATGTTTTTAGCTAAATATTCGCGGGATACGCATGTGAAGCAAGGCGCAGTTGGTAAAGCTGTGTGGCAAGCTAGATTTGATGTCCCGGGGGCCATGGGTTCGAAACCCTGCAACGGTCGACATTCAAATTTTTTCTTTTTCTTTATATTATTTTTTTAAATTTATTTTTTGATATTTTAACGTGAATCAAGTGTTCTGTATATAAAAAAAAACTATTTTTTCTTTGGGAAATAGCAAATAATAGCTAATAAACGGATAAATTTCGGATAATTTTCATTTATTTTTTATTTTAATTTATATTATTTTTTTAACTTCTTTTCAATATTTTAAAGCGAATAAAGTGTTCCATATGTGAAAAGAAATATTTTTCTTTGCTAAAGAGCGAATAATGGCAGAAAAAGGGACAGAAGTCATATCAGGAGGTACGCACACATCACACCCCGTAACTCCCTATACTATTTACCTATAAATTTCCAATTCCGCCCAAAAATAGAATTTAAAGTATCGAATAATCGCACAGAAGGATTTATTTATAGACCAATTAGTGGGTCCACAATGGGCCAAAATAAGTTTTGTTTACTAACCGGGAGGAGGAGTTTTAAGCTAAATATTCGCGGGGTAGGCATGTGAAGCATGACGCAGTTGGTATAGCTGTGTGGCAAGATAGATTTGATGTCCCGGGGGCCATGGGTTCGAAACCCTGCAACGGTCGACATTCAAATTTTTTCTTTTTTTTATATATTATTTTTTTATATTATTTTTTTAAAATTTATTTTTTGATATTTTAACGTGATTCAAGTGTTCTGTATATAAAAAAAAACTATTTTTTCTTTGGAAAATAACGAATAATAGCTAATAACCGGATAAATTTCGGATAATTTTTATTTATTTTTTTATTTTAATTTATATTATTTTTTTAACATCTTTTCAATATTTTAAAGCAAATAAAGTGTTCTATATGTGAAAAGAAATATTTTTCTTTGCTAAAGAGCGAATAATGGCTGAAAAAGGTCAGAAGTCATATCAGGAGACACGCAGACATCACACCCCGCAACTCCCTATAATATTAACCTATAAATTTCAAATTCCGCCCAAAAATAGAACTTAATGTATCGAATAATTGTACAGAAGGATTTTTTTATAGACCAATTAGTGGACCCACAATGGGCCAAAATAAGTTTTGTTTACTAATCGGGAGGAGGTGTTTTAAGCTAAATATTCGCGGAGTAGGCATGTGAAGCATGGCGCAGTTGGTAAAGCTGTGTGGCAAGATAGATTTGATGTCCCGTAGGCCATGGGTTCGAAACCCTGCAACGGTCGACATTCTAACTTTTTCTTTCTTTTTATATTATTTTTTTTAATTTATTTTTTGATATTTTAACGTGAATCAAGTGTTCTGTATATAAAAAAGGAACTATTTTTTCTTTGGGAAATAGCGAATAATAGCTAATAAACGGATAAATTTCGGATAATTTTTATTTATTTTTTTATTTTAATTTATATTATTTTTTTAACTTCTTTTCAATATTTTAAAGCAAATAAAGTGCTCTATATGAGAAAAGAAATATTTTTCTTTGTTAAAGAGCGAATAATGGCTGAAAAAGGGACAGAAGTCATATCAGGAGGCACGCACACATCACAACCCGCTACTCCCTATACTATTTACCTATAAATTTCCAATTCCGTCCAAAAATAGAATTTAAAGTATCGAATAATCGCACAGAAGGATTTTTTTATAGACCAATTAGTGGGTCCACAATTGCCAAAATAAGTTTTGTTTACTAACCGGGAGGAGGAGTTTTAAGCTAAATATTCGCGGGGTAGACATGTGAAGCATGGCGCAGTTGGTATAGCTGTGTGGCAAGATAGATTTGATGTCCCGGGGGCCATGGATTCGAAACCCTGCAACAGTCGACATTCAAATTTTTTCTTTTTTTTTTTTTTTATATTATTTTTTTTAAATTTATTTTTTGATATTTTAACGTGATTCAAGTGTTCTGTATATAAAAAAAGAAACTATTTTTTCTTTGGGAAATAACGAATATTAGCTAATAACCGGATAAATTTCGGATAATTTTTATTTATTCTTTTATTTTAATTTATATTATTTTTTTTAACTCCTTTTCAATATTTTAAAGCAAATGAAGTGTTCCATATGTGAAAAGAAATATTTTTCTTTGTTAAAGAGCGAATAATGGCTGGAAAAGGCTAGAAGTCATATCAGGAAGCACGCACACATCACACCCCGTAACTCCCTATAATATTAACCTATAAATTTCAAATTCCGCCCAAAAATAGAATTTAACGTACCGAATAATTGCACAGAAGGATTTTATTATAGACCAATTAGTGAGTCCACAATGAGCCAAAATAAGTTTTGTTTACTTACCGGGAGGAGGTGTTTTAAGCTAAATATTTGCGGGGAAGGCATGTGAAGCATGGCGCAGTTGCTAAAGCTGTGTTGCAAGATAGATTTGATGTCCCGTAGGCCATAGGTTCGAAACCCTGCAACGGTCGACATTCAAATTTTTTCTTTTTTTTTATATTAGTTTTTTAATCTATTTTTTTATATTTTAACCGGAATCAAGTGTTCTGTATATAAAAAAAACTATTTTTTCTTTGGGAATTAGCGAATAATAGCTAATAAACGGATAAATTTCGGATAATTTTTATTTATTTTTTATTTTAATTTATATTATTTTTTTTAACTTCTTTTCAATATTTTAAAGCAAATAAAGTGTTCTATATGTGAGAAGAAATATTTTTCTTTGTTAAAGATCGAATAATGGCTGAAAAGGGACAAAAGTCATATCAGGAGGCACGCTCACATCACACCCCTTTACTCCCTATAATATTAACCTATAAATTTCAAATTCCGCCCAAAAATAGAATTTAATTTACCGAATAATTGTACTGAAGGATTTTTTTATAGACCAATTAGTGGGTCCACAATGGGCCAAAATAAGTTTTGTTTACTAACCGGGAGGAGGTGTTTTAAGCTAAATATTTGCGGGGTAGGCATGTGAAGCATGGCGGAGCTGATAAAGCTGTTTGGCAAGATAGATTTCATGTCCCGTAGGCCATGGGTTCGAAACCCTGCAACGGTCGACATTCTAATTCTTTCTTCTTTTTAATATTATTTTTTTAAATTTCTTTTTTGATATTTTAACGTGAATCAAGTGTTCTGTATATAAAAAAAACTATTTTTTCTTTGGGAAATAGCGAATAATAGCTAATAAACGGATAAATTTCGGATAATTTTTATTTATTTTTTATATTAATTTATATTATTTTTTTAACTTCTTTTCAATATTTTAAAGCGAATAAAGTGTTCTTTATGTGAAAAGAAATATTTTTCTTTGATAAAGAGCGAATTATTTTTTAAAAAGGGACAGAAGTCATATCAGGAGGCACGCACACATAACACCCTGTAACTCCCTATAATATTAACCTATAAATTTCAAATTCCGCCCAAAAAAAACTTAATGTATCGAATAATTGTACTGAAGGATTTTTTTATAGACCAATTAGTAGGTCCTCAATGGGCCAAAATAAGTTTTGTTTACTAACCGGGAGGAGTTGTTTTAAGCTAAATATAAGCGGGGTAGGCATGTGAAGCATGGCGCAGTTGGCAAAGCTGTGTTGCAAGATAGATTTGATGTCCCGGGGGCCATGGGTTCGAAGCCCTGCAACGGTCGACCTTCAAATTTTTTCTTTTTTTTTTATATTAGTTTTTTAATCTATTTTTTTATATTTTAACCTGAATCAAGTGTTCTGTATATAAAAAAAACTATTTTTTCTTTGGGAATTAGCGAATAATAGCTAATAAACGGATAAATTTCGGATAATTTTTATTTATTTTTTATTTTAATTTATATTATTTTTTTTAACTTCTTTTCAATATTTTAAAGCAAATAAAGTGTTCTATATGTGAGAAGAAATATTTTTCTCAGTTAAAGATCGAATAATGGCTGAAAAGGGACAAAAGTCATATCAGGAGGCACGCACACATCACACCCCTTTACTCCCTATAATATTAACCTATAAATTTCAAATTCCGCCCAAAAATAGAATTTAATTTACCGAATAATTGTACTGAAGGATTTTTTTATAGACCAATTAGTGGGTCCACAATGGGCCAAAATAAATTTTGTTTACTAACCGGGAGGAGGTGTTTTAAGCTAAATATTTGCGTAGTGGGCATGTGAAGCATGGCGGAGCTGGTAAAGCTGTTTGGCAAGATAGATTTGATGTCCCGTAGGCCATGGGTTCGAGACCCTGCAACGGTCGACATTCTAATTCTTTCTTCTTTTTAATATTATTTTTTTAAATTTATTTTTTGATATTTTAACGTGATTCAAGTGTTCTGTATATAAAAAAAAACTATTTTTTCTTTGGGAATTAGCGAATAATAGCTAATAAACGGATAATTTTTATTTATTTTTTTATTTTAATTTATATTATTTTTTTAACTTCTTTTCAATATTTTAAAGCGAATAAAGTGCTCTATATGAGAAAAGAAATATTTTTCTTTGTTAAAGAGCAAATAATGGCTGAAAAAGGGACAGAAGTCATATCAGGAGGCACGCACACATCACACCCCCTAACTCCCTATACTATTTACCTATAAATTTCCAATTCCGCCCAAAAATAGAATTTAAAGTATCGAATAATCGCACAGAAGGATTTTTTTATAGACCAATTAGTAGGTCCTCAATGGGCCAAAATAAGTTTTGTTTACTAACCGGGAGGAGTTGTTTTAAGCTAAATATAAGCGGGGTAGGCATGTGAAGCATGGCGCAGTTGGCAAAGCTGTGTTGCAAGATAGATTTGATGTCCCGGGGGCCAAGGGTTCGAAACCCTGCAACTGTCGACACTCAAATTTTTCCTTTTTTTTAATATTATTTTTTTAAATTTATTTTTTGATATTTTAACGTGAATCAAGTGTTCTGTATATAAAAAATATACTATTTTTTCTTTGGGAAATAGCGAATAATAGCTAATAAACGGATAAATTTCTAATAATTTTTATTTATTTTTTTATTTTAATTTATATTATTTTTTTAACTTCTTTTCAATATTTTAAAGCGAATAAATTTTCTTTATGTGAAAAGAAATATTTTTCTTTGTTAAAGAGCGAATAATGGCTGAAAAAGGGACAGAAGTCATATCAGGAGGCACGCACACATCACACCCCGTAACTCCCTGTAATATTAACCTATAAATTTCAAATTCCGCCCAAAAATAGAATTTAATGTATCGAATAATTGTACTGAAGGATTTTTTGATATACCAATTAGTGGGCCCACAGTGGGCCAAAATAAGTCTTGTTTACTAATCGGGAGGAGGTGTTTTAAGCTAAATATTCGCGGAGTAGGCATGTGAAGCATGGCACAGTTGGTAAAGCTGTGTCGCAAGATAGATTTGATGTCCCGTAGGCCATGGGTTCGAAACCCTGCAACGGTCGACATTCAAATTTTTTCTTTCTTTTTATATTATTTTTTTAAATTTATTTTTTGATATTTCAACGTGAATCAAGTGTTCTGTATATATAAAAAGAACTATTTTTTCTTTGGGAAATAGCGAACAATAGCTAATAAACGGATAAATTTCGGATAATTTTTATTTTTTTTTTTTTTAATTTATATTATTTTTTTAACTTCTTTTCAATATTTTAAAGCGAATAAAGTGTTCTTTATGTGAAAAGAAATATTTTTCTTTGATAAAGAGCGAATAATGGCTGAAAAAGGGACAGAAGTCATATCAGGAGGCACGCACACATAACACCCCGTAACTCCCTATACTATTAACCTATAAATTTCAAATTCCGCCCAAAAATAGAATTTAATGTATCGAATAATTGTACTGAAGGATTTTTTTATATACCAATTAGTGGGCCCACAATGGGCCAAAATAAGTCGTGTTTACTAATCGGGAGGAGGTGTTTTAAGCTAAATATTCGCGGAGTAGGCATGTGAAGCATGGCGCAGTAGGTAAAGCTGTGTGGCAAGATAGATTTGATGTCCCGTAGGCCATGGGTTCGAAACCCTGCAACGGTCGACATTCTAATTTTTTCTTTTTTTTAATATTATTTTTTTAAATTTATTTTTTGATATTTTAACGGGAATCAAGTGTTCTGTATATAAAAAAAGAACTATTTTTTCTTTGGGAAATAGCGAATAATAGCTAATAAACGGATAAATTTCGGATAATTTTTATTTATTTTTTTATTTTAATTTATATTATTTTTTTTAACTTCTTTTCAATACTTTAAAGCGAATAAAGTGTTCTTTATGTGAAAAGAAATATTTTTCTTTGATAAAGAGCGAATAATGGCTGAAAAAGGGACAGAAGTCATATCAGGAGGCACGCACACATAACACCCCGTAACTCCCTATAATATTAACCTATAAATTTCAAATTCCGCCCAAAAATAGAATTTAATGTATCGAATAATTGTACAGAAGGATTTTTTTATAGACCAATTAGTAGGTCCTCAATGGGCCAAAATAAGTTTTGTTTACCAACCGAGAAGAGGTGTTTTAAGCTAAATATTCGCGGGGTAGGCATGTGAAGCATGGCGCAGTTGGTAAAGCTTTGTGTCAAGATAGATTTGATGTCCCGGGGGCATGGGTTCGAAACCCTGCAACTGTCGACATTCAAATTTTTCCTTTTTTTTAATATTATTTTTTTAAATTTATTTTTTGATATTTTAACGTGAATCAAGTGTTCTGTATATAAAAAAAATACTATTTTTTCTTTGGGAAATAGCGAATAATAGCTAATTAGCGGATAAATTTCTAATAATTTTTATTTATTTTTTTATTTTAATTTATATTATTTTTTTAACTTCTTTTCAATATTTTAAAGCGAATAAATTTTCTTTATGTGAAAAGAAATATTTTTCTTTGTTAAAGAGCGAATAATGGCTGAAAAAGGGACAGAAGTCATATCAGGAGGCACGCACACATCACACCCCGTAACTCCCTGTAATATTAACCTATAAATTTCAAATTCCGCCCAAAAATAGAATTTAATGTATCGAATAATTGTACTGAAGGATTTTTTGATATACCAATTAGTGGGCCCACAGTGGGCCAAAATAAGTCTTGTTTACTAATCGGGAGGAGGTGTTTTAAGCTAAATATTCGCGGAGTAGGCATGTGAAGCATGGCACAGTTGGTAAAGCTGTGTCGCAAGATAGATTTGATGTCCCGTAGGCCATGGGTTCGAAACCCTGCAACGGTCGACATTCAAATTTTTTCTTTCTTTTTATATTATTTTTTTTAATTTATTTTTTGATATTTCAACGTGAATCAAGTGTTCTGTATATATAAAAAGAACTATTTTTTCTTTGGGAAATAGCGAACAATAGCTAATAAACGGATAAATTTCGGATAATTTTTATTTTTTTTTTTTTTTAATTTATATTATTTTTTTAACTTCTTTTCAATATTTTAAAGCGAATAAAGTGTTCTTTATGTGAAAAGAAATATTTTTCTTTGATAAAGAGCGAATAATGGCTGAAAAAGGGACAGAAGTCATATCAGGAGGCACGCACACATAACACCCCGTAACTCCCTATACTATTAACCTATAAATTTCAAATTCCGCCCAAAAATAGAATTTAATGTATCGAATAATTGTACTGAAGGATTTTTTTATATACCAATTAGTGGGCCCACAATGGGCCAAAATAAGTCGTGTTTACTAATCGGGAGGAGGTGTTTTAAGCTAAATATTCGCGGAGTAGGCATGTGAAGCATGGCGCAGTTGGTAAAGCTGTGTGGCAAGATAGATTTGATGTCCCGTAGGCCATGGGTTCGAAACCCTGCAACGGTCGACATTCTAATTTTTTCTTTTTTTTAATATTATTTTTTTAAATTTATTTTTTGATATTTTAACGTGAATCAAGTGTTCTGTATATAAAAAAAGAACTATTTTTTCTTTGGGAAATAGCGAATAATAGCTAATAAACGGATAAATTTCGGATAATTTTTATTTATTTTTTTATTTTAATTTATATTATTTTTTTTAACTTCTTTTCAATACTTTAAAGCGAATAAAGTGTTCTTTATGTGAAAAGAAATATTTTTCTTTGATAAAGAGCGAATAATGGCTGAAAAAGGGACAGAAGTCATATCAGGAGGCACGCACACATAACACCCCGTAACTCCCTATAATATTAACCTATAAATTTCAAATTCCGCCCAAAAATAGAATTTAATGTATCGAATAATTGTACAGAAGGATTTTTTTATAGACCAATTAGTAGGTCCTCAATGGGCCAAAATAAGTTTTGTTTACCAACCGAGAAGAGGTGTTTTAAGCTAAATATTCGCGGGGTAGGCATGTGAAGCATGGCGCAGTTGCTAAAGCTGTGTTGCAAGATAGATTTGATGTCCCGTAGGCCATGGGTTCGAAACCCTGCAACGGTCGACATTCAAATTTTTTCTTTCTTTTTATATTATTTTTTTAAATTTATTTTTTGATATTTCAACGTGAATCAAGTGTTCTGTATATATAAAAAGAACTATTTTTTCTTTGGGAAATAGCGAATCATAGCTAATTAGCGGATAAATTTCGGATAATTTTTATTTATTTTTTTATTTTAATTTATATTATTTTTTTAACTTCTTTTCAATATTTTAAAGCGAATAAAGTGTTCTTTATGTGAAAAGAAATATTTTTCTTTGTTAAAGAGCGAATAATGGCTGAAAAAGGGACAGAAGTCATATCAGGAGGCACGCACACATCACACCTCGTAACTCCCTATAATATTAACCTATAAATTTCAAATTCCGCCCAAAAATAGAATTTGATGTATCGAATAATTGTACTGATGAATTTTTTTATAGACCAATTAGTGGGCCCTCAATTGGCCAAAATAAGTTTTGTTTACTAACCGGGAGGAGGTGTTTTAAGCTAAATAATCGCGGGGTAGGCATGTGAAGCATGGCGCAGTTGGTATAGCGTGTGGCAAGATAGATTTGATGTCCCGGGGGCATGGGTTCGAAACCCTGCAACTGTCGACATTGAAATTTTTTCTTTTTTTTAATATTATTTTTTTTAATTTATTTTTTGATATTTTAACGTGAATCAAGTGTTCTGTATATAAAAAAAGAACTATTTTTTCTTTGGGAAATAGCTAATAAACGGATAATTTTTATTTATTTTTTTATTTTAATTTATATTATTTTTTTAACTTCTTTTCATTATTTTAAAGCGAATAAAGTGCTCTAAATGAGAAAAGAAATATTTTTCTTTGTTAAAGAACAAATAATGGCTGAAAAAGGGACAGAAGTCATATCAGGATTCACGCACACATCGCACCCCCTAACTCCCTATACTATTTACCTATTCATTTCCAATTCCGCCCAAAAATAGAATTTAAAGTATCGAATAATCGCACAGAAGGATTTTTTTATAGACCAATTAGTGGGTCCACAATGGGCCAAAATAAGTTTTGTTTACTAACCGGGAGGAGGAGTTTTAAGCTAAATATTCGCGGGGAAGGCATGTGAAGCATGGCGTAGTTGGTATAGCTGTGTGGCAAGATAGATTTGATGTCCCGGGGGCCATGGGTTCGAAACACTGCAACGGTCGACATTCAAATTTTTTCTTTTTTTTTTATATTATTTTTTTATATTATTTTTTTTAAATTTATTTTTTGATATTTTAACGTGATTCAATTGTTCTGTATATAAAAAAACTATTTTTTCTTTGGGATATAGCGAATAATAGCTAATAAACGGATAAATTTCGGATAATTTTTATTTATTTTTTTTTTTAATTTATATTATTTTTTTAACTTCTTTTCAATACTTTAAAGCGAATAAATTGTTCTTTATGTGAGAAGAAATATTTTTCTTTGATAAAGAGCGAATAATGGCTGAAAAAGGGACAGAAGTCATATCAGGAGGCACGCACACATAACACCCCGTAACTCCCTATAATATTAACCTATAAATTTCAAATTCCGCCCAAAAATAGAATTTAATGTATCGAATAATTGTACTGAAGGATTTTTTTATATACCAATTAGTGGGCCCACAATGGGCCAAAATAAGTCGTGTTTACTAATCGGGAGGAGGTGTTTTAAGCTAAATATTCGCGGAGTAGGCATGTGAAGCATGGCGCAGTTGGTAAAGCTGTGTGGCAAGATAGATTTGATGTCCCGTAGGAAATGGGTTCGAAACCCTGCAACCGTCGACATTCTAATTTTTTCTTTCTTTTTTTATTATTTTTTTAAATTTATTTTTTGATATTTTAACGTGAATCAAGTGTTCTGTATATAAAAAAAGAACTATTTTTTCTTTGGGAAATAGCGAATAATAGCTAATAAACGGATAAATTTCGGATAATTTTTATTTATTTTTTTATTTTAATTTATATTATTTTTTTAACTTCTTTTCAATATTTTAAAGCAAATGAAGTGTTCCATATGTGAAAAGAAATATTTTTCTTTGTTAAAGAGCGAATAATGGCTGGAAAAGGCTAGAAGTCCTATCAGGAGGCACGCACACATCACACCCCGTAACTCCCTATAATATTAACCTATAAATTTCAAATTCCGCCCAAAAAAAAAACTTAATGTATGGAATAATTGTACTGAAGGATTTTTTTATAGACCAATTAGTAGGTCCTCAATGGGCCAAAATAAGTTTTATTTACTAACCGGGAGGAGGTGTTTTAAGCTAAATATACGCGGGGTAGGCATGTGAAGCATGGCGCAGTTGGCAAAGCTGTGTTGCAAGATAGATTTGATATCCCGGGGGCATGGGTTCGAAACCCTGCAACTGTCGACATTTAAATTTTTCCTATTTTTTAATATTATTTTTTTAAATTTATTTTTTGATATTTTAACGTGAATCAAGTGTTCTGTATATAAAAAAAATACTATTTTTTCTTTGGGAAATAGCGAATAATAGCTAATAAACGGATAAAATTCTAATAATTTTTATTTATTTTTTTATTTTAATTTATATTATTTTTTTAACTTCTTTTCAATATTTTAAAGCGAATAAATTTTCTTTATGTGAAAAGAAATATTTCTCTTTGTTAAAGAGCGAATAATGGCTGAAAAAGGGACAGAAGTCATATCAGGAGGCACGCACACATCACACCCCGTAACTCCCTATAATATTAACCTATAAATTTCAAATTCCGCCCAAAAATAGAATTTAATGTACCAAATAATTGCACTGAAGGATTTTATTATAGACCAATTAGTGGGCCCACAATTGGCCAAAATAAGTTTTGTTTACCAACCGAGAAGAGGTGTTTTAAGCTAAATATTCGCGGGGTAGGCATGTGAAGCATGGCGCAGTTGGTAAAGCTGTGTGGAAAGATAGATTTGATGTCCCGGGGGTATGGGTTCGAAACCCTGCAATTGTCGACATTCAAATTTTTCCTTTTTATTAATATTATTTTTTTAAATTTATTTTTTGATATTTTAACGTGAATCAAGTGTTCTGTATATAAAAAAAATACTATTTTTTCTTTGGGAAATAGCGAATAATAGCTAATAAACGGATAAATTTCGGATAATTTTTATTTATTTTTTTATTTTAATTTATATTATTTTTTTAACTTCTTTTCAATATTTTAAAGCAAATGAAGTGTTCCATATGTGAAAAGAAATATTTTTCTTTGTTAAAGAGCGAATAATGGCTGGAAAAGGCTAGAAGTCCTATCAGGAGGCACGCACACATCACACCCCGTAACTCCCTATAATATTAACCTATAAATTTCAAATTCCGCCCAAAAAAAAACTTAATGTATGGAATAATTGTACTGAAGGATTTTTTTATAGACCAATTAGTAGGTCCTCAATGGGCCAAAATAAGTTTTATTTACTAACCGGGAGGAGGTGTTTTAAGCTAAATATTCGCGGAGTAGGCATGTGAAGCATGGCGCAGTTGGTAAAGCTGTGTGGCAAGATAGATTTGATGTCCCGTAGGCCATGGGTTCGAAACCCTGCAAGGGCTGACATTCAAATGTTTTCTTTCTTTTTATATTATTTTTTTTAATTTATTTTTTGATATTTCAACGTGAATCAAGTGTTCTGTATATATAAAAAGAACTATTTTTTCTTTGGGAAATTGCGAATCATAGCTAATTAACGTATAAATTTCGGATAATTTTTATTTATTTTTTTATTTTAATTTATAATATTTTTTTAGCTTCTTTTCAAAATTTTAAAGCGAATAAAGTGTTCTATATGAGAAAAGAAATATTTTTCTTTGCTAAAGAGCGAATAATGGCTGAAAAAGGTCAGAAGTCATATCAGGAGGCATGCAGACATCACACCCCGCAACTCCCTATAATATTAACCTATAAATTTCAAATTCCGCCCAAAAATAGAACTTAATGTATCGAATAATTGTACTGAAGGATTTTTTATAGACCAATTAGTGGACCCACAATGGGCCAAAATAAGTTTTGTTTACTAACCGGCAGGAGATGTTTTAAGCTAAATATTCGCGGGATACGCATGTGAAGCATGGCGCAGTTGGTAAAGCTGTGTGGCAAGATAGATTTGTTGTCCCGGGGGCCATGGGTTCGAAACCCTGCAACGGTCGACATTCAAATTTTTTCTTTTTCTTTATATTATTTTTTTATATTATTTTTTTAAAATTTATTTTTTGATATTTTAACGTGAATCAAGTGTTCTGTATATAAAAAAAAAACTATTTTTTCTTTGGGAAATAACGAATAATAGCTAATAAACGGATAAATTTCGGATAATTTTTATTATTTTTTTATTTTAATTTATATTATTTTTTTAACTTCTTTTCAATATTTTAAAGCAAATGAAGTGTTCCATATGTGAAAAGAAATATTTTTCTTTGTTAAAGAGCGAATAATGGCTGAAAAAGGGACAGAAGTCATATCAGGAGGCACGCACACATCACACCCCGTAACTCCCTCTACTATTTACCTATAAATTTCCAAATCCGCCCAAAAATAGAATTTAAAGTATCGAATAATTGCACAGAAAGATTTTTTTATAGACCAATTAGTGGGTCCACAATGTGCCAAAATAAGTTTTGTTTACTAACCGGGAGGAGGAGTTTTAAGCTAAATATTCGCGGGGTAGGCATGTGAAGCATAGCGCAGTTGGTAAAGTTGTGTGGCAAGATAGATTTGATGTCCTGTAGGCCATGGGTTCGGTCAAATTTTCAAAAAACTTTCTTTTTTTTTGTTTATTTTAAATTATATTATTTTTTTATGTATTTTTCGATATTCTGGAGGTTCCTGCATGAAGGAAAAAAAGTTTTTTTATTGGGAAAATGGGAAAAAACTGGAGAAATCCAGGAAAATCTGTTTATTTGCTCTTTTTCGACTTCTATTGTAACATTTTGGATATTCTAGCATGCATAGGGTGTTTTCTGTGTGTGAAGTCCAGCAAAGAAAGCGTAATGGAATAATAAAAAGAAAAGAATAAAAAAATAAAATGGCTGGAGAAAGGCTCAAATTTCAAGCCCCCCTAGCTCCCTTTAATATCAAGGTATAATTTTCAAACTCGGACCATGGGTAGGGTTCTATGGTTCAAACAAGGCTGCTGAGGAGAATTTTTATAGGCCAATTAGGGGGGTCACAGTGGGCCCGTAAATGTATATTGCGAAGATGAGAGGAGAGAGCTTTTGAAGCGAAACTGTGGTGGGCTTCACGTATCACCGTGGACTGGAAGGTAGACCACCAGACAAGCAAGTTCGCAGCAGGAGGGAGGGGTCCAGGGTTCGAATCCCAGGGACGGTCAAATTTTCAAAAAATTTTCTTTTTTTTTGTTTATTTTAAATTATATTATTTTTTTAATGTTTTTTTTTTCAATATTCTGGAGGTTTCTGAATGTAAGGAAAAAAATTTTTTTATAGGTAAAATAGGAAAAAACTGGAAAAATCCAGGAAAATCAGTTTATTTGCTCTCTTGCGACTTCTATTGTAACATTTTGGATATTTTGGCATGCATGGGTGTTTTCTGTGTGTGAAGTCTAGCAAAGAAAGCGTAATGGAATAATAAAAAAAAAGAATAAAAAAATAAAATGGCTCGAGAAAGGTTCAAATTTCAAGGCCCCTTAGCTCCCTTTAATATCAAGGTATAATTTTCAAACTCGGACAATAAGTAGGGGTCTATGGTCCAAACAAGGCTGAAGAAGAGAATTTTTATAGGCCAATTAGGGGGTCGCAATGGGCCCCTTGAGGTATATTGCGAAGATGAGAGGAGAGAGCTTTTGAAGCGAAACTGTGGTAGGCTTCACGTATCCTCGTGGACTGGAAGGTAGGCCACCAGACAAGCAAGTTTGCTGCTGGAGGGAGGGGTCCTGGGTTTGAATTCCAGTGACGGGCAAATTTTCAGATGAAAATGACTGCACAAAAACCTACTAATCTTGAAAAATTTTTTGAAATAGATTTTGAACCAGAAAATTGGTTTTTTATTCTTGCAACAAGACATGTTCATGTAGGAGGGTATCTAATCAATCTATTAACATAAGATATTGATTGCTGGCTCTATCTATTTTGGTTATAAACCACTAAATAAAAGTAGCCAGGAAAATGACAGATTTTCTTGGGACAAGCAATTTATTGACAAATGAAGCAAATATTTTAAACGAAGTTTTTGTAAATAATACCCTCTGCGTATATTATAGGAATGCTTACATCAGTTGAGATAAAAAAAAATTAGATAATGAAAACTTTATGGGAAGTTTTGAAGCTAGTTATTATTGGAAACGTTGTTTGGGACATGTAAGGAAAATGACATTTTGAAGTTCAATTAAATTTTTTAACCATACAAAACAGTCAATGCTAGTGCGAAGCAATGCAATTTATTAATTTTTTTAAAAAGCAGTTCCTTTAGTATTAGATCTTGGAGCAAGGGACAGTGAATTGTCATATTTTGAGAGAATCATTCATATATATATATATATATATATATATATATATATATATATATATATATATATATATATATATATATATATATATATATATATATATATATATATATATATATATATATATATATATACAGGGAGTCTCAGTTAAGCGTTTCAGAACTTCTAAGAGGGATAGGGGGCATCCTGACGATTCGAAATAATATAGCAATGTGTGGTCGGAAATGCTTTCCTGAAGCGGTGACGTACACAGAAGCACCGTAAGTGAAAAAAACCGTAAGTGAAAAATCGTTTTAATAATACATTTAAAAAATTATATGTTACATGGGCCAAAGTAAGTGTTCGAAGTTTCTGCCACCAGCTACAATGTACACCTTACATCTCCGGCGCATGGACATTCGAACATTCTGCAATACTCCAGGCATATCTCGCTGGCAGCTACTGCGATTCCTGTAACCAGCATTATCAACAGGGGTGTCATAAACCTAGTTTTCATATAACTCCAGAAATCAAGACATGATAGGATCGGGTGACCGAGGAGGCCATATAATTTTTTCAATGTATTATTATAGCGATTTTTCACTTACGGTCCCTTTTTCTTTATGGTGCTTCTGTGTACGTCACCGCTTCAGGAAAGCATTTCCGACCCCACATTGCTATTTGATTTCGAGTCGTCAGGATGCCCCCTACCGCTCTTAGAAGTTCTGAAACGCTTAACTGAGACATGATATATATATATATATATATATATATATATATATATATATATATATATATATATATATATATATATATATATATATATATATATATATATATATATACATATATATATATATATATATATATATATATATATATATATATATATATATATATATATATATATATATATATATATATATACATTACATTTACATGCTGACACAGGGAGACTGTAAAGGCAGATAGAGGGGACCTAAATAAGCATGTTAATGTTGCTTACTTTAGAGCAGCTATTGTAAACGGATTATAATTTGATTCTGAGCTGCTTAATTGTGATCTATTGTAAGTTGTTCATCCCCTTCTTGATTTTTGAACTTGAATTTTTTCTAACTTATGATTAATGCTGCTTTATATTTTAGCGTTTTTACGCTGTATTTTACATTTTTATTCAAAATCAATTAGTTTACAATGAATTACATTTTACGAAAGCTGATTAAAAGAGCGTTCACCGACATGCAGGATTCAGGGCTCTCTAAAAAAAATTTTATCTTCAGTTTCTAGGACTGCTGAATGGTTGGAGACCTCAACTATGCTAATGAATTCATGCAAACGATAAAGAAAAACGATGAAGCGATTATGAAATTAGACACAAACGTGCTTTCTCTGAATAAAAATCTTTTTTTCCCCTCTGTATTTGCCATTTTCCAACAACGTGGCCGTCACGTTCTCCCAATTTAAACCCTAGTGATTTTTGGCTTTGGATGCACTGGACGAATGTTGCTTACAGAATCTAGCCGAATCCTTACAGAATCTAGCCGAATCCTACTTATGCCTTAATCATCAGTAAGATGTTTATTGCATGAAGCTCTTTTTCTTTTTGGCATTGTCTCTGTAAACACGTAGCCTTGTCTTATCGCTAATAAACTTTTAGTAAACCCCTGAACTCTATTCTTTCCCTCAGGTTAACAGCATTTCTGTGTGAAAAAAATCCATTTTTGGTCTTTCCCCTGGCATTATCCCGTCAGTCATCATTTGGCAAGAAATATATTTCTTTTCTTTCGCCAAACAAAATTCCATTGCTTCATGATTGTTCTGCTAAAATATCAGATCATTCTGACTAAAAGTTATCGAGTTTTGGAATCCCCCGTGTATATGGAGGCGTTTTTGAAATGAATTATAAAAAATGAATCTTGCTACTTACTTGGAACAGCTGCTCACTACAGTTTTTTGTGCGAAGCGATATTTTCAAACGCAGTTTTGTTTTCAGTAAAAGAAATAAATACAGTGGAACCTGTCTAAATTGACCACCCTCGGGACTAAGTCAAATAGTCACTGTATAGAGGTGGTCACTTTATGAAGTCTCCTTAAAAAGGCCAGGCCTTAATCTCCTTAAAAGGCCACTTTACCCAGGTGATCACTTTTACAGGTTTCACTGTAATATAATTTCTGACCTGTGCTCATTAGATATTAATCATAATAAGTAATTCGGGTAACTTTGAAATTGAGATTTTTTGGTTATCTACAGATAGATATTTGGAAAGGAGCCGACCGATATAGTGGTTAGGGAGTTCATTAGAAATGCCCTGGGGTCGAATATCGGACAAGGCATGGACGTTCTCTCATGTGTCCTTATTGCGGGAGAAACTTTGAGCCACCTAATATTGCGCCGCTGAAAGAGTGGCTAACAAATCTGTTTTACTAATATCTGAATGACGAGTGTCAATCGGACGAGCATTTAAACATACAGTTTATTTTTTATCATTATTATCTATAAAAAGAACGGTTGAAAAAACTCACATTCCTTTAAGTTGTTTATTCTTGTTGCAAACAATGCAAACTTTAGTCTTAATATTTAGTTTCAGTAGTGAAAGAAAGCTCCAAATTATCATTTAGATTTAAATGAGTATGTACTATCACTGTCTTAGCTATGTAAACATATCAGTTTGACTATTGGTTATTTCATTGTTATTACTATTTTATTTAGTTATCTAAATCTATTTCTCAAAATATACTAATTTTTGTATAACATCAATCATGTTCTAATATTCTTACCTGAATATATTTTCAAAATTTCTTTAATATTGTTGCTAATCTTTCACTACTTATTAAAAAATTTAAATAACTGCTCGTTCCTAATCTGGGAGATGTGGTTGAACTGGATAAGTAGACAATATGAGTTTTTCAAACCATGTCTGGAGACTGTACTAACTACATGTACAATTTATACTGCTTTCACTGTTAACGTAGTGAATAAAGAACTTGCAATAAGAGCCCTAGAATAAAAGAAACACTAGTCCAGGGGTGACGAACCTTTGTACACCAACGTGCCATTTTTTTTCTAAAAAATTGTTTAATGAGGTCATAGACGTGCCGTCAAATAATTTTGACTTCGTGATTATAGGGAAAATAATAATACTAAATACTATCAACTCAAAACTCGTTATTTACATGGGAAATTTTTTTTATTGCAATGTCTCAGTTATACGCGTTATTCAACTTAAAGTAACATCAGTGTGACTTCTGTTGTTGCAGATTAGATGACCAATAACTTATATTAGGTTGTAAGATGTTAGTCTAAGCAGGACTGTTGATTTTTTTGCTAGTTATTTATTGTTAGTTTGTTTTTTACTGTTAATAATTATTTTTTAGCATTAATTTTTAATTTTTTTATTAATAATTATTTATTATTTTCTTTGTTTTCTGTGAATTTTAATTTAATTGTTACATATGCTTCATAGCGTAATAACATTTGTGTAATAACAATTCATAGTGTAACAACAATTGTGATCTGTGGAGTGCCCAAAATATTGCGTGGCATAAGTGGCACGCGTGCCATTAGTTCGCCATCCCTGCTCTAGTCTAACCCTCCTAAAACCATATATGGGCCGAGATGGAGCCATGAAAGTTCAGCCATATGTTATCTCTGTCATCTAGATGGATAACATTTTCACTATGGGGAGGCATAAATAAGTTGTTGTAAAATAACTTGGAAACAGTTTCATGTTAACATATTTTATTTAATGTTTTTCCAATAGAGCTTCTTCTTGTCATCAACTAAAAAAGAAAAATATTACAATTATTGTAGAAAATAAATAGAAAAATTAAACTAATACGTTTGAAATTACTTAACTCAAAAGTGCTAGTATTTTGCAAAATGAACATTTTGTTTGTAATTTGAATTCCTCATTTTAGCCCATTTGAAAAACTTTTTATAGAAATTAAATATAATTTTTTTTCTTACTAATGATTATTTTGCCGAGCAATAGAAAAATCGACGTAAGTGACAAATTTTAATATATATATTCGTTATATATTTGGCATTGTTGTATATCATAAGCTACTTATTGCCAAAGAATTTTTTTTCAAAATTCAATTTTGTTTTATTAGTTTTTTGAAATTCTATTTTAACGTTCAATTCGACTTCATTCAATTCTGTTTTCCATAGCAATAGACAGGTTAGTCCTAATGACGTCACCAAAGTGTTCCAATATTAGAAGATGAAACCGAAGTTTAACATGGCATTTCCTGTCAAAACTGAAGTGGCATATGTTTTTCGTTGAATTTAAGTAACGAAATAGTTTGTTTAAGTATATTAAGGGTCTGATTTGGATAGAAAATAATCAGTTTGATTTAATAGCGTCATTCAGTTTAAGGCTTCTTAAATTGTAAAAAGTGAAAGATTAATTACGCTATATTATGTGTTACATTACGAAAGATGGTAACAATGGTATCATCGTTAAACTTCGAACTTTGTTTTTTGTACTTCGAACTTTGCTTTTGTTTTTGTTAATTAATCAAAATTAACCATGGAAAAGATTATTCATGTTTGTTTGTAGCACAGAAAATAATTGAAAACATAAAATAATAATAAAAATAATGAGGGAGTGACCACTTGGATCAGTCTGCGTAGGGACCGAGGGTGTGCGGTATTGGTCCTCGTTAAACTGTGCTACCGTAAAGTGCTCGACTTCGCGCGCAGGTCGTCGGGCTACCGAAGCGGGGGTGCCATCCCCTCCGCAGAGGATCAAAATTGTGGTGGCATGTCTTCGGATCATCCTCTGGGATGTTTCCCAGACCGTCGCCAATAGCCCATTGTGCAGCTTTAGTGCGACGTAAATTAACAACAACAACAAATTTCATCTTTTGTTTTCATATTTTGTAATCTGGCAATCTTTCTGCGAAAACATTTTTAAATCCTTCTTGAAAAATTTTCTGTCCTTGTAAGTTGATCTGATTTTGCTACTCGCTTGATAGTCTCTTTTAAATGTTTTTTATTTTATTTTATTTTCTGTTTTTACATGCTATTTTTACTTTTTGTGATCTATTTTTTTTGTTGTTATTTTTATAAAATAATTTTTTGAGTGCTCCTCACACTATTGTATTGGCTTTATTGATACAATATCAGAAAGCACTCTGTTTTGCGGATATAATCGTGTGGGCTGAAGAAAAGATTATATCTTTTTTTTCCCGGTTTTATTTTTCCGGTTTTTTAAATAAAATTTCATCCTTTCTTTTTTTTTCTTTTTTTAATACATTATATAAACTGTTGTTTGTTATTTTTTACTTATTATTCCACCCCCCCCCCTTTTTTTTTTCTTCATATGTCTATAATTTTTCTTTGTTTTATTCTTCATTTTGAACTTATATATATATATATATATATATATATATATATATATATATATATATATATATATATATATGTAACATAAAAAGCTTCTATTAATCTTTTTATATCAGCTTCTTCGTTATAAAACAACTCCTATTTTATTACTAATTAATCGAACTGCTTTTGACTGCTTCGAAGTCGAACTACTTTTTCACACTTTTAAAAGCCACATCCTGTATCTAAATCTATTTTTGGCCCAACTATGCATAAATTTAAATAAAGACATTCTTCCCTTTTAAGCTTCGTGGGAATTACTCGAGCTAGTTCTTAAACCAATAATAATCTGTAAGATTTCCCTCTTTTCCCTAAATAGAGACATTTTCAGAAAATTTGCAAGATTTTCCCTACCAGAAAGAATGATCGCTGATGGAGTAAACATCACTTTTTCGCTAACACTCAACAAAGTATGACATAAATAAAGTTACTCTGATTTAATCAAAATCCTGTGTCTGTTTCCCTTGCTCGGTCCGACTGCATCTTTCTACATATATATATATATATATATATATATATATATATATATATATATATATATATATATATATATATATATATATATATATATATATATATATATATATATATATATGAATATTAAAATCACTAGCGTGTGGAGAGTCATAGGAGAAGGTCAGTTTCTGTTTTGACTTTTAAATAGATTAAAAACTTTTGAGTTCAGAAACTATATGGAACTGAAATAAAAAGTTCCAAAAGAAACCGTATTGGAAATTTAAAAAAATATTTTTGACAAGTAATTACGAAAAATATTAGGAAAGGGGAAAATATCGCCATCCTCCCACATTCGTATTCGAGCGTTGCGTTCGCGAATAGAACATAGTGCTTTGTTTCTGTATCTTAATTAATTACCTACAAACAGAAAATGTAATATTAACTTAATAACACATATTATTATTGCTGGGAATTCATAATAATTAAAGGAAAATTCTGGGGAAATATTCAATCATTTATATAAATAAAGAAAAGTTTTCGTGAATATTGACTAAAGTAAAACAATAGCTGTCTGTCTGATAGTCTGACTTCAATGAGTTAAGGGTAAAAATTATTGTAATAATTTTAACCCTCAGCGCATTGCTGTCAGACTAGCAGTAACAATTAATAGTCAGTAACAATTGAACTGTTATAAACCAAATACACACCTATTGCACTATTACAGACTATTTTTAATTAATTAATAGTTATAATTAATTAATAGTTATAATTAATTTCCTTTCGTTTGCGCTTTATATGCAGGTCCTGGCCAAATTATTAGGCGCACTGTAAGTCCTAAAATCCTAATTAACTAAAATCCTAAAATCCTAATTAAGTGAAATCCTAATTAACAGCTTCATTATTTTCACTCGGCTGTAACTGGTTTAAACTTATTTATGATCATGCATGAATTGTTTAACATTGTAATGTAAAACAAATAGGAAGTATATAAAAAGTCTCCCGAATAAAAACCCATTACATGTATGTTTAAATATAAAAGTATTGCATATAATTTCGTGTAACACATGTAATTATTAAAAATCTACGATGTGTCTAATAATTTGGTCTAATTATTATAATATACTAATATAATACATGATATAACAAATATTCTAATTTATACAATATATCGTCGAATTTAACCAGTTGATGCCCGAACGTGAACAAGTACAAACCTGTTTCAGTAGCGTAAAAACAATAAAGCTGTATTGTATCACCTGATAATTAAGATTTTACATAGTACGTCTAATAAATTGGCCAGGGACTTTATCTATTAACCTTCAACGCACCACATTCAGACCGGTAAAATAACAAATGTCTTGCTTTAACTTAAAGCCTCAAAATATATGTTTTTTTCTTGTCTTCCATGCAGTCTTATTTCATAATTAGAATTTCAGAGAAGATAATGAGTTATGTTTTTTTGTAGGAGCCATTAAATAGACATTTCCATGAAAATCTAATAAAAGAATGAAACCACAAATTTAGAAAAAGGCAAACATTTAACATTATAAATCCAAATTTGTATTATTTTAATTAATAAAATGAGAAAAACAATTTTAGCAGAAAAATTTAAATTATGTGCAGCACTTGATCAGGGGACACACAGGAGCTGTTGTCAGTGGTGAACCCGATGGCCCATAATGGAAAATCAAGTAAGAAAAAGCAATTAGAAAAAATGTAAACGCAAAGAAAAATAAATGACAAATAATCACAAAGTAAGTCTAAATAATGACGTATATGAACGAAGACATAATAAAGAGAAGCCCACAGATAAGAAAAATAAAATATATATTGCCAAATCATTAAAAAAACTTTAGAAATAAATCAACCCCTTTTTTGAAAATCTTGAAAAAGAGAAAAACATTGAATGAGTAAAAAGTTTAGAAAGGTGTCTATATGCTTTAGGAACATAAAATCCTTAATTTCAAAGCCTATTTATGCGGGATTCAATATCGGCCGTCTTTAAAATATTTTGGATTAAAATATCATAATTACAGTGATTAAAAGTCTCGTATTAAGAAATATCTTAAATTTTCATTATTTTTGTTATTGTCTGCTAAAATTGTTTTTCTGACTTTATAAAATAAAAAAGATCATATTTTTTAACGTATAATAATCGTAATTATAAAATAAACAAAAATAATAAAATAAAAGCATTTTAAACATTTGAAGTCATAAAGTTATTAGTGAAAAAATAAATTAAGGTTTTAAATATAAATTCGACATATGCATACATTAAAGAAATATTCAGTCTATGCAGAGTGCATTGATTCTACATGGTACAGTATTGAGTACTGTTCTTCGTTCAGCATTAAAAATTTATTTTTTATATTAGATAAGTTAACAATCTCCCAAAAGTTAAATAAGCTCCAAAATAAACAAATGAAACCAATATTTTAATTTATGATAAGAGGAATTAAGAACAATGCTAACATTTCACTAATACCTTTTAATCAAATATTATAGAATCGACTGTTCATCTATACAGAAAACGTAGTTCTGTAAAAAAGTCCTAAACTAATTGACAAAATTCAAATCCCAAACTAATAACCCAGTTCCTAATTTTTTTTCCGATTGTCCTTAAACTAAAAATCAATGATCAATTCTTTTCTATCCAAACTAGATCCTTTAAAGTCATTTCATTATTTTGAGTTTAATGGGAAACAATGCCATGTTTAGAATTGAGTGCTGTGAAGGACACTGACAATGTAGGATTCTTTTCTCGAAATTTACCACATTTCAACTACACGATCGCTTTTAAATTAAGAGATTAAAAAAAGCATCATTAATTTAAGTTTAAAAAATGTGCAGATTTTGTATTTTTCATTTCCAACATTATTAAGATTTAGTGTACATGTGAGACGGACATTTGCTTTTTCTTCTCATTTAGTGCATCGAATTGACAGATTTAATAATGTATTTATTTGTGTAATAAGAAACTTTATTTTTTTAGCTCCTTATATTTATATTATTGCTAAGCTATTGGAAAGCTCTTAAATCTTTCAACGACAATAAGAAATGAAAACACTAAAAGGTGAAAGACTTTTTTTTATCACATTTCCTCGGTTCGTTCTAGCATTAACAACGAAGACGCTCACTCAACTATTTATTTTCATATTCAAACACCTTTCAGTCAAGGTCATTTGCTTCGAGTTAATAAGGCGAGCTTTTCATTCTTAACTCAGTTCAAAAACCGTGTTTTAGAAAAAAGCTCAACGAAAAAAAAATGCTCATCTTCAATGTTCAACCCGAATTTCACACCTAAACGAAGAATTTCGTACTTAACTTCTTTTTATCGCTAAGCATAGTCATACAAATGCTCCTCTTTAATGTTTTAGTTGTGCTTAAACACGCCTCTTCAGCTGTGTCCATTTTCTTAAATAAGTATTTTTAGCTGTGTCCAGAAATAATAGCTCACCAACGCTATGTTTATCAGGATTGATACCTGGTGTTCTTCTTGAAGTAGTTTTTGTCGATTGAAATTTTATGGATTTGGTCTATTATTCAGAATTTAAGCTGGTTAATCTATCAACAGCTCGTATGCATATATTAGAAACAGGTGATATCAAGCAAAAATGTGTTCTTACAGTCTTAAAACGCATGGGTTTGGTAAATGTTACAAGGAACTATAATATCACAAAAATGTTCAAACTTTGGAATTAAACAATACTAATGACCAAATTTTCTTTACGCATGCTGTAACTGGAATAAAACATATTTATTAAAGCCGCTTTATTTTCTATTGGGGCGCTTTTTTTTTAGATCAACCTGCTAGTCTTTCTTATAAAGTAAGGTCAGAGTCTGGTTGATAGGGCACTCGGCCCCTTCCTAAGAGTTCGTGGGTTCGATCCCAGCCGGCCGAAGAGTCCCCGTGTAGTATATGGTGACTGATGCATGTTAAATCTGTCGAGTCGCTAAGTTCTACATGTACCCATGACAAATCAATACCTCTGGGGGTACTCATCCAGAGTTCCCTTGTCTTCTGGATTGGATTCAAAATGACAAGGCTACTGAGTTGAGAATCATTAGTACCCAAAAATTAGATCGGATATAAAATAAGACCGGACTACATTTCCAGCGAGATTTTTTCTGTCTTTAAATAAATTGTATAGGGATCCCATAGTGACTGTATATCACTGAATGTGAAGAGCCTTTATTAAGAAGTATTTTGTAGCAAGGGCCTTTAGAAGTTTTGTTTCTTCTCTGATTTGTATTATTTAGATCATAAAAGGTCCACTATTGAAAGAAACTTCTAATATAATTCTGATATCCAGTAATATTGGAAGTTCATTAAAATTTATTTACGAAACGTTCAGAAGTAAATAAATATTTTTCTATTTTTGATATTTTAGCATTTAATATTTATTTCAAACTTTAATGAACATGTATAACATTACTTTATATCATTTGATATGAAAGTTAAGAAAAAGAAATTGTTTTAGTTTTATGTTTTTATTTTAATTATGATATTTGTTGCATTTTTAAGCAAATTTGATTGCATTTTCATGGGCATTTATAGGAATGTTTTAGGTCATCAAAATCCAAACTGACTGTTTGATATTATTAACTAAAGATTTTAAAGTGTGTTTTGAAATTATCATATAAAAGTATTCATATAGAAAAACTGTTTTTTTTTTATCAATTTTTAGAGAATGAATTGTTAAGAAAGAAATTCTACTCACTTGATTGGAGCATCATTTACTGTTCTTATTTATTTGATTAGATTTAATCATCGAAATTATCTTTTAGCTTATAACTTCTTTTCTTCGTATTTCGAATTCTATCTATCGCGTCGAATTTTTGTTTTAACAATATTTGATCATTTATGTTTGGGAACTTTGCTCCAGCAACATTAAAGTACTTTTTACTCATGTTTTGAAATTTTGAAATATTGCTGTCGTCCAAATTTTTTCTCTCTTTGATTTGAAGATCAGATTTTTCGATGTCATCGAAATTTCCCCCGTTTTGAACTTCGTTCCCATCAATTTTCCTTTGCAGATCTGTTTTCTCAGTTTCATCAAAATTTCTTTTTCCCATACTTCGAAATCCTGCTCTGTCGATTTCATCAAAATTTCTTTTGCCTATATTTCTGAATCCCGCACTGTCAATTTCATCAAAATTTCTTTTCCTCATACTTCCGAATCCTGCTCTGTCAATTTCATCAAAATTTCTTTTCTTCATGTCTTGGAATCCTGCTCTGTCAATTTCATCAAAATTTCTTTTCTTCATGTCTTGGAATCCTGCTCTGTCAATTTCATCGAAATTTCTTTTCTTCATGTCTTGGAATCCTGCTCTGTCAATTTCATCAAAATTTCTTTTCGCCATACTTCGGAATCCTGATCTATCAATTTCATCAAAATTTCTTTTCCCCATGCTTCGAAATCCTGCTCTGTCAATTTCATCAAAATTTCTCTTCCCCATGCTTCGGAATCCTGCTCTGTCAATTTCATCAAAATTTCTTTTTCTCATATAACGTAAAGCATTTTTATCGAGATTCATTAAAACTGGCTTATAAGGACTGTTTGGTCTTTTTTCCTTAATTTCTCGGAGAACTACTCCACCACCGATTTTGTCCAGGGGTGCATATCTTTTCAAGATTTTCTTTTCAGAAGATATCTGAAATATAATATTAAAAATAGCACACTTTAAAAATCTTGTGCAAATACTTCGCAAAAATTCTTAAAACTCATTGAAATCAGTTAAATTTGTATGACATCTAATATTTTCTATGCTGATAAATTTCCTAAAAAAGAGACCCTATATCAATGCTCACCTTTCATTCAGAGAATGAAATTAAAAAAAATTTCTTTCAAAATATTTAATACACTGTAAAACTGTTATGTAATACAAATTTGATGTTTAACAACTCTAAAAATTGTGTCATCCCCCCCCCCCCCAAAAAAAAATTTGCAGCAATTTTCTCTTTTTCCTTATAACAACTAAACGGTGTACCCTACTTAAAACTTTGTGCACACCAAAATTAAAGGACATTAAATGCTACATCCTTAAATTTGATTGAACGATTTGATCAGAATAAGTTGTGATAAAAATTCAAAAATGTTTCCACTTCGGCTGAAAAAAAAAGTCTTACTTTCACTTGAAGTCGAAATGTAAGATACCATAATTCAATAATTCATACGATAACTCAATAATGTAAATACAATAAAAAATTGTTGCAGTGTTCTTTTTTAGTAATTAGTTGAGCGAATCCAAAATGCTATAATGTCCAGGGAAAAGGAAAAAAAAATAAAAAAAACGCGCCTCAAATTAATTCCCGAAATGATTTAACTTCTCTGCTAAACTTTTGAAAACTAAAAAACGGCTAAATTTTAGTCACTTTTACATTAAGATCAAGAGAGTGAGTTAATCCTTGCATATGCTGGATATCATCACTTTTAAAGAAGTAATTGACTATAAACCTATAGTGACAAGGTGCCTTATCCTAGCTTCATATAAAAGGTCAAATCAATGTAGAAAAGTTTCTTCATAATTTCATTTGAAAGGTTAAGTAAGCATGTTTCATAAATGCGTTTACAGTACATACTTGCCAAAATCTCGATTTATCTCGAATTTTTTTTTCTTTGGATAATTAGAATAGTAGTAAACTGTACGTTTTATCATTTCATGATTGATTTAATAAGTTTGATTCAGATTGACTTTGCCCACAACAATCAATACAATACAGTTTATATAAAAGACTTGATAATCATGTAGTGAATTTTTTTAAGAGCGGAAAAAATGAAATTTACTGAGTAACAACTTTTAATTCATACCGCTTTAAATATTATGGGAACTTCTGGGTTTGCATCTATGACAGTATTCATGAGATTGAGTTTTTTTTTCTTTCCAGATAGTCTTAACCGCTTTCCTTATTATCCCGAGTTAACTCGGGTATGTATATATTGCAAATATTTATTATCCCGAGTTAACTCGGGTATGTATATATTGCAAATATTTATTATCCCGAGTAAACTCGGGCATTGCTGAATTCGTCAGTACGCTTTGTTTTATCACGTTTTTATTCGACCGACAGCAAAACAAAAAATAATAATAATCTGCTGGTATTGGAAGTTTGCCAAGTTTTGTTGGGGAGTTCTGCTATTTGTGGGACTGCAGACGTATTTTGTACAATTGTATGTACGATGGTTGATGAATTTACATAGAAAAAAAGAGTGAAAAAATGGCGTTCGCAGGAGAAAGTGAAAGTAATGCAGATGATTTTTCAGTTTATGAAAATGTGAACAGATACAAGGACAAATATTTAACTTTTTTCATTTTCCCGTGATAATTTGAGATAGTAAACTAAACTGATATTAAATTAAATATTGTTCGCGCATAAAAAAAAAATTAAAATTTCAGCTTAGGACTTGTGTATTATGTTTTACTTTAGTTCCTTGTATTTATTAATGAAATAAAAAAATATGTTGATTTTTTGAATTTTTTTTCCTCAAAAAAATTGGTAATGGAAGCGGTTAATAACTATTTGCTAATGTGTTTATTATTGGTAAATATCTTTAGAAAGCAGTGTTGTAATTTTTCTTCTTAAATGTAATATTTTTTCAATGAAATTTATTCCAGTCGATTATATTGCCTATGTTTTATAGATTATATATATTTATGAATTAAAAACTAATAAATCATGCTCTGTCAAGTTATATTTTTGACTAGTGTAATTGCAATTGACTGCAGTACAACATTTTTAAAATTCTCCTCCTTTGAGACGCTAAGGTATTTCACTCACTTGTTTAGTAAAACCTATATTTTTTCATGAATTATTTCTTATTAGCGCCGGCCAGGTGGCCGAGCGGTTAGCTCGCCTGACTGAGAAGCCAATGGCTGCGGGTTCGAATCCCGCTTTGTGCATGGATGTTTCTCTCTCTTGTGTTGTCCTCTGTAGTGTGTGATGTATGAAAGTGGCCCACCCTATAAACAGGTTTGTGGCAGTGTGGCGTGGGCAATGTTACTCGCCTCCGTGACTTAGGTTCACAGGTGCCCACTGGGTAACGCGAAATGAGTAACAACTCTGGCATCTTCTAAGGCGAAACGAATAAAGTTCAGTGCCTGCCATTGGAAAAAAAAATTCTTATTAGCAAAATATGTTCAATAAAATTCGTTTAACAGATTTTGTTAAGCAAAATTAAATTATGCGACACCCTCACATTAGTAATCCATAGAAGTAAAATTTTGTTCATGAACTATGACCCCGTAGAAGTCAATCTGCATCACCATGTTCATAAATCAAGCCAAATGCAATCTGGTAGATATTGAAAAATAATTTTGAAATGTCGACCTAACATTAGCACAGCAAAATTCTCAAATTCAAGTTAGATAAAAATTGCGAGCAGGAAATTTATGTTGTTTAAATTTTATTTAAAATATGAAATTGTGGTTAAAAGGGATGGTGGAATAAATCCATATTTAAAGCATCTAAAATAACTTAACAGAAGAAAAATAATGCAGATTACTTTAAACTTTTAATTCAATAAATGGTACCAGAAATCAGATAAATTAATTTTAGACTATTATTGTATTTCTTGTTTAAATTGCAGCACAAGAAAAAGCAGCTTAAGTATGTATGTCATTCTGTCAAAGTATACTGAAGAGTATTCCATAATATTTTTCTGCAAATCTCCTTAACAAACGTTATTACTGCAGCTATTAAAAAAATATTTTTGAAAACTTTTTCAGACTTTTGGATCGGATCGTTCTCTGGTCGAGATTATAATCTGTTTTATTCTTGGCTATAAATGGGGCCAATGAAATCCACCCCTTAAATTCGCTTGGTTTCACCAAGAAGGCTTGATGGAATTTGATACAACTTTATTAATGTTTAATTTCCATCCGCTTCTGATCTGTTAAGCCTAGTTCTCTCTGTGTATGTTTGATTTACAAATTTCATTTTAAGAAGTGTCTTTATATTGTCGTATTAAAATACTGCTTCTTATGGTTAACTTATTTTATTGTAGTTATAAATATTAGTGTTACTGAACATCAAAAATAGTGCAAAAAGTAGCGTAAAAAAAGAAACATTCTTGGTAAAATAGTTACATTGTTGTGTAAAATAGTTACCTCCATTTTGGTGTTAAGGTACACAAATTTTTTTACAGGGTACACTATAAAAAAGTTTGTTGCATAGTTCCCACCATTTTTGGTGTTGAGGTAAGTTAAAAAAAATCTCAGTGCATGTAGCCACACTTTTTCTTTACTTTTTTTACTGCTATAGTTTTATTTTATTATTTTTTTTTCTGTTTACATACAGGCGAGACATATTTTGATGCGAATCAATTTATGTCTTCATTGCATAAACGTTTCGATTTAAAAACAAACGCATTTTAACTGATTTATTTGCACTTAAACAATTGTTATTTTATATAATTTGTTTTCCAGGCTAACTACAGCTTTGCATTGTAAAATGTATTTAGCTTATCTAGAGGCAACTTTACGGTGTGTGTTTCATTTGGATAAATCAGACAAGCAGAGACGAAAAACATGCACATCCCAAGGTTCTGTTTAAAAAATTGAATTAAACTATTGATCGTAATTAAAATTAATGAATCGATTTTAAGTTACTTTTAAATGCAAAACATTAGATTTATTTATTAAATATTTTACAAAAATGTCTGGTTTCATTTAACGCTGTTACCCTACTTTGTTGTTCTAGTTTGTTTCAAATAACTATTTTCTATATTTTTTTCTTACTTAAAAACTATTCTAAATATCTCGAGATTTGAAATAGATGAATTCCTATCCTATAGTGTTTTAATTTAGATACATTAAACTTGATAGAAACCTTAATTAAGGAATTCTTTAAACAAAAACTTTTCCTACGATCACTCAAAAAAGCGAAAAATCGATTGAATGAAAGGAATTTCGTTTATTGTAGTTGAAATAAATTGCTAACTTTTCAAGTGCAAATGTTATTCAAATAGAGTTTCATCCATTTGAAAAGGAAATACCAACAAATCTTTTTCGAATCAATTTCTATCTGAATGTTTTCAAAAGGATTAATTCCCCTTTTCTTTTTAAAATAAACAGTCATTTTTTCCGTTAAATTTAAGTCACGTAAATAATTTTCAAACTTTTTGAAAGGTTCAATTTTAAAACCAGACTAAACAGGGAGAGAATATATTTTTTATAATCTTTGTAAAATACGAGAAGGTTTTTATTATTCCGACCCTATTGTGAAACTGAGTGGTCACATCCATTTCATTTGATCACTTCTTTTAATACAGTTCTTTTTCTACGAGATTCCCTTTGAATTGCATTTTCTATTAGTATAAAACTAGATGATTTTTTATATACATTACCGACTCAATTTTGAGTTTACGACTATCAATGTTCGTATAGCCTTCGAATTTTGAACCTGACCCACAAGGGAACTCGTTGATCAAACAACGGGACACACTAGTCTTTGATGAAACTAGCCCACATTTGCGTTACATGGAGAAGAAAATCAGGAAAATCTTACACGGTTTGCCAGTTCGTAAGAGTATTCTAGCCCATGATCAATTTACCAGGGATGATATTTTAAGTCAGTACTGTGGTCAGTGCAAGCCGAGCGTAGAAATCGTATCTATCAGCCATTACTTAGATGTTGTTGTTGTTGTTATTTATGCTACTTTCCAATACCAGCAAGATTGCTTGGGAATCAAGCGGATTTTTAAGGCAGAGGGTGCGTTTCTTATTTTTTTAGAAGCGCCATCTTAGGCCAAGAATACGACTTCATCCACGCGCGCGTTACGGTTCGTTTTAAGGGCAGGACACAATCATGTTTAATTCATTTATCCACATATCGTAATTTTGACCCAAATCAGAGAACGATCAATCTCTAATTTAGTACCACTAGAGGTATTGATTTGTTATGAGAAATTTGAGGACTTTGTGACCCTGGAAGATTTAATGTGCACCAGTCACCATTTAATACGCGAGGATTTTTCGGTCGGTGAGATTCGAACTCACGTTCTAACGAACACGAGCCCAACGTCCTACCAACCAGGCTATCCTGATCCATCGCTGGGGTCGAACTGTGGTTGCCTCATAAGAAAGAGGACTCATGAACAGCTTTTCTTCGATTAAGTTTTTCTTTCTGAAAGGGACTGAACTTTGTAATCTGTGTAACGGAAGCTATATTAATAATATACTGTTAACGTTGTTTTACAAAACAATATTAAAATTTGGTAATATTTTATTCAATGTATATTTCACAGTCCAGTATATATTTCATTTAAATAATCAAAAATTTAAAATCTTCCCCATTAAAATCCATTAATAAAGTTGCATTTCAAAGGACCACCATAAAGACTTATTAAATGACATTTAAATGCAAATTGAGAAATTTGATGCTTCCGCAGCTTTTTACTTTAGAAATTTTAATGGCCAATAGGGTCATTCAAATGGGAATAATTATTACGATTAATAATAATTTCGTGTTCAATCCTTGCAAAAGATCAAGAATGCGAATAAAAATTTTAATATTATTTATTTATAAGCAAGCGTGTCAGTAATTCAATTTGTATTATAATGACAGTATAATTGTAATAGGAATTAAAGTTTAATTCTAATTGCATTTGCTAAAATATTTGTTGAAATTCAAGTACGGTAGTTACCTTTTGAATTCTTAAAACATTAAAAGCTTTCTAATAAAATTCCTTTTAATAGAAATCTATTCTTACTAAATTTGTATGTCAAACAATAAAAACTGAACCAATAAATTTGTTCATTTAAGCGAATTCACTAAAAGACAAAGTATATTATTCCTTTTCTAAACAAATCTCTCTAATCAAAATAAAAATAAAAATTTTTTTTTTCCAGATTGAATGTGATAGTTTAAAAGCATTTTTGTGTCAATTACTCTTGAATCAAAAACGAAAAGACTCTTATTTTAAAAAACGTTCCTTAATACTTATATCTTGAAAGAATTTTATTTAATATCTATGACGCGATTTCAATATAAAAGGGAGTAGTAATCAATGTAGTAAAGGAAAAAGCGAGTGCCTTTTTCAGACACAACCATCTCAGAAATCACTTTTTAATTTCAATCGTACTAAATACTTTTGAGAGAAATACAGTCCCTGGACAAATTATTAGACGCATTATTAGATTCTTAATTATCAGATGATACTATACAGCTTTATTGTTTTTATGAGATTGAAACCGGTTTGCACTTGTTTACGTTAGTGTACCAGTTGGTTTTAGACGATATATAATATAAATTTGACGATAGGATACATTAGACAATATATTATATAAATATACAGGGTGGTCCCGAATTCATGGTACAAACTTTAATGGTAGGTACAGGACATTGTAAGATTGATTTATTGTATAGGATTGTATAGTCGCAAGTGACGCGGTGAGGCGTAAACAGGGGAAATAAAAGGAAAGAGAAATGGAGTGATCGGTTGGTATCATTGCCGGTAGAGGGCAGTTGATGTCTAGCTGCCGTTGATAATGATGTATCGCAGTAGGGAAAAGCGCCATTCACAATTGTGCTGCAGCAATGTGCGTTGCAGCCGGATTTCGTAGGTAATGTGCTATTTACAGATGAAGCGACATTTTCACGCGAGGGTGTCTTTAATGCGCACAATTCCCATGTGCGGGCAACCGATAATCCACACGCAACGCGTCCACATGCGTTTCAACAACGTTTCTGTATTAATGTGTGGGCTGGTATTGTGAACGACTTTTTGATTGGCCCATACTTACTTCCCACGCGACTCAGTGGCGGAAGCTATCTTATTTTTCTGAAAGAAGTGTTACCACAACTACTGCATGATGTTCCGATCGCCATTCGTAACCGCATGTGGTTTCAGCACGATGGGGCGCCAGCACACTTCAGCATTGATGTACGGAATTACCTGAATGCCACGTTTGGTGCTCGATGGATTGGGCGTGGTGGACCAATCCCTTGGCCACCCCGATCTCCCGATTTATCGAGCCTCGATTACTTTTTATGGGGTCATCTAAAGCATCTTGTTTATGAGACTCCAGTTGACTCAGATGAGGATCTCGTCGCTCGCATATCTGTAGCTGCTGCAGGTGTGCGTGAAATACCAGGCATCTTTGAACGTGTACGCCAATCGCTCCATCGACGCTGTCAAGTATGTATCGCTTCTGGTGGACGCAATTTTGAACACTTACTGTAAGCATGACACTTGTCAACAACGCTTTCAATAAAATCTTTGTTTTTCTTTTCGACCGTTATTTCTCCTGTTTACGCCTTACCGCGTCACTTGCGACTATACATTCCTATACAATAAATCATTGTTATATTGTCCTGTACCTACCATTAAAGTTTGTACCATGAATTCGGGACCACCCTGTAGAACATTTATTTTATATCGAGCATTATACAGGGTGTTTATAAAGTCCCGGACCCATTTTGATGTTTAATAACTCATAAAATAATAAAGATAGATTAAAATTAATAACATAAATGGTTAGATAGACTCAAAAAGCTTCATGACCTTTGTCAATGAGCTTCCACGTGTGCCTCCTTCGTCGCACGGAGAATATCAAGTCGATAGGCAATTTCACGCCAGGTAGCGGCAAGTATGTCGGTATCCACAGAGGCTATTGCGGTTGTAATTCTGGCTTTCAGGTCATCAACATTCGACACAATCCTCCTGTAAACAATGTCCTTTATAAATCCCCAAAGAAAAAAGTCCAGCGGCGTTATATCGGGTGATCTGAGTGGCCAAGGAATTGGACCTCCTCGACCAATCCGTCTTCCTGGAAAATGGTCATTCAAAGAACTACGAACGATGATACCCCAATGAGGTGGTGCACCATCTTGTTGCAAAAAGACATGTGTCTGAAGCTCTTCTAGTTGTGAAAATACGAAGTTTTCCAATATGTCTAAGTATGCGACTGATGAGACCGTCTTTTCTGTAAAAAAGAAAGGTCCAATGACTCGGTCGTGCATTAGTCCACACCACACATTAACCTTTGGGGAATCCCTTTGCGTCTCACGGTATTCATGGGGGTTTTCAGATCCCCATATGTGCACATAATGCCATTAACAATGCCAGAAACATGAAAGGATGCTTCGTTGGAGAACATTATGCGCTTCAGAAAATCAGCATCTTCTATCTTTCCTACCATATCTGCTGTAAACCTCTAAAAAAGAAGGGGGCACACGTGAAAGTTCATTGACAAGGGTCATGAAACTTTTTGAGTCTATCTAACCATTTATGTTATTAATTTTAATCTATCTTTATTATCTTATGAGTTATTAAACATCAAAATGGGACTTTATAAACACCCTGTACTGGTATATTATAATGATTAGATCAAATTATGAGACGCAGTGTAATTTTTTAACAATCATTACACGATTTGCGCGAGTTTATACGCGATAATTTTATATTTAGACATACATATAATTTGTTTCCGGGAGATACTTCCTCTTTGTGTTTATTTTGAGAGTATTGCATTCTAATATTAGGCAATTGATGCGTAAACAAAGAGATGCATTCGAATAAAAACAATGTCACCTGATAGTTAGAATCTTATAGTGCATCTAATCGCAATATTTCTGTTCATTTTAACCTTTTTTTATGTTAAACATTGCTTAAAATGTCATCCCATGAATGAGTGAAAACACTCAAAATATAACATCGTCTTTAAAGATGTTATTTCCTTGAAGCAAGGGAAATCCTTTCGTAATTTCCTGTTTCTTTGCAATCTTTCTTGACATTTTCATAAGAAATCACTTTTTATAAAATAGGACTTCATATCATGAACTGTCTAATTTACATTGCAAAAATCAGGACAATTTTGTGTATTACTAAAGGCTAATGTGGTCCTAAAACTGTGATGCCTTACTATGAGACAAAAGGAGGAGACTATTAAGGATATCTAATTGGTTTCAAAGCCGCAGTCTCTGGCAAAATAATTAGATGCACTATAAGATTTTACGTAAAATCTTAAATATTAGGTGATACTATACAGCATTATTGTTTTGACGTGACTGAAACCGGTTTGCGCTTTCTTACGGTCGTTTATCAATGAGTAGACGATTTGATAAATTAGATAATATATTATATAAATATAGAATATTTATTATATCGGGTATTATATTATAATAATTAGACCAAACGATTCGACGCACTGTAGTGTTATAATAATGACATGTTTTGCCCCAGTTTATAGGCAATGCTATAATATTTAAATATGCATGCAATGGATTTTTATTCGGGAGATTTTTTATATATTTCCTATATGTATTTATTTTGAACGTATTACATTACAATGTTAACCGACTAATACACGAACATAAACAAATAAATAAAATATAGCGTAACGAATTCTTAATAAAGCCGTATTATGACCTGATAATTCAGATTTTACATAGAATCCCATAGTGAGTTTAATAATTTGACTGTATTCTATATGTAACATTCTTCTCAATAACTATTTAATTGATTTTGTTTTATATATTTAAAAATACATAGTTTAAAATGCTGTGTGTTAAACTTTCCATTCAGTCCTTACTTAATGAAACAGAATAATAATTATTATTGAGTTGCAAAAATGAGCATAAAAGTTTTGGCTTAAAAGAAGAAGACAATTGACCTCTCTCTTTGCCAAACAATTTCGATTATATTGTTCCTTTGAGGGTTATAAAACCGTCGAAAAAAAGGTAATTCAGTTGTTTCTTGGTAATTAGTACTAGTTAATTAATATGTTAACCTTTTGAGTAATTAAAATTGAAACTTGGTCCGAGAACGAAAGGATGATATTTTTTAGGAGCTCACAATGCATGATGTGCAATATGTAAAATAAGCACAATCTCTTGGCATATTATTAGGCTTAAGATTCTACGTAACCAGTTTACATTTGTTTATGTTGGTGTATTAATTGGTTAAAATAGTAATGCAATTAATTTGAAAATAAATACAAATCGGAAGTATATGAAAAATCACTCTATCAAAGCCCATTTCATTAATGTTTAAATATAAGAGTATTGCATATAAATTCGCGCAAAACATGCAATTATTAAAACACTACAATGCGCCTAATAATCTGGTCTAATTATTATAATATATTAATATAATACCTGATATAATAAATATTTATATGATATATTGTCTAATTGATACCCTAACGTAAACAAGTGCAAACCGGTTTCATTCTCATAAAAGCAATAGTATCACCTGATAATTAAGATTTTACATAGAATGTCTAATAATTTGTCCAGGGACTGTATTTAACCAATTTTTGAACTCCATAGATTGTTGCATTTTGAATATAAATGATTGATTAAATAATAAACAAGGAGTAAAAAGGAGTTTTATATACTAGATGGAAAAATACTCATAAACCAAAACGACATTGAAGTTTTTACAGAGAGTCAAGGAAAGCAAATAAAAATCTAAACACTTGTTTCATTCCAAAACGTACTAAGAGGCTACTCAAAACATCATAAAACAATTTCAAATACTAATTTTAAAAACCAAAATTTGAGTAGTTTTTTAGAAATAAGTTTTTAAAAATTGTAACGATCAAGAACATTTGTAGAAAAAAGAGCTAATCGGGTGGCGACAATCAGAAAATTTGTGGTGCTCATAATATAGACATTTTTAAAATCATTTAACAACACTAGATTGCCTAAGGAAGTCATTTTCACTGCCTTTAATTTCAATTAAAAAAAACAATTATGTATATAATGACACAATTTCTTAGGATTTCGTACAACATATAATTTTTTAGCGTTAATATTTACTAATAACTTGTTATAAAACCGTAAATAATATAAAAATATTAAAAATTAATTTTAAACAAATTTATTTACGCATTATTTATTCTTTTACAATCTTGTCATTTTGACTGCTTTTGGGCAATATAGGTATATACTAAGTTTCAATCTTTCTAGTGTTAAGTAATGATGGAATTTTGGATAAATGAAAATCGTATTTAACGAAAAATAATTCGTTTATAAACATCAACCCTTTGAACCTTTAAAATAGAATATTTCTACATAAAAAGCTTATTGAGGCATTGATTACCTTTTAAAAGTTTAATTGATAATTTCTCTTGCATTATTTCTATGTATTATCCTAGTATGTATTTTCTTATGCATTATTTTAGGTTTCAATTTAGAGCCCGAATTTTAATGACATAAAAAGAGCCCTAAAAATGCAAAAATGTACTTATCGCAAAAGAAGCCATATTAAGTAAAAATATTAAAACTAAAGTAATATTTTCCTCCTTAAAATTACTTCCATTAAATCAAAATATATAAAACAACGCTATACACGTTCTGAGTTCATTAAAATTTGAAATATATGTCAAAATAATAAGAATAAAAAAATATATACATTGACTACTAAACATAGTATAAAAAAAGGAAAAAAAATGCCCGAAAAATTTAAGAAATACTTTAAAATACAAAAATACTCTTAAAATTTTAAAAGAATGTCCTAAAAATAAAAAAAAAATTTCAGAAATGTAAATCGCTTTCAAAGCTTGCCAATACAAATATCATCAAAATCCGGGCCTTATTTATATTTATTTATTTTGAAATGAATTTATATTTGGAAGCTTCATTTTCTTTTAAATTTATTATTTTTCAACGCATTTTATTAAAAATATTGCTGTACATGCACTCTTAATGCAATGATATGAAATAATAAAGTCTTACCATTCCGCACAAAACAGCCATAAGTAGAAGGAAATACATAGCCATGGCTTTTCTGTTAAGAAAAGATTTTCGCGTCTTTCTTTAAATAATCAAAACTCCGCCTCTTTCATCAATACTAACCAATAAGATTCTTCATGGAATAGAATAGAATTTCTCTCTTTTTTTTTCTCAACCAATTTTAAATACTTCCAAACTCACTTATAACGAGAGCCCAGATTCACCGTCCGGTATAATGAATCCGGGATTTAGTGAACTCTCGGTTGTAATGAACATTTTTAGCTGTTTCACCCGCTTATAGTGAACAGTTGAGAAATCGGTTGTTCGTTTATAATGGACTTTCTTACAGCTATTTATATAAATGATATTTAGACTTTTGTAAGTTCAGTTCAAAAGTATATATTTGCGCTATTTTTTAATTAAGAATGAAATATTCCCATTATAAAAAATTGTTTCAAATGAGTGTTGGAACGCTATTCGGTTACAAAAGCAGTCAATTTCTAAATGTTTGTCAAAAATCACGGAAATCTAAATTCGTTAAAGGAAGACTTCGTTACGAATATTTTGTACCGATTAAAAATTTAGTTATAAAAAAAAATTCTGTATACTTAGTTGCATACAGAATCCGGGTAGTTAATTTACAAAAACAGATTATGTACCAGCAATACAACAGAATATTTTTTCAAAGATTTCAGATATAGTGAAACATCGTTTATTATTGCTGGGCTCGTTGATAGTTCAATATGGCGAGGTCAGACTATATTTTTTTACATCATATCTATGTGATTCTAAATAAAACTCCACATTTCTTGAAAATAAATTGACTAATTTTCTTTTTAGAATGGAATGAGGGAGAGTTTTTATTTTATTCCTTTGTTTATTTACTTTTTATGTTGTGGTAGCATTTATAAAAATTGTTTGGCTTCCTTTTTATTTATTTATTTGTTTTTCGAATTAATTTAAAAAATCGTTTTATTTTTCGCTCGCTTAATATTCAATTCATTTGGCTGGTATTCGTAATGAACATTTTTCTAACTGGTTAAATTGAATCATAGGATAAATCTTTCAGTAAACAAATGATCAGCTACTAAATATTTTTTTTAAAAAATAAGTTTTCTTTCCAATGGCTGTTATTTGAAAATAGAAAGTCATGAAAAATGCATCTAAAAATCGCGACATTTATAAAAATAAGACGCAAAAATGACATCAAAACTGATAAAATAATTAATTTAATATCAATTGTTGAAAATGAACTTTCAGGAACGTGATAATGGACGTATTAATTATTCAAAGAGGCAGCGAAATATAATGATATACCCTTCAAACATAATCAAACGTTACTATAAACTAAGTCTGACGACACGAATGGAAGACGTATGAAAAAGACTGATATGCATTTGATTTGCGTATTTTAAAGCATTAAAATAATAGCTTAATATTTAATACTAATAATTTTGATAATATGAACAAATTTAAGATTTTTTGCAGTAGCCACTTTTATTTATTGTACATAAAAGCTCTCTTAACTTACATTGCAATTGAAGATGAAGGGCGAAATTACTGGTAATATTAATAGTGCTCACTTTTGGAAACATGTGAACACATTGAAGATTCTAGACTATTAAAAAGAGTCGCGTTAGTTCTGGGAATCGAGCTTTCTAATGAGGTGTATCGGATTCGAATCCCAGTGATGGCTGATCGATACGAATTCCGCATCCGGCTTGCACCGACTACAGTAATGACGCAAAATATCCTCAGTGGTATACGGATCATGGGTTAGAGTCCCCTTGAGTATGGCTAACCGTGAGAGGTGTTCGTGGTTTTCTTCCGCATGTAATGCAAATGTGAGTTAGTTCCATCAAAAAGTCTTCCGTGAAGGCAAATTTCTTACAATATTTGATTCAGGAGTTTCCTTGTCTTCTGGATTGGGTTCAACATTACAAGGTTACGGAGTTGAACATTAGTAGTCGCAAAAAAATTGGATCGACTGTTCAATGACGGTTATAAAGACAAAAAAATATTGATATTATTAATGCATTTTTTTTTTGAAAGATTTCTCAGGACAGTTTTAAATATTTTCCTTCCAAGTTGGTTTATGTAAAAATTAATTAATGTATTTTTGATCAATCTTATTGGTTCGATGATTGGATGATTCGATGGTTGGAGGATGAATTCAAATATGCTAATTAATTAGTGTAGATGATATTTTTAAGTTACGAAATTGGACACAAAAATATACTTTCTCTGAATAAATATACTTTTATTTCAACCGATTCAGATTTCTGATCCCTGAAATATAAGGAGTAGTCGCAATTTGGGAAATATGGCCCTCATAGTTTGGTCAGTTTAGACCCCTTAATGTTAATTTTACTTTTCGCGTATTCCACCATATCTCCAGAAAGCGGATTAAAAAATGTTTGTGCACAATTATGAAATTCGATTAGCTAAAGATAATTGAATGCAAAAAATAACTAAAATAAAAATACGGCATTTTTAAATTTCGATTTCTCAAGAACTAATTTTTGTCAAATTTTGTATTTTGCCATGTAAAATTGCATACTTTGAAATGATGTAGAAAAAATAATTGCCTGCAATTTAAAAAAATTTCGACTATTATTTTATAAATAAAAAAAAATATTTACGAATTTTTTTCTTCTTCATGGAATTATATTTGGATAAACTCATTTTATAATTGTGCAAACATTTTGTAATTTGCTTAAAAATTTCTCGAGATATGGTGAAATACGCAAAAAGTAAAATTAACATTAAGGGGTCCAAACTTTGAATCGTTCTCTTCACCCAACTATGAGGCTATGTTAAATTAAATGCCTAATTATGGTTCATGCCTGATGCTGATTAGTTTAAACTATACAGAGCAGAAGATAATATTAATATAGTTCAAAATCGTAAACATATTGTCATTTTCAGTTGAAATTTTGAAAAAAAATTTATTAGTAAAAGAAAAAAAAGAGAGTGTAACTTTTACACCTTAATAAGAAGAGAGCTTAAAAATGCAATTTTTAAAAAAAATTGCGCAATACAGTAGAAAATTGTAAAAAAAGAAGAATAGAATGAAAGATATAACAAATGAAGGGGGAAGTCATAAAACTTTTCTATGGAATGTCTATGTACCCCCTTTGCCCGGAAAAGAGAATACAAAAGTGTACATCAATATTGCCGATATCCCACTGAGGAAATTGATCAATAAATAAATAAAGTTATTCAAGATATGTTGTCAATAAAACACAAAAACGGAATAAATAAGTAAAGAAAGGAAAAAAGAATGAAAAATATAACAACTGAAGGAGGAAGTCTTAAAACCTTTTCTATGGAATGTCTATGTACCCCCCTTGCCAGGAAAAGAGAATACAAAAGTGTACATCAATATTGCCGATATCTCACTGAGGAAATTGATCAATAAATAAATAAAGTTATTCAAGATATGTTGTCAATAAAACACAAAAACGGAATAAATAAGTAAAGAAAGGAAAAAAGAATGAAAAATATAACAACTGAAGGAGGAAGTCTTAAAACCTTTTCTATGGAATGTCTATGTACCCCCTTTGCCAGGAAAGGAGAATACAAAAGTGTACATCAATATTGCCGATATCTCACTGAGGAAATTGATCAATAAATAAATAAAGTTATTCGAGATATGTTGTCAATAAAACACAAAAACGGAATAAATAAGTAAAGAAAGGAAAAAAGAATGAAAAATATAACAACTGAAGGAGGAAGTCCTAAAACCTTTTCTATGGAATGTCTATGTATCCCCTTTGCCAGGAAAAGAGAATACAAAAGTGTACATCAATATTGCCGATATCTCACTGAGGAAATTGATCAATAAATAAATAAAGTTATTCAAGATATGTTGTCAATAAAACGCAAAAACGGAATAAATAAGTAAAGAAAGGAAAAAAGAATGAAAAATATAACAACTGAAGGAGGAAGTCTTAAAACCTTTTCTATGGAATGTCTATGTACCCCCTTTGCCAGGAAAAGAGAATACAAAAGTGTACATCAATATTGCCGATATCTCACTGAGGAAATTGATCAATAAATAAATAAAGTTATTCAAGATATGTTGTCAATAAAACACAAAAACGGAATAAATAAGTAAAGAAAGGAAAAAAGAATGAAAAATGTAACAACTGAAGGAGGAAGTCTTAAAACCTATTCTATGGAATGTCTATGTACCCCCTTTGCCAGGAAAAGAGAATACAAAAGTGTACATCAATATTGCCGATATCTCACTGAGGAAATTGATCAATAAATAAATAAAGTTATTCAAGATATGTTGTCAATAAAACACAAAAAAGGAATAAATAAGTAAAATAATAAAGACATCATGGAACAACACTTTGGTGTAAAGTAGTTGCCACCCTTCCCTTCTTGGAGTCTTACAGTGTATATGAAAGCTCGATTTTGTGTATACTTAAAATTTTTTGCACGATTTTTTGAGGTTGTAGTGCCTATACTATTACAAAAAATGCCAATTCACTAGCATAAAAGACATGTTAACTCGATTCTATGATGGGGTACGTTTTCATAGATGAAGGTTGATATGGTCGATCTCCACATTGGTGACCCGGACGTGATGTGAACATGCCTACCCTGACAGAAATTTTTGACCTCATTTAATGATTCTTTAGAAAAGTTTTTCATTTAAATCCTAATTTCTTACTCCATTCAAGTTATTAATTACTCCATCAAGTTATTAATATTTGTGATCAAAAGATATACCTAACGAATAATACGATTTTTCTTTAAAGTTATGCAATCTTGATTTATTTGATAATGAAGCTTCAAAAAAGCACCTGATATAAAAAAAAGTTGCTCCAATCTACATAATTAACGAGAAGTTTCCTTCCAAGGAAGTTAATCAACTTTTCTGTAGACGACAGGAAGTTATTATTAGTTTTGAAGGCAAGAAAAAGAATTCTTTTGGATGAAATTATTGAATCGAAATATTTGCCACGTACTACAAAATAACTTTACTGATGAATATTCTAACGACCGTTAAGAGAAACCTCTTTCTTTCGTTATCGATTTTAGTCTCATTTTATGGATTTTTTACAATTTTGTAAATATTTTAAATGATTCACATAAAGAAAAGCAGAAGTACTCTCTCAATGCCAAAATCCAAGACAAGAAAATTGCTGTCATTCGATTCTGGTTGGTAACCGTTCATTTTTCAGTTATGTCAGAAAACTATGCCCTTATTTATGTTCATAGAATTTTCTTCTCCTGTATTACTATAAATATTTCATTTTGCCCTTATTTTTAAGTACCTTGACATCAAACAAAAATTTACAAATTTTATCCCCCCAATGCACAGCAAGAAGAATGCAATTTTTTTTTAAATTTAAGGACGAATCATTCTAACGTTATTTCAGAATCCTGCAAAGATTTATTCTCCTGTATTTATCTATCAGTTTTTATTCATCGTACTGCCTGTTCTCAAAAATATAAATTTAAAAAAATACCTGAAAATACTCGCAACCCCCCCCCCCAAAAAAAAACAATTGAAGAACAAACAACAAGCAGCAGCTTTCATGGTTTTACTTTCCATGTAGCGCAAATGCGAGTTTTATTCTAATACTAGTACCATCATGAAAGCACTATTTTGTTCAGGAGTTACCTTGTCTTCTGAGTTGGGATCAAAATTACGAGGCTCATATAGACGATACGGAACAACTGCTCCATGCCAGCGATAAAGTTAAATGTAACTTAGATAAAACATAATATCCAATACTCCTTTAAATGGTTTCGAAATTTAAATGTTAAGTAAATTTTTCGGCACATATTGTTGTTTTAGCACACAGTAGCTTAAATTTAATTTTAGAATTTTTAAAAATTTCTGATGAGCCCATGTAAAATTATTTTTACAAAATTATTAACAATTTTTTAAATAATTTGATACTTACCTGGTTTCACCCCCTGAAAAATTTCTACGGGTGCCTTTGGGTTTTATTTCAAATTTTTTGATAGATAAAATTTCAAATACTGAAAAAATAAAGTTATGTAATTATTTTCCCATTTAATTTCAGGGAAGAAAGAAGTGATAGAAAATTTATACAAGTAAGTATGTAATTTGGTTATATATAAATTATTTTCTTTATTATTACAATTATTACAAAAACAATAAATAGTGTTTTTTTTGTAATGTGTATAATATATGATAACTGTGAAATTCACAAATGACTAGAGTAAACTTAGAGATGACTAGAGTAATAATTTTCTTAAAATATATTTTATAAATTAACAAGCTCATTTGAGATTTTGATAAAATTGATTCATTTAAAAGAAATAGGACTATATTGTTAATAATAAACACTTGAAAATAATTTTTAAATTTTTAAGAAATCTCTTGTATAAAGAAAAGAAAGAAAAAAAGTATCAATTTATAAATATTTGTTTATACATTTCTAGTATATATTTACTATTGATTTAATTCATATAAATTTAATAAATTTTTGTCAAAACAGTGTTAAAATTGCCTTTTCAACATAAACCTTTCTTAGTAAATTGAATCATAAAAGATACAATTAAAATGACTCCTAAAAGAGAGTCAATAAAAGGAATCTCATACAAATTAGGAATGTTGTTTAGCACGATATTAGTATTTTTTTCCAATAATAGAATATTTTCCTTCGAATAAACCGATATTGAAATAAAATGTTTGCTAAAGAAAGCAAAATAATGATCTATTTGAATCTAAAAGAAAAATACCTTTTCAAGTTTTAGTAGTTCGAGCTATAAACTAATTCAATCAATAATTTTATTTGTTTATACTCTATATAGACACTTTTTCGGTTTTTGACATATTTTTTAATGAAGGGTTTGAAATAAAAATTGGCAAAATATAAATGTTTCTACACTCTGAATAGTTCTATTGATTAAATTTTCACAGTCTAAGGGGCTAAAGTAATTAATTAGTATTAATTAACAGAAACCGACAAAAAATCGTATTTTTACTGCATACCTTTTACACGACACATTTGTATTTTTGGCCAGAAAAATATAGGCCGAATACTGAAAAATATGAGTGCACCTGTTTAGACGGAAGAGTGTTTGATAGCTCCTTCACTGTTAGACTTTTCATTCTAAAATAACTGGCACGAGTGTGTTCACCCAACGAAAGTTTAAGTTTACGGTAAAGAACATTTGTTACTTTCACGGTTTTTTAACCCTTTACAACTAGCATGGTTTCAATACCGTAAAAAAGAAAATAATTGTACACTTAAGCTAGGCTTTCTGTTAGGTAATAGGTATTGAGTTGTGTTTCCTCAAATTTATCGTGGAATGTTTTTTAATTTATTTATTCGTTTCTATCGTTTCTATCTCTTACCTATCGTAAGAGATAGAAAATACTAGACTTTTTTGTGTTAAGCAGCTTAATGGAGCTGCCATCTATGCGTGAATAAGAACATCGTATTTTAATAGTCCAGAGTCACAAATTGGGGAGCGCAGAACGCTGGAATTAAGGGAGTGTAAGAAATATTGTGATGTCAAGGCTGAGACTCAAACACCCGTTACGTCGCTCAAGAGATTGATAGATTAGCCCTCTCGGCTATAATATAGTTTGTCCACGGTAAGAACTTCCCCCACCACAAAGTCAGAAGCTGTCTGCTGCCATGGAAACAAGTATAACACATTTCATGGAGGGTAGCTTCTCTTCACTCTAGGGCTAACACAGTAGACCAAAGAAAAAAAATTCCTTCCTGTCACCGACACCACACCCCTTCTTAGAATGCTTCATTACCATGGTCACCGCCAGGGGTCCAGCTTTGGATGGCTTCTGATTTATGGTGGTCCAACATAAGAATAGCTACTTGTTTTGATTCCTGCTGAATCAACATGCATTTCTATTAAACCATCGTACGTATTGTTGTACCATTATAGACCATCTCGAATTTCCATCATACTGTCTTAGAAATCCAATGCTGGAATGATCATAAGCAACCATCTTCCCAATAATGAAATTCTATCTAAGATGGTCGAACAGTAAAAAAAAAATCGTTTGTTCTTGAGAACCAACAAGAATTCCCATTAAACCATCATGAAAATGTCTGCTGCTATGTCTAGAAAAAAAAATTCGTATGTTCTTGAGAACCAACAAGAATTCCCATTAAACCATCATGAAAATGTCTGCTGCTATGTCTAGAAAAAAAAATCGTATGTTCTTGAGAACCAACAAGAATTCCTATTAAACCATCATGAAAATGTCTGCTGCTATGTCTAGAAAAAAAAATTCGTATGTTCTTGAGAACCAACAAGAATTCCCATTAAACCATCATGAAAATGTCTGCTGCTATGTCTAGAAAAAAAAATCGTATGTTCTTGAGAACCAACAAGAATTCCTATTAAACCATCATGAAAATGTCTGCTGCTATGTCTAGAAAAAAAAATCGTATGTTCTTGAGAACCAACAAGAATTCCTATTAAACCATCATGAAAATGTCTGCTGCTATGTCTAGTTGGAATCATCATGGACCATCACAGATCATCATGGATTGTTGGTCCATGAGAATCAAATTTCTCTTGATGGTTAATCATCATAGTATTCATGTAGCATTTCCTATAATGGAATGATGGAAGTTTGTTGGCATATCAAAAACCATGAAAATATAATGGAAAATGCTGGATAAGGGTGACCATCAAATGATGTTGGACCATAATGAATTGCACTGAAATCAGAATAAATCATCAAAATTTTTTGAAGGGACTATCAAAACTTTTGACTTTGGTGCCACCCATATTTTGATGACCAGGAATTCAAATCCTGCGAGAAAAAAGTATTTTAATTTATCTCGTTTTTGTGTTATCAATAAGTAGTTACCACTAAGAGTATCTTCTATGTATCACTGATGCTCATTTCCAGAACAGTTATGTTCATCGAAGCGCTCTATTATAACAAATAGAACAGCTATGAAATAAAATTAAAGAAATTTAAATATGTTCTAAATGAACTTAATTGCCTAAGGAGCCATTGCATTCGATCTTGAAATTGTGAAAAATTCTTTTGATTGTTGTCATAACCTAATTATAATATGTTAAGAATTTTAATTAAATTTTTGTTAGTTTAGATACCTGGTAGACAATAGGGAAAGAGACATTACTTACTAATTATATGTTTTATAGTGATAAACTATTCACTGAATATATACACTGAATCTTTCTAGAGGAAAAACAATCAGAAACATTGATTATTTCTAGTTTTTTTTTTTTTTTTTTTTTTTTTTTTTTTTTTTTGGTGCATAGAAATTTCGATATTTGCTATTCAAAATTACAATCATTGCGAATTAAAATGTTTACTTAATAAATGAATTTTATTTAAATCAAATTAAATTAAATTGTTCCTTTTATCTAAGAATTTAAATGTTTTTTTAATTAAGAAATAAAATATTTCTATCTATGAATGCAATTTATAATAAAAAATGTTTACATGTAACGTAAACTTAAAAAAAGTTTTGATATGATATATTATTGAAACAGCTCATACAATCAAATTTTATCAAAAAATCCTCAGTTTCATCAAAGAGAGTAAATTGTTTGTACAGTGCTAATATTTTTGCTCTAAACTATAGGATCAAATTTTAACCAATTTCACTAAATACTTTGTCTTATCATTATTTGAGGTTTTTTTTCTTCTTTATGAGTTAATTACAAGAAATATATTGACATTTTAGAAATAAGATTAAATTTATTTATTTATCTTAAAATGAATGCTTCAAGCAGAATTATTTTCAATATATTTCTGGGAACGCAATTTTTTCCCAACTAGTTAGAGTTTAATTAAAGACATTCTCAAAAAATGACAATGCAAGAACATTAATAAAATGGCTTGAAAAACAAATTTCGAAATTAATGTTAAAAAAAATATTAAATTTTTTAAAAATTTAATTTACATAATTTTTCTAAAAGGAAATCAAGCAAAATTTCAGAACAGAAAATAAATTGTCTTTTAATTCGCCAATCGCCGTTGATTAGAAGCAAATTGAGTTTTAAGAGCATAAATATATAAACTAAATATAAAATATAGCCTTGTGAAAAAATAAATATTCAAATTAAAAAAATAAAAATATTTAAATATGAATTTAATTTTAAAATGTAACTGTATGCATTAATTGAATAAATAATGAAAGAAACTATTAACACACGTGAAATTAAGCATTTGAAACAAGCATATGAATTTTGAAAAATATTTAATGTAAAATTTACAACATGTAATAAATGATGAAAGAAGATTTACTTTCTACAAGTAAAGCTAATTTTCAAATATTTATATTAACACGCTCTAAATATAAATATTTAAAAATTAAGAAATGAATTGAAAACGCAAATTTAAAAAAAAACTAATGTGTGTTAAATATAAATATTCAAAAAATAAGTAAAAGAATTAGACGTAAGGATTTAATTTAAATGTTATCACGTGAAATGAATAATAAAAAAATCCATAATTAAAAAAAACACGTCGGAAGGTTAAAAAAAATAAATATTATGTAAAATATAACCACGTGGGACACTGCTCAAATTTAAAATAACGACGTAGCTAAAATAAATATTTTGAGCAAATACACTCCTCAAATTAAGAATGTAATCACGTAGAAAACGTAGTTACTACTCAAATTTAAAAATAACCACAGGAAAATGTAAGCGTTTAAAATACAACCTATGACACATTCATTGATTAAAATTAAAAATTACCAGTCAGTTTCTGGAATAAAAGTGTTTTTAAATACAATATTTAAAAAACTTCTTAAATTTATTCGGACTTTTTAAAAGAATATATTGAAAATTCCAGTGTAGAAATATACATTCCCTTTTTTTCTCAATTTCTAAAAATGTATTCCTTCCAAAATTCATTTTTCAGCAACTATATTCAGAATTAGAATATTAATAAAGCAATAAGATTATTAGCTACAACTATACTAAGGTATTTATTTAATCATGTGTTAGAATCCCCTAGCCGTCGGACTGACCGTAGAAGGTTTCCGTTGTTTTCCACACCTTGTATCGGAAATGCGGGTTACTTCCATTTAAAAGTGATCCACCAAGGTTAGTTTGTCAGAATGCTTGATCTAGGAGTACCCTTGTCTTCTGAATTAGGCTCTAAATTACAAGGTTGCAGAGTTGAACGTTAATAGTCGTGATCTCGGAATTAGGTATGATGTTAAACGCTGGTTAAAAAATAAAATTAAAAAAATTATAAAATATAATTTTAGTTGATATTTTTTGAAAAATGTTTAATTTCAAAGTAATTGTATACAATAATTCTTTAATGCATTTATAAATTTGAAAAATAGTGTTCGAAAAGATAAGATTAGTTTTTTAAGATTAGTGTTAAGAAGAAAAAAAAGGATACATTGAAGACTATTTCAATTAGATTTAAATACATGAAGCTATTTAGATGCAAATGCTATGAGAAATATCATTGCCCTTGATATATAGCATACGTTAATCTTTCAATTTTTATTGGAAATAGATCAGCTTTGTTTAATTTTAAAATTTCCAATATTAACTAAAATTTCAGTTTTGACCCCCAGAACTCCAGATTTTTTTCCGTCTTACAAAATATGTGGGATTTAAAAGTGCAAACCTTTTCCATTTATGTATATTTAAATGAAATGCTTGAATTGATTGGAGGATTTTTACTATTTGATGAAAACTTGTTAAACAAAAGATGCAGTGAAAAGGTTCGTATAAATGGAGTTGACGCATTATTTAATCTTGGATTAATGGAACGAATATGGGATACACATCATATCCCCTCTATTTATTAACTTCATTTATCAAATATGTTTCTATTCAATCAATAGCAGTCTTTTTATCTTATAGTACATTTTCCTTAGCTATGTTGGCAATAATCTCCTCTATTTCGTTTATAGTAATTTTTAAAGTCGTTTATAACACTTATTTGCATCAAACCTTTAAATGAGTTTCCTAAGTTTGGGCTAATTTAATTCATGAATGAGTTATTTAATTACTTTTGTAATTGAAAGCACTCCCTTTTAGTTTAAATGTAATTTCATTATCAATTCCATTTCAACAATCTTTGTTTAAATGTAACGTAGTTAATTGACAATTAAAAATTTTCCATTACTTTTTCATAGAAAGTTATCAGAAAAATAAGTAAAATTTTTAGAACAATAAAATGGATTTTGAGTTCATTAAAAACATATTCACAATTCAGCATTAAATAATCTTTTTTTTTTTCATCAACATTTTTAACATAATTTTTGTGGCTTTTAAAATAAGCTTCACTTCATGGTAAGTATTTTCTACTGCAAACAATGTATTAAAAGAATATCTGCTATTTTACAATATCAATTCTTTAATATCTTTTTTTTAGATTACAACTATTAATGAGCCAACAAAAATATTTTAAAGTAAAAACACAGCACAAATTGCATGCTAAAAAAACGGACTCAACTCAAAAAACGAGTTTAAGGAGGTGGAAGCAGTTCAAAATGAGTGAACATAGCTCATAATATGTGTTAAAAATGGACACTTATAGGAAAATGCGCTTTTAGGAAAATGCGCTTTTAGGAAAATGCGCTTTTTAGGAAAATTGACATATTTATTTTAGAAAATAGACATAACATTTGGTTCCGATTTTGAATATTTTTTTTTTCGAAATAAGCTTACAGATCAAAAGGCGTTGTCGTCATAATCATTTAGTAAAATTTTTAAATGAGTCTTTTTTGAAAACATTTTTTAAGTCAACATATGTTTTTACAAGTTTGTCCTTTAAATTTACTAAAGTGATATTCAATTTAGGTAGTACGAATTTAGATGTTTAAAATGCACTTTCAGTGATCTGAATACAAACACATCGACTGAAAAGTTGTAATATACCTAACCATCTCGAAGACTTTGCTTCGTAATGATGATGTTTAGTGTTCAAAAAAAGTGCGAAATTCCTCGCTGTTAAATTTGAGTTGAATATTCAAAATGAGCATTTTTGCAGTTTTTTTAAAGCTATTATATGCATACTTAAATTACAGGGTCATATTGCTTGCCCCCCATTAGGCCTATAATTATTTCTTCTAGTATTGTTGTATAGTTTCCGATAATATAATAAGTGCTCCAGTTTGTATATTCTGGGCCAATATTAAGGTGAGATATGGGACCATGTTGTAATACAGAATGACTTCAAATTTCCTCATTTTAACACTATATAGTTTACTATGTATTGTATATACATACATACTAACCTAAAGGGCAACATTATGGGTCCCCTATTAGGCCTATAATTCTTTCTTCTGGGAGGGATACACTAGTACTCGGTAATATAATACTTGTTACAGTTTGAATATTGTGGGTCAATAATAAGGGGAGATATAGAGCCATGTTCAAATACAGAATATTGACATCGAATTTCATTTTAACGCTATTATATATATATATATATATATATATATATATATATATATATATATATATATATATATATATATATATATATATATATATATATATATATATATATATATATATATATATATATATATATATATATATATATATATGTAATACAAAAATAATAAATACTTTTGTATTAATAAAGGAATTAAAACTCTTAACATACCATTGAATAATAATTAGATTTATATTTGAAAGGAGGAGTTATTTTTAGAATCTTGTCCCTCTTTCACTTCCATATTAGGAAGCATTAAATGATTTTCCATAGTGCGTAGAGTTACATTACAGAGTCGATTATTAGAGATAATCCAAGAGAAACCTTCTTTAGAAATACTGTTAATAATTTTATTTAAGTAGTTAGAAAAAATGATGCCAGATTTAGTTAGATAAGTATTAGATCCATATGTGATAGTTCTAAATTTTACAGGAATTTTATGAAATTTAGGACTGATAATTAAGTAAGGAAATTGTATATTGCTAATTTTAATTTTTAATCTCTTATATAAAGCTAAAAATTTTTTAATGACAATATTATTATTGAAATTACTAAGTTTAAATTTTTTACTATTTTTAATTCCGTATTTAAAAGTTCAACATAGAATTGCATAATTATTGTTAGCTTTGTCTATGGGAGTAATTACAAAATTTTTTTGAAGCTGCTTAATTGATTGAACAATATTAGAAAAATATGTTGGATTGTTATTGTTATTTAAATTAGCCTTAGTATTGAAAACAAAGTTTTTAAAGTAATAATAAACACCCCATTTCCATTCTGTTAGCATACCTAAAGGTGAAGAGAATCTATTTGATATCTTTAAACAAAAACTATTGAGATCATTAAGAAAGTATTTTAGAATTTTATTGATTGATATATGGTAAATGGGTCTAAATTTTATGCCTTTTATCATTAAATTCCTAAGTTCTAAGTTTTCTATAATATTTAAATTACCAGTAATAATATGTTAATGATGTTTATCAACAAAATCAAAATATTTCTCTTCCTCACAGTGACATTCATAATCGGATATATTAATGCTCCCTAAATTTTTGCTTATATTATTATAATTAAATGTAGTTCTACCAAGAGATTTATTATATTTAAAGCCTTTAATTATGTTAAAATCTTTCAATGGAAATAAAGTTTTAAAATTTTCAAAAATATTATGAAATTTGATCTTATCGAAAATAGGTTTCTGAAAGTTAATAACGAAATATAAATTATCTAAATGTTTCCTTTTATTTGGCGAAATTTTACTCATTTTGGCTTTTATAAGATCGAAAGAAAGAATTTTGAATCGTAAATTAATAAAAAGAAAAGTTAATAATAAGATCGTGGAGCTTATATACACTAAGGGAGAAAACAAAATCTTTAATTGGCTTAATATTATAATGTTTATTAAAATCTTTTTCCATATTAGAAAGAAAATTTATATTTAATTTTTCACTATTAAGACAGTTTCTATTACTTCTTGATCCCCGTTTACCTCGATTTGTACTCTTATTAATATGAAAAAGTGAATAAGTTGAGGAGCTATTAAAGTTAATCTGTGTATGTTGGAAGGTATTGTTTAGCCCATACGGCAAAATTGTTTTGTATAAAAGCATGTCGTAATTTTCTTTTTGTAGTCTTAAATCTAAATCTTCTACAAAATCTAAGATATTAATTTTGACACTGTTAAATTTATGTACTCTAAAATGATTCAATTCCAGGTTATTGATAGTTTTATTACTGTTTATATCTGAACGGTGTTGATTAATTCGAATATTAAGTGAGTTACTGGTTTGTCGAACATATTTCATATTACAGTAACCACAGGTTAACGTATAAATAACATTTTTAAATTTACGAAAAGATTTGGAGCTATCGTTATGAAGAAATGTATGTTTTTTGTCAATATTAGGGCAAGTTTTGCATCTTTTATCACCACACGCTTTTTAAGACGGTTAAGTATCGGGAATAGAATGCAATTCAAAAATACTTTTGCTTTCAGAGTAGCAGGATGTCGATCCGAAGGTCCCCTCTGATTTAGGCTCTCCGTACCGGGTACAACATGAAGAATAATTTAAATATTGAACACATTTTTTACCAGGCGCTAAATTGTTATAATTGTTTAAATCCATAAAAATAGGCTTATAGAGCAACGTCTTAAACATACGTAACGTCATGAAGACAGGAAATTAGAAAAAGGAAATCAAAACGTTAACAGAAGGAAAACGAAAGAAAGTTAATAGTAGATAATATTAAGCGCTAAAGCTTCTTTAAATGTGATCACTAATGCACAGCAAAATAAATAAATACAAAAAAACACGTAGAAAATTAAGAAGAACAATATATATATAAATATATAGTAACCTGTAGGGCCACATTGTGTAGTACCCAGTAATATAATGCGTGGTCCAGTTTGAATATTATAGGGTCAAAAGGTGAGATATAGGTTGTAATACTGGATGTTGACTTCGAATTTCCTCATTTTATAGACGTTTTTTGAACTTGTTTATTTTCCTGAATGCGCTTTTTGAACCGCGCCCCCCCCCCCAATATTTTTTCTGAAATTTAATGAAAATCTCTTTTATAAAAGCAAATGAGATATTGCTGTTTCTTGGTTTGTAAATTGCTGATCTTTATTGATTGTTAAATGTGTCTTGACCATATATGGCAACGTTACTTTTAAAAAGTAACGAGTAAAAGTACAAGTATTTTTTTAAAAAGTAACGAGTAAAAAGTAAAAAGTTCTTATTTTAAAATGTAACGAGTAAAAAGTACAAGTAAAAGTACAAGTACTGAACAAAAACAGTAACGATTTAAAAGTACATTTCTAGGAAACCGAAAATTCAAAGTAACCTAAAATTTTATTGAATAATATTCTCATGTTCTTTAATGTTTTTGCAAAATTGTTGTTATTTATTTAATTATTTTTAATTTTGAAAGTTATGAACATTAATTTATTTTTAAATTCGGAATATTATAATATAATTTTATAATATAATCGTATAATATAATTTTAAAATCAAATATAATTTTAATATCAAACTTTTTATGGATTTGCATGAAAGAGAAATTTTATCTATTGATTTTAATTTTTAGTTTATCATTTTTATTTATTTAAATTACCATTGATATAAAATTTCTTGACTCTATAGAAACGCGTTTTAAAAGCACAAACAGAAACAAAGCAAACACGGAGTTTCAGATAGCTTTGTGATCTTTGAGCTAGTAAAAAATAATTGAATGTGCAGTATAAGTTGAAACAGAACAGTCTACAGTTTTATTTGTAACAATGGCTAATGCTGAAGTCATGCGAGAAAATCATTTTCCGAACATTTCGGCCTAAAGGAATAATTAAAATTTTTTAACGAATTTTAGTATCAGCGGCTAAATTAATACCTTCGAGTTTTCAAGAGTTAAAATAGTAATTATAATAGTTTTCTATAGCACAAATAGTTCTGAAGTTCTTAGAGATTTGACTGGGCGTTGTTTGATAAGGTCGGGCATAAACATAATTTTAGTAAAAAATGTACTAGGTAAAAATGTATTTAGTAAAAAATGTGTTAAGTCATTAATGTATATTGAGTTCAAAAAGAAAATTAAAAAACTTAATAACAAAATTCAACATTTTTTATTTAATGTATTAAATAAATGCATAAAACTCGAAAATGAATGAAAATAACTTGCTAATTAATATTTTTATGCATTTTGCAAAATAATTGCATTTCGAAAGTGGTGTCACTGAGTCTGCTGCGAGAATTTCTCAGAACGTGCTTATCCACGCTGAATAAGCGCTCCACGGGAGGTCAAGGTATTTAAACACGAAGTTAGCTGTGAATGCATATATATTGCACATTAATTTTATAAATTTAAGAAACATAATCATTTTTTTTAAATTTAATTTCTTTTTAGAAAGCTCACCGAGTTTTAGAAAAAAGTAACGATTTCATTCGACATTTCCGTTACAAATACTTGTACTTTTTCCCTAAAAAAGTAACGAAAGTACAAGTAAAAGTACTAAGTTTAAAAAGTAACGAAGTAAAAGTAAAAGTACGTACTTTTTACTTGTACCGGCGGTACAAGTAACGAAAGTAAAAGTACTGCCATATATGGTCTTGACTAGAAATGTAACGGGTCCCAAAATTTTGTCTGGAGCGGAAACCCGGTTAAAATTGAATATTTTACCCGTCCAGGTTCCGGGTACCAGACCAACTTTCATTTGGTACTCGGCTGGTTCAGGGTATCCGGTAAAATTTAGATTTATTACTCGCCCGGATATTAAATCTTTATTTATCTAATAAAATATTGTTTCTGCAAAACCATATTAAAATTGAATAATTTCTATCCTGCAAGTATAGTTATACAAATATATAAACACAATAAGAAATAATTTTAAAGAAATTTATTGTACGTTTACATAAACAAAAACACATGATTTTATATTTAAAAATGATTTTGAAAGTAATTTGAGCTGACTATTCGGATGTAGAATAATTAACGGAAAATTTGCAATACATATTAGTGGCATAGTTGCCTTTATAATTAATTAAATTTTCTGTAGCCTTTATTAATGAAGTTTGTGTTAAACATAGGGAATAGCTGAAAAATAACGGTACATTAAACAAAAATTGTTTTAACTATCAAAGTTCAATTTTACATTAGTCAATAAATATAAACGTAATTTATGTACAATATGATCGACGTTATTATATTCTCTTAAAATTTTCGATTCACTGGGAGAAATTTTCTATTATTACCAATGTTAATCAGAAGATAAATATAGCTGTCCTTATTGTTACAGTTCCAAATAATTTTAAACCTCTAAAAGATAAAGTAACTTCTAGATCAGGCAAGTTACAAAAGGCAAAATTGCTTTAATTCGAAAATATAATCTATGAAACTAACGAGCATGTGCGTTACATGGAGAAAAAAACCTCGAACACCACCCATAAATGAGCTCGACAATAAGAGAACTTTAACCAGACTAGTTGAATATTGAATTTATTGAGTTATGAGCAAAAAATACGTTTTCTAATAAAAATAAATTACCAATGGCCAGTTTTATTCATACATGTTATTTTTTCAGTTTTTATTAAAATCATCTTAATCTATAATTTTGAAACTTTTAACCATTTATTATTTCAATAAGTAAACAAAAGCCCCAAAATTATAAAAGAATTAGTTTGGGAGTGAAAGGGGCCTAATTGAGGCTAATATTTCCCCCCTGTAATGAAAGACTTTTTGAAGATTTCTTGTGTTTTCTGCAAATAGTTAAAGACCTATATTTTGCTTCTATATTAACCTATAATTTTCAGCCACATTTATTATTTTAATACATATAAAAACACGAAAGTACATTCGAAATAATTTAGGTCATAAATATGAATTATTTTATTTAATTGTCGAAAACATTTTGAATTGTAAGGTGTGCAAATTTTTACATCATTTTGCATTTATGTAGTTAAATACAAAATTTGAACCAATTGGATTGAATAGTTTCCGGGAATTTTAACATTTGTCAACTTTAAAAATATGAATTTTTAAAAATCTTACATGATTGCATCTTCTATTTGAAATGGGTTTATATCAAAAGGGTGTTTTTTAATTTTTGACTCGTGTGTGTCAAAAAATTATTTCAAAAAAAGAAAGTACAGTCGGACCTCTATTTAACGAAGTTGCTAAATCCCGATAATATTAGTTTGCTTAGAATCTAATATTATATAATGCAGAGCAAACAGCGACCTCTTGTATCCTTCTAATATTAGAAGTTGTGCAAGATAACGTGAGATTTTGCCGATTTTCTGATGTTATCTAATATTAGGTGCTACTTGGGTCGTTATATGGAAAATTCGTTGAATAGAAAATCACCTTTTAAAATACTTAATCAACACAAAAGAGGTTTTAAATTCATAAACATTAGACATAATTATTAAGATAGCAATTGATGCACTTTTATCTTGTAAACTAGTATCTATTTATTTTATAAATTTTAACCATAAAAGAAATCTGCATGGAAAGCAAGAATAGAGCAAAACATTATACAGTGTTACACTATCATGCTATATACATTTTCAAGAAAGGGAAAGCTAAATTTTTGTATAAAATTATAGTTGCATTTATTATAAAAGTAATTTTAAACATACATTACCACATGCGTTCTTAATTTTAATTGCTGTACTGATAAAATCCGTTAATTTGAACTGAGTTTTTCGCTTGAAATGCAAGCAAAAAGGGAAAGGGAATTTACTGCCTTCTCTAAGATAATTTTTAGAGAAAACAGGAATGCATTTCATAGAGCAGTGGCTTTGAAAATTAATTCAAGGTCATTTTCCCCATAAAATACTTTAACAAGTTTGAAATGTTCAGAAATATTTCGGAAAATAGGTAAAACCGATCTCAATGAAAAGTTCGTTAAATAGAAAATTCACTTCGTTATTTGGAAGTTATTTTACGAAAAAATTTCCAAAATGTTCTGGGTTCCTCGAAAAAACTCTTAAAATAGAGAAATTCGATAAATGGAAGTTCGTCAAATAGAAGTCCGACTGTATTTCGTCCTGAAAACAAGGGCATTATTCAAATTTATTCCGTCACTTTTATCATTCGAAAACGGATCCATATTATGCTTATTTCCCCAACAAAAAGGTGGACAATTAGAGAATTTTTGGCTCCCTCATTCATTTGGAAGTTTTTTTCATATTATATTATTTCCATAAACAATGAATGTATGGAAAATTTAAAAAAATAAATAAATCGTATTTTGCGCAAAACAAATTAATTAAAATCTGTTTCTTCTCAAAATGTGGGAGTCTACACAAGTTTAGAAAATTTTTAATTAAAACGTGTGGTTATCTGAAAAGGTGAGGAGCTCCTTTATTTCTCTTTTATTCACTTAACCCCCCCACACACACACACAACGGAACTTCGTATCATGTGACCACTCAGTTTTAGGAAAGTGAGAGAATCAGGATTGATAAACATCATGTTCAGCTAACGATGAATAGTAGCGACATAATACATAGTGTCGGTGATATTTGTTAAAATAATGCATTGGCAAAGGAGAGGAACATGACTAAGTATGGTAACCAGTGCAAGGCACTCACAGTTGACACATAGCAACATAAATGAATTGTCTGTGCACTAGTAACAAAATATGCACAAGATTAATAATAAATAATGATAATTAATAATTAAATTGCATACAAACAAGAAAATATGATAAGAAAACACTAAGCTACTCTGGCGATGAAGCTGTTCTTCACTGAAAATGCCTCTATGTTTGTTTAAAATGCACAAATGAAAGGTGGGGCAAAGGATAATCAAACTCTGGACATATGGAAATTAAAAAAAAACATCGACAATTGTCCCATTCAACGCAGGACAAGGAAAATTTAATATGCCATCCAGAGAATAAATGATATGAACGTTGGTGTTAATTTTCTATTCAATCAATAACGAAAAACTCACATTTTAAAAATAACTTTAATTTAAAATTCTAGTTTTAATAAAACGAAGAGGCTTTCTTGCGCTTACATGGGCCCCTGATGGTAAGAGAACAAGAGGAAGACCCAGACTTACCATCCAGCGCATGTTTTTGGGCGAATTAAAAGAATGTAGAATATCTGGCTGGGAGGAAGCAAGATCTATTGCTAAAGACAGGAGGCGTTGGAGGGATATGCTAGACGCCTTAAGTGCCCAAGGCACGTAGAGGATAAGTAAGTAAAGTAAGAAGAGGCTTTCATTAGTTTTCTGTTATTGAACTGAATTGACAATGGAAGCTGGTTTATGTTCTAATCACCCATTGGATGCCTTCTTCCAAGACGTGACTGTCAAAAATTTTACCTTTGTAAGTCTTTCGACACAAATTCAGCATATACTTTATTTTATGCATTATTCGCCCCCCCCCTTTCAAAAAATAAGATAAGAATTTACCCTTATTTTGTGCCAATTCAATGACGATTTCTTTTTAAAAATAATTCGCCTCTCTTCCAGCAGATATTATTGGAATTAATCCATTTTTAACAACACTAAATTCACTGAGTATTTTCTGTTGAATCATGGAAAAGTTTCCGCCCCGAGCTATTTACAATTTCTTTAATTTCAATAATACTTTTGATTTTATAAAAATGTTCAAACACAGTTTTAGATAAGATGAAATTTCGGTTTTTTAAGGGACAGTAAAATATGATTGATATTTTTACTTATGTGCCAAGAAACTGAAGTAGGAATATAATTTGAAATAAAAACAATTGTTCCATTTATCACCAATATTTCTAACTCACTTGATTACTTTTACAATAAAGTAAGGTATATTGATTTTAAAGCTATATATGAATAATAATAAAAGGGTATTATAATAAAATAAGTAATAAAATAATTAAAATAAGTATAAGAAAGTAAATAAAAACTTTGTCTAATTGCTAACACTGAAAATTTCTATGAAAAATGCTTTTTTAATTTTGTTAGCAGTTATAATTATTAAATTATAGTAATGCGAGATATAAAAACAAATGTGGAGAACTAAATTATTATTTTTTTTCTTCCAAATGCCAACCTGTGTTAACATCCGTCAATTCAGGCTCTTTCAGGGGCACCATATTAGGTAGACCTACAGTGAGGACACATAATACAGAGAAGGTAAGAACATCCATGCCTTGCCTGGGATTCGACCCCAGAACCTTTCTAATGCAAGGACAGGAGAACTAAATTATTGCATTAGGAAAATAATGAACGTTAAATGTAAAATATTGTAAAATGAACATCTCCAGCGCCATCTATTGAAGTTCATGGTACCTTTTTCAAATAGATACGTGTTCAACAAGCCCGAGTAACATTAACTATTTTATTTTGCTTGATTTCTCTATTATTTTAAAACTTGGACTAACTCCTTATAATTGCTCTTCTTTGAGTACATAATGAACAGTATAGACACTTTCATCTTTCTATTTAGCCTAAGCATGATTTTTGTAATCTAGATATCAGTGTATGAAATTTTCAAAGAGGATGAATATATTGTTTGCTTCAGAGCTGCATATTTCTCTCTTTTTTATAATTAAATATTTCATTCGTCCCGAAAACATAATTTTCAGAAAGAGTAATACTGACGAATAATTGTTTTAAAATTTGAAAATATGAAATTTTTAAAAAAAAAACAACTTTTGTTTTTAATATGAATTAAATATATATATTTCATAAAGATGATTATTTTGAACACTGTTTTTAATTTCTTTTATCTGTTTTTTTTTCATAATTTCTTCCATTTTTCTTAATATGACCATCTTATTAGAAATATAAAGAAAAATGATCGCTTGAGATTAATTAAATCTTTCCCAAAAATCAATCTTCAAATCAAAATCCGGCATTCAAGTTCAAATTTAAAAGCTTAAAATGTAGGGCTGCATTGATATGAGATAAAACATTAACTTTTAAACTTTATCCTATTGTTAAATTTTATTGCAATCCAATTTCGATGACACTGATTTTAAAACTCATTTTATTTATTAACTTTATTTTTAATTTTTGAAATAACTCAAATATTTTAATTTCATATATTTTATGTAAAAAATATTTAAATCGGAGCAGATTTTCAGTCGTCAATCTGCAAATTTGTTTAATTGTTGTATATTTTTTACCTTGTTAATCGAAAACAAATTTATTTCATTTTCGTAATCGTATGTTTAGAGTTACTGCTTTTGTAACATTTAAGTAACTTTTTTTCATTAGTAGTTATTTTGTCATGAATGTTACAATGAAACGATTATAAAAACCAAAAAGAGAACCAATTTAAAAAATAAGTTGGCATTTGAAATCCAATCGAATTTTAACCTTTCCAATCGAACATTACCCCTTAATACGTTATAAACTAAGTTCAAATAAATAAAATTCTTTCAGGGTGTTTTATTCAAAAACTCCATTTAAAAGAAGTAATTGACTATTGATTCACAACTAAGTGTCACGATTTAAATGTAGGTTGGAAAAATATTAATAAAAATTGAATAAAATGTTAATAAAAGAAAAATATGATACTGTATGAAAAAAAAAAGAAATAAAACACTAAGTTGAAATAAAAATATACTATAAGTTCTGAAGACAGGCAGCAAGATGGAACAAAATTTGAGCGCATCTTAGTAAACGTTTCTTGATTGAATGTCGAGAAAGAGTTTGACCTCGCCCTTTCTCAAACTTTTACTGTAAAGTTATGTCTCGTCCTCCATCCACTCGCTAAATTCCCAAAAATTCTTGAAAATATTCCCTACGAATCATTTGTAACCAAACAATCATCCTCTGTCCTAGACAGTCTTTTTTTGTAGTTCAAAGCATTGTCAAAGTGTCAAGAACTTTAATTGTAAAAATAATCAATAAATGGCGATAGTATGAAAAAATCATCTCTAATATTAAACCTTCCGCTATTCTGTAAAATCATTTTAGGAATGTTTTCTGAGTTGCTAATGATCTTGAGTTTTATATATACTATACGAGTCGCTCAGAAGCCAATGCGGTTAAGTCCAAAACACAACAATTGAGAAAATTAATGTTTTTTGTTACATTAGTTTTTAAAATTCTTGGTTTATTAACTTAATTAGAAAAGTGTATAAAGTCTTTTTTCGAGGTGTAAACTCTGCAAAAAAACAAGATATGTACAAGATGTGTAAATGAAAACGTAAGTATTTATTGAAATAATGACAGCATCTTAAAAATTTTAGGACTTATACCTTTTGGCAGCTGAAAAAGATAAGAAATTTATGTCTACTAGTATAAACGAACTTTTATTTTTCTCAATCATCACTAGATACAGTGACTAATAGAAAATAAACTGTTGGATTATTTCAAAAATTGTATTTTACTTCAAAACTAGAGTGGCACTTTTCTTTGTTTTAGGAAATGAAAATAAAATAAATTTTAAAAAAATACCACATTTTCAAAAAATACTACGAAATATACCATACCCCTTTTTTTGGTGAAAAATTACTATCGTAGTATTAAAAATACTACGTCTAGCAACCCTGAGTTACTATAAATTTCTTGTTTTTCAGTGTTAACAACAAATATCGAAAGAAGAAGAAGAATTTAATTTTTATTTCAAAGTTTATGTAAAAAAATATTGATAAAAGGTGGACTTATTCACAATGGCTTCTGAAATTATTATACAATATATTCAGAAGCTATTAAAAAAAGGGCTATCTAACCTAGAAAAAAGTAACCAACGAGTAAATCCTTTAATAACTAAGAAGATTATTATTTATTTCATCAAAATTTCCAAAAATCAGAAAGTATCAAAAAATTGACTTAACCGCATTGGCTTCTGAGAGGCTCAAATACTGAAGGAATTTTCCTCGTAAGTAAATTTGAGTGATGCCATGAACAACTTTGACGAATATGCAAAAGTCGACGATGATGTACATTGTACAGAGGAGTTAACAGAGAAGGAGATTTTAAACGGATTGTTAAATAAAGATATGAGGCTTCATCCGACGAGGAAATCAGTGTTTTGCCGAAGGAAAGGCTTTCAATTAAACAAGCTGCAGAAGCAATAAACACACTAAGGGATTTTTTTGAGTTTGACCTAAATTCAGATGACCATTTGAAGAAAATTAACAGTTTGGAAATAGCGCTTTTCCACAGCTCAAAATTACGACAAACTTCAATTCACATGTAACTTCAACAAATTAATGCACATCAAAAAATTAAAGTCTTCGTCTAATGAAGCCTCGTTTATGTTCCTCGGTTTACTCTTCTTTACAATACTGCAGATTATGTACATAAAAAAAATTCGTTTTATATACCACAAATTATGTACATCAAAAAATTTATTCATTAGAAATTAGATTTTTTTTTGTCATACTATGTTTTTTAATCTACTTTAAAATAAAATTCTTAATTGTTAACAGTTGTAAGTCAATTGTTAAAATGTCATTATGTTTTATTAATGTATACCACAAATAGTATATGCATGCATTATGACGTTTAAAACCATTATGTGACCGATTTTCAAAGGAAATTTGCTCATTTTGATATAGCGACCATTTAATATAACGACCAGATTGGGACAGTCCCGATGGGGTCGTTATAACACGAGTCAACTGTAGTTCTTTTTATTCACTGTAGAAAGAATCGAAAAATTTTTTGTTGCTGATATGTACAGAATAAAATTTTGTATAATAATCAATCATTAAATAAATAAATAACTATGATTACATCCAAGCATATTACAATCATACATAAACTTGGTATTAGTTTAATATTTGCTTTCCCTCCTTACATTATTAGCAGTTTAAAAAAAATTCTGGTAACACTTCAATGTCCTGGCATTCATAAGCCAGGATAATGACAAATTCGTCATTTTATAGCATATAACATTAATTTATTATTTTGGCCTAAGACGTTTATATTCTGCAGAAAACAACAGGATTTTTTAAAATAACTCGTATAAATCTACGTAGTTTATGTTATTAATGATTTCAAGAAGCCAGGAAAATGACAATACAAAAACCTACTCACCTTGAAAAATTTTTTGAAATAGATTTTGAAGCAGAAAATTGATTCTTTATTCATGCAACAGGACATGTTTATATAGGAGGGTATCTAATCAATCTATTAATATAAGATATTGATTGCTGGCTCTATCTATTTTGGTTATAAACCACTAAATAAAAGTAGCCAGGAAAATGACAGATTTTCTTGGGACAACAAATTATTGACAGAAATAATTAATTTAAACGAAGTTTTTGTAAATAATACCCTCTGTGTATATTCTAGAAATGCGTACACTGGTTGAGATAAAAAAAAAATTAGATATTGAAAAATTTATAGGAAGTTTTAAGGCTAGTTATTATTGGAAACATTGTTTGGGACATGTCAGGAAAATGACATTTTGATATTCAATAAAATTTTTTAGCTATACAAAACAGTCAATCTTAGTGCAAAGTCATTTTAAAATGCTAACAGCAATGCTATTTCTTAAATTTTTTTTTAAAAAAATTTTATTTTAGTATTATACATAGTATTAGATATTGGAGCAAGGGACAGTGAATTGTCATATTTCGTGAAAATCACCCATATATGAGCCGCTCAGAAGCCAATGCGGTTAAGTCAATTTTTTGATATTTTCTGATCTTTGGAAATTTTGATCAAATAAATAATAATCTTCTTAGTTATTAAAGGATTTACTCGTTGGTTACTTTTTTCTAGGTTAGACAGCCCTTTTTTTAATAGCTTCTGAATATATTGTATAATAATTTCAGAAGCCATTGTGAATAAGTCCACCTTTTATCAATATTTTTTTACATAAACTTTGAAATAAAAATTAAATTCTTCTTCTTCTTTCGATATTTGTTGGTAACACTGAAAAGCAAGAAATTCATAGTAACTCAGGGTTGCCAGACGTAGTATTTTTAATACTACGGTAGTAATTTTTCACCAAAAAAAGGGGTATGGTATATTTCGTAGTATTTTTTGAAAATGTGGTATTTTTTTAAAATTTATTTTATTTTCATTTCCTAAAACAAAGAAAAGTGCCACTCTAGTTTTGAAGTAAAAAACAATTTTTGAAATAATCTAACAGTTTATTTTCTATTAGTCACTGTATCTAGTGATGATTGAGAAAAATAAAAGTTCGTTTATACTAGTAGACATAAATTTCTTATCTTTTTCAGCTGCCAAAAGGTATAAGTCCTGAAATTTTTAAGATGCTGTCATTATTTCAATAAATACTTACGTTTTCATTTACACATCTTGTTTTTTTGCAGAGTTTACACCTCGAAAAAAGACTTTATACACTTTTCTAATTAAGTTAATAAACCAAGAATTTTAAAAACTAATGTAACAAAAAACATTAATTTTCTCAATTGTTGTGTTTTGGACTTAACCGCATTGGCTTCTGAGCGACTCATTTCATCGTCTAGGTCAAGGTCATCCAAGTGATCCATGTCCTCGCCACACGGATTTTCCTTTTTACAAAATCCTGCTGATCGGAAAGAGTTCTTGATGGTGTTTACTGAAACTTCTTTCCAAGCGGTTTCTACAGTTCGTAGAGCAACCAGCAGATCAACGTCAAATTTCATGCTGTTTTCCACATGAAATAAAATTTTGCGAATCAACATTTTCCTGTAGATTCTTTTGAAGCTGTGGATCACACCTTGATCCATTGGTTGCAGCTCTGATGTCGCATTTGGGGAAGGTACTCCACTTTTATCGCCTTCAAAGTTTTAATTTCCTTTGAATGCGCAGTGCAATTGTCGTCAATTATCAAAATTTTTCTGTTCTGTTGATGCATTTTTTTATCAAGAATTCGAAGCCATCCTTCGAACAGCGAACCCGTCATCCTAGCCTTCTTGTTGGCACGATATGCCACAGGTAAAGATTTTACACCCTGAAAACCGCGGGGACGCTGCGAATTACCAATTACAAGCAATAGTAATTTCTCATCACCTGACATATTCGCTCCAAGCAGAACAGTTATTCTTTGTTTGGACCGCGTATTTCCTTTGCATGTTTCACCTTTAAAAACTAAAGATCTATCAGGTAAAAGTTTATAAAAAAATGCAGTTTCATCTGCATTAAAAATATCGTCCTCACTATAGTTTTCCGTAATTTTTTTTAAAGTTTCTTCCTTGAATATACGCACGGTATCTTTGTTTACTGAAGAGCTCTCCCCGCATATTTTTTTTGAACACTATTTCATGCCGATGCTTAAAGTTCTGAAGCCATCCATCGGAAGCTTTGAAGGATTCATTGGGACAGAGTTTTTTTAAAAAAACTGTTGCCTTTTCCTTTAAAGCGTTTTCATCCAGAGCAATGTTCTTGCTGCGCATGCCTTTCATCCAGTCTAAAAGGGCTTTCTCAAGAAGAGGGAATATTCCATCTCTGAGTCGCATTCTTTCTGGTGCAGCTTTTAAAATGGATTCTCTGTTCTTCACTATTGTGAACAGAGTGCTCTTAGGTATTCCAAATTTTTTAGCGATTTCAGTTTTAGGCATGAGTTTCTCGTCGATGCACTCTAAAATTTTTCTCTTCAAATCAATAGATAAAGCACAACGGTGAGCTACTAAAGGTGGCATTTTTATCAAATGACAAATCAGCGTGTTGAAATGCAAGCTTGCAAAATTAAGAACAGCACACTTTAATCAAATGCAAAAACCTTTTCCAGCTAAAAAAAAAAATGAAACGGAAAAGGTGAGGCAGAGTAAAGGAAAAGAGGTGCGGATGTCGGCAATGGGAGGGGGGGGGCAGAGTAAACAAACTCACCCGATTCGACAGCTCGTATTCAATGCTCAATGACGTTTGATGTCTACGCACCCCCATACTAGCCAACTGAAATCGCTTTGTCTTGACGCCGTGTGAGACCTTCAGATTCTGTGCTTGTTCAAGGTTAACCATTCAACCCCACTTTCCAATAGGAAGTTAGAAAAGAGTGATGTTCAAATTCAAAGAGGGTCGTTATATTAAGAGTTGAATTTTTTTACGGTCGTTATAGCAAGAGTAAAATAACGTTATCTCTTATGGATGTGAATTGGGACTCCTTCACAGGGTCGTTATATCAAGTGGGTCGTTATAACACGAGTCGACTGTAATTTAAGCAACTTATGGTCCATGAAACATAAAGGCTTAAGTTAAGTTACTCACTATTAACTTAAAATGACTGTTTTTTAAACTTCAAAGGTAATATGTCATTTTCCTGGCATTCAAGATTTGGTGAATTTCTATTTTTTTTTTTTTTTTCTCGAACAAATGTCAATAAACTACACTGCTGTCTGTAAGATAAGTGTAACTAAAGAAGTATACAAAAAAATTTTTATATTATTTTGAAGACTTTAAATTTGAAAAAAAATTTTGGTCTGAATTGTCATGTTTAAAAAGAATCACCCATATATATATAAAATGCTTATGATCTATTTTCAATACTCAAAAATTATACGCTTTTTTTTCTCTTTGATATACAATGCTATGAAGGGTTTTATGTTTAGAAGATAATAATTTTCTGTCAATTTTGTTTCTACTTAGTTTTGTTGTACTAATGAGACACATTAAGCTTATTTTTAAAAAATATAGAGAAAATTTCCACAGTATAAAATTTATTTTGAAAAGTTCAATTGTTCTTAATGGAGCCGAGGTGGCTCAGGGAATAGAGCACTTGCCTCTCAATAAGGTGACCTAGGTCCGAGTCCCAGCAATTGCCAGTCGATACGAATTCCTTCATCGGCTATCACCGACCACAGTGCTGATGTAAAATATCCTCGATGGTAGATGGATCATGGGTTGGAGTCCCCTTGCTTTGAGGTTAACCATGACTGATTTTCCACTCCATATAACACAAATGTGGGTTAGTTCCATCAAAAAATCCTTGAAGGCAAATTTCTCCCTATACTTGATCCACAAGTTTCCTTGTCTTCTGGATTGGTTTCAAGACTACAGAGCTGGACATCGATAGTCGTAAACTCAAAATTGGGCCGACTGTTCAACGAGTTAAAAAATATAAAATTATATCCTATTGGGGAAGAGGGAGCTCAGAAAATAGAGCCTCTCAATAAGGTCACCAAGGTTCAAATCCCAGCAGTTTCATACGAATTCTGCTCATAGCAGTGCTGAGGGTGGCTGACACAACAGGTGTTAGAATTTACCAACCATGAGAGGTTTTTCTCTCCATGTAATGCAATACATCAAAAAGTCTTACAGGAAGGCTAGTTTGTCCAAATGCTTGAACAAGGAGTTCCCTTGTCTTCTGAAAAAGCAACTTAAAACTGGGTCAGCTATTCAACATCAGTTAAATAAAATAAAATTGATGACATTACAAAATATGCCCAGATCTCTAGTTGTTTTTCCATTTTTATTATTTTAAGTAATCACAAATATGCCAAGTTCTTTCCAAACATTTGGAAACGCTAAAATTGAAAACACTACAAAACTAATGCACACATTTGGAAGAAAATCGAAAACATTTATTACATTTACATGCAAGTTGAAAAATAAGATTTTTTTTTTTAAAAAAGAAAACATTCTTCACAATTAACAAGTAATACAACATAAAGACATATAAAAATGAAGTGCAGACACAGAAATGCATAGACTGCCCTAAAATCAATCTTTCATAAATCTATCCAAGATCTTTGAAAAGCTAAAAACCAGCCCAAAGAAAACTACTAAATTAGATTAAAATGCAGAATTGCTTGCAAAGGATAAAATATGAATGTAGTTTTCTCGGTGGAAGACCTCAAAAATTAAATTATTTTTTCATTTTAAATATGCATAAGAAATGTTGCATGTTTTGCTCCACCTCATAAGAAAATCCTTTTATGCTTTAACTTTGACAGAAGTGGTCTAACTTTATGGTTCAATTCAAATGAAAGTTGCAACTTTACTTAAAACAAAATTTACTTTAAAAATTTATTTAATAAAATTTTTAAATTCTTTTTAAAGTCTTTTTCCAACTTTTTATTTTGGAAAGTAATTTTTCACTAAAATTTTTTTTTGTTACATTTATTTGGTGTTAATTTTTTTTTTTTTAAATATAGGGGATTTTAGTGACTCATTTATAATTACTCATCTCTTCTCCTTGTCAGTAAAAATATGCAAATCACAATGACTTTTTGATGCTCATACAATATTTGAACAGACCCTAATGTATATTTATAATACTTATAATTTACAATGTATAATTATTTTGAAACGCAGAAGTATTAACATGCTTAACTTTGCATTACATTGTATTAACAGATTTTTAACTTGTATTTTTATGAGTGCAACTGGTGGGTATAAAATTATTTCAAATTACAGTAATATGGCACGTTTATAAGGGTATTTACTATACAAATAAATTACTTATTATTATAAAAAATTTGTTCATAAAATTAGTAATTAATAATAATTGTTAAGTAAAGCAGCTTGAAATAGTAAATTCACAACAATCAATTACTTATTGGTCAATGGGGGCACAAAAGTTATTTAGATAATAAATTAAGGAGGATAATTTTTCCAGAAGATTTCAATGATGTGAATGATGATGCTAAGACATAAAAGAATATTGAAGCACTACAGGGTAGTATGTAACAAGGGTAGCCAACTGCTCTGCTTTCTGGAAAGCTTTCAATAAATTCATAGTGAATTAAATAACAAAATCTGAAGAATAAAGATAATTACACCTACTTTTTAAAAGAGTAGCCGCGAGATAAATGCATTAAAGTTGCATCTTATATCAAATTTTTCATATGTAGTGGCAGGAAAATTACTAGAAATAAAAAATACTAAACTAAAAATAACCTAAATTTTGTTACCACTAGAAAATACTATTTTACAAAGTGGAGCAAGTTGGCATCTCTGTGCAACTACAACCCTTTCAGATGTATTTTTAGAATCCTTGTCAAAGATAAAGTTAAAAAAACACATACATTAATTTGTAACAAATATTCAAGTAGGAAAAAACTCCGACAAAAAATATTGAAAAAAAATGGGATTAAATATCATTAGGTTGCTAACTGGTGTAACTTCAAACTGTTTCTATTAATTGGTTTTCATTTGATATCTATCTATAATTAAACAAGTGTAAATATTTTAAATGTTGTTTTTCTCATTGATGATTCCTAACCAGCATATTTTTTCATACTTTATTCAGAACAAGGATTCTGAAAATTTAAATTAAGAATATAAAAGAAATAACAAACATGAAGAGATCTTGTGTGCATGAATATTCCTAAAGATCAACAATAAATCGCAATTTGTCTCAAAAACAAGAATATCCAAAATGTATTGAAATGGTCAAATATTTTGATAATTGGATCAAACTCTAAAAATACATATAAGAAATGCTTTTAAAGATGGCTTATTTATTATATTTTCTGTCAATGTTGGAGTATAACACAAATCTAAAGTGAAAGCTTTGACAAAGTTTAAAATTCTATCTGTTGACAGGAATCAAAATAAATTGCAATAAAAATTTCTATTAACACATTAAAAATTGAATTTTTTTTATTTAAAAAGCTCCCACAGTGATTGTAAGTAGTAGTAGATTGTAGCTGCCAGTAGATCACTGGCAGCAGCTGAATAATGAATCCAGATTAACTTTGTTATCAGCTTACAAAGGGAACAAGGGTTAAACTAATTGGGCTTTGTTCAACTAATATAACGGGCCTTTGATAAACTAATATAATGGTTTTTTTTTAAACTATTCTACAGTAAAGTGCTCGACTTTGTACACAGGTCGTCAAGCTATCAAAATGTGATAACATCCGCTTTACAGGGGGCAACATGTCTTCGGATCATCCTCAGGGATGTTTCTGTTACCAATAGCCCATTGTGCAGCTCTAGTACGATGTAAATATAGTACTTCAAGAAAAAGATAAAAATTTAGGACATTAACTGAGCCAATGTTAGAAAAATTTTTTTTAAATAAAAATGAGAGAATAAAGCTTCCTTTGGTTAACATTTGCAAGAGTTAACAACAATAGATCTATTGTTTTGCTGTTTCGAACATGTTTAGGAAAACTGATCTAGAATTTTGATTCTTGTCCAAATATAATGATCCTCAAAGTTTAAATAAAAGTAATTCCTGTCTTAACTTTCTAAAGCAAAACATATTTTTCAAAAGTAGGGCCAATTCAGTGCATGTAACAAACAACAAAAGTACATTGAACTAAAATCTGTATTGTTACAACAAAATGGTGACAATTGCCTTACAGTTTTTTTTTCTTTTCTTTTTTTGAAATTCATATTAGTGACGTGTTTCAACATTTTAGACAAGACAATTACCAAATTTTGTTGAATATATGTTTAAAGTGCTTTAATTTAAATATTAATATTGAAGAACATTTTTAATAACATGATAATAATATTTTGATAATAAAAATGTTTTGATGAAGTTTTTCAATCAATTTTTCCACCCTTTTCTTACAAGATATATCACTCAAATCTCTACGACCAATAATAATGCAAGTTTCATTGAATTTCTGACCATTACAAGCAGAATTCATTGTAATATTTTTGAAAATGCTCCATCAATCAACATTTCAACCCCTTTTAGGTTAGCTAGAGCACCCAAAATAGAGAGGAACTCTGAGCTAGAAGACAATACAAGTATCAATTATTACCTGACCTCTACAAACAGAACTTATTGTGATACTATCACTGACAGTACATTATTGTCAATTTAAAATTTTGACAATTTTTATAGTTAGAACACTCAAGTTTTAAATAAAGATCTATGTTGAAAAACATTAATTGTTACCTTGATCAATTTTTATTTGATCACTACCAGCAGAATTTGTTGCCAAAAAGAATTTATGATCAAACGAAATTATCATCAACAATGACAAATTTATTTAGTTGAAGGAATTTATCAGCAACAGGAGCTCTGTGCCTCGTCAAAACAAGAGTTACAACTGCTTTCCTTTTGTTACAATCGAAATTTTATTTCCGTATTATTACCAATCGAAATTTTAATCACTTTCTGACGTAAACAAAACTAAAAAAATAATAATAATAACAATTATGTTCATAAAGAGGACTAAAAAGAATAAAACAATTCGATTTATGTGACAGCAAAAATGGATATTGTAGAATATAATAAATTTCTATTGCTCTAAATCCACTAATGTCATTTGAAAGCAATACAATTTAGGTGTTTTGTTTTTGGGGTGACAAAATAGAATTTTTTTTTCTTTTCCAGTCCTTAAAAAAATTATGGTTAATCAAACAATTGCTAAAAACATGTACCAAAAAAAATAACTAAATAATTTCAAATTTTTTATTTATTCCATTTTTTTCAATGAAATACCTTTTTAATTTTTTTGGTGAATTAATTTCAAGATATTTATATTAATCAGCAAAACTAAGAGAAAAATTTGAAACTCAGTTTTGAATCTCTAAACATGTGTAGAAACTTTTAGACCAATAAAGTTAAAAATTGTTTAACCTACTAATTAGCTATGTCCGAAATATTTAATGTGAGTATTAACAATGTCCAAAACCTGTAACACACAGGTCTGAAGATTTAAATAATTAATTAACAAAGTTAAAAAAGAGTTGGTGTCTTTTAATCTTGTTTATTATATTTTAGTTGCATTTACTTTGCAGTAAATAAAGAAATTGGTATCACATTTGAAACTGTTAAAAACTGCTTTCACTTGAAATATATGACCATTTTCATACAGTTTAGATATTCTGTATTTAATACAATAAATTGTAAAAAACATACAGTTAAAAAAAAGTAACACTTTAAAAACTTATGAACTAATGATTCAAGTTGGTGACAAATTCTAATGTTCTTGTACAGATGAAATTCTAAGATACAAAATCAGACAGAAAATCGTTCTTTTTCGAAACAAACTTTCTCTTTCACACAGATATATGAAAAGCGTATATTCTCAAAATAAGGGGGTAGCAATAGTTTAGGCAAGAGAGCAATCGAAAGATTTGGGCCCCTTTATTTACATTTCATCTTTAACATATTTCTAAAATTATTTAAGCAAATAAAAAAATAAAATTGCACACTATTATAAAATTCATTAGTACAAGGGTAATTTCAAGTAAAAAGTTTATTCATACCTATTGTTAACTATACAAAATCCTAAGCTGGAACAGATTGATTGAATAGTGCTTAGAAAAGAACATTTAAAATATGATATTGAAAATTTATTATTTAGAAACTATTTGCTTAAATTCATTGTTATTTAAAATGATGTAACAAGTTTTATAATTGTGTGCAAAAAAAGTTTTAAAAATATAATGTTCAGGATCTCAAATTTACTGTAGTGACCATATTTCTAAACAATAGTTTATTTTGATGGTAAAAAATTTTAAGAAAAGGGAAACGTTTATTCAGAAAAGTACGTTTTTGAGTTCAATATTTTTAGCCTAACCATTTGTGGTTGAGTCAGCCACACATTCCTATTAAAAAATAACATAAAACAACAAAGAGTTAAAATACCATTTGTTCTAAATAATTAAAATATTTCAGGTCATTCCCTTGAACTATTAAGATTGCATCTTAGCATATGAAAATCCAGTCATTTGATCAAGAGTAATTCAAGTGTTACTTTTTTTAACACGCTATACTACCATTAAACGTTAAAAAGGTTTTAAAATGTTAAAATTAATCTAGAAGTTTAAAAGGTGTATACAGCATTAAATAAAAAAATATTCACATGGAACAATTTTGGAAAACCTAATTATTAGGATAAAAAAACAAATTAGCAGGATTGCTACAAGCAAACATTCAAATTCAAGATATCACAAAAATTCATGGAATCTAAACTACCACATCTATACACCAAGAAAACAAGTGTCATATAAACAACGAAAAGGTAGGAGAAATTAAAGTTCATTTAGCTACATTTCATCTTCCTTCAGCACAGCCACCTAAAAAAAAATTATATATAAAATTAAACCATAAACTATATTTTAAGGAATGTTACAATTTTCAATTTTGAAAAAAATTTGTTTTAACACTAAACATAGCAACACTTAATATATACCCATTTCTACCATGACTGGACTTAATATTTCTTGGTTCAATGTATGAAATATTGATGTTAGGAAGGAAATAAACAAAAAAAAAACTTTATTATAATTAAACAAAATTGTATATTGCCAATTTTTATGCATTACAAACACAAATAATAAGAAATTTTAATTCATCGCTCAACGTATTTTCTACATTAACAGGGTGTTTCCTTTATACATTTTTCGCAAACATGTTTTTCACATTTATGACAAATTTTGATGGTTTTATTGCCACTACAATATTCCATTTGGCATGTCTTATGTTGATAAGAATCTTGCTACTTACTACAAAACATTTAGTTTTTGTCACTTTTTCTTACACAAAAATGCCAATCAAAAATTTTAGGTACTTGCTTGAAATTTGAATTCACAGTTATTCTGATTGAACTAATTACTCAACAGTTTTTGCAGAAATGTGCAACTAATCGCATGCAATATGTTAAACACGCATTACATTGTAATTTCTGATCCAATAACATTATAAAGTAATGAATTGTTCTCCCAGTCAAATCACGGGTTGTAGTAGAAATAGGTATACAATAAGTATTATTCAAAACAAACATAATACAAAAATATAATAATAATATAATATTAACTGTATATAATTGTTAGAAAAAATCATGAAGTCAAATGTGCAAAAGCAATAAGATGATATGCACATTTTCGATGCAAAAGTTTTTAAGAGTCATTCGACAGGTTATGTTATGTTTAGCGTTAAATTAATGGCTCACATTATCCTTCTAATATATATTATACTAATAATAATATTGTAAGAGTAAGCTTATGTTTTCTAATATATGATTCCTTCAAGGTAAATATATGTAGTGTTTGGACAAAACTATGGAAACACATATATACTAATATTCTTCATATTTCTCAAGGAATTATTTTATGACTTAAGAAAGGTTAAGTTCATGCTATTTCTCATACATATAATGTGCAACTAATCGCATGCAATATGTTAAACACGCATTACATTGTAATTTCTGATCCAATAACCTTATAAAGTAATGAATTGTTCTCCCAGTCAAATCACCGGTTGTAGTAGAAATAGGTATACAATAAGTATTATTCAAAACAAACATAATACAAAAATATAATAATAATATAATATTAACTGTATATAATTGTTAGAAAAAATCATGAAGTCAAATGTGCAAAAGCAATAAGATGATATGCACATTTTCGATGCAAAAGTTTTTAAAAGAGTCATTCGACAGGTTATGTTATGTTTAGCGTTAAATTAATGGCTCACATTATCCTTCTAATATATATTATACTAATAATAATATTGTAAGAGTAAGCTTATGTTTTCTAATATATGATTCCTTCAAGGTAAATATATGTAGTGTTTGGACAAAACTATGGAAACACATATAAACTAATATTCTTCATATTTCTCAAGGAATTATTTTATGACTTAAGAAAGGTTAAGTTCATGCTATTTCTCATACATATTAATAAAGTTTAAAGCTTATCGATATTTGAGGAACTGGCAGTAAATTATGAACAAAAAAAAATTGTGTTTTTGAACATCCTATGCATAAAAAATGGAGCAATAAGCTTGTAACTTATATAAATTACTTTGGTTATCATATGCAATAACTGCACAAAATTTTATAACCCTAGCTTAAATATCCTGGAGATAAAGACATTTTTATAAAAAACAATTTTTTTCACACCATGTTTTCTTACTATAAGAGCAAAAATATTCAATAAAATTAAACAAAATTTTCAGCATAATTTTTCATAAATAATAAAAATATTTCAAAAGTTAAAAAAGTTCTTTAAAAACTGTATAAGCTATGAGTATTTAAAGTCGTCCTTTCACACCGTGCAATGCGCGAAAAACATTAACAATTTTTTTTTTATAATTTTATCCTGAATTGTATTTGATAACTTATAAAAGAAATGTGATGTGAATATCCTGAAAAATTAAAAAGTTTCTAGAAATTTTTGAAGCAATTTTTGTATGGTGATGAAGTAATGTTTTGAAAGGTGAAGAGTTTTCTACAAATTTATTTTATATTATTAAACAAGATCTATTAAAATGACATAGGTATTATATAGGACCTTTTCCTAATAAATTATGTTTTATTTCATGTTTTATTTCCTAATACTATCACATTTTTTTGCTTGGACTATCATTGTAGGGAATTATAATTACTTATTAAATTTTGTTATATGATACAAAATGAAATTTGTGGGAAACCCCTCATCATTTAGAGCTATTAATAAAAATGTACAAAAGCTACTTACAAAATTACTAATACCTTTTTACACTTCAAAGAATTGGTCTTTTTTCATAAGTTACCAAATAAGATTCAAAAGAAAATTATGAAAATCTTTTTACATGTTTTCTGTGCATGCAAATTATTAAAGGATTACTTAAAATACTCATATTTGAGGAATTTGTGAAGAATTTTTTTCAAAATTTAAAATTATATTTTTGCAGTAATAGTAAGAAAGCAAAAGACAAAAAAAAATTTATTTATAAAAATGTCAATATTACCATGAATATTTTAACGTAGGCTTACGAAATTCTGTGCAGTTATGGCATATGATAACTTAAGTAATTGAAATAAGTAACAAGCTTATTGATATATTTTTCGGCATAGGGTGTCCAAAAAAATTTTTTTCGGCTGTAATTTAATGACGGCCACTCAAACATTTATAAGTTTTAAACTTTATTGATATGTATGACAAATCGCATGACCTAACAATTCTTAAGTTTTAAAATAATTCTCTGAAAATTTCTTGAGAAATATGAAAAAATGAGTTTGTAAAGAAGGTTTCCATAATTTTGGCCAACACCTGAATGTCTGTGTTGACTTTATCTATAATTGGTCAACAAATTCTCAAAAAATTCCAAAAATACTAATGTACAAAATTGTAAATAATTGATGCTAAAAAAAGCTTTTGATATTAGCTAAAAAATATTATTAAAATGCTCCAAATTAACCAAACTGAATTAAACATCCAAATTTTAAATAAGTTGCATAGTAAGGTTAGAGTTAGTATAATTTCACACAATGAATATTTCTGCTACATAGTAAAGTAATTCTAAAAATAGTAGGAATAGCAAATGAAGTACAAAATAATCATAGATAAGTTAATAATTTATTTGTTTCAAAACTTCAGCATTAACTAAGAATCTGTTGTATATCCCTGACAATTTTTCCATAAAACATATGAGCAGTGTTTATTAATGATTTGAATTAAAGTGACCTATGGTTTAATCTTATGCAGTTTCATACTTTTGGCTGCGTAGCTACTTTGTATTTAGGGAGGTGAGAGGTCATAAAATAACTTCTCTTTTAATGCCTCTTAAGTTTTTACAAAAAATTTAATAATTTACATAACGTTTTAAAGTATGTAATGTAAATTGAAGATTTGTATGCATACATATTGAAAAATGTTAAAATATAAATTCTATGTTGCTTTACATATTTTTTACAAAACAGTTTTTATAAATCCTTGGTTTCATTCCAAAAAAGTTAAGCTGTTTCTATAACCAAACTAGATCACCACTCTTTTAACGCAGCAAAAATTAAGCACTTTAAAGAAATTTTTTTTTTTTAAAATTAAGGACTTTTTAAAAAATATTAGGGACCTTAAAAATAGTACGATTGTTTATCATCAAATATGCATATACCACCACTGGCAGCGCCAATTATTTACCTTTTTTAAAAGAAATCAATAAATTAAAAAAATAATAATAAAACATTTTTATTATAATACAATATTTATAAGTACTAATATTTAACAGTATTAATTAGCAGGACTTGCCAAAGTAGAACCAGGCAATTTTTGCTAACACGGGTCAGGTTTTTTAAAAAATATTTTCAGATTGTTAAGGGTCAACGACATTTATGAAGCTAATCCGTATTCCATTTTTAATTATTTCATTGAAATTGAATTGTAAAGATAAGTGCAGAAATTCAGATTTGCAATTTTTTTCATACATTTAAAAAAATTCAATACTTTTATATTTTTTCATATATTTTTAAAAAATGAGTAAACAACGAAATTTGGGAAAAACATTGAAAAAATTATCACGTTTTTATATTTCACTACTAGACATGCATCACATATTCAGTTGTGGGAAAATCTTGCTAAATATTCAGATAAACCAAAAAAATCTTTCTTTTCTATTAATGAAATATTTTATTTATAAGAGTACATATTAAAAGAATTAATACTAAAAGGTTGTTTTAGAGAATGCATGAGAGTAGTTTTCTTAACTATGTCATGTTAAATTAGTCATATTTCAAGTAGAAACAGACCATAATACATTTTCATTAAGCTTAACTTAATAATTTTTTTTTCTATTCATTGCAATAAATATTTTTATGAAATATTTTTATACAATAAAAGTACAATTATGTTTGAGAAGATTTATAATTTTCACATCAAAATGTTTTTTTATTAGTTCTCAGTGAAATGGTCGAAAATAATTTCTCAAAGGTATCAACGCATTCCTATGGCCAGAAAATTGATAACGCTCCTTAATTAACAAATACTGATAAATTATTTTTTTTTCATCATTTACAGATATTTACTTTTAATATTTCTTTATCATTCTCCTACTATTATTCTCCACTAATATTATGATTTGACATTTTATTTTTATCGTGAATTAACAGTTTAAAACTGAAAGTGGTATTCTTTTATTCTAAAATAATTCTGCATCACCTTATTAGAAAACGTTTTGTAAAAAAATATTGAAAAGTTTTATAAAAAACATATTGAAAATGGTATGCAAAATAATGGTTTGATATAATTATTAAACAGCAAGTGTGTTATATTTACTTAATTAACTTAACATAATATTACTAAACAATCTGGCTAATTTTATAGCAAACCAAAGTTAAATAGAAATTAAAAAAGTAGAAAAAAAAACAGTGTATTAAGTTGCTATGTTAACTGAATAAAGTGATTATTAAAATCCAAGTTTGAATTTTATTCTAATCGACATTAATAACAAAAAGTTTAGGATCTTTTAATTCAGTAGATTTAAATATTTATGTAACAATCTGCTTATCCATAAGAAATCAAAATAATAGTATAACAATCTACAACTATAAAAAAAATTTACAACAAAACAAGTTGTAAATAGTTACCAAACATTAAACATTTTTGTTAGAAGAAAATCATGCATTCTTGCTTAGTACTCAAGAATTGAAGAATATTTTTGAAAAAACTTGGGGTTTTATCATATTACTGCTTTCTATAAATTTACAGTTACTTATTACACGCTGAAATATTATAAAAATTTATTTAATTCTTCAAGATTTTTGGGAATAGATTTCGTTAGTTCAAATTTTTTTTCTTTCTGATACTTCTATTGTTAGGGTTTTACTCCAGTCCTATTAGCAGATGCGTAACCAGAACTGAATTTCTTGAATTATGTTGATTTTGAAGGTCAGTATGGGTCTTCTATTTCGGTACGTTAGAGCAGCCCCCCCCCCCCAAACCACTATTTCTTTCATGTCCAGTATTTTGACTGTCCACACTCTATTATTTTAGAATGCTTTTTCATAGTATCATAGAGTATCAGTCTAAGCAAAAAGCAGATCACTAATAAAAGGACAAGGCCCTCTCACATACATCCCTTCCTTGTCCCCCATAAAGCTCTACCCCCGATGCAGGGTCAAATTCTAGATGATAAAAGAACAACTTTAAACAAAAAAAAATTTAACTGAAAAATTGTTCCTATCAACTATAGTCATACTGAAAAATTAAGGATTTTAGAAACCGTGCACCGAAATTAAGTACTTTTTAGGGCCCTTACTTTCCAAAATAAAAATTAAGCAGTTTTTAAGGAGCGTGGGAACCCTGTAATATTACATATTTCATAAAGTGAATTATAATGATAAGGCTGACTGTCTGTATGGTGGTCAGCAAGCTGATCTGAAGTCAGAAAAATCCTCGGTTCGAATCCTAGATAAGGTACTATCTGTCCTTGAGAGAGTGGTCAACAAATCTGCCCCTCTGATAACCGAATGACAAAAGTGAATATTAGAAAGAAAGAAAAAACTAGAAACAATAATCGGAAAAAAAACCTTGACAACAATACCAAGGAACAGTCATAAAGGTGTCACCTTTATGTGGAAGGTGGAAAAAGTTACTAGTTAAAAGTTAACATTTTACTACAAACCTATCATAAATGCACTGGTTTCCAGATTACGTAAATTATCTCCAGTACTATTCAACAAATTGAAAATGGTCAAAAGATAGACAATCCATTCTGATGCAACTTAAAATATAAAGAGCAAAGCAAAACCAAAAACGCTATCAAAATCTGAGGCAGGATGAACAGTAAACATCAAAACCAGTTAGATACTCGAGGAAACAAACATAAGTTTTAAAATAATTATAAGCAAGACCAGGAAGTTTACAACTTAAAAATTCCAAACAAATTCCATCCTAAACCCACATGGTCTTTCCCTCATTTTTTCGGCAGTTATTCTAGAAATTTCTGCATGGTTTTCAAAATCTAAATTTTTTAACACGCTATTAGGACTCTGGAAATATTGAGATGCCCTATTGAATAATATTTTATTGTGTGCTCGATTTGCGATGATTAAGCTGTAAATTCACATTGCTTTGCCCTTCAATTTTTGGACAGTTCTTACAACACATTTTTACACAGTTTTTAAAATAACAATGTTTTTAATTCATACTATTGCTACAAAATTATGACACGCCAAAAACCTTTTTTGAGATGTGTAAACAAGGTGAAATATCTTAGTTGGCTGAGAAACATTGAATTAAACATTAAATCAATGAAACCATGTTTTTATTTACTAAGTGGGAAAGGTTTTAAATGATAGCTAGTTTTATCTAAGATTTATTTATAGATCAGACCTAATTCCTTAACATTATCATACCCTCCAACATTTGAGGTTTGTATAAAATAATTTTTCCAGTGGTAGCAAACTAAAATAGAATTTTTTAAAGCAAACCAAACTTTTAAATAGCTTTTATCAAACCTAAAGCAATGACCATTTGTCAATCTGGACTTTTATATATCTGCTTAAGTGATGGACAAAATCCTTTTAATTCTAATTTATTAAAATATTTATACAGATATGTCAGTTCAGTTGCTAAAAGGTACAAAAATGAGAACTGAAAACTTACTGGCTATGACAGATTTATGAAGCTTTTTGACAAGATCGAGTAATCTTCTTTTGTGCTTCACAGACTTGAGGGCTACCATTTTTCAGATTGAGCACTTTAGACTTTTTGCCAGTGGCAAAATCACACTCACTCCATGCTGCTTGTTTATTATATTTACAAGCTAGAAATGTATTAAAATATATTCTGTATAAAAGTATAAATGGTTTAAGAAATGTATACCAACAATTAATCAATCAGTTTATATAGTGGACAGTAATCACTTTAATCAGCACTTTAATACTAGTAATTACTACTTTAATACTAATATTTTTATCATAACATTGAAATCTAATAATAGCTCAATAATTTTTTTAAAGTTCATTTCATACTCTTTTGATACTCGGGGAATATGATGGGCAACATTGAAAATTCAAATAAAGATGGGTTTTTTTTAAAATTTTCTTTAAAATCTGTTTCGAAAACAAAAATTTAAAAAAATACTATCAGACTATTAAATACAGATATTCTGGAAAACATTATGTGAACAAATATACTAATATCTGTTTCTCAGCAGTAAAATAATTCTAGGTACACAGCAAGACTTTTGTTTTGATCCTCACTAATTAAACACAAAGGTCAAAATTGAATCTAATGAAGTACATATAGGTGCATCTGAAAAAAATTTAGTCCCTTTGGAAAATAAAAAAACACAAAAAGAGCTTTTTCTGGAATAATGGATTAAAATCTCTTATTTTATAATGAAATTACACTGTGTCCTTTTCCTGACTTCATTCCTGGTGATTTACACATAACATGACCATATGCATCCACACAACACCCGTTTTCCACCATCACCTACTGCTTTGTGGAGATACCCTTCCCACAGTTTTATCATTTTTTGATGTTTTATAACCATTAATGCATTTGGTATGAAGGTAGCATGTTTTTAATTTTTTAAATTGATAAGAATTTTCTTTTTACAATTAGTTGTTCAGGAAATGAACAGTTTCAGATTACATAGCAAAATTCCAAACAAGTTCAAAAATAATAAATATTTAATAAAGTTTTTTTTTTTTTGCATGGAATTATCCTTGGAAAGTAAAATTAACATTAAGGGGCCAAAACTACAAAACTATTGGGACTATATTTCTCAGATTGCAGCTACCACTTATATTTTGGTGGTCAGATATCTGAATACGTCGAAAAAAAGATATGTTATTCAGAGAACGTAAGTTATTGTGTCTGATTTTGTCACTTAAAATATCATCTGCATTTATTAATTAGCATATTTGAGGTCACCCCTTCAATCCATTAATATTGAGTCCTAGAACATGAAGATCCTATCATTAGATAAAAGGTTATTTAGGGTGATCAATTTTTTATTTTTAAGCTCAGTACATACAATCAAAGGCTAATAATAAATCATTAAGATCAGATATCAATACTTTGAATTGTATTGACTTTTAATTTGAGAATTTAATAATTTTTTTTAAGGAATGATGAAGCAATATAAATAATTCAAAGTAAGAAATGTCAGTGATTTAGTCTTAACCATTTAATGAAATATTTTTACTATTAGCTAAGCATGATTGTAATAGAAGGGAATGAAAACTTAAAATATTCCACCAAATTTGAAACAAACTGAATAATAATTATAATTTTAAATGGAAAACATATTCCATGCTAACTGTGTATCAGTAAGGATACCTATGTTAGTTTGGATTCTAGTACATTCTTAACATGAGAAGGCAACCTAAGCACTAGGAAGGTAGTAAAGCTGGACTAAATTAGACTAACTAGAAGAATATAAAATGTGCTTTATATTTTACATAGCTGCTAACATAGATGTCAGTAGATTTTACAAAATATAAATTTCATGATAATTGTTACATTATGTACAAAATATTTTACACATAGGGATTTTTATAGTAATCAAAATACAAAAACTAATATTTTTTAGTCATGATTGCTATTAAATATGCTTGAAATGTTATGCATTATGTTAACTCATAATTTTGAATAGTAATTAATAGATATTTAATTCATCATTAGCCAAATTTTTTTAAAATTAAGTTTAAAAAAGGAGTTCAGAATAAAAATAAACTGAACATTTTAGAACAAAAAGAGTTTTAAACTGATATTTATAAATGATGTTTGCTTCATTATATATTAGTAATATTTATTTAAATATTCAAGCTAGCAATAATCTGTGATAAAAATTCCATTTTAATAGGGAATTTTTCAGGAAACTTACTAAATTTTAGGGAATTTTCTAAAATGTAAAAAAACCAGAATTTTTATTAAAACAGTAGACCAGGAGAAACTGGCAAAATACAATAGAGTTGGCAGCTATGAATTTATAATAACTATCTATTAGCACTAATTGATAGAAATCACTTCTACGCTATAGATATAGGCACCATAGAATATTTTAATATCTAAACGGTATTGTTAAACAAAAAAATTCTACACTTCATTTCTTTAACAAGTTTTTTGCTAAAATTACACAAAATATTTTAAAAATTTTTTCAATATTTAAATGATAAAAGCTATTTCTTAATATGAAAATTTGTTCTTCTGCTGAAGATAAAAAAAAAAAAAAATTTTCACTGTGTTTTTTTTAATGTCGCTACTGAAATTACAAAAAGGCATAAGAAAAGGGGACAGCGACATCACTTACAACACCCCAGAGTAAAAAGCTTTAACCTGGTTAAAGGTAACCAGGTTAAAGGTAAGTTAAAAGAATCGTTAGTTTTTTTAAAAACATTTTACTTAAAAATACCTTAAGTTAAATTATCTCTAATTTTTAAGATTGTAACTGGGCAGAATGAGACCACCCCCCTGAAATAAAATAAATTCCTTCTATTCTTATAAGAATTATTCTTTTTGCTTGAAAATAAATTCTTTTTGAAAAAAAAAATGTTTTGTTAACTTAAAAAGTGATGTTTGGTTGTAATAAATTTATTGGTTGTCATTTTTCTTTCTCTCAGTTCAAATTAATCTCCATAAAAATCACAGAAAAGTGATATAACTAATGGAGAGGACTATGCCAGAAAATGGTTGGTGATGAGTAAAAATGGGGGTTATCTTAAAATTCAAGAGGTCATTTTACATAAAAATTAGCAGGTATAGTATTTTTTTTCTTCTAAGCAGAGTGTTATTAATAACTTGCTGAAGTTTCTCCTTTGAAGAGGTGAGATTTTTGGAACCAGTCTTTCTTCTATTAGACCTATTCTTTCTTAATTATCATGTTTTGAAATATTTAATTTGTGTTCAGAGATAATATAGAAGTTTTTATATTGTAACTTATTCAAAGAGAGTGATTGTGAATAACATTAAAATTTTTAAAAAAATAAATTCGAATAAGAAATTAAAATTTTTAATAAAAAAAATAAAGTCTAAATCAAATAAGAAATTACCTTTTTTGCATTTTTTAGTTAAAGTTCTGGTAGGTTGGCACGATGAATCACTTTTTGGTTTTAGAGTGTCTGTCCTTACTTTGGAGTTGGTTTCACATTCACTCCACTCACCTTTTTCATATTTACAAGCTATAACAGAAAAGCTATATCATTATTCTATAAAAGTAGACCTTTATTTGAAATTTAAAAACTTACTTTTTTTACAATGGCGGGTAACAACTTTTGTTTGCTCACACGTTGAATCTCCACGTTTTAAATTAAGAGTTTTTCTCTGCAAATTCGATGAGTCACACTCACTCCAGGAACTTTTCTTATACCGACATTCATTGTCTAAATACAACAATTATTTTAATGTGAACATTTTTATACACTTTATAATCAAAACATAAAAATAACTTTTAAAGAATAATTCAATATCCAAATTCATTCGTAGACAAAAAAGCATAATAAAGCTTGATTCCTAAAATTTATGAACTACATTATTATGGCATTTCATTTGGAAGAAACCTACATCTTCCAGAACACTGGAAGAAACATGAGAAGACCAGAAGACAAAATGGGAGAAATTTACTTGAATAAAGTAACAAAGAGATACCAGTTTTTTGCAGTTACCGTTTTTAAAAACAACTTGTTTATGTATTTTAAAATCTATATAGAATATTAAAGAGTCAGAGTATTCATTGTTCAAAGTATTTGGTTAAAACAAAATTATATGTTATTTGTAACTGTGCTTTCAAAGTGTGTTTTTTAGTAGTGTATACTTAGTAAGTGATTTGTTAATTTTAACTGAAAAAAAAAAAAAAAAAAAAAAAAAAAAAAAAAAAAAAAAACATTTAATATTTTTCTTCTATAAAGATTTATAATCTAAAGAGGTTTTTTCATTTTTTTTTCACTTAGGTTGGAAGAAACTTGAGATCCCTGTAAAAATAAATATTTATTAACTAACAGCTAGTTATTATCCTAGCCATAGAGTGAAAAATAATTGTTACTTAATAAAGATACATTAGGTTGACAATATCAATTAAGTTTGCCAACCTAATAATTGTGCCTAACAATTATGGCAATACAAGTCACGCTAATGCAATATATGCTAGCAAGAATATTTCAATATTTCTGAATTTGGAAGTTTCTGTGTTAATGATCAAATTGAGATAAATGTTCAAAGTTTGCAGTTTTGTCACATTTCTTGACCAAATGTGACTTTTCCATCATGTCCAGAAGTCAGAATTGTGACATTAAACACTAAAGATGGCATTTGGTCAATGTGACAAAACTGTGCAAACTTTGAGTCTTTAACAGAACTTGATCATTAACATGAAAACTTCTTAAGAATTTCTATACGTGTATGGGTGATTCTTTTGAAACATGACAATTCGGGGGGAAAACTTTCTTCAAATTTAAAGTCTTCAAAATAATCTAAATATTCTTTTGCATATTTATTTAGTTACTTTTATTAATATCTTACAGACAGCAGTGTAGTGTAGCATTAATATCTTTCTTAGGCAGACAGCATTTCCTCAAGAACAAAAATAAAAGAAAAATTCACCAAATTTTGAATGCTAGGAAAATGACTAGAAGACCAGGAAAATGAAATATTAGTTTAGAAAAGTCATTTTAAACTAGTAGTAAGTAACTAAAGTTAAGAAACTCAAAAAAAAACAAAGTTGAAAAGTTAATATTAAATTTTTATGTAAATAAATTCCAAACATAATTATTGTGAACGATTTGAACAAATTAGTTAAATATAATAAAAGTGAAAGAGTGACACACACACAATGCGATTTTTTTTTTAAAATTTTACTACATTTTAGTTTGCAAAGAAACTGATAAAACAAAAAACAAAAAAAATTTGCAAAATTTCATTAATCTTGAAGCTGTCAGAAGAAGCAAAACTCATACCATTTCTTCTCGGCTTTTCACTTTTTTTCTCAGTTTATTTTCCCTTGACTGTTTTCAGGCCCCATGTTTTAAAATAACCTAGTAAATTTAGCTTTATAATAATTTACATAAAAAAATGTTTTTAATTATATTATTTGAAATTAAGATATTTCAAAACATTTTATTTTACAACTTTATTACATTCTTTAATTTATACGTCCAAGTAGAGTTTAAAGATTACGACAGAATAAAATTGTATAATGATGTTTTTAACGAATCCTTTATATTTTAACTATCTGTATTTGAAAAAAAAATTAACCTAAAGCCTTTGTGTTAGATGGACCATGAATTGTTTAAATTAATTCTTTGATCCACTGCAGAAAGAATCAAAAATGTTCTTGTTGTTGATATGTACAGAATAAAATTTTGTATAATAATCAACCATTAATTAACTTTAATTACATACAAGCATATTATATTATACAAGCATACTGCACTTTAATTTAACATTTAGGCCCAAGACATTTACTCTTTCCACAGAAAACTACAGGATTTTTTAAAATAACTCGGGTAAATCTATATAGTTTATGTTAGTTCAAGAAGACAGGAAAATTACAACATAAAACCCTACCCATCTTATGAAATTTTTTGAAATAGATTGTGACTCAGAAAGTTGGTTCCTTATTCCTGCAATAAAACATGTTCTAATAGGATGGTATTCTAATCAATCTCTTAACCTAAGATACTGATTGCTGGTGCTATTTATTTTGATTATTAATAACTAACAAAAATGGCCAGAAAAATGACTGATATTCAAGTGACAAACAAATTATTGACAGAAAATATTATTTTCTACAAAGTTTTTGGAAATAATAATACCCTCTGCATATATTCTAAAAATGCTTGCAACGGTTGAGATAAAAAAAAATTACATATTGAAAAATGTATGGGAAGTTTTGAAGCTAGTTATTATTGGAAATATTGTTAATGACATACAAGGAACAGGATATTTTGAAATTAAATTAAATGTTTTAATTATACAAAACAATCAATGCTAACAGCAATGCTATTAATTAAAAAAAAGTTTGTTTAGTAGTATAGTATTAGATCTTAGAGCAGCAAAAAACTGTGAATTGCCGTATTACATGAGAATCACCCATATATTTTAATTTAGTATTATATTATCAACCATTCTGTTATTCTCATTTAAAAAGTTCTAAAGGCTTTCAAGATGGGGCCATGGAGTAGCGTCACTTGTCATACTATTACAGCGGATTACTTGTCACTATGAATGTAAAATAATTCAATTGTTCACCATTAATCGAGAGAGAAACATCTCTCACCTTCATTTAAGTTAAATATCCAATAAATTTTTTGTTTTGTTTCAACTCAAAATTTAATTTTAATTACATCGAACAAGCGGAAATATCAAAATTCACGTCTAGTTTACTTCAAAATTCACAAAGTAATTTACTGTAAATATTTTGTAGTTTTTGCTAAGGAATATGCAGGCAAATCAAACATTCAATCATTGGGACAATTAGTTAATCCACCTTTTCCTTTCTGGTGCAAATCAACTAAAAAATTCTGTGAACATCAAGAAAAAAATTGTACAATTCTTTGCTAACTACTGACAATTTATAGAGCATCATACAAGGATGTAAACAAACTGTAATAGATGTTATTGATACTGTTAATGTTTGACAGGAAAAAAAATTGGAAAAAAATTAGTTCTATTATAAAAAAGGTAATTTTCTGTGAGAGAAATGGATATTCTTTAAGAGATCGTGATTGCAGCCAAATTAATGAAATAAATGAAAGCAAGGAACATAACAATCATGATGGAAATTTTTTCCAACTACTTAAATTTTGAATTAATGTAGGAGATGAAGTGCTAAAAGAGCATTTGAAATCAGCTGCTAATAATGCAACATATATATTGAATAAGAGGAAAAATTAAATTATGCATGCTTGCAACAAAATATTTAAAAAAATTTATTAAAAAAGTAAATTCAAACAAATGCTTTTCTATTTCAGTGGATGAAACCACAGATATTTCTTTGAAAGAGCAAATTTCTTTATGAGTAAGATTTGTCAAAAGTAAGGGCAAGACTTTCTTACTAATTGAAAATTTTTAACAGTTAGTGTTCGTGATTTTCACATGTGGAGAAGATCTAAGAAACTTTAGCATCATTAGGTTTGGAAAACAGACACATACTAGGCCAAGAACAACATGGTGCTGCTGCCATGTCCATACAAGGACAAGCTAGGATCCAGGATGTAGAAGGCAAAATAAGAGAAAAATCCCTATCATTGCTATATGTGCATAGCACTTTTCATTCTCTAAATCTGCCAATTTCAGACGTAAGCCAAATTAAAAGATGTTTGTGATTTCATTGGAATTATTGAAAAATGTTATTCCTTCAGGAATACTCTTAAAACAAATAGTGTTTTGCAGACTAGTATTTTAGAACTGTGCCCTTCTTCTAGGAAAAAAGCATTTAAAAAGCTATCTCCTGCAAGCTGAATAGAGTGACAAAAATTTATTATGGTGATGGTGGACTTGCTCAGTACCTTGATTTATGCTCTTGGAATAATCGGAAATATACTTGATAAGGATTTGTCTGCCTGAGTCTACATTCGTTTAAATTCATTGAGAAGTTCCAATTCTGCCCTCGTCTTATTTTCAATACAAAAAATATTTTCTCTTACGTTGCCCCTTTAGGATTTTGGAATCTAGGGCAGTGAATCTTAGTGCTGCTGTTCAACTTTGTGACGATATTGTAGAAGAACTTGAAATGATTCGTACTCCATCAATGATAGTTTTCAACTCCATTTTCCTAAAAATCGGAATAAGTTTTAAAACAAATAAAGGGATGACTATAGAATTTTTGCTCCATGACTAGCAAAAAAACAAATATATCGTTCTAACATTTCAAAAGAATCACCTGGACTTTATTTTAGAATAACAATATTTAGTCAATTTTAGATACTGCAATTTTACACCTAAAAGAAATATTAACAAAGCATTACGTAACTATGATTTCCTTAAACATTTTAATCATATCAGAGAATAACATCATATCTGCAGATGAAAATAAATTAGAAATACAAAAGGAAAAACATTTTTCAGATTTTTATTTTATTTTATATTATAACCGTCGTTGAACAGCCGACCCAATTTTATGGGTTTGCGACTATTAATGTTCAACTCCGTACCCTTTAAAATTTGAACCCTATCCAGAAGACAAGGGAACTCGTCTGAAAAATAATGCATCATAATTAAGACAATTCAACTCATTGCTTTGACAAATATTAAATTCAAAGCACCTTTTAAAAGCAAAAGTAAACTAATTGATTATCTTTTTTTTTCATCATAAATCATTTTTGTTTTCATTAACTCTTCACTTTGGCTTCCTTTAATGCTTTCTAAGAACAGCTTCCCATAAAAATAAAGCATTTAATAGCCTTTACACCAACTTCAATGAACAAAGCCTGTGACAAATAACTGCACGGATATGTTATAATCATAATAATGAGAAAATAATAAACAAAGTGATTTGCTTCATTTTAATCATAATACTTCCCACTTATTTGAATCATATTATAACACAATAAAAAGATATAGATACTACTTTTTATATGCATTAAATTGCTAAGCATTTTAAAATTTTATTCCTTAATAATTCAGAAAATATTTTATTTTTTACACTTCAGAAATTTACTTTTAAATTATTAGTATAATCATGGATCAAAATAAAATGGGAATGGTTGCTATCTGGCAAAAGTGTATGGAATTTTAAGTCAAGAGAAGGTTCCTTAAACTAGTTTATGTATTTTTATCTCTTGAGGTATGTTTATCACGAGTTTTAGGGTCCTTTGAGATTAGTTCATTAATAGTTTTAGAGTCCCTTAAAGTCACTTAAGTTTTGAATTGTTCAAGAAATACAGAAATTGAAACAGTGTAATTTGGTTAAATCATGTTTTGACTTTTTGTTGTTCTTTACATCTATGTTATAATGTCATATATTGACAGTAAATAGAGTATTTTTTCTTAAATGTAATCCTCTCATTCATAACTTTATTTAAGATTATCATTCTAGCATTAATTCATAGTTTTAAGACTCCTCATCATATTTATTGGAATCAATTTACAACTAAATATTGTTCAAATATATTATTGATTTTTTATCTTAAAAAGAATACGTAAATATGAAAAATTACAAAATTTCGTAGAATCCATATGTAAAAAACTAGAGCAAAAAATGTGCAGGTGGTTGTTTTTGAATTAATTTTTTAAATTTGTTTTAAATGTATGTGCTTCATTCAAATAATTTCGATGCTGAACAAAGACAATGATATATGATTGAAATTAGTGTAAAATATTAATAGTCTATTTTACGTGGCATTTTAGACATTGATTAATAAATAAAGTATTTTATATCAAATGTCATTTCTCTTCATTCATAGTTTTGTTTCAAATTATTAGAATTAATTTATAATAAAAGTATTGTTTAGATCAGGGTTCATTCTAGGCGGTGTTTACGGGGCGCCCCGCCTCGTATGCCCTTTCGATGAAAAATTTCCGCCCTGTTGCCCTTTACTCCTTTTATCCCGCCCTGATATAACAAAATGCACCCTGGTGTGCCCACTCCAAAAAGATACCACCTTCCTGCAAGAAAGAATTTTTTTGTTCTGTCCCCCCCCCCCACTTAGTGATACTTTTCTTGAATTCAACTTGTCTTCCCTCTAGCTCAATAGCTATGGGTAAAAGAGATTCCGAAATGCTCTCCCCCCCCCCCCTCTTTACTATTTTTTCTTGAAGTTAGTAGTTTAAATAAGAGATCTTTCAAGAAGTTCCTCCTGTCAGGGAATGCAACCCCTCCTGCAGCTGTGTGGGTTTCTATTTTCTCTTTTTAGAAAAATTTATTTTTCTCAGAAATGGAAGTATTGCTTATTTTAAGAAACCATACCGCAATGGTGATGGTCAGTAGGCCTGCCAAGAGTTTTCTTGGAAAGAATTTTTTAAGGGAAGAAATCTTGTTCACAAAGCCTGTAGACAATTTCAGGGGTCAGACTAGGTCATTGAAAAAAGATACATTCTCATGTATCTTCTGGAGCCCTCCACCCCCCTCTGCCCAGCTTTATTCTTTTGAACAAAGAAAGAAATTTTTACTTTTGATTTCAAAAGTGAAGGGATTTAGACAATTAACTACGAAATAAAAAAGCTTTTTTATCCAAAAAAGAAAACAAAAAAAATATTAATTTTAAAATAAACTTTTTTTTACAATGACACAATACAATTCTTACAATAATAAGTTTCAAGCAATGTTTCATTACAAGTTATTTTAAGAATTTATATTGGCAAACGATAATTTTCATTCCGTTTTTTTTTTAAATATTTTTATTTATTTACCTTTGATATTTTTTCCGAAGATTTTCTCATTCTTCGTTGGCACGCTGCCAGGAGTATAAACAGATCCGTCTGTATTATTTTTTACTCTTTTAAAATATTGTTTAGAGCTATTAAACTTCTTAATTTCTAATTTTCATTAGAATTTGTCCTTGCAGTCGATCTTTTTATTAATTTGTTTATTTATATTATTACTAGTGTGCGCAAAGGTATGACTGCGCCTCATAAAGGTTGAATCAAGCATGCAATTTATTTGTAGATAAAGCATACTTAATTCAATTAATCGTTTTTTTTCTTTTCTTTCTTTCCTTACTTCTTATTTTGTTCGACTGTTCATCCTAATTGATACTAAATAAGCTAATTTGAAAAGGAAACTTTTTCATACATTTAGAATTTTTTCTAAATTTTTTACTCCTTAATTGAACATTATGAGGTTTTTATTTCTAGACTATCACAAGTTTCCAGACATTATGAGTGATGTAATTATATCGGTAAATTTAAATGTGAAACTTTCCTTTATTTAATAGTATTAAATTTATTTATAGCTGTATGCTTTTACCTCAAAAGTATTAAAAAATAAAATTTATTTGAAGATACAACATGTGTTATTCGCAAATTTTTTTCTTTCTTCTGAATGATCACAATGCAGCTTTAATTTGGCCGCGCATTTTAAATAGAACTAAATAAATTGATAAATTAAGAAATGGTTTTCTTTCTTTAATAGTGACTCGTTTATTTCACGATATTTTTCAAACGAGGTTTTTGATTTGACATTATCACAATTACCACGTCGATTGATAACTCTCTCTCTTTCCATATATTTAAATATGACACTTCTTTATCGTTACTTAAATGATTTTTTTCTTTATTTTGCAATTTCGGCTATGATCTATAACACATACCATGATGATTTGACAACGCATTGTAATATTAGATAGATTAATTTAAATACAAAACTTTTTTCATTTAATATTTTTCAGCTTTTTTTATTTATTAATTTATTTTTAATATCAATGTTATCGCTATTTGCTAATTCTGCGTTTGTAAGATCATGCGTCGTAAATATTGTAAATTGAATTTATTTGAATGTAATAAGCAAATTTTTATTTCGATTTTTCTTAAAACGTTCATTTAAATACAATAAAAAGTGCTGCGCTCACAAATTAAGCTTTTCTAATAACTTATTTATTTACTTTATAATAATTTGTAATTGCTTTAATTGTTTTATTTTATTTCTCTTAATCACAGGGTTCGTACGTACCTGGACTTAAAAAGTCATGGAATTGTCATAGAAATACATAATTTTACTTGTGACGTACATGTACGTTTTTGATAACGTAATTTGCGACATTTCCTTTTTCAAAATTGAAAATTAAGAAGGAAAAAAAAGTTTTTTTCCACACCTATCGTCATTAGGTGCATCCATACCCAGAAAAAAAATCAGAATTTGCAAAATCAGTGGTAAGTCTCGCACTCAGGGGGCTTTGCCTTTAGGCAGGGCATAATTAGTACAGTGACAGTGATTTATAAAAGAGAGTCACTTAGGCCAGGGGTCGGCAACCTTTTGAAATGAAAGAGCCAAAAGTTACAATTTTACAAAATTTCCCGCTTTTAAATAGCCACTAAAATTTTTTGATTTAATACTATAGTATTTTTTTTATGTATATTTAATTTTTAATTCAAAAAACTGTTTTGAATAGAGAATAATATTTATTCTTTATTTTTAAAATGCGTTAATAATTTATTTAAAATTTAGTTTTTATTTAATTTTTTAAATCATCTCTTTTGGGGGGGATAAGAATACTTGGGTCATTAAAATTCGATGAAAATTGTAAATTATCTTACTAATTCTTGTCAAATTTTCAACAGAAAAAACGATTTTTTTTATTGAATGTGCAACGAAACACAATCTTATCAGATATATTTTATAATAATTCTTTTTAATTTTTCATAGCAATTCCGCAATAATATTCATTTCTATTATATTAGAATATTTTCACAATTTTCCTTTTGTAAGAAATATGTACCGTCTGTTCTCGCTTTGTTAAAAACAAATTTTAAGCACTTAATTATTAAACATTTAAATAAATTTTAAATTTTTTTGTCAAAGCAAACGTTAAATCAACTTATAATGAAGTGCTAGAAACGATGGTCACATTCTTTTTCTATTTATTGTAAAAAAAATTTACATTTATAGAGCATCAAGCTTTCCAACTCAAATAATTTAAAATTTTTAAAAAAAATTTATTTAATAAAAGTCACTGAAAGTAACGATCTTCTATTATTTTAAATATCTTTTATACGCAAAATTACAACATTAATATATTTGATTATGAAATTGAATAATATGCAGGTGATTTGGAGTGACCGCTCTTAATATGCATTTAAAGAAATTTTGTTTCAAGTGAACGCGAAAAAGAACGGATGGAGGTCACAAGTTAGAATTTTAACAATCGAAAACAAACAAATCACTGTTGAGGAAGGCGAGTGTAAAAAGGCGATTAACGATTTCTTATCAAATTAAATAACTTCATAAATTCACCTGGCCATTAAACAGGCCTGTTATTATTACTATTATTATAAAGATTATTATCAATATATTGTATTAGATATGTTTCAAATTCATATGCTTTTTTTTTCCCTTTTAAATTTTAATTTACTACATCCGCTGAAGTAGATTTGTATCTTTATTTTTTACAAGGTTTATAAAAATTTATATTAAGGGTGGTCTTTTCATAACATCATGTTTTACATAATAATAACATGTGATAGACATCAAAGGCTTTAAAAAATGTAGATGAAAATTAAATTAGTATTTATTCATTAAATTGAAAAATTATCTGACATCAGTTATGACTCGTGCATTTTTTTAAAAATTCTTAATCTAAGTAGGATTCTCTTTGATGCATTTCAAATATTTTATGCGTATTTATTTAATTTTAGTAATTTTATTTGCGAATTATTATTTTTAATGCTTATTTATTACTAAAATTTCATTTTTATTTAATAATTTCATTTATTTTTATTATTTATTTTATAATTTACATTGTTATTAATATAAGAGCTGTGACTAAAATCTTGAATGGGAATACAGAAATAGTTCTTTTTCTGGGGGGGGGATGAACTAGTTTTGGAAGTACAGATAAATTTTTTCACGCATAAATAATTTAATAACGCCTTAAATAATTTGTACCTGCATATTATTAATAATTTGTAAAATGCTAAATTTTTTATCCGAATATTTCTTTATATAAAAACAACACAATATAAATAATAAATAAAACTTTTACAAAAAATTTAACTATGTATTATCCTGCCTTTTAATACAAAACGGTGAATTGAGTTTTTACATAATTACAAAAATATTAAGTTTCTTTTTACTAATAATTAACTTAAACAAATGGAAAATTGTTAACTTAAGTCTAAAATATAATATAAAAAACATTAAATACATACGAAATACATCAACATAGTAACAAAAAAGATTTTTTAAAAAAATTTTTTAAAAAAACTGAAGCTTTTCTATTTTTAAACACATTACATTTTTAATAAAATAAGCATAAGTATAGTTTTGTTCATAAAGGATTGCAGTTTGAACTTATTATAAAAACAGATGCTACGAACAAATATAGAATTTGATTTTTGAAATTTCAATTAAATAAAATCTATGAAAAATAATCTCAACTGAAAAAATTAAATTTAAAAATAAATTACTATTTCAAACACAAAATTAAAAAGCTTAGTAAATAACTATTTAAAAAAAGGAAAAAGAATTCCTAGATTTAGAATTCAAATGTGATTTATCTATTTCTATCTCAAGCTCCTACTAATGAAAATAAATAACATAAAAAAAATTTTATTGCTCTTTTTTCTTTCCTTTAATCATTTTACTGTAGAAAAGAGATTAAATTTTTTTTATCTACTTCATAAAAATCAATTTTTACCCACATATATTTAAAAAAAAAAAAAAAAAATTTTTAAAAAGAAGTCTTATACCTAAAGAAAAAACCTAAAAGAAGTCTAAGTATACCTAAAAGAAGTCTTATACCTAAGGATTTAATTTTGATTTCACACGGATTATTTATTTGTATTATTTCTTTCAAACAACTTCGTAACTATATATAAAAGTCTATTTTTTATTATTTTTTTATTGTTGCTCCGTAAATTCCTTTAGTCTTATTTACCCTTTTCTTGCAATTATCACAGGGGTGCACAACCTGCGACCCGCCGACTACTGAAGTGCGGCCCGCGAGAGCTACTGAACACAATAAAAAAATTTTATCACACTTTTGAGTCATCACGTTTTGACACATTCAATTTTAATAGATTCTACAGTAAATGTATGTTTAACGCGCTTTCTTCAATTCGAATCTATCATAAATATAAATTATTTTGTTAAACACTCATTTCCACTTTGTAATGTGATTTCGAAAATCCCGAATTTTTTATTAATTTCAATAAACACTTTTTGGTACAATTTATTTGTGACGATTTCATCTTAAATCTAAGTAATTTTTTTTCTTTTTTTTTTGTTGCTATTTCTATTCTCTAGTTATTGCTATGCATTCCTAGTACTATAAAAAATTCCTATAATTTTATTACGACATACGAATTTTAAATCGCACATTCGACAAAGTTTATTCGCGCTGAGTTCAGCATAAATGTAAGTAATATTTTTTTTTAATTGCTATACTTTTTCACGTGATTTTGACGATCCCGTTATTTAACTAAGATGTTATTACAACATGCGAATAAAAATAATTACGCCGGCCAGGTGGCCGAGCGGTTAGCGTGCCTGACTGCGAAGCCTGCTGGTTCGAATCCCGCTCTGGGCAGGATGTTTCTCTCTGTGCAGTCCTCTGTTGTGTGTGATGTGTGAATGTCGCCCACCCTATGAACGGGTTTGTGGCAGTGTGGCGTGGGTAATGTTACTCGCCTCCGTGACTTAGGTTCACAGGTGCCTACTGGGTAACGCTAAATGAGCAACACTTCCGGCATCTTCCGAGGTGAAGAACGATAGTTTAAGTGCCTGCCGTTATTTAAAAAATATATATATTTATATATAAATAATTACTCTTTTATGCGGTATTTCGGTGTAGTTTTATAGTAAAACCTAGTTATTTTTACATCATTTCTTCGGTAAGGAATATGATTTGGTCGAATGTGGTAATGAATTGTGATTTGGTCGAAAACCGGATATTCGGCAAAAAAATCAACCTAATGCCATATATTCGAGGCCAAATAGCTACAATTTTTAGCAACATAGCGACTTTGAAACCAAAATTTAATTGCTAAGAATAATATTTTATGGAAAAACGGATTCATAAATGAACGCAAAAAATAAAGCCTATCAACGCTTTTGAACATGACACGCTATTATAAAAACTAAAGATTATATTATATACAAAAGCAAGACCGAAAAAATAAAAATCGATCTTAATTTTCGAAAGAAAATTTTAAAGCTGGACATCTCAGTTTTTCAATTACCAGCAAAAGTCAAGAAAAAAGAATTAAGTCAACAGAAATGCTCTTGAAAATTGCCGTTATAATAAAAACGTTACTTAAAAAAAAGAATTTTTTTCTTCTTTTTCTTTTTAAAGAAAAGTTTATTAATAACGTTCATTGAAAAAAATGCTATGTCCTAATAAAAATGCCTATAAAAAGAAAAGTTTATTAAAAAGAAAAACAGAAAAAACAAATTGTTCTTAGTTCCTAAAACAAACCTTTAACACTGAAAATCAGTTTTCTATGTTTCCAGTTATTTATATTACAGTACATGGAAAGAGTGATAATAAATGAATAGTAGAAGACATTCCGTTAAAATGCTGCGTTATAATAAAAGCAGCAGAAATTTAAAAAAAAAACTTTCTCAATTCTCAGCAAGTATCGAAAAAATTATGAAATGGATTTGTCTGATTAAAAAAAATATTTTTTTTTTAAAAAAAAGGCAGAAATTCAAAAACTTGTGGTTCAGAATAAAGTAATCTAGTTTTCCAATTTTCGTTTTGCCCTTTGTCTTCCAGAAGATAAATTTGCAAGCCATGTGCAGAAACATGGATTTTAAAATTTTAGAAATTTATGTTAAAACTATTTCTTATAATAAACAATACTATAATATAGTCAAAATACAATTTTATATCATTTTTTATCATATCTATACAAATTCAAAAGAAAAAAAAACTTAGAAAAATATATTTTTAAAAAAATACTCTGAGGAATATTTGACTGATCATTTAACCAACTGAATTTTTGACTAAAGTGCCAAATGCTCATTAAATCCCTAATTTAAATGCAATATGATAGCAACCGGAGAAATTCAAAGGTGGTGGAAAACGTGAATTTTTAAACTGCTCACTGTTTGTTGCTTAAGTAATCTTTTTCGATAAAAAAAAAGATAACGTTTACTATATAAAAAAATCTAAGAATTAATAAAATGAAATAATAAAGTACATTACCAAATAAGTATTGAATTTTATTTTGAACTATAAGTTTTGTTTTTATTTTAGGCTTTTGTTGAAAACTTATAAATTTTCTTCAATTAAAATATTTAATTTGAATTTATGCACTTAATTATGTATTAATTTTTTTCTTACTTCCATTCTGAGAGCATTGCAATTTTTTTTAATTAGAATTTATTTCTAAAATGAATTTTTGTATCGCGTGATATGATAAAAATGGCATTTTTTCTTTTTTTAAAAGTATCAGCTTTTTTTAATTTTCGAATGAATTCTAATAATTGAACTACTTTAATTTTCAACAAATATATTACTAAGTTTATTGATAAAAAAAAAATTAGAACACTCATGTTAAAAGTTGCCATTAACGTGTCCCCCGTGGCAGAAACGCAGCGACATTGTCGCAGAACATTACATAGTTCTTGCAGAAAGATTCTTCTTTTGAAAAGTAAAAAATTTTACTTTTGTTTTTTAAAGAAGTTTACACATAATAATTGAATCATGCATTTAGATAATCACTTTTTGACACACTTAATTTAGGCAGTTAGTATTGTAAATCAATGTCGTGTTTCAATTGTATTTTCTTCAGTAGTTAATGATGTTGATTTTCCTGTGGTTTTTAAATTTCTCAATATATTTCAAACAATATGGGAAATACGAATCGTGCATTTGAGTATTTACTTTTTAAGGCAATGATTCTATCAAATTTTTGGCAGTTATTGCTGTTGATTTCTGAATAGTTCTTAAATCCGCAATTTTTTATGCGATATTACAACTATTTATTATGCATTTGAGTAACTCTTTTTTGTAGAGTCCAATTCGTGTGGTTTCATCGTCGATCGGATTTCATGATTTTTCATTATTTTTTATTGTGATGATTATTTACAAAATGTGAAGGAAATAATTTGTGTGTTACCCCCACCCCTCGACAAAATTCAAAAATATCACCCATAATATTAGAATAAAAAATTATAACATGTTCAATTAAAAAGTAATTTTTTAAACACAGCGCTTTTGTTAATTATTCATTAAATTAGTAATTATTAATAGTTAATAAGTAATTAATTAAATTGGTAGCATATACGTTTGTTATCATTAAAAGTATCTTGCAGAAAGATTTTAGTGCTAGACAGTTTTGTCGCAGATAGCTCGAAAAAATTATGCTACAGGGAACGTGACTAAATACATGTGTGGCCCTTCGTTAGTCAACCTGCTGTGCAAGTGACCCTTTACTCAAAAAGGTTGTGCACCCCTATATTATCAGATCTGATATGTACAACACGCTATCAACAAGCTGAAATGTAATAAAGCGGCAGGACCAGATGATATCCCAGCTGAAATTCTAAAATATGGTGGGAACGCTATTGTAAACAACATCTGGAAAATTATTCTATCTAGTTGGGAGAGAGAGATATTACCTACTGAATGGAAGTTGAGTATTTTATGTCTAATACATAAAAAAGGGGATGTATTGGACTGTCACAACTATAGAGGAATAAGTCTGTTATGCGTTGCCTATAAGGTCTTCTCAAATATCCTATTTGAACGTCTGTCTCCCATTGTAGACAGCGTCATAGGTGACTATCAGTGTGGCTTCCGCAAAGGAAGGTCCACAGTTGACCAAATCTTCACCCTACGACAAACTTTGGAGAAATGTAGAGAATTTGGAATAGAGACCCATCATTTATTTGTGGATTTTAAGGCGGCATATGATAGTATTAATAGGACTGAGCTATTAAGGACCCTATATGATTTTAATATTCCATCAAAATTAATCAGACTTGTAATGCTCACACTCACTGAAACCATTTCAACAGTACGAATTCAATTGGAACTATCCACTTCTTTTGAAATTCATAATGGAGTTAGACAGGGAGATGCATTAGCATGTCTTCTGTTCAACATAGCCTTAGAAAAAGTTATTAGAAATGCTGGCATAAATACTGCACGTACTATATTTAATAAATCAGTGCAGATTTTGGCATACGCCGATGATGTAGATATCATCGCAAGATCTAGGACAGCACTGAGTGAAAATTTTTTGGCACTGGAAAAATCAGCTAGAAAAATTAACTTAAGAGTGAATGTAGAGAAAACAAAATATATGTATTGTGGTACAAAGGAAACCATCCCTAAATTGTTTAAAATAGATTCTTTCAAATTTGAATCTGTAAAAAATTTTACTTATCTAGGATCAGATGATTACTTATCTAGATCAAAATGACATCAATCCTGAAATTAGAAAAAGAATAATCGCAGTCAATCGCTGCTTCTATGGTTTAAGATCATTATTGAAATCTCACTTAATAAAAAGAAAGACTAAGATCTTACTTTATAAGGTATTAATCAAGTCAGTTTTGACTTATGCTTCAGAGACATGGACTTTAACAAAATGGGAAGAAACATTATTAGCAACCTTCGAAAGGAAGGTCCTACGCACCATCTTTGGCCCTATACGCGATAAAGACAACTGGAGGAAAAGATATAATTTTGAAATATATAGGATCTTTGATGGCGATGATATCATTAAATCTATTAAATTAAGTAGAATGAGATGGGCCGGGCATGTAGTGAGAATGAGCCCAGAATGAACAGCATTGAAAGTCTCTAATGCAACCCCCTCCAATAAAAGGCCAAGAGGAAGGCCCAAAAAGAGATGGAAGGACTGTGTAGATGAGGATTTTGCCATCCTAAAAGTAAAGAACTGGAAAACAATTGCTGGGAGAAGGGCAGAATGGGAAAAGCTTCTGAGGAAGGCCCAGGCCCACAAAGGGCTGCCGTGCCAATGCTGATATGTACTGTATAAGTTAAAGATGAATGTGAACTTAAAGTTTGATATTATTGCTACAACTGAATTCAAGTATAAAACTTCCAGTATGTTTTATTTAAAATAACTGGAAGTATGAATTTTATTTTGAAATTTTTTTTTTGTAAATATTGTTTTTCCTGTATATACTTCAGAACTTCGTTTTCAACAGTTAAGGTTAAAAACGCAGTTTATTTTATTTGTTTATAAGAGAGAGTCAGATACTTAATAAGTTTATTTTCAAGATTAATATTCATATTTTATCTGAAAATAGTTATTCTAATCATGAACTCGAGAAAGAAAGACATATTTGAAAAATTTCAATTGTTTCCCCAGGTCTTTCAAAGGTATGCATAAAATTTTAAATATATTTTTAGTGAACTAAGAAATATTGAGGTACAGGAAAAAAAACCCTTGTTTGAATTTTTTTTCTAATTTTTCAATTCAAACTGTAGCCTTTTTCCCTCGAAAAATTGTAGTTATGCATTTAATAATTATAATTGTGATTAGTGATAAAGTAAACTTATACATAATTATTCATTTAAATTATGCAAAGAAGGCTAAGGTATCTGCCCTTTTTAAATAATACAATGCCCTTTTTTTTAAAAGTATAGTGCCCTTTTCAATTTTTAGCACCCTGCCCTTTTTTTAGTCTAGAATGAATCCTAGTTTAGATTCTACTTAAATTATGCTCGTAACAATTCTATAGGCACTTAAAAGTAAATCCACAAATTATTAATTAAATATACTACAACACTTTACTCAACTCATAATATTATTATATTTATAGATAATATATATTCTGCTAATTTGTAGAGAAATATTTATAAAATTTATACCTTAAATATATTATAATTAACAATTTCTCCCATTCAAAGTTTACTAATAAAACACATAATTTGAAAACATTCGTCATGAGCTGTACTCTATAAAATAGAATATAATTGCTTTAGCAATATACGAGGCAATGTTTTGTATCACACTCCAAGAAGGAAGATGAGCCGTGATGTTCCGAAGTGGTTGATAAGCTTTCTTCTCTAGGAGGTGTTGGCACAATGAAACACAATAAATGTTTAGCTATCAGAGAAGCAGAAAAAAGAAGATGACATTTGTTAAATTTGATTGTTGAAGAGTGTTCCGGAAAATAGATATTTCTCTTTAACAGATATGGGACTTTGTACTGTATAGAATACAAACATTATTATTTTTTTTAATGCAGCAATGTCTCTTGGGTATTATTAAAATATTTCTTTTGGTACTGATATATTTTAAGCTTAGTTAGTAGTTTTAAGTAAAGTTTACTTTTTGAAAATTAAACATAGTTAATTATTAGAACTATAAGCAAAGAAATCATAGCTTTAAAAATAATCAAAAATTATAAAAATCCTGATTTTGGGTACTTACCTAAGATAGAGGTAAATATCCATCTCTACTCATATTTATAGAGACATTTTAACTGGATGGGATTTTTTCTCTCATTTTCACCATGCAAATGGGAACCTGATTGACGAATTTTCTGCGGATAAATATTTTCCACCAATCTTGTTCAATTTTTCATGCAAAACATCGTATCCAGTGAAAATGGTCCAACAATTTAGATACAATTTATGTTCAACGCTGCTCCCTCTAACCCACAACTTAGTGCAATGAATCCAGAGCATTAGATGTGCATAAAAAAATATTAGTTAGATCTTGCATTCTAGCAAAAATTATTTAAAAATATGGCAGAATATTCAATTAAAATGCATCCTACTTTTTAACCATATGGTATCATAAAAAATAATAGTTATGATGAAAAATTTAAAAATGTGGGGTTGAGAAAAATTAATTTCAGAACTTAGATCAACATAAAGTGCTTTCTTGACTTCATACTGTCCTTAGATTTTACACATTTTTAAAAAATATTCTGTTTTTATTTTGTATGCTACAGTTATAATTAATAAAATACAAGAATAGATAAACAAAACCTCCAATCTTACCATGCGAATGAACTCCTCGTGTTACTCTAAAAATTACTTCATCTTCTGTGCTATGATGAAATTCTTCGCTTTGATAAGTTTTAAGAATGAGACATGATGATAAAATAATGAAGTTAAGCACTACTCGCTCCATATTTCTAAAGACAGCAAAAATAATTAAATTAATTCTAAATGTTATTTATAAATAAAAAATGAAATATAGTAAACTAAAAAAATTTTTAAAAAACTATTTATAGGAAGCTGCTGAGAAAACAAGTATTTGCTTTGAACAGTACTTTTTCACAAATTGCCAAGAAAATATTAAATATTAACTGACATCAGTTTCTTCCATTTTGAACAAACTGTCATGAGTGAAATTAGTTTCTTCCAAAAAGGAAGAAACTTAACTTTTCAATACTTGACACCTTCTATTAAATGCTTATAAATAAATCCAATTACGTTTATTTTAATTATAAATGTGACAAGATACAATTTTTATAATAAAATAGAAAAAATATGCTGAGATTTTATTTTTTAAATTTCGAATAATTTCATAAGTTATGATTTTATAGAGATTTCGTAAATATCATTATAACTAACAAGTTAACTGTAAAATAATGTTGAATTCAATAATCACTTTATAGGACATAGCTCATTAAAAAGAACTTTTTTTCTACATTGATTTTGAGCTAGGTAATAATAAGATCTAGATTCACTTCTTCGCGGTTTAATGGCCCAAAAGCGGGAATCGGCTATACTGAAACACTTACATGATGGTATCAAGTTATTTACCATAACTCTCTTTTAGTTTAATTATTCTTATAGTTATAAAATAAAGCATGTTAGTCTTTTGATTTGTCTCATAAAAAACACATAGTCTAAAAGGACCTTACACAAATCTTATGGAAAGTAATTCTCCGTCAAATAGGTGGAAAATTTAAAACATTCTGCGCAAAAGTTCTCATTGACACTAAGTCCAAAAATAGATGCTTTCCGAGATCCGGAATCTTAAAAATAAGAGATATAGGCGACGGTTACTTCGGCAAAAGGTGCTTGAAGCAGGCAGCATTGGACATTCGGTACCTGCACACAAATTGGGAGTGTTATATAGTTTTTAGGATATGCACAGTATAGAGAGAAAATGAAGTTAATAGAATGCATGTACCTCCCCAACAAAGTGTAAACAATATTCAAATAAATTATTATTAATTATGTTTATACATAAATATACATACTTTCTGTTTAAACAATCAGCCCTTGTAAGGACAACCTCCTCATTGGGTGATGTCATGATGGTATTAGATAATTCAGAATTACTATTTATGTTTATATCTCAGAAACTATCAATTTTTGGACTTCTGAGAGCAGAGCTTTTGAAGAGAAATTTCTGATAAAGAAATAATTTATATAAAATTTGTATGGGGTCCTTTGACGCATGATATTTAGCATTATTGTCAATTCTAGGGAAATTATCTTTTACTTATTCTAATTTTTATAAACATCAAATTGAAACTTTTCAGCATTTTTTATTATCTTATAGAGAACTTAGTTTAAATTTGAGACTTCCATGTAGATAAAAAACATGCTGTTTAGCATTACTTTCAATTAGGCTAATTAAACTAATAACTGTAAAATATCAAAATGAAACTTTTTTTTCTTCCATTTATCACATAAAAAACTTATGCTTTAACTTCCTGTTTTAAATTTTAGCTTTAACTTGGGAAGATTTCCGTTTCATGATCTATGTTAGATTAATCGTTAACTCTTAACAACTTTCGGGCAGCAGCTCATGAGAAACTTCAAAAAAAAAACAAAAAAAATCACAGAAGGAGATCAACTTGAAAGTTATAACTCATAGCTAACCCTAGGCAAACCTCTTTATATTCTAAATTATTCAATTCCAAATAAGAGTAAAAAAAGAAAACAAAAATGCTAAGCAAACCTCTAACTAAAAATAAATTTAAAAAATAAAAATACAATTAACGTTTGAAAAAAAAAATATTTAGCAGTTCAATTTTATTTTACAAAGTTAATATATTTTATAAATCAAACTATAGTTGGGACCAGAGATATTTTTAAATCCTCCACAAGCATAGCCAGGCATATTCCTGAAATTAACAGGATTTCTCATCTTAAAACACAAACAGATACAATGCTAAAAGGAAAACAAATTAAGAAAAGAGAGTGATCAGGGAGCAAGTACAAAATGTTGTTTGAGATTTCAAATTTAATGATAATGCTTAAAAATTTTAGAAAGTAGGGGGAAAAAATTTAAATATTTTATTTAATTGTTATGCTTTACTTATTTTTTACAAAATAAGTCAAATATCATCATCTTTGGCCCAACAGCCTAGAGTGAGCCCTGGCCTTCTTAATGGTTCTCTTCCATCCTGACCTGTTTTCACCAATGGTTCTCCAGTTCTTACAGTTCAGTATAAGGAAGTCCTTATCTAGAGAATTGGACCATCTGAATTTGAGTCTTCCCTTTGGTCCATTCCATAATGTCCTAGCCAAAAAAATTCTTTTTGCTGAACATTCATTCAATGACCATATTAGATGGCCTGCCCATTTCATCCCTTGAATTTTGATATATTTGCTAATGTCATTTTTTTTATAAAGAAGATAAAGTTCATTGTTGGATCTCCTTCTTCATAGTTCGTTAATCTGGACACCACCAAAAATACTTTGAAAGACTTTTCCTTTGAATGCACATTCATCTCTTGAGGTCACAGTCCATGATTCTGAGCAGTATGTAAGTACAGATCTCATAACTACTTTATATAGTAGTGCCTTGGAACTAAATCTAAGGACATTAGACCTCAGGAATTTAGGCAGCCTCCCTCCCAAAAAACGCAGCAGTTGATCACAATAATTCTGCAGTGGATTTTTGGCCATATCTCATTTTTAATGCTGATCTGTAATTCCAGGTAAATGAATATGTCAACTTCAGTCTGATTTCTATGTAGGGAAGTGAAAAACTTCCCTTGGTATATACCACAAATTTAGTTTTCATTAATTATTAAAGTTGCTTTCTTTGCTTGTCTTTCCAAGTTAAAAAAGGTCTGTTAAAAAGTAGCAGGTGTTCTGGATGTGATGTCAATGTCATCTACAAATAGATTTGAGCAGACTTCTTGAAGACATTACCTCTTAATGTGATTATTGAGTTTTTTATTACTCTGTCCACTAAGTGGAATATGCTTAATGTAAAAAAAATGAAACACAATTCTATTTGTGTAATCTTATATTTTATCCATCAAAGTAATTTTTTTTATGAAACTGGTATCTGTAATTCATAATGCGAACTATTACGCTTGTTGCAAAATATTTTAAAGAGTAGTAGATAGTTAAAAACTAAGGTTTTTAGAATTTTTGGTTATTTTGCTAATATTTTAAAAGCCTCAGTATGAGAGAACAAAGTAGTGTTTCATATAAACTTTTGAATGATTTATGTATAGTGATATGGAAAAAAAATTTGAATCAAATTTACAAATCAAAGAATACATTAAAATATAAATTTAGTTATTACTAGACAAAAAATTCCAAATAGGGTTTCTCATATTTTACTCCTCCAAAAAGGATTTCCTTCCACCAAAAAGTATTTTCTTTCAGTGAGTTGGTTCTGATCATAATTATCTAAATAGTACTTGTTAGTAGATTATTTTGTTGTTATAACTTTATTCTTAAGATTTAAAATGTAATATTCTGATGTTTACAAACAATGTTTCTATTACCAAATAATAAAGTTCTTTTATTATTGTTTGAATTTTGACAAAAAAGGAACTAAATATATAATTAAAAAAGATATAACTAAATTAATCAAACATATTAAAAAAATTTAAATAGTAAAATAATTATAAACCCTTTAGTAATTACTTTCGCTTTCAAATGAATTTCAAGTAAGGACAATAGCAAAATAATAGTTTTTGCCAAATAGATGAAAAACAATTTAATATTTCAATTTAGCTATCCATAAATTATAAAAGTTAGATTTTGCACAAATTTTTTTCTTGCCTTTCTTTGATAAAAATTAGGGTAATTACAGTCAACCAGAGATTTTTCGGCATACGATGGATTTGTGCTGATCACAAAAACAAGAAATTATATTGGAGCTGGATATTTGAGGTTGTGATAATTATATGACTGATTTCTATTTGCGCAGCTGAAAGGAGAAGAATATTGACATAATGAAAGTTTTGTGGCGTAACTACCACTATAAATATTGAATATCAATTCACTAGTATATAAGACATGTTAACTTGATTCTATCTTGAGGTACCTTTTCACAGATAAAGGTTGACATAGTCGATAAATTAAAATCCCCTTCAGTTTCAATAGTGTTCTGTTTATTTGGCAGCATTTTCTGTAGAAATTAATTAACTAAATTTTGGTTTTCAGATTAAATTTTGAGTGGCATTTTTTTTTTCTTCTTCTTTTTCTGCAAATGAATGTTATGGTAAATGTCATTGTGAATAAAATGTTGATTGTACATTGTGAGTGTTGCTGTATGTGAAAAGATTTAATATGATTGTGGAGTCAATTTTTTAAAGTTGGGCATTTTCTGAATTGATGATTATAGATTGGTATAATTAATAGGAAATTTTGAAGAAAAGGAATAGGATAGATGTTTTGTAAATGAATAACTTCAATGTGTTTATTATTGAATTTTATTAATGTCAGATTAACATTTTTAAATAGTTTTCTATTTAAATATTGCTACATTTTATAAAACTTGTAACAGAGAAACATCAAAACACGTTTAGCATTGTAAAATAAAAATTTGGTATTATCTCAATATGAAATCTACCAGTGTAACATAAGAAAAGGAGAGAATTTGATACAGTTGTTACTAGATTTACAGTAATAGGAACATATTGTGATAATTTCTTACATTCATTCAACATTACATTACTACACTACATTATTTATTACATTTTTCATTTAAAACAAATTTTTAGTGGTTTCTGCCAATGAACTAACAAAGAATATCCCCAAGAATATAAATTTTTTTAATGTCAAAATCAAGTTTAAAAAGATTATGAAAGAAATCTTTAGTCACAATTTTCTTCTTTTACATACAGTGAATAAAAATAATTTTTTTTTTAAGAATCCAATATTATTAAAAAATTACATTTTTCATCTAAAGAAGAATAGAATCTCTTATTAAATCATATTCTCTCAGAAAATCATTTAAACTTTATTGCTTGAAAAATCCTTTAAAAGGAAATCCTAAAAAAAATTTTAAAATTAGCAGAAGATTTAAGTAATATTTTGTTGAATGAACAATTTGCTTTAAAAAAATTATTGGCTATTTTAATTAATTCTTTAATATAAAATAATAAGATCCATTCTGTTTTCATTGTGTTTTATCATCCCTAGGTTAATAAAAAATAAAGTATCTTTTTCAGTACTATTACTGATACACTTTCTTGTTCAAAATGCTTTAATTTAATGTGAAAATGCTTCACTCACTTGAATAAAGTGGATGGTTTTCAAATATAAAGTTTGGAGGAAAGGAGAAGCAATATTATGATTTCTTTTGTTTATTTGTACCAGGTCCCGGAGTAGAGTAGTAAGAAGCAAAAGCCGAACGAATCGATATAATTTTAATCAATTATTAATTCCTATCAATTGTAAATCGATTAATAGAGTTTGTTTGGGAATATAATCGATATTTTTTCCACATCGAAAGATTGTTGGTGTGCCGACCGGCCTGTGTAGGGGGCAGGGAACTGTCCTTGCATCAGAAAGGTTCTGGGTTCAAATCCCGGGTAAGGCATGGATGTTTCTTTCTCTCTATCTGTGTTCTATGATCCTTCTCCTTTGTGTGTGAATGTGACCCGCCCTATAAACGGGCTCTGGTAGTGCGACGTGGGCGACGCTGCTCCACCGTCGTGCCTTCGCCTCAGATGCCCACTGGGTAACGAAAAGATAGTTAGCAGTTCTGGCACTTTCTATGGCCAATGGACAATAGTTCCAAGAGCCCGCCATTAAAAAAAAAGAAGATTGTTGCTGTTGTTGTTCACTTACATCGCACTAAAGCTGCACAATGAGCTATTGGCGATCGAAATGGGCTGCAGGTGGCGTAGAGCAGAACTCTCTTCCTATGGCAACACTTCACATGCTTTCACCATTAGCGTGTGGAAAGTCATAGAGGAAGGAAGTACGTTAGTTTCTCTCTCGATTTTCATATAGATTAAAATCTTTTAATTTGGAAAACTATATGGAACTGAAAACTACATTAAACATAGTTCTAAGGAAAAGTATCACGGAAATTTTAAAAAATATTTTTATTAAATAAAAAGGAAAATTATTAAGAAAAGGGAAAATATCGTAGTACATTCCTATGCAACTGAAAAGAGGAGGAGAGGGAAGGGAGAAGGGCTAAAGGCATGAAACCGGCCTCTCCCCAGATGGCGTATTCGACTGTTGCGATCGCGAATTGACGCCAGTCTGGAAAACATCCCTGAGGATGATCCGAAGACATGCCATCACAACTTTGATCCTCAGCAGAGGGGATGGCACTCCCGCTTCGATAGCCCGACGACCTGCACGCGAAGTCGAGCATTTTACGGTAGAACAGTTTAACGAGGACCAATACCACACACCCTCGATTAATACGTAGGCTGATCCAAGTGGTCACCCACCCGCACACTGACCGTAGCCAGTGATGCTTGACTTCGGTGATCTGCTGGGAACCGTGTCTTGGCGATCAATTCACTGTGGGACCTCCGCATTGAAAGAATTTTTCGCATTGTATAGAAAGATAAGCACAGATGGCGCTAGACGTTGAAATTCACAGCAAGACGTCCGGGCTACTACTTCCGATTTATTTTTATGCCTAGGTTTGAAAAAGCGGGTTATCTAATATTATTATACTTGTAGTGTTTTTAATATAACTCTTTATTTAAATTTAACTTTAAACGATACAAGCAACAAATGAATTCGAAAGACTTTGCAAATATGTTATGATGCTACTCAAAAAATTACAAACGGTGATATTTTGTACAAATATATCCAAATAAGGGATAACACTCAAAACATGACAAACCATGCATTTTAATTATTTTGAGATATTAATTTACTCAAGTTTTTTTACAGCCAACTATCTTTCAAAATGCGTAAATTACCGAAACCTCTTAAGAATGGTAAAATTAAGCATAAATTAAAATATGTGTTGGGTCACTATAATAAAACTTCCTAAAATATCTGTCCTGTGCACATATCACCTCGCAAATCTAACAAATGTGGAGAGATGCACCAGAAGTTTTCTAAAAAAAATTTATCGGTTTCAGAGAGATTTTTTTTTAAATTTTATGCATTTAATTTTTTTTTTTTTTGCATTAAGTCAACCATTCATAAACTTATTACAGAGCTTCCGTTGTTCTCAGAGACTCTTTCGATGCTATTCACACACTTCCGATCTCCACCTAGAGAAATAGTGATTCGAGACAGACGCCGGAAAATATATTTCACCAATCACATTCTTCCTTGACTATGAATGGTTGACTGAATGTAAACAATAGCACGCTTCCTAAAACCGGAAGAAATTTAGAAAATTTGCTGTGTATCTCCTCTTATTTTATGCTTACGAGACGATGAGTGCACAGATTTAATGTTCGAGGAAGTTTCATTATTGTGATTTTCGTATAAATTCAAGCGTAATTTTACCATTCAAAAGAGTTTCCCGTAATTTATAAATTCTAACAGATTGTGAGCCTAAAACAAAATTAATATCACACTGCTAAAACAATGTGTAAGATTAGTCATGTTTTGAGTGTTATTCCTTATTTGTGTAAAATAGAACAGTTCGTTACTTCTGGGTAGCACCCAAGGATTATTATTGGCGATCGCAACACTCGAATACGCCATTTGGGGAGAGACCGGTTTCATGCTTTTAGCCCTTCCCTCTCCTCCTCTACGCTATTTTTCCTTTTCTCAATATTTTTCCTTTTTATTTAATAAAAATATTTTTTAAAATTTCCATGATACTTCTCTTTAGAACTATGTTTAATGTAGTTTTCAGTTCCATATAGCTTTCCAACTTAAAAGATTTTAACCTGCATGAAAACCAAGAGAGAAACCAACGTACTTCCTTCCTCTATGACTTTCCACACGCTAAAGAGGAAAGCATGTGAAGTGTTGCCATAGGTAGAGAGTTCTGCACTACGCCACCTGCAGCCCATTTCGATCGCCAATAGTTAGTAGCAGTAGTAGTAGTTAATTTACGTCGCACTAGAGCTGCACAATGGGCTATTGGCGACGGTCTGGGAAACATCCCTGAGGATGATCCGAAGACAAGCCATCACAATTTTGATCCTCTGCAGAGGGGATGGCACCCCTGCTTCGGTAGCCCAACGACCTGCACGCGAAGTCGAGCACTTTACGGTAGAACAGTTTAACGAGGACCAATACCGCACACCCTCGGTCCCTACGCAGACTGATCCAGGTGGTCACCCACCCGCACACTGACCGCAGCCAGTGATGCTTGACTTCGGTGATCTGCTGAGAACCGCGTCTTAACGATCAGTCCACTGCGGGACCGCCCTTAGTTAATAAGAGGGTTTGAAAAGTAACCAATTATTGACAGCCCAGTTTTACGGATCTCTATCTTCATAGGAATTGGTAACTAATTTTAAACCATAGTTTCTACTACAGGCATAGATGGCAACAAGGAGATGATAACGTCGGATCAATGGGCTTTTCGCATTGTAATTAGCTGTTGAATATCACTCTTGGTTGCAAGAATTTGGAAACTTATCGCGTTTATTGTGAATTAAAATAAAAATTTAAATAATTTTGTGCATGCGTGTCTGTGTTAGCGCGTAATCTCGCATTTGGTATGTTGAAAAAATTGATTCATTGATGGATTGTGTTTACATTTGTTTCGTAAACAACCACTAGAAAAGAGGAGATTTGTGTTTAAAAAAGAGGGGATATTATCATAACTACGGCAAGTTGGCGAAGAGTCGCCGAGGAAGGAAGATAACGTTTCTGGCGGAGGGAACCAGTTTTCCTCTGATCATGACGTTTACGCCTCTTCCTTCTCATTGGCTCAAATTCCCTGACTACTCCTTAGAACTTATCAGTTAAGATATATCAGTTATTAAGTAACCGGTTCCGATTTCTTGTTCTTAAATAACGTGTACAAAATATTAGTTCTTGAATAACGTACTCACGGTGTCAGTTCCTGAAAATAAAACACACGTTTTGCAAACGTCTAATCTGAAGTTATTAATCCTTTTATTCTTTTTTAAAAAAAAATCTGTTTGACTCAAAATTAATGAGATTACATTTGAATAATAATTTTAAAAAGTCTTATAATGCACCACAGTTTCTTTTCCTTGTTTCTGAAATATAATTCATATTTGATTTAAACATTTTATTCATTTTTCAATAGGATGAAGATTTAAATGAACTATGCATTTTTCAATACAAAATGCATTTAAGATGGATCTGAGGAAAACGTTTCTAAGAAAGCTTAGACATTTAAATGTTTTACTTTAACCTTATTTTTATTATTTTTTAATTAGGATGAAGATCTTATGGCAATTACCTTAAAAGTTTGCAATTTCAAATGTAACGAAATTTTATAAGGTATTTTTATTGCAATACATTACTTATTGCTTTTATCGCTAAATTCACCATTTCAGATGCGTAATTAGGACGAAAAGAATAGATTAAATTTTCTTATTCCAAATGCATACTAAAAATTCTTCACAATGAAATACGCTATGATTCAATGAATACGCTAAATTCAATGAATATTACGCTAATAATGAACTATGATAGATTTGAGAAATGAGTTAGGGAAGCACTTTATACATTCAAAAAAAAATTTGCCTCGCTTGTTTGCTTTTTCAGATATATGATATTTTATTAAATCGTTTTTCGTCAAATTAAACATTTAATCAGAAAAAGGTGATAATTTTCAATTGGAAATATATATAAGAAATTATTCACAAAGGAATCGATACTTTTACGCAAATAATAAATTACAATAGATCTCAAAGAATAGACCTGAGAAAGCAATTAATACATTTAAAGTGCTTTACTTTAACCTTATTATTTTATTCATTTGTTTGCAGTTTCAAAAGTTATAAAAGTTTTTAGAAAATATTTATATATATTTCATTATCATACGCAGTAACTTTACTTTAACATTGTCTTATTCAAATGCAATTTCAAAAATGATAAAGTACAAGAACCAAGTCTTATTTCATAATTATACGACTAAAAAAGAGAGCAATTTCTTATAACATTACTAAATAAGATATTATATAATAGTATAAGAAAAAAAGGAATGGTAGATTCAAAATAAATAATAAGAAAATCTTCACAGAAAAATCAATATTTTTACATAAAAAATAATTAATTGGGGAATATCCTAATAAATGGATCTACAAAAGCAAATTATACATTTAAAATAATTTATCCTTAGAAGGCAACAGTGAACTATTTTGTTAATAAGAAATATATTTCAGATATTTTTGTATATAGTTTTAAAAACTTAAATAAATATGTATTATAAAATTAGTTACAGTGTCTTTACTTAAGTCAATACAGTGTTTCTTTGTTTCTTCAGTTTGATTATACCAACCTGCACTTTAGTTTTAGTATATATACATAAAAGTAAAATATAATTTACATTTTAGGGCTCTAAGAGAACTTTTGCTGCTTTTATTTGTTCTTTAGCATTTATGCTATTTTTAACCTAATTGATTTGTTTTATCCATCATGATTGCTTGCATCTTAAAAAATATCTGTAGTTGATTTATAGAGAAAAGTACAATGTCAACTTTCATCATAATAAACAACACTTAAACTTGAAAGAAAGTTGTTCGCAAGTATAATACTAGTTTCCATTGCACGTATTTCAATTATAAATTTGGAGTTTAATTAAAAAAAAAACTATAACTTTAAACGCGATTAGAAGATTTTGTTAAAATTTAAATCAAATCAGTAAAAAAAAATATTTCATTTATCTATTTAATTATTTTTTTTTTTTTTACTGAGAAATTGAAAATAAAAAACATTTCTGAGAGAACTCCAAACAAGTCAGTACAATCAATGCATCAGAATACGACATCAGGTCAATGCTCTTCACAGTCTTAAAATTTTAAAATTAAATTCCAGCTTAGAGTTTAAGATTAGAACTAAAATTGAAAGATTTAATTAAAATTATTACTAAATATTGCAAAGAGAATTTTGTGTTTTTATATTTGTGTTACATAATCTTATAAAAGCACAAAACACATGATCTTATGAAAATTCTAACACATGATCTTATGAAAATTCTAACACATGATCTTATGAAAATTTGCAAAAAATTCCCCGAATCTTTTAATGAATATTTTCAATTCTGAAACTGTCGCAATATTTAAAATAAATAATTAAATAAAAATAAAAAAACGCATTGAGTTCTATGTTTCGTTTTGAATGTAACCAAGTCGCTAAAATGGTAATTATCATTGTTCCTGACATATATAACAGAAATTATTACTATCTCAAATTTTTTTTTTCATTTTCATAAGATCATGTGTTAGAGGCGACGAGTATCAAGCGTTACACCACGTCCCGTAAAAACGAATGAGCTTTCTTTCCAATAATGTTAAAAATCATATTTTAAACATCTCGTAACATTAAAGATTTTTTAACAAAATAAAATAAATTAGTATCCCACTTTTGTGAGACATATTCCAATAATCAAAAACTTCAAACAATAATATTTAATGACATATTAATCTTTTCTTTAAGAGACGAGTTTCATAAGAAACATTTCATTCACTTGTGTAACTTCTTTTAAATTCCTCTTGACCTTACATTTCTTTAAAGGAAATTTTAAGATGTTTTTTTCGTTAAAATAAATAAATAAATAAAATCTTCATAGTCAGCCACTATTTTATAATAGAGAGGGGGGAGAAGCAGTTTTTCCCCCATTTTTAGACAATGACAAAGGAGAGAGGAAGGTAAGTTTATTTATTTTTATAAAGCATTTTTTATTTACCCATTTCTTAGACAGATATTTGTTTATTATGATATTAAATATGTATTTAAGATTTCTATTCCCTGATGTATTTTTAACGTAACTTTTCCTTTTCTGCATTTTTAGAAATCTTATATTGGGTAAAATAATGTGTTAAAATGATTTTTCCATATTCGAAGCTATGAAGTTCAATGAGTTCGAATTTATTATTATTTTATTACATAGAAGCAAACTGAAAATTGCTTGAACAGTATCTGATGCATCAAAGGCTCTAGGATGGAAATTTTGTCTGACGATTCGCATGCATGAAGGGCTGTTGCGCTCCTGAAGAAGAAGATTCGCATGCATTGCGTATCCACTGTAGCTTGTATTTTTAAAACAGCCCTTTTCAAAAATTAATATAATTTATTATTTTACACGTAATAAGCTTTCCAAAAAGAGTGGACAAAAAAATCTGAGAAAATTGTGCAGTACTTTCCCAAAAATAAGGCAAATTTTAATTCAAAAAGAGAAGTCCGAATATATTCATTAACAAAGATATCAATACAAGAATGAGTCTTTTTATTTAGTATTTATGGCTCAACATCTTTATCAATAACACTGTTAGAAATGTTTTGTTATTCGTCTCAAGCTATAAAGTCAAAAATCTGAGGGAATGTTTAGTAAGAAAAAAGAGTATGATTTTGCGTTTTAAATCGTGTATTAAATTATTTGCACCTGCAGTGATTAAATTGCATATCTTACATGTGCCTCTCAAAACACGGAAACTGCATCTTAGTACGAGTAATATTTTGTCCTACTAGTTTTTATTAATGAAATATATCTTTGCTGTTATAAACTTTCAATTAAAATGAACAATGATGTATTAATAAACATTAAAAATGTATGGATAAGCTATCTTATTAAATATACAATATAGTAAGTAAAAATCCAATTTAATATGTATAAAAAAATTATTTAATTAATTGTGTATCAGGAAATTAAGCTTGTTTTTCTCTTGTTTTAATCTAGCCATACAGTGTTATTGTAAGTTCCAAAAATCACAATCATATGTGATGCCTTCAACTAGCAAGCAACATTATTTATAACAGAAGATTTTCGATTGCAATTGCTAAGAATACAAAAGAGGATCAATTTCTTGATTTAAGAGTTGTAAGAAAATGTAGCTGCACCACAACTAATTGCTAATTTTCTACAGAATTTTTTAACTTCTTAATTGAAATATTCTCGAGCAGCATGACAAATAAAAAATTTTGTTTTATTCCACTTACGAGTAGTGTCTTATTTTCCACCCCTATTCTTATTATCAGGGGTGATTGTGAGCCCAATTAAAAAGTCCTGAAAATTTCCTGAGAAAATCATTAATGACGCATTTCAAAAAATGAATATCTTTATAAATTTAAATCATTGATATTTTCACAACGTGAAAGTCTACATAAATTATATGCAGCATAATTTAAATTAATAATTATGTATTTAGTTTACTTTTATCTCTAATCACATTTATTATTTTACCAGAAAAAATATTTACGAATGAAAGAGATGCCAAGAATAAATTCTAGTTCTAATATTTTTAAATGAAATATACAATAGTTTTTATACATAAATGTGATCGATTATTTCTGTAAACTTCTGGACTGTGGATTTCCTGATCGCGGATAGCGAAACATCTGGAAACCCGGATTTTTTCCGGAGCACATTCATCTCTGTATTATTTTCAATTTAAAAATGGAAAGAGAGGGAGGGGGGTTCAATTTAAATAGTTTGTAAAGAGAGGCTTGAACTAAGCAAAGTATAATAAACAATAAGAGAAATTATGCTATGTTTACAAATAATTCGAATAGTCGAAAATAGTATTTTTTATTATTAAATAAAATGCAACTTGCAATTTATTTAAATCAGTAATTTTGACATGAAACTCAGGTTATATATCTTAATGATTATAATTTAGCTCATCTCATTTGTAATCTTATATAATAATTATAAATTTAATTTTTAACAATCTACATTGAACTTTTAGTAATCTATTATCAACCAACAACCATAAATTCCAAGGTCAGGGCTTTATTGCTCACATCCGCTGTAGCATTTTCGTCATGGTGCGGGGATTAGGTTCCCAAGTACCATATGATTAATGGATGGGAGGCCTTCTTGTGTCTTCATTGATAAGATTTGGTTTCGAAATAGTCAAATACTATATAAATATAATACACCATTTCTTACAATATATTTAATAATTCCTTTAAAATGTCCATTATAAATGGCAAAATTTCCTATAATTTACATAGATATAGCAAATTTTTTTCTCTCCATAAATGCTTATAAAAAGTAATGCTTGCATTAAGCTTTCATTTTTATTTAAAAATTCTATCATAAATTTTTTATTTCAAACTTTCTTCATAACCACTTATCATCCCACTAAAAATTAAGCAAGCCTAATAATATTGCGATCCAGTTGTAGATAATAGATTCAGACTAAAGGCATTTGATTTATATGTAAGCATAAGTAACTTGAAATGTTAATATTAGACAGTTATGGGTGATTCTTTGGAAACATGACAATTGGAAAGAAAAAAAAAAATTTCAAATTTAAAATCTTCAAAATAATAATTTTTTTTTTTTGTATATTTATTTAGTTACATTTATTAATATCTTACAGACCGCAGTGTAGTTTATTGAAATTTGTTTAAGGAAAAATATTTAATTGGTGTAATCAATTAAATCTTCAAATCGAGCAAAATTAGTTGCAAAAATTAAAAAAATAAAAAGCTTTTCTTAAAATTTATAAATACAAAAATCAAATAAGAGCTGGGTCGTAGAGAGAATTTGTAATCTGACTCAACTAAAAATAATAAACTAAATAACCTTTTCCTAACTTTTCAATAAAATTCTGCATTCAAAATAATCATGTCTATAAATCGGAATTGTAAAAAAATTAGCCCAACTCCGATTATGAAAATGATTCAGACAAATGTTTATAATCATGAGGATAGAAATATTACTTTTATTAATCTTACTACAATCGTTTAAATTATTACTTATTACAAAATTAATTTATAATCTTTAAACGTTTTTGAGCCTATTTTTTTTTACTAAAATATTAAAAAAGTACACATAAAGCTATTGAGACTGAGGGACAATCTAGCTATTGATTTTCTGGAAACGGCAAAACGTTATGATTAAATGAAAATAAATAATATTAATTGCGAAAATATAAATCACTATTGACATAAAAAAAAAGGGGGGGCGGGAGGGAACTTAAATAGAAAGAAAATTGTAAAGAGGAACGAAATGTTTCTGTTACTTTAATTATTCTTTGTAATTAATTCTATTTTCACCTTCAAGGCGATCTTTCAAAACTATTTCGTATTTTTACAAACTTTAATTCCTGATTTGGATTATTTTAAAATTAATATTGTCTATGGAGCTGTAATTATTTCTAAAAGCATAAATACATTACAAATAATAAAGTTAACGAATATCTTTTAGATTGATAGGTTCATATCATTGATGCATAATAAAACATATTTTTTTTTGTTGTAAAATTACTTACTTTTTAAATAATTACATCCTAATACACTTTTATAATTAAAAATGTATTTATAATTATGATTTTATGTCAATCCATGTTAACATTGCAACAATTTTTATAGCAAATAATACATATTTATAAATTACTTTATTGAATATTTAACAAATAAGGTATCCTTCAGCTCATAAAATTCCTAAGTCAAATTTATTAAGCTAAGTTCTAAAGGTAAAAATTAAATTTAATGTATCATGGTTAGTTTCCTTCAATATTTATTAAAGAATCAGCTTGGGTTAAGACATTTATTTGTTATGCGTGATTGTGCATTAATATTTTTTACAAATGCATGTCTTGAATCTAAGATTAAATGAAAGTTTCAATGATCGGTCGGTGATTGGCTTTCTGAAAAATTTGGAGTCGAAAATTTCAACTATCAACTCTACAACTATGGTTCGAAAAATATGAAAAACTGTTTTAAAGATAAACTAAATATATAAAACGATTAATTGTAAAAAAATGTATTAAAAATTCCTACATGGGTTTTTTAATTTTATTTTTGGAAAAAGCATAAATTATTAATAGAATAAACTTTATATTGTGAAGAAAGAAGAGTTAATATATCTAAAAAATATAATTGATAAAAAAATCGACTTTTTTATACTAAGAAATTTATTTGTAGTATACTCTATTAAGACGGTCAACTGTAATAGCATTTTTTCCCAATTTTTTTTATTATTAAAATCTTTCACACATTTATCTCTCATTTCCTTTATGTTAGTCAATAACTATTTTAAAGTTGCTTAAAGTTAAAAAATTAAAAAGTTGAAAAAAAACGCATAAAATTTTATTTTACTTGCTGCAGGGTTCCCACTATCTGGAAAATTTTTCAAAGTGGTCGCAAATGTGAGATAAAACTAGATATTTTAAGCAATTAAAAAATATTTAATTTAAAGGAAATATATATTGGTGGAGAAAATAACTCAAGAATCGAATTTACGAATGAAAGATAAATTTAAGCATTTTTCAGTAGTCTTGAAAAATTTTAGCTATCACTCATTTATTTTTTCCAGTTTTTTTGTTTGTTTTTAAAGGCGTTTTATTTTGTATGTTTCTGGCACAATTTTTTTTTCTTATGTCGAGGATGAGTTCAAGGTGCATAAATCCCCATGGCAGAAGTACCTTGAAATCTTGAATAATCTGATATCTGACATTGTAGGAGTTTCATTTAATATAAAATTTAATAATAATCATTTAATAGAAAATTCTTAGTTGTATGGTGGAAATAATAATAATAAAAATAAGGTTGAAAAAATATAAATAATAGAAGAAATAATGATAAAAGAAATAAGAATAAAATATAATAAAACAAAGAGTTAGAAATAATAATAAAAGAAATAAGGCTTTTCATACCTTCAAAATTTGACGTAAATCAGGCACTTATGCACCAGTAATAAAGTCGGACATTCGTTGATCACGAAATATCCATGCATTTCACTCAATGAGACAGATATGAATAACTCTGTATCAATTTGCCCTTTACAACACTATTCTTAATATGCTTGCAATAAATTTTACTTACAAAGTTTTTTTTTTCTTCAAAAACCGTACTTTAAATTACTTTCAGATAGAAAAATTTAAATAAGAGAAGTTATTTCAAAAAATATAACACAATGAAAAACTTTTAAAAAAATACCATAAAGCTTCAAATTTAAACTACTGAGTTCCACACAGAATTTTCTCCACCCTCATCAAAAGAATTCGAAATTTCACATTTTTTATTAGATTTTACAATAATTACAAAGCATTTTATGTAACATAAATGCGAGTGAGTACAATGTGGAATATTTTTAACTAAAGAAAATTTTGCAGATACTAGACTTAATAGTTTTTTTTTCTAGACTTAATAGTCTTTATAGACTTAATAATTTTTTTTCATGTTTTTTCGTTTTAAAAATTTTCATATTTGGTTCTTTCAGCAGTCAACTTATACACCTGACATACCAAAAATTACAAGCGCGCAATCAAAAATATAGCGGGTCGACTTATATACCGGTATATACAATATACAGAATTTTATATTTTTACAATTGGGTAAATTATGTTATAAATCTTCATTGTAGTCATTAAACTTATGGTTATAAAAATAACACTTGCTAAGATTAATTTAAATCATAAATGTATAGTTTAATATCGTAAAAACAGAAGTTTCGAAATAGGCTATCTTTCAGTGCGTGTAGATACGTTGATCGAAAAATGACGTTAATAAAGTGTGACAAAATAAAAATAATAAAGATTACAAGTGAAGCAGGATGTAATGAAAACTATTTAAATATTTTTATCTAAGAAAATCAACTTCTGGAGTCGACTTGCTAAGAAAAGAATTATTTACTGATTTGAAAACAATAAAAAACACGGTATTTTTATCTGTTCCGCAAATAACCAAACAATTTGTCGATTCGGGAAAATATATTCAGCTTCAGTATTTTTCATTTTGGAAAAACAAAGAGTTTTGGAATTATAGGCTACATCTGAAGTTTAAGCACATCATAAATAAATGCTAATAATTAGGCTAATAATATGATAATAATTAAATGCTAATAATACGTAGCGGGTCCTAAAATTTGGCTTGGTCCAGTTATTCAAAACTAAACAGAAAAAAAGAAATCTAGGTGTATATATGTATAAACTACAGACGCAACTTATGGACGATGGGAGCTACCTAAGGCATTTGCAGTTGTTAATGTTAAACCTTGTAATTTTCAGCTACACCTAGAAGATAAGAGGATTCCTAAGTCAAGCCCAGCAACCTTATCAAGTCGACCAAATTCGATTTCGTGAAGAATTTTGAAGTTAAAACTAACGCGTATTCGTGGGAGAAGAGAAAAACCGTCCATTGTTAGCCTGATGGTAAAGGAACTCAACCGGAGAGAAATTGAACATATTGCATCGTTACCAATAGATAATTTTATTCCGTTATGCTTCAGTTTTATGTAAGCACGAATAATAAAATTTCCCGAGATAAGTTCATTATGTCAAAGATTAATTTTTTTTTAATATTATTTTATGGATGTGTCCTTCTTCTCAATCTTAATGTAACTTTCTGTATTATTGATTTTATTATTTGAATTCTTCAAAATAGAAAATTCGAAAGACTTCAATCTTCAAAGAAAGACAACCAGAAAATAAATAATTCAAATGCGAAAAACAAGAAGATTTTCACCGACATCAGAGTTTTTCAATTTAAATTGTGGGATTGATGAGAAAAATTTAGAGGAATCGTATTTCACCACTCTTACTGACTTTTTATCATTTATTTCTTTTATATTACATGTATAAAAGTAACAATTTAAAATTTCTTAAACTAAGAAACCTTATTCGAAAGTGAATAATAAAAAAGAAATTTTTTTAATTTTATTTTTCAGTTTCAGTTAATATGTAATAAAAATGGGTTAACGTCCACTGCAGATTGGTAAGCAACTATATCAATCGTCAACGACGATTAAGTGCACTATTTCCATCCTTTTTGATAAAAACCTTTAAGGTCGTAATCAGCTATATGGAATTAATAAATGAGAAGTCATAGAAGGGGAGAGGCGAATTCGTGAAAGCAGGACTTTAAAACTAGTTTATTATATGAACCTTATTGACCCTGCCCAATATTTATTTCTGAGATCAATTTTTGAACTCAGAAATAAATATTAGGTTGGGTCAATTTTATTTAAGGCAAATGCATATAATTGATTTATTACATGGCAGTTCCTTTCTGGCACTCCCCCCCCCCCCGAGGCTGAAGTATTAATAAAATATCAGAATCTAGATTTCTGAAAAACCATGAAAAAAAGATTAAATGATTGAACCCATTAACCCTTTTCTATTGACACTAAATAAAACTTCTTTTTAATAATTAATTGAAGACTATAAGTGTTATTTATAGAATTCGAAACAGAAGTTAATACCGAGAAATTATTTGAGCGAAAAATATGTTGAAATGTTAATTATTAGGAGTTCAATAATTTTTAAGTTATTTAGTGCATCTGAAAATTAGTTCGAGGATATAAATGCATTAAATGTTTACATAAGGCGTTTTAAATTTTTACATGCGTAAAATTATTACATTTACAAAATCGGAGTTCCGTCGAAAAAAGTTGGATCATTTAGGGTTTCATAATCGAAAAAAATTTGGGAATCGCTGTCGTGATACATACATTTTTACTTGATGGAATGTTCTTATTATTAAAAAATGTAATTTACTTTGAATTTTATTCACCCTAATTATTGATGGAAGTTACTATTACGAAATAATTTAAGTTATAAAAAATTTAGTTTATAAGGAATATTTTTTTAGTCATGAAAGCATAACTTCAGTATTGCAATGGTAATAAATTTCCTCTAAGTCCCATTGAAGGGGGTGTAATAATTTCAGATTGCTCAGTTGAATAGGAAGAGAGCGGTCTTTTCTAGAAGATGAACTTTGACATTGATGAATTTTTCCCCCAGTGCAGCTGTGGGCTTAGGCTCCTCTAAGGCTGTGGGAGGAATGCCTTCTAAGAAAAAGATCACCCGATACTTTGTCAAGTTTCCCGCCGAACACTCCAAACTAACGTTTTGATTGGTTCGATAGAAAAGCGCGCACTTCTTTCTTTCAATATGGCTGTGTGGAAAGTTACACAAACTGTTTTTTTGTAAGAGTTTTTATTTGAATTAATAATTGTCTAATTCGCAATAAATATAATTTTATTTTTTAATTTCAAACTTCTTTTTTGTTAATTTAAGATTTGCTATTAAAAAATTACTGTTTATTTCCCCCCCTTCTCTTTCGACTCGATGTTTATTCGTAAATGAAGTAAGCTTCTTTCCCTGTATTTTAAAAATTTTATAGTGTATAATTTAGACGTAATGCATCTTTATTTTTTACTAATTATTGTTTCTTTAAAAAAGTAAATATAAATTTTAAAAGTAAATATAAAATTAGTATGATTTTGCTTAAAATTTATGTTTAAAAAAAAAACACCATTTACTTTGCTTAATTTGTTTAAATAAGATCAAAATTGTATAGAGTATTATAATGTGTAAATATTGGAAGAAAAAGTATTATGTATTCAGTTTTAATAATTATAATTTAATATAATTCTTTAAAAAATTAAATATAAATTTAAAGTTAGTATGATTTTGCTTAAAATTTATGTTTTAGAAATCGATAACCATAAATTGAAATTTAATTAGAAATTTCTGAGGGAAAGTTTAATTCAATTAACTATTTTAAAAAAATTAGTTTTGTTTTATTAAGAATGTTACCTGAAAAGCATAGTATTTAATATGCAATAAATATAAAAATTATTACGTTTGCCAAACTTTCCATTTAGAATTAACAGTTAAAGCTTAACAATTTTAAAATTGATTAGCCTACTTGAATAGAGTTTCCATAAGTAAGTGTTTATTTATGTTTATCTTTGATTTTCTATTCGTTAGCCTTGTTTCTTTAAAATCCAGATTTTTCACTCTTGAACTATGTTTACATTTTGCATGCCTATAGTATAATTAAATTTCAATATAATGCATGGCAACTGTTGGTAGTTTTGAAGTTAATATATTTTCTTGGCAAACTTCAGTTTTTGACATTTTCGACGGGTTTTTGACGGTTTAAACCAGTATTATACCCCTGTCATGTCAAAAACCACTTTTTGACGTCAAAAACCCAACCCTGTTTTGGCTCCTAAAATGTATCGAAAATAACAATTTTATTTTTAGCATGTGTATTATATTTTTCTTATTAAAAAATGGTTTACCTTTTGATGTGCAAAAGATATGTGAACTGGTTACAAGATATGAATAACATTTATTTCATAGAAAATATTTTATAAAATTAAAATAAAAATTATGATTATTAACTCTGTTACAATATGTTCTGAACAGAATTAGTAATCATTTAAACATATAAGCATTATAAAATTTTATGAAATAGTTAGGAATGATGTAGTGCTATTTTTGTGTTAATTATTTTTATATCATTAGACGGTATGAAAAAAACTTGACCCGTTGTTGTTAGTTCTTCAACCTTCTAAATGATCTGTGTTTTAGTTACTTTCAATATCAAAGGCTTCTGTGGGTAATGACAGTGAGGATCCATGAGGCTGTAGAAAACTTATCTTAACTTCTTCGTAGTTTATATTTACATCTAAGATACATCGTATCCACCATTGGCTGTACTGCAAAATAACAACATACCCTCTAATATCTTCTACGAGCAGTTCTAAAGGATTTAACAACACTGACTGGATCTTGCTTTCAGATGAATTTGAATACATTTTCGTTTTAATTGATGTGCGGCTTTCGTGTCTATTTTAATTGATTTTTTTCTTGTGTACCAGAGATTGTGTGGCTTTTCAAAAAAATGTCTCTATTTCTCACAATCTTAATATGATTTTATAGTACACAAAATTTGTTTATTGATGGCAATATTAAAAAGTGTAAATAATTTACTCTAATTTTTATTTCATTAAAGTTTTTTTTTTTAAATTCCTTAAAGGATTATTTTGTGTTGAAGGGAGAAATTTTTTTTACAGTACAACTGTATAATTTTATGTTAAAAGGGCATTTATTTTTTATGCTTTGTTTAGAAACATAAAGAGACCAAAGAACATCTTAAGGGATTGTGGATCTCATTTCAAATCAGCTTAAATAAATAGAATTAAATTGTTTGTTTGTTATTATTTGAATTAACAGTATTTATTTATGCTTACATGGTTACTGCTACTTTATAGCCTAAAATAATATTTTTTTGTTTTGTAATCAAATGGAGAAGTGTATTATTTCTTCTTAGTCTAAATCAACTACAGTTTAAATGGTAAAAAAAAAGTTTATTAAATTCCTAATTTATTTACCATTTGTATCAATGTTAAAGTACTCAAAGTTTGGTATGAAATAAAACATAAAGAAGCTGTTTTTGTACATAGTCATAAAAAAAAAGCTACAAGTAAAGTTTCATTTTTTCATAACAGGTTACACACGCACACACATATATGTAGTAGGGAACCGATTATCCGGAATGATTGGGACCATCGCTATTCCGGATAACTGATTTTTCCGGTTTTCTGCATCGCTACAAAAAGCCGTTTTTTTAATTGTGAAACCAAACTGAAAAAAAAAAAAATTTTGGATATAATCTTAAAAAGAAAAAACGATGAAATACACTAATGATTATTTCCAAAATGATGGTAAGGTAAACATCTTTCAAAAAAGAAAGGAAAATCCTAAAATGTTATGAGGAGAAAAATTTTTTTCTTTTAAAAATGGCGGGAAAATTTATCGAATTTCGTTCCGGTTTTTTGGGTTTCCGGTTTTCTGATTTCCGGATAACGGGTTCTGTACTGTATATAATATGTATATATATATATGCATTTTTCATTTTTTTTATCATGGCTAAAATAAATTTTAACAAATTTAATACAGAAAATGGGATTTGTTAAATATTTAGTTATTTACGAAATATATATAATTTTTTATTTATTTACATGTATAGAATTGGCATTTTATGTATAATCTGCACTAAGGCTCTTTCTCATACAAGCAGTTTTGGAATTTTAACTTTTTTTTCAAAATGTTATTGAATATAGCTTTTTTGTAATTTTAATTATTTTTGTCATTTCTTAGATGACCCTTTGACTATCCTTGGGCTGCAAACCGCAAACAGTAAGCCTATACTTATCCCCCTGATTCATGCATAGAATGAAAAGTCATTACCCCATTAATTTAACAGTACTTATCATTTTTATTATTTATTTTTAGTTGTTTATTTGTAAAATCGCTGTTTGAACTCTACTGTACCATTGAAAAAGATTTTCCTTAGAGCATGAGTGGTGAGTTTTCATTGCTTATTACTAAGGAAAATAGTGAGGTAACAGAGAATCACAATGCATAATTTAGGATTAAAATCATAGATCTAATAAATAATAGCATTTTAACATTGTGCACAATGAATTTCAATAGTTAACTGGTAATCAATAAATAATGTTTCAATTTTGATTTGCTACGTTTTATACATGAATAAATTGTATTTGAAGAGAAGTGTGCTTAGGATAGGGCTCAAACTGGGCTGACTCTTTCTTGATGAAATTTCATTTATAGTTTAATAACAGCATTACCAGAATCGACTATACTGCTCCAAACGTAAATGATGTTAAGAACTCTAAGAAAGCTCATCAATGTTTGCAACATGCCTGATAAACCTACTAAGAAACACAAGGATAAAAGCAGCTGAATTTTATTTATTTACTTCTTTTTTTCTTCAGAGTGCCTTCGACATTCTAAATGCTCCTTAATATCGTTTGAACACTAAGTTGTTCTTTTTTTCGTAAAATCTATGCAACTTTTTACAATAGCTCAGTCAAAAGAGCGGTCGAAAATCTGCACACTAATGCTATGACAATTCGCATTTCCGTCGTATCTGTGAAGTTAAGTTCAAGAATTTAAAAATATTTTCCCATTACAGTAAAATTCATTTGTCCGAAACTAATTTTGCAGTTCCATTAAGAATTAAATATTATTTGTATTTTGTTCATTAATGATTATAAAAAGAAGTGTATTTTAAAAGGTATAAAACATTTTATATCATTCTTAACATCATAATTTTTCAATATAATTTTGAAGAGTTAAAGAGACGTAGTAATTACAAGACGTTAAAAAATCATATTTTTAAATTTTAGCTATTAAAAAAGCTATTTATCTTACAAAAATTTAAATTTGACTGTAAAAATTAGCTAATTAATAATCACGTAAAATACTGCATATCATACAGGGTGTTCTGTAATTACATCTAACACGTAAAAGCTGCAAATTGATATTTCAAAGAGGAGAACAAATGACAACATCATCGAATCAGTTATATTAATTGTTAAATATGCGGTATGAAAAATAGAAAACCACTTTGAATGGCCGATGACACACGAACGTGTTAAGTTTCAATCGCCTTTAAAGTTTTGTTTTCTCTAGTAATCACAAGTTTTTAGTCAATCCCACATTCATCAGTCATGACTAATTAAATTTTCATATTTTTTTTCCTTGCCTAATTATTAATTTATGACCCTTAATGTGTGTACTCGTTTTTCTACTTAAATTTTATCAAGGATTTTAAAATATACATTAAAGTTGAACTTTATGGAATGCCCTGTTTAACTTAAAACCTTTTATCTGTTTTTAAATGAAATTATTACGACAACTAGATTCGACAACAATGACTGGAGTTGGATGATTTCAATGCAGTCATCGAATTCCATCTGAACTCAAACATGTTATGCAGTTTAAGTAATGATATTTAAGAGCGTTAAATCTGACGCTAAAAATAAAAATAAAATTTGGTATATTACTGAAAAATATTGTGATTGGAGCTCGTGGTTTTTATTTTATTTCATAATCGTCGTTCAACAACCAACCCAATTTTGGGTTTACTGTTACCAATGTTCAACTCCGTCGCCTTGTAATTTTGAACCCAATCCAGAAGGCAAGGGAACTCTTGGATCAAGTGTTGGGAGAAATTTTTATCGGAACTAACCCGCATTTGCGTTACACGAAGAAAAAAAACACGAAATCCCATAATCCGTCTACCGTAGGGGATATTTTGCATCAGTACTGGTACTAATTTTATTTATTTGTATAAATTTAGTCAGCTTCAAAATGTAAATAGCAATTCAATCGTAATTTATTGATTAAAAAAATGGAAATAAGCGTTTTTTCTCTTAATTCGCAATGATTAATGTGAAGCAACCACGATGGTTGATCAGCAACGTGAACAAGGGGCGGAACCTTCCAGTTTTTAATTATAAAATTACAAGGCTACAGAATTAAACATTAGTAGTGGTAAACCCAAAAATACGGTCAGCTGTTCTACGACGGATATAAAATGAAAATAAAATCTATCTATTAAAGGCCTGGATGGTAGGGTACTGGACCCATGCCCAAGATTTCGTGGGTTCGACCACTGCCTGCCAAAGACTATCCGTGTAGTAAATGGTGACTGATGCAAGTTAAATCTGTTGAGTCGCAAAGTCCTCCATGTTCCTATAACAAAGCAATACCTCTGAGGGTACTGGAACAAAAATTTCCTTTTCTTCTGAATTGGTTCAAATTTGTAAGGCTACAGAGTTGAACATTAGTAGTCGTAAACCTAAAATTGGGAGGGCTGTTCAACGACGGTTATAAAGTAAAAAATAAAATCGATCTTTTAAATAAGGCGAGTGAAAAAATCTTTCTCACAGTTCAAATAAGGGGCAAAATAAAAAATTTTACTTAATGCATGATTTGAAACCAAAAATAGATTAAAAGACAGGATGTGAATATTAAAGTGCCAGAATTAGCGTTTAGTTTAGAATAGCAAATTAAGAAAAGTACTTCGATAAAGGAATAACATAAAAAGATGAGTTGAAGCTTTTTATGTTGTATAGATACAGGGAGGGGAGAGAGAGTCCATGCAAAAGCTTATAATTTTAGCTTGACTAAATTACGCCGAAGGAGAAAAAAATTTAGTTTTAATTTAAGATAACTTTAAAACTGTTCTCCTATTTATGTCCAATTATGTTAGAGGCTATGTGGCATTTACGCTCGCCCACACTTATTTTTTCCTTTCTTTTTTTTTCTTTCCTCCAAGCCCTGAACATGTACCTAGGTTATACAAAACCCTTAACCATCGTTTTTCAGTTAAGATAAGGATACAATAGGTGATCATTTCAATAGCGTCTTTCTGTTCATTAGTTGGTCTAAACAGGGGTAAAATTGAAAAAAAATCAAATCTTGCTGCTAGTTATACATTGAATTAAGCGAAGAGTGTTTTACCCCTCTTTGATTTATAGTTTGTTTACGGTAAGAACTCCCCCCGCCACTAAGTCTGAGGCCGTCTGCTGCTAAGGACACTAGAATAGCGCGTTTAAGGGCGGGTAGTAGTAGCTTCTCTTCACTTTAGGGCAATACGAAGGAAAAGATTCCCTTTCTCTCGCCCACCGGAGACAAAACCTGTCTTCAATCAAAACACACCAGAGTCAAAATAGTGACCCTCACCCCTATTTGAAATAGTTATACCTCGTTGCCATAGTCACCGCCACGTGTCCAGACAAATGTCTAGGGGAGTTCTTACTTTAGACAAACTATACTTCACTTACACATCATTTAGAATGTAAACAAAAAGAAGGTACAGAGTGATTTGTTTTGTAGTCAAGACTTGTGGTCCTCTTCTGGTGCGCTATTAGCTTTGATAAGAAAAAGTTTCAAAAAACATACATCAGTGTACACAGTGTGTCCTTTTCTTAAGTAAGAATAATTATTGCTTAATCCAGTGAATAACTCTGAGTTGGTTGCAAGTTGAGAGAGAAAGGGATGGATTTGAATTAATCAGAGGAAAAAACAATGAATCTGGGAAACGATATATTTTAAAAAATCCCAAACTAAAATAGGTCATTTTTTCGGTAGGGATCAAATAATATTTTAGTACCTATATTATACTTTTCGCTACTATTGATTTATTTTTATGTAACTTTAAATGACATTTATATTTTATGATACTAACACAGATGCTATTAATCAAAATTGTTTATTGATCATTAAACTAAGTTTATTTAACCAAAACGCATACTTTGCATTAAATACCATTAAAAAGAAATTTAAGATAGAATATTGCACTCCCCTTTTAATCGAATAACCCACTTAATTGCATAGATTTGGCTTGAATTGATGGTAATTCCTCTAAGCGGGGTTGACTGGTTAAGTCTTAGCCATTGTTCACTCAAAAATCTTAGAGATAACATCATTGATACTTTATAACTTTATTTAATAATAAAAAAAAAGAGTTATTGCGCCTACTTTATTTAGTTTCTTTCCCCGGTATGTCATAATTTCAATCAACAACAGTTCCGAAATTGACTGATTGTTGACACGTTCCCAGCAGTTCACCGAAGTCGAGCATCACTGGCCGCTATCAGCGTGCTGGTGAAAAACTACTTGGATCAATCTGTGAAGGGACTGAGGGTGTGCGGTATTGGTCCTCTCGTTAAAATGTTATACCGAAGTACTTGACTTCACGCGCATGTCGTCGGTCTTTCGAAGAGAAGGGAGCCTCACCTCTGCAGAGTTCAAAATTGTGATGGCATGTCTTCAGATGATTTTCAGGAATGTTTCCCAGACCGTTCCCAATAGCCCATTGAGCAGATTTAGTGCGACGTAAACAACAACAACAACGAAAAAAAATTTACGTGGTAGCACTATGTCACCAAATTATCTCTAAAGTTACCTGAAATCGCGTATTTAATTTCTCACGTCTGTCAAAATGTGTTTCGGTATAAGTAAATAATTTAAAAACAGCGGTAATTAAAAAAAAAAAAAATTCTTTTGCAATGAAAGGCAAAATTAATGGGAAAGTGGTACTAATTTGCTTAGGAGAAACGTAGAAAATTGCTTTAGTTTTATTAACCGCTGTCCCTCTTTTTTTTTTCTCTGGCCTTTTAATTCCTAATAAGAATACATATCTATTTTTTTGGTATTCTCTATTTAAAAATAAAAAGTCAAACAGCTGATAAAAAAGATTTGTTAGATTACGGAATTACATATTTTACTGAAATATAAAATTCAAAATAATTAGTTTGGAAAAATCTTTTTTTGATTCCTATTCAAAAATGTATTAATGATTTTGTAAATTAAAGAAGTTTCAAATAAAAATAACTATTTCGCTAAGATTTAAATAACTGCGTATAGTTAAATTGTTTGGTGAGCCGCGTATAAAATATTTGAATTTTTATGCAGAAAAAGACATGGTGTTTCACGTTATATTTCATCTCACCAAATATTTTTAAAATTCTAAATATATTTCTCATTTATTCTGACTTGAATAAATACAAAGAAATAATGAAGAAAAATATATTTAATGAAAATTCTGAGTCAAAGTGTTAACGCTGACGCTCAGTTCATTTAAGTAATGTAATAGATGCATATTGAAATACTAAAAAGTAAGCCATGTTACAAAAAGCAACATTTATGGAGTTCAGGTACTTATTCGTTTAGATTAATCCTAAGCAAGCGCGATGCTATTATTGTCACCAATGATGCTTAATTAATATGGGTAATTCTTATTATATAAATTTAAAAAATTACTTATTTACAAAAATTCCAAGTTAAAGATAAATTTCGATATTATGCCTAGTAACTGAATATAGTTAATCTCAATTTTATTGGGCTGAACTACAATAAACAGGTTTTACTATGTTTTTGCTCATTAATTTTGACAGTATATACCATTCAGTTTAGTCTACGATTTCATTTAGTTGCTCAGTACCGAGTTATTGTTCTTATTTTATTTTATTAATCCTGTTCGAAGAGCGGATATTCAGCTTGCCGAAGATAAAAAAAAAAATTGAATTACAGTTATAAAAATTAGTTTGCTAAAAATAAGTTATCTAACGTTTTTCGTTTTCCGAAACTCAGGCTTTTTCTCAGGTCAAGAGCTAGCTTTTGTTCAATACTTATCAATATTTTAGTCAAATGACTTCAACAAATGTAATATTGGACGTATTTTCTAAATTTTAATTAAATATATTAGCATAAAATTTTAACTTGAGATTCATTTAAACTGAAATAGCTGTAGTGTTATAGTAGTAGCACCTTGGACATATATACGTATATACTATAAAATAGCATCTTTCTCTTGATATGCATCTTCAAGAAAGGACAAATGAGGAAAAGGACAAGGAAAGGAATAAATGAGATAAATTTTTTAAAAAATATATTTATTTTTTCTTTTCATTTATTTATTTTTTAGTGGTAAGAGTACAGCATATATAAAAAGTATAAAATAGGAAGAAGAAAAAATTATCAAATTGGATCTGAGAATTTGAAGCATGTATATTTCTTTTTGTTCTTACACAATATATAAAAATAGAAATCCTGTTACCTTACAATTCTGCAGTGGGTCAGAATCCAACTTAAGACTTCAATTATATGAATAACTGACAACCGTGGTGGAAAATAAAGAGCTCATTTATTTTTATGAATTTAAAAATATACAATTATATTTAATACATAGTGCAAAATCAATGACTGAAATGTTATCTTGTTACGGCACAGAGATTTTCTTCAAACTAAATGAGAATCTGCATACAGCATTGTTGAAACATCTAGTCCAGGTAAACATATCTCACAGAAAAGCTTTAAGCAGACAATGCTGCGAGACTATTCACCGGTACTAATATGAATCATCAGTAGAATCCAGGCAAAAGCTAGAAGAGAACAAGTTGCTTCAAATTAATATTGCAATTAAGATACCTAGTTAAGATTTCAACCAGTGGTTAAGTAGGTAAAAACACAACTCTTCAAATAGTGAATCTAATAAAGGATTGCATACTGTTTGTCTAAGATAGGTACTCTGCCCGCCACAAAGTCTGTGGCAGTTTGGTGCTATGGAAACAAGAAGATGGCATTTTAGGGAGGGTAGCTTCGATGATAGCTTGTATGGGGAGTATACCAGATTGGCTGACTCAGCCACAAGTAGGAGACTTATTTAATCTGATTCAATAACTTTTTTAAGATTCGCATGGATATTACTTTCTTACTTAAAATGATTCTCTTTACTCAATCGGCTGCTATTTTTTAAATACAAAGGAAAAAAAGAAGAAATTGTTTTATTACTTATTTTAATTTCTATTATTTATTTTTTACTTTTTTTTCTTTAAACTGAAAGCAAGTTACCGCAACTATTATGAAATTTAAAACAATCAACAATGATTTTTATCAGCACCCATCAAACCATCTGAAATTAGCTAAGTTTATTTGCTTAAATTACGTTTTCTTACTCGTATTTTAATGTAACCTGTATAGTTTTTCTCACTATTCATTAAAAAAATAATTCTACTAGTGTTTTATTAGCAAATTTATTTTCTTTTTTACTTAATAACCAATTTACTATGTATGATAAATTTATAGATGAGTTATTTATTAATAAAACATTGAGCTGCTTTAAACAATTTTATACAATTTCCATATATATCCTATTTATCAATCATTATTAATAGAAATAACAATTTCAATTTGTCATCGTATTTGGACAAATAGTATCAATGAAAATCAGAAGAGAGCAGAAACATGAAAAGGAACAATTTATTCAAGTTATTAAATTTAATAATTAATGAAAGATTTCCTGAAATTTTGAAAATGTTAGTTACTAATGCTTCTTTTGTGAAAACACGGTAGCTCTTTTAAAACAATTTGAAGGCGGTGGAAAATATCAAAGGGATTTTTCTTCAAAAGGTCTGAACATGAGTAAAAATAAATATTCATATTCCAAACAGGAGTTTGACATTATATATACTCTTTATTATGAACTGCAGGGTGCCTGTAAGCCTTAGTTCTTTCGTTACTACCCGTTGATGAGAAATGTGTCATCTCTTTTGTAAGCGCCATGAGAAAATCTTATTTTCTCTTGAAATATATTCGTTTAGGTGCCCGAGTCTAGGTCCCTTTTTGCATTCTTTTCGCCCGCTTTTACACTAACATTAACGACAAGAATAAGCAGGTACAACAACAACAAAATTGATTGCTTAAACTTCTTGTTGCAACAGCTCTTTTAATAATTTCTCTTGTTACAAAAATATGAAGGCTCCTTTTGTTGGGAAGAGGTTTCAAGAGTCAAGAAAAGCTTTGATGAATGTGAAGGAAAAGTTTTCACATTCTTAATTCTCCAAGAAAAAAATATCGCAAATCAGAGACTTTCAGGTTATTTAGAGAATTTTAAATATATTATCTGTCATTGGATAGTTAATGTATTATCCGCCAAAGCTCGTTGACTTATTTTTATTTTCCCTACTTACTAATTTGAATTGAAAAATTGTTTCAGGGGTCTGTCCAGACATTTAGTGAAAGGTCCGTTTGTGTAAAATTGTGAAAAAATTACTCGTAGTTTGTGAATATAAAATAAACGTTAAGTCACATTCTTTCAACCAGGGTCCGCTTTTGTGAATTTGTGCAAATAGGGTCCGCTATTGCAAAAAAACTTTTTCAAGGAGTTTTTAAATTGTAAAGACATACAAGATTATGCTCAACACTGTAAAATTATAATTAAAAAACTTAAATTTTAAAAAAATAAGCAGCAATTGCAGCTACCAAATTAGCGATGCAACATATAAATATTTTGTATTTAGCCTATACTGCTGAACGCAGAATATTAATTTCGGACGAATAAAGGAAGAAGCGTCTGCGAAGACAAAATTTAGTTTGTTTACATCTGCCTTTCTTCCCCCCCCACCCCTTCCTGGGAAGGGTTTATTAGATTAACAAAACAATAATGAAGATAAATAAATTTGTGAAGGGTCCGATTAAAAGATAAATTATTTTGTGAAGGGTCCGTTTTTAAGTTAAAATATTTTGTGAAGGGTCCGTTTTTGTGAAAAGTTATTTTATGAGGGGTCCGTTTTTTATGAAAAGATATTTTGTGAAGGGTCCGTTAACGGACCCAAATTTCTTTTAAACAGACCCCTGCTTTCAAATTTCTCTTTTATTTCAATACATAAAGTAAAACACTAGCAAATTTTGTTAATTAAAAATAATGGAATTGGGAACTAATATTTTCATATTCAGAGAGAAAAAATAATGAAATTTTAGGTTCAATAGTTTAAAATTATTATTATTTTTTTAAACAATCGCCGCTTTGCTCTGTTTTCTGTGTCTTATTAAAGTATAGCATTGTTTTATCCAAATTAGGTAGTTTTTTAATTATGACTTTTAATTAATGGTATTTTTGTGTCCGTTTTTGTTTGTTAGGATGTTGATTAACCGTAAAAAATGTAAGTTTCACACGTAATTATTAATATGATTGCGGTGCTTTGAGCAGCCATTTGTCGAAACTATTCATTTTATAAAAATAACTTAAGATTTTCTTTTTTTTAAAATGACCTTAAAGGAATTCTTAACATTTTAGAAAACGTAATGAGCTCTTTTATTCCAAACTAATTATGATAAGCAAGTTTATTAAATTTATATTTTATCTTCACAGTAAAAATATTATACAAAATATCATTTAACATTGTTTTTAAAAGTTACTTTATTAGCCTCGCAGGCTCCTTAAAGGCGAACAAGTCCATGACTGATAGTGGAATGTGCATGTTGTACCCATGCTGTACCATATACCCACACTGACTTTCAATGGTGAGCCCGTAAATGTTGATTGAATATTGTTTTTTAAACCTTTTTCAAGAATAAAATCGTAAATTAATTTTCTAAACTTATTAATATCTAGATCAAACATTAAATTAGTTTTATTTAGAATGCAATAAATGCTACTGATAAAACAAAAGGAATAAATAATTTTTTTTAAAATAATCAATGTTAAAAAAATATATATTTTTTTAATTTTATTAATAAAGGAGGAATATACTAACTGGTGGGACACTGTCTTTTTTTTAACCAGGGTTTCATTGAAGACAAATACTGATAAACATTAAAAGATAATTTAATTCATTCTGACTTTAATTATTTTAAATAATTTGCAAATAATGCTGTACTAACAGTAAGCAAATTGTACTATAACAATACAGTTGGGAAACAAAGTCACAACAATGATGGTAAAATGACACTGCTAATAACATACAATTCTTCGAATAATCAAAATAAAAAATGCTATAGTAATTATAAAGAAAGATACTAACTGCGACACTCGTATTGGCTTCTGTTGAATCTACATCCCATTTAAGCTAACAAAGAAGAGAATTAGATTAATCTACGTGCAATCGAAAAAATTTTATCAAAATTTTTATAATCTCTCTCTTTAGTGTTGCTATATACCAATTGCTATTTTGAAACAGTTCATTATTCATTTAGTATATTTTCCCAAAGGCATTTAAAGTGAAAGAGTATTTATAATTCAGGGACAATGATCTAAACAATCTTCCCTCTGTCCCTCAAGGGCAGAACCAGTCATAAAATATTCTATTGCATCTAAACATTTTTCTGCATTGTGTAAAGCAGCACGAATAAGAATATTAGAAAAAACAACAGCACTCTGTACTGAATACATTCTGAATATTTTTCTGCACAGCATCAGAGTACTAAGCCTGTTGCAGTTCTGTGACTACTCTTTTTTGTTTGTATGGGCTGAGTTCTGATGATCTGGCTAAATGTCAAGACAAGATTACGATATTTTCATGAAATTAGAACATAAAGTTGTGTATAAATACACATCCTTTTTAGCAACTTTGCTATGCATTCTTCAAAGATGCTTGCCAGTTGAATATGGCCCTGGCAGTTTAAATGAATGCGATCTTAACCAATACATTCATCTACAGATAAAGCTGATTCACAGAACATTAGCCCAAGTAAAATTCGCAAAGTTTTCATTACTTCATTGAATCACTTTATAGTGACGTTCTCAAAATTAACAAAATGTTGATGCCTTCTCTGATCTTGCAGCGAGAGAAATTTCTCAACTCTTCGTTGTAGAACAACAACTCAGGAATATTTCCGTAATGTGATCTGTCGAGTCAATTACAATCGCCAAGGTGCTAAATAGATTTTAAAATTGCAAATTAAAATAAATAAATAAAAAAAACACATGTAGATAGTTGCCTGGGGGTAGTTACGAGTTATACCTTTCGAGTTCGTCCCCACTCACAGAAGGGGTTCTGTGAGTTTTTTTTAAGTTCCTATCGACTGGCTGTCCCGAAGTTGCCAAGACTTGGCAATTATTCTTCCACAGATCACCATACGAAATCTCCCCTATTAGCCACAAAAGCCAGTATTTTTAAGTTGGGCATTGTACCCAATTGCACATCATTAGTAGCTTTATTTTTAAGGGAAGCAAAATAAATTATTATTTAATAGCACAACCATAAGTAATATTACAAAAGAAAAATTCAGTATCTGAATTGGAATAGTTACACAAGATACAAACAGTGCCAACAAACAGTTTAGATAAGATGCATAATCATTAAATACGTAAAAAATTAGATTTTAACTTACCAACATGAATTAAGACAGAATCATAATCGCCCGCTTGGCAACTGCACACTTAATTTGTCCACATTGATTCCAGGGCGTGCAAACAGCATCGATATCCTATTTTCATTCAACATTTAAGTAATTACTTCACCAGGGAATTACCTCGTAAAGAGAATAAAAGTATTCTATTCGTTAGTATTTTATGAAGAGACAAAAGAAACATGAAAGATTTGTTTTACATTGTCCATTTAAACTTAAAACATTAACTGTCAAAAATCTCAGGGCATTCAGAATGAAAAAATACAATTATAGATATAAAAGATGCAATTAGTTTGAGAAGTTAATTAAATGAAAAAATTCAATTTCAAATTAAAATCTAAATAAAGATAACTTAAATTGTACTTAATTTGCTAATCTGAATTATCTTCCAATGGATTATAATAATTTTACCATGTATTTCAAATTAAAAAAATATTGAGTAGAAATTGTTTTGCACATAAATGTGTTACATACAGAATACATTTTTTTCATGAAAGTATGCATGCTCATAATTTATTAAATTGTTAAACCTAAAAGAAGAATAATGAATGCAGAAATTGTGAATAAAAATGATAAATATTAGCTAAATTTGTTCCATTTCTCACAGATTTCGGTTTAGAATTTTTTTTAGATAAGTTTACAATAAAATTGAAACAAATTATTTTAAACATGATCAAAGAACTGTTCACTATTTTTAAAAAAATCCAATATCAAGCTATTTAGAAAAAATAAATTTTAACTAGCAGTATTTTTCCCAGAAAAAAAAGATACATTTTTATTATGTCACTAAAATAAATATAAATCATGTAATTTAACTAAATGACATTTCACTACTAAACTGCTTCACACATTTTTAACAGATCAAACAAAGGATTTCTAAGAAAGCAGAGAAAAACCTTGATAAATGAATTTTTTTATTTTTTTATTATAATTTTCTTAAATTACATAAATTTTACATATAAGGAGAAACGGACTATGTAATTTAAATTCTAAAGTGTTGTATGTACAGAAATTTAATAAAATTCATTAATCTTTTTTAAATTTCATGTAATTTTTTATATACTGCTATAAAACATACACTAATGTTGTATAAATCTTTAATTAATAAGAATTACCTGTAATTAAAACTTGGATGATAAAAATATGAAATCCCGCGCAACAAAATCCAGAAAATGGCTTCCTAGAAATGCTTTTGTTTAAACAACGCCAAATACTTTGGCGAATAAGTTTGGCACAGTACAGATCATACAATCAATATAGGGTTATAAGAAGATTGATGGATAAAAGCTAGCGCCAAGCTCACTCCGCCCAGTTACCAATTCCCAAATTGACCAAATATCCAGTTTTACACACAAAAAGTGTAGCTCGCATCTTTAAAAATATTATTTTCTGACATCCCCGCCGTACCTAAGCATTGCGCTTAATCAGTGTTGATCTTTAAAAAACAGTTTAATTGAAATTCTAAAATTTTTTTATATCTGAAAACCAGTATAGTATATATATATATATATATATATATATATATATATATATATATATATATATATATATATATATATATATATATATATATATATATATATATATATATATATATATATATATATATATATGTCAAAATCTACCAAATCATTTCTTAAAATTTGCAAATAACTATCTACCCTATTAGTGAATTGCAATCAAGCTCTTCTTTTGTAGTTTTAACAAGGAAGAAAGATAAATAACTTCACTTTATGTAAATATTTAAGCATTGCCTCCTTTATGAATATTTTTTTAAAGAAAACAATCATATTTTGAGTTACTCTCAAAGGGAAACCCCGAAAATGTCTTTCATATTGTTTGACATTTAAAGAGTTCCAGCTAAATGTTCAGCAATCGCTATGATTTTTTTTTTAAATAATGAATCCTTTTTTTAGCATATTTGACAGACAGCCAATCATCTTTGAATATAATGAGTTGCTCTTTTTGTTATTTTTAACTATTTCTAAGATATGTTTTTTTATTTTTAACTAAACCCAAAAATCACAGTAACTCGCAATTTAAGTATCGGTATACAACCTTATTTATGAAAGTTATAAAATAATTTATTGTAATTAAGATTAAGTTGAAATTAAAATTATCAAATGTTGCGTTGCATGCAAAAGAAAAACCGTGAAGAGTTTTTTCAGATTGCTTTTACAGGTATTATGATTCCAACTAAATGTTCATTATCTCAAATATCTAATCCTTTATCATTTTCATTATTTAAATGCTTTTTATCATCCTCCTTGATAGATGACCTGTTATCTTTGTGAATATAACGAGACGGTATTCTTACTTTTAACACAACCCATAAACTAAAGAAATTCGCAATTTAAGTATTGGAGTACAATAATATTTATGAAAGTTATAAGAATAATTTATTTTAATCAAGATTAAATTAAAATAAGGAAAAACCATGAAAGAGTTTTTCCGATTGCTTTGATCGGTAATAAGAATCCAACTAAATGTTCATTATCTAAAAGAAATTATTTTTAAATAATCAATCATTTTTTAATCATCCTTGATAGATGGCTATATTATCTTTGTGAATCTATCGAAACTCCCTTCTTATTTTTAATTCTACCCAGAAAGCAACCAGCAAAGTTTCAGAGAACAAGCATATTCATGAAAATTATAAGAATAACTTACTTTAATTAGGATCAAAATAAATTAATCAAATTTCTTATATTTTTATTTTTAGCTCAACCCTGGAATCAAAGTAATTTGCAATTTAAGTATCAGAGTAAAATCATTCTTATAAAAGGAGAACCACGAAAATGGTTTTCAGAATTCTTGACGGTAATAGAATCTGAATGTTCATTATAGCAATGAAATTATTTTTTAATAATCAATCATCTTTTTTTATCATCCTTGATATATAGCCTATCATCTTAGTAAATGCTCTGAAATGCTTTTCTTATTTTTGTACTTTTTTACATTTTTGTACACAATCCAAATATTAAAGTAACTTGTAATTTAAATAGAGGAGTAAAATCCTATTTTGAAAGAATTTTTGAATGAAAATAATTAGAATTTACATTGCGTACAAATGAAAACCAGTAAAACGTTTTAATAACAAACTAATTGAACGCTAACAGACGATAATGATACTTACTCTATCTCAGCAATTATTAACATTTTCCAATTTATTGTGCTTTATACGAAATTTAATGCTTTGGGCAGCTTAGATTGCTTACAAAAATGCTCTTTATTTTATTTATTTATTTTACTTATTTATTTTTTTGTAAGTACGTACTTAATAGGTGTGTTTTTTTTAATTTCAAGCATTTGAATTTCAGAATGGCGTAAAAAATTAATTTTTAAGAATATATTGTTTTTTTTTCTTTTTTAAATCTTAAAGTTCAAAAATTATAAATCTTTAAAAAATTCGGAAAAAATGTGTTATAAAAAGTGTGAATTTCAGATTTTTCTGGCACAGAGACAGAATGTTATTAATTACAATTTATAAAATTCAAATAAAAAAAGAACAAATTATTAAAAAACAACTTCAATGAAGAGACAAACTGCTCATTAGACTGCGTGGATATAGTGTAGAAACTAGTAACTAGACCAGTGATTTCAAAGTTCACTATGACGTCCGTTTAGTCGAGTAATTGATCTCTTTTCCTATATATCTATGGTAGCATCATAGCAAGCATGAAGAGTCTTCTGAGTTCATTTGTTGTTTGTAACGTTGAAATTTGGATTGAAAGAACACACATTATATAGGAAACACTACAAGATCGCAACGCTCGAATACGCTATCTGAGGAGAAGATCGGTTCCATGTTTTGACCCTCTTCTGAGTTGTATAGGTATGTACTACAATATTTTCCCTTTTCTTAGTATTTTTCGTATTTAATTATAACAAATATTTTTCAAAAATTCCACGATGCTTTATTTTAGAACTATCTCCAAAGTAGTTTTCTCTTTCTGTTCCATATAGTTTCTTAATTTAAAAGTTTTTAATCTATTTGAAAATTAAGAGAGAAATGTTTCCTTCTCCTACGATACTATACACGCTAATGGTGAAAGCATGCAAACTTTTGCCATAGGTAGAGAGTTCTGCTTTATGCCACCTATAGCCCATTTCGATAGCCAATAATAATACTGGATGGTGAGTTTTTTCAAACTTAGGCCTAAAACTCAGTTGGAAGTAGTAACCTGGAAGTCATACGACGAGATTTAACTCCTAGAGCCATCGGTGCTTAGATTTACACGGTCAGCCATCCATGATCGCATGTATGTGAATCTCATGCAGGCCCAAGTAGCACCTAATATTAGATAACATCAGAAAATTGGCAAAATCTAGCGTTATCTTGCACAACTTCTAATATTAGAAAGATACAAGAGGTCGCTGTTTGCTCTGCATTATATAATATTAGATTCTATGCAAACTAATATTATCTAGCGTTAGCCATAATATTATTTTGCGTTATTTTTGATGCTATATAATATTAAATTTTGCATTTTCTGATATTATTTTGCTTTGCTTTTTTATTTTTTTTTGGAGTAAGCAAGAGGAAGATATGGTTGGTAGTAGAAAAATTCGGCGATATAATTTTTTTTTAATTTTCTGTATTGTTGTGAAGCAGTAAAACATAAAATAGTTTTATCTCATTTCATGCATTATTTACTTAGCAATACAGAAATACTAAATAAAATTATATTAGCGAATTCTGCTACCTTCCATTTTTCTCCTCCTTACTCCAAAGTATATCTAATGTTCAGCTGATTTTTTTGAATATTTCAAACTTAATTAAGAAATAATATTTTATTGCAACTTTTATTGATATTTTTTTCTTTTATTCATACAATGGGTTTTCTGACAAATTTAATATCATCAATAATTTTCAAGTCTTTTATTTTAAAATGTACTCTTAATTTTTTTAAAAAAAAACTGGGCTTATTGTATCAAAATCTCAATTTAATTTGTTAGTTTGTAATATATATATATATATTAAATGTGTAACTTAAGCCATTTGTAATTTCATAATTATTATTCATTATATTCTGAAATTATATAATAAAAACCACACTATATAATTATGAAGTTATATATTTACATTTGAACTGAGTGGAAATTTGAACTTAAAATTTTTTCCCCTTATAATATTAAAATAAAATTGTTCAATTTTTAAGTGGACATTTCTTGTAATAATTGGCACAATAAAGAACAAAATTTAAAAATATTCAAATTACTTACTTCAACAAATTTACACATATTTTTTTCCCTTCTTTTTTCACTGAAATTTCTAAATGGAGAAATACTTACGTAACTTTATTCTTTTAGTATTTGAAATTTTATTTAGCAAAACACCTAAAAACAAAACTCAAACGCAAGGTAGAAATTTTTCCAGGGAATGAAGCCAGGAAAGCAACTAATATCATGAAAATTGCTAATATATTTCATACTGTTAAAATAACTTTTATTGGCCCATCAGAAATTGTCACCAATTCTATAATTATTTAAAGGTGTTATGCTCTATTAAACTAACAATCTTTGCAAAAAATTTACATAACATTTTAATTTTAAAACTGTCAGTAAATATGATGTTTTATCTAAATTAAATTTGCACAAACATATAATTGCATACAAGAATGAGACGAAAAAAATAATAAAATTTTTTACATTATGTTTTAAAAGTTGCCTTTAGTATTATTGATCAAAATTTGACTACAATCAATTACTCTTTTGAGAAAGTGACCATAGCAAAATAGATTCTTGATTAAGACAATTCCATTCCTCGTTTTTCTCTGATTACATAGAATGCGTTACGACATGCGTTATGAAGAATTAGCCTTAAAAAACATATATTATGCATTTAAAAAAGTTGCTTTTGCAAAGAACCTTATATATAAAAATTTAAACAAGATTCTTCTCTACGTTGATTTAAATTTTCTGTTTTTACAATACTAATGCAAATAAATGTTCTGCTAAATTTTAAATAGTAAACCAAAGAAATTTTTACTATTATCATTATTTTACAATTACACTATTTTAAACATCATAAAAATATATATACACTTCTTATCTCAAATTTGAACTGCAAAATTGAAGAAATAAATACAATGCTAGTAGCATAATTATATGTATGTCTGGAAACTGTAGACTGTATGTTTTTGAAGTTTTTCTGAAGTTCTAAGATCAAAATTTTTGCTAATATGAATCTTACAAGAGTTTTAAATTCTTACTCTTATTATTTATTGTCCACATTATATCTTTTAATAACATATTTTCTTTTAAATTTATTTATCTTATTTAAAGGAAATGAGGGGACATGATTGCATGAAAATTGTTTTTTAATCTTAATTTGTTAACAATTTGATGGTTGAATTATTCAAATTTTTAAATTCACTGATAAAATAATGCACCTAGCATGATTTAGGGCGAATAAAGTGTATTCTTGCACCAAGCTACATAAATTTATTTTAATACACAATTTGTCGACCTCAAGTTAAAAGAAAGGTAAGAAAAGCGTTTAAATGATGTGTATTTAGAAAAGGTTTTTCAAATTCGTTGATTTAATCAATTTTCATTCGATTTGCCAGTGCGCCAAAAAAAAAATTTAAAAAAATGGATCACCCTGAGTAACTTTTGATCTAATGTTCACGTTCTGGGACTCAATCTTCATGGCTCAAAAGGGTGACCTCAAATATGCAAATTAATAAGGGCAGACGATATTTTAAGTAACAAAATCAGACACAAAAACGTACTTTCTCTTAATTAACATACCTTTGTTACTACGGATTTGGATTGCTGACTCCCAAGGTATAGGGGGTACCCGCTATCTGGGAAATACGGTTCCAATAGTTTGGTCAGGAGAGCGATCTAAAGTTTAAACCACTTAAGTTAATTTTACTTTTTGCGTATTTCGCTGTATCTCGAGAATTTGTTAAGTGAGTTAAAATTTTTACACTCAATTATAAAATTCATTCATCTAAAGATAATTCCGTGCAAAATATAACTTTTAATAAATATTTATTATTTTTTTCTCAACTTTATCAGAAATGGTTGAAAAAGTTTTTGATAATAAGGTAAAAAGTTTTTTGCATCATTTTAAGATATGCAATTTTGTATGGCAAAATGTAAAATTTGAGCGAAACTGGTCTAATAGTTCCTGAGAAATCAAATTTTAAAAATAAGACTTTTTCAAATTTCAATTTCTCAGGAACTATTCGACCGATTTCACTCAAATTTTGTATTTTGCCGTATAAAATTATATTCGTTAAAAAATGTAAAAAAATCGTATTTCTTGCAATTCAATTTTTTTGATCATTTTTAAAAAAAAGTAAAAAATAATAAATATTTACTAAAAGTTATTTTTTGTTGTTATAACTTGTATTGTTTTCATTTAAAATTACACAGTTTAAAATGATGTAAAACTTTGTATACCCAAAACATTTTCAATCATTAACAAATAATAATAAATAATTATTATTAATAATTATTTTTTATATGAAATTACCTTTGTATTAACAAATTTTGTAAATTGAGTTTAAAAAGTTTTGGTTTGGCTTAAAAATTTCTCGATACATTGCGAACTTCGCAAAAAGTAAAATTATCATTAAGGGGTTCAAATTTTGGAGTGCTCTCCTGACCAAACTATTTGGACCATATTTCCTAGATTGAGGCCAACCCGTACATATTGGGGGTCAGAAATCCGTTGAAAAAAAAAGTATGTTTATTCAGATGAATAATTTTAGATATGCATAAATAACAGTGATAACAGCAAGAGTAGAGGAAAATATGGGAATTTTCCGCAACAAATTTAGGATACGTTAAAAAACAATTTAGCAACCACAATTTTAAGTTTTTTTTGAAAAATATAACTGACTATATTTTAAAAAAATCATTAAAATTAACTATGCGAAAAGAGCACCGAATATTTCATAATTATTAATTTTTTTAATGTCATGGAGTTATTCCATTATAGTAAGCATTTCTTCCGAAAAACATTTTGACTGAAAATTTTACTCATTTTTCTATAGTCTCTAATGAAAAGAATACTTTTAATCAGAAGTTGCTCAATATTAAAAATGCGTATTTGTTTTTTTTAACTCAAACTTAATTAGTCCTTTTTTAAAGATATTGTTGAACATTCTGAAGTGAAATACATTTTTTTTTTTTTAAAAATAGAAGTAATTGAAAACACCTGGTAAAAATGGGTAAACTTAAAAAAAGTCCCAAGTGGCACCTATAAATTTCTGAAATTTATTCTGATCGAGATTTTAAAATTTATTGTAAAAACTTCATCGTAAATTTTAAAATTTTAACTAGATTTTTATTTTAGATTATTAACTCCAATATGTTTATACTTGCAAATTATTTTATCTTTGAAAATAAAAAAAAGCGATGTACCAAGCTTACATTTTTTTTGGACATAAAATCATATTAAATAAGCAACTCTATTGATATTTTTAAAAATTACTTTTAAAACTGGGTAATAAGAACAAACGGAATTAGAAAACCTAATTAGCGTCTCACATAGTATGTAAATAACTAATAATGCGAGTAAAAAAATATACATATATATTCTCCCATCTAAACTAGCCTTGAAAGAATTTTTAAAAGTCAGATTTCATCATTTAATTAATATTTATTATTTAGCATATTTTAGAGTTATAAAGATCTCGATGTTTTACTTAAAAATTCGTTTATTATTGAACAAATGTTATTCATGCTTTATTTTGAAAAGTATTTTATTTTGATCAATGATGGATCAGAGTAGTGAATCGAGTACTTCGTCATAACCAATTGAAAGAATTAGTTTTTAAATAGTAAAGAAGTTAAGTATTTATTTTTAGTTAATAGTAAAGAAAAATAAAACAATCAAATAAGATAAAAAATATTAAATTTTAATGTAATCATGAAATTGTATTCTTGATTTTATGTATGCACATTCTAATGCAAATATAAAAAGCAAATAATTGCATCATTAGCATTAAATTTTTTGATTTTCAAGTTTACGAGTTTCTTACATTATATTTCTAAAAACTAAACTCAGTGGCGCGACAGCCCAAAGAGGGCCATGGCCTACTGTGCTCCTCTCAGTTTTCTTGACCTTGGGCTCTGGGGTGCAGGAGTAGATGTTCCGGTCAGGTGGTCAGCCGAACGCGGAACCCCCAGTGTTTAGTTCCCAAGCATGCTTGGTACTCATTTATCGACCCACTGAAGGGATGAAAGGCTAAGTCAACCTTGTCCGGCCCGAGGCATTATATTTCAGAATATGAAAAAAAAATCTATTTCAGTAGTATTATTTGAAATAATCAAATTTTGCAACTGTTTTTCAGTACAAAAATGTAAAAAGTGCTAAGATGTAAACAGGCGGTAAGAAAAAAACAAACAGGTGGCGAATTCCAATAATTTTGCATGAGGATGCGCAGAGGTGATGTGCGCATGCTAATGCAGAAGTATGGCCTCTTCCCTACAGCTCGCTCCTTTAGTGTGTGGCATGCTGAAGTGTTAAAATTATTCTAAAAATAAACAATTCTGCCTGAACTACCTACTTGCGATGCATTACTTCGAAAAGTCTGAATGTTTTCTTCACATTCAACAAAGCAACTCCTTTTGCACTTCAACAAAAGACCTTTAAATATTTGTAACAAAATGAAAGAGTAATGACACCAGCATAAAGCAATTGTTGTTCCTGATCATGCAGAACTCCATAACAGTTCAAAATACAGAAAATGCTAGAGTGGTCTTTCAAGATTTCTTAATGAATGGTGTAGTTGCAACTAAAGGAAAGTTTTATCTATTTAAGGAAAGAACAAATGCTATTTAACTCTTTAGCCAATTTTACATTTTTTTGGATTTATATATAAAATCAAGGTCGGATTTAAGTTCAAAGTAATGGGACCCTTATGTGTTTAGCACGATTTTTAATATACCAGAAGCAAACAGTTTCTTAACCATTGAAAATGAAATTGTCTTATTTAAAAAAGTATTTCATAATATTACTCGGTTGTCTCTTTATAATGAAAGCAGCAGTTTTGCAGTAACTATAAAACTTATAAAAATTTCAAATTACGGTAGATGTATAGGATAATGCGTTCGATGGAATAAAAATATTGTTATCAGCTATTAAACTTACCATATTTGCTAATCTACAGAAATGACAGGCTGAAAGGGCCATTTTAATTTATAAACTTAATGAAAGAATTATTTTTCTTAAATTTCAATTTTTTCGAACAAATTTAAGTGCTTTTCTCGTGAATTTTTTTTAAAAACCTTTTTTGTTGTACTGTTTCTCTTTTTTAAGATTTACACTATAAAAACTTGACTAGATTGAATAAAAGAAACAACAAGAAAGAAATTAGATGATTCGAAATAGTAAATGGAAGTAACGGGTAAGAGACAGAGTGTCAGGATGCGAAGAAAAAATATTTTATTATAGATATTTTAGAAGGAAATATACACTTATTTTATGTACCTAAATTGAAATAAAAAAAATCATGTACTCAAAACTAATGTGGATTCGTTATGTTAAAATTAAAGTGATGCAATTCTGTTACATTAACACTAGATTGCCTAAGCAAGTCATTTTGACTGCTTTTAATTTCAATTAGAAAAACAATGATGTATGCACAATTTCTTAAAATTTTGTACAACATATGATTTTTTTACTGTTAATATTTGCTAATAACTTGTTACATAACTGTAAATAATATAAAAAATATTAAAAATTAATATTAAGCAAATTTCTTTACACATTATTTATTCTTTTACAATCCAGTCCTTTTGACTGCTTTTGGGCAATATACTAAGTTTTAGTCTTTCTAGTGTTAAACATACCCGTCACTTACCTGCTTCTTAAACTACATTTATTTCTAAAATTTTAAAAGAGAGTCAGCGGAAGTAAAAATTATTTCTATTTGGTATTGATTTTCGTTATATTAATAAATTTACTCTTATTAATTTCATCTTTTATAATATAAGGTTATCGTTATATATTGTTAATAAGCAAAATTACTTCTAACTTCTTATTGTGTCACACATTTTATGTTCCTAACTCTAATTTTTAAAGTATACTTTTTTTTTTCCAAATCCAAATGATCGTTTTCTACGATTTACCTTGACGAAATATCATTGCGTAAAATTATAAGAAATATATATTTTACAAACAAAATGTTTTTAAAAAAGAAAACTTTCAATAAAAACAAAGGCAATCACAGAGGCTGGTGAGGGTGGAGTGAGGCTCCTAATTTATATCAAAACTTAAAAGTATAATAATAGTGATTATGTACATGTTTTCTTTTATTAATTCTTCAAAGAAAACAGAAACATATTTAAATCTCATCCCTTTTCAGAACGCTGAAAATTTGCATAAATAAAAAATGACTAAAAGAATAAAAATGCTCCGACAATCTCAGCAAATGAAAAACATTTAAAATTCTTTTACAGACATCTACATGTTTAAGGAATTATAACTTTTTTGAATTGAAAAAGTATATCGGCATAATAATGATCAAGATAAATAATTGAAATTTTAGTATTATGATAATTTTTTTTAAATTTAAACTATTACATTAAAAAACTACATTAAAAAATCATAATGGCAGCCACTGCACAAGAAATAAAAGATTTAAAATGCACAAGGAGAGCGACAGAATAATAAAATGTAACATTTGAAAATTATTTCTAGAATTTTTAAACTTTTAAGCTTGTCCAAAATAAAATTTTAAAAAAAGAAAAAAAAAAAACGTGTTTGGTCGATTTGTAGCTGGTTGAACTACAACATTGGAATTAAAATTTAACATGCTGCAAAAACAATTTTTATTCCTGATTTTAATGTGAAAAAATAGACAGTGTGTTTTTAAAATTAAAATGAATAAATAAATAAGCAAATCAACTAAACGATAGATAAAAACCGTTCCCCATTTAAATTGTCTCACTAATGAGTAAAATTACCTTTATCTATTGAGAGTAAACAACACGATTCGTTAGGTTCAATTTTCTTCTTTTTCCTGAATATTATTTGAAACTAGATTCGTCCATATCGTTACGATCAAAATGTTCTTACATAAAACTACACTAATGTAAAGCAATTTTCTGTAAAACTGTAATTCTGTAAAACAAAATGCTGGTTATTTTTGTGATCGACGCTTAAGAAAAAAATAAGAGAAGAAAAAAGCGAAACAATCATGAATGAGAAGCAATTGCTGCTTTTGGTAAACGAAACAAGCAAGGACAAGACCTACAAGTCATTTACATTTTGATGAGAATTTGAGCAACGGCAGAAAATTGCGGAATAGGTGGACTATTTTGCTGATTTGGAGATTTTGACCCCGTGTAATTCAAATATATATATACATATATGGAAAAAATTACAGAACAATGAAAAAAGGGGAAAAAATAATATATATATATAAATATATATATATATATATATATATATACATAAATAAATATGTGTGTGTGTGTGGTGTTTTCGAGGAACGAACAGTTTTTTCAATGAAAGAAATATTTAATGACAAAATGAATTTTACATATATGATGAAATATTTATGAAAATGTATAAATATGAAAGGAAGGTTGAAAAATATGGGCCTTTAGCCCCGTTGATATACAGAAGAATATGGCCGTCAGCTCCGTTTACACAAACATCAGCCCCATAAGCCCCGTCTGGTCTATAAAGTTAGCTCTTCCAGCAACAAAAAGTAAGTGTGTCTCTCGATTCAAAAGGAACGGTGGTGAGGCGGGGAAGCTGTGACGCTGGAAATAATGGCGGCAGCGGTAGGGATGAGAGGCAGTTCTTTTCCTCATTCTCTACACTCGTCTTCCTGTGTCCTCACAAGCATGAATGAGTTTCCTGAAATGATAAAAAAAAAAGAAAGCAGTATCTAATTTTACATAAGCATATATATATTTTGATGATGCTGATTATGAAGTTGAAGGCTTCATAAAATCTACTGCGGTAGATGTGATGCTTGGCCCCTCATGGCCAGGGATTTTTGGGACGTCATTACGGCCTTTAGGTTTCACAGCTGTCACCTGGTAGAGTCCAAGATATTTTTTTCTTAATTTAAGTCCAGTTCCGAATTGGGTTCGTTTTATAGCAACTAAGTCTCCTTGTTTGAAGATGTTTTTTTTTTTTCTACGCTTGTTAAAGTTCTTTCTGTTCTCCTGTTGCACTTTCAGAATATTCTCTCGCGCTTTTTCTCGTAGTTCGTTTCTTTTACTCATTATAAAATTCTCATATTCGTTGTTCAAGATTTCTTTGATGCACAGGTCAAGATTGTTTTTTAGTTTTACACCAGTTAACAACTCAAAGGGGGTAAAGTTTGTGCTTCTTGACGCGGTACTGTTAATAATTGTTTTGTACTGACGGGGCAAATTTATACCACTTTTCAGGGTCACTTAAGGATAAGTTTGATAATATGGGGATCAGTATTTTGTGTATTATTTCTACCTGTCCATTTCCTCTACTTACACCTGTTGTGCTTTTATAATGTTCGATGTTTTCATTAGCACAATACGTTTCACAATCTTTTGAGGTAAAAGCTGTACCTCTGTCAGTTATGATTCTTCTCGGGTCACCGAAAATAATTTTTTGTGTTGTCAATTTTGTGATTGCTTCTTGTGCTGTAGTTGATTTGGTGGGGTAAAGTCAAACGAATTTGGTAAATCCGTCTACTACAGTTAATATGTGCTGATAACTTTTATTAGAGGATGGCAAGGGACCTATATAATCTACATGATAAGTATGGAGGGGAATATTATTTTTTGGGATGGGGTTAAGAAATCCTTCGGCTTTCCCTAACTTTCTATTACATAAGAAACATTTAGCGTAATTAGCAATAATTTTCTCGGTTTTATCTCTAAGTTTTTGAATACATAGGTATAGGACAAAATAATAGGAACACCAGTGAAAAAATGAAAATATTTTATTAATAAGTTGGGCCACCTTTGGCCTGAATGACAGCTTGCATTCGACGTGGGATTGACAAATAAAGGTCTTGAGCAAAGTTCATTGGAATTTGCAGCCATTCCTCTAGCAAGGCTGCCTCGAGTTCAGAGAGTGTGCGTGGAGGAGGAAACCGAGCACGGACTTTTTTCTCCAAAAAACCCCACAAAGGCTCAATGATATTGAGATCAGGGGACTGAGGACACCCCGTTAGATGGTCCACTTCATCATTATGCTCATTTAACCATGTTTGAACACAGTGAGACGTATGAACAGGGGCGTTGTCATCTTGGAACACAGAACGTTCTCCCGGAAAGAGAGTATGAAGCATAGGGTGAGGATGATCTGCAAGAATGCTTCGGTAATGGTCCCCTTTGACCACCCCCCCTCAAGACAAGGAGAGGTCCCAATCCACGGGCAGATATAGCGCCCCACACCATTACAGAGCCACCGCCATGTTTCACGGTTGGAAACAGGCAGTCAACATGAAATGCTTCTACCGATGTTCGCCACACGAACACACGTCCGGTGGTCTGGAATAGTGTAAGAGAGGAGTCATCAGACCAGATAACTTGTTCTCATTGCAGTTGTGTCCATTTTAGGTGGTCTTGGCACCACTGTAGTCTCTTCAAAGTATTCCGCACTGAAACTAACGGTTTTGGAATAGCTACTCTGCCATGAATGTTAGCAGCATGCAACTCCCGTTGAATAGTTTTCATGGATACAGGGTTCTGAAGGTGGGTATTCATCTCGGATGTTATCACCGGCAGTGTAGTCTTGCGTTTTCGAGCGACTATCCTCTTCAACACCCGTCTATCACGGTCTGACAACTTCGACTTCCTGTCGCTGTTGTGCCTCGAAGAAGACACCTTACCCAACTTTGTGTATGCCGACAGAGTCCTTGAAACACCGACAAGGTTCGCTGTTCTGGACACGGACGCTCCAGACAGGCGAGCTCCGATTATCATGCCCCTTTTAAAGTCAGAGAGGTCGGACATAATCTCGTTTTGCTAGAAACAGATTTTTCTCATGCAAATTTCGCACTGCCAAATGCTAGACAGATACCTTGCCTTTCATCACCACTAGGTGGCACATTCTTGCGACTCGTGCCTGCCGCTTATTGGACGGTTGAGAACGACTCCATTCTTTCACAGGTGTTCCTATTATTTTGTCCTATGCCTGTAGAACTCCTGCTTAACTATTTCTTCGGTTTTATTAACACCGTAATGCACTTCACGAATAATTTCATTTTCGAGTGTTTGGGGAACAATTAATAATTCTCGACCTTTTTCCATTCGATATAAAATTCCGTTTTTTATTAAGTATTCGTTATCGTCATTTGTTTCTACGTGTTCTTTTAATGATTTAATTAATTCGTCTTTTTCCTGAGCGGCAGCAATTTTTGCTGCAACTTCACTAAGTGCTCCAGTAATCATTAACACTGTGTTTCTAGAAAGGGCATCGACATGGGACATATCATTTGAATCTTTATGCAAAATTTCATAGTCAAATTCTTCTAGTTGTAAAGCCCATCACGCTATTTTGGGTGTTATTTCTTTTTTATTCATTGTTTGGGTAAACGCAGCGCAGTCTGTGTAAATTTTAAATTTTGTACCTAGCAAGCACGACCTAAATTTTTTTAATGCTTCTATTATGGCTAAAACCTCTAATTCATAGCTTGAAAGTTTTTCTTGTTGAGGTGAAGTTTTACGGCTAAAATAATGTATAGGATGAAATTTTCCATCATCGCCCTGCTGCATTAAAATTGCACCAAATCCTTTACTGCTAGCATCAGTATGCAATTTCAATTTCGATCCCTGATGAAAAATGCGTATAACTGGTTTTTGATTCAAAATATCTTTTAATTTCTGGAATGCTTCTATTTATTCTTGACCGAAATAGAATTTCGCTTCCTTTCTTAACAAATCACTCAAGGGACTTGCAATTTTAGAATAGTTGTAAATAAATTTGCGGAAATAGGAATTACGTCCTAAAAAACTTTGCACTTGTTTAACCGATTTAGGGGTAGGGAAATTTTGAACAGCAGCGGTTTTAGAAGCAGATGGTTGCATCGTACCGTTTTTAAAAAAATAGCCTCAAAACTCAATTTCGTTCATTAAAAATTCACATTTCTTAAAATTAAATTCAACTCCGCATTCTGACGCCACTTTAAGGACACGTTTAAGTTTTTCGAGGTTCTCCTCTTGAGTTTCCGACGTTACGATTATATCATCGAAGTATAATTTCAAGGTATCATCTTTGATCGAATCTTTAAACACTCTGTTTATATGTCTTTGAAAAACATTTGGAGATGAACTCAATCCGAAAGGGGTTTCAAGAAATTCATATTGCGAATTATCAGTTGAGAATGCTAAATATTTCGTACAATCTGGTTTTATGGGAACACTAAAGAACGCATCTCGGATATCAAGCTTACTATAACACGAAGCATTTGACATAGAGTCCGTCACTGTCTCTATAAGGGGTATCGGGTGTTTATCATTAACTAATTTTTTTATTAAGTTTACGAAAATCAATGCATAATCGAAAATCACCTGAATTTTTTCGACAAACTACAATCCATCAGTTGAGACTTTAAGCACTGTTTCACATGGCTCAACGCAATCTCATTATTACTTATCGCATCTGCTAAATGCCCTAACGGAGTAGAAAAATTTTCTACTTCAGATTTGTTTCGGGAAAGAGAGCTATAAATTGCCTGAAATGAGCGATCGGCTTTCAAAGTGTAACTTCTTTTTACTCTAATTGGATTTGATTTTGATTTGTTCATCTACGTCGCACTAGAGCTGCACAATGGGCTATTGGCGACGGTCTGGGAAACATCCCTGAGGATAATCCGAAGACATGCCATCACAATTTTGATCCTCAGCAGAGGGGAAGGCACCCCCGCTTCGGCAGCCCGACGACCTGCACGCGAAGTCGAGCACTTTACGGTGGAACAGTTTAACGAGGACCAATACCGCCCACCCTCGGTCCCTCCGCAGACTGATCCAAGTGATCACCCACCCGCATACTGACTTGACTTCGGTGATCTGCTGGGAACCGTGTCTTAACGATCAGTCCACTGCGGTACTACTCTAATTGGAAGGCTTAACAGAAGGTTTTAGGAACCTTGAATGTCAAACGAGGAAGGGTTGGGATTGTTTATATTACTCGGGCGCCGAAAAGCGATCTTATTAGTTTCACTTTGGATTCTAGCGTAATTTATGTGTCTAATATTTTCGACATTTACTTTCTGGTTGGATTTTGAGATCTGAATTTCGTTATTAAAGAAAGTAAAGTTCAATTTTTTAATACATTAAAACCTTAAATCATTTCATTTGTCAAAATTTCCAATACATAAAAATCAACAGGTATTAATTTTTTATCTAAGGTAATTTCGCAATGAAAGAAACCTATTGGTTCTATTGGATGATTTCCGTTAATTCCCGTTATCTTTACATTATCAAAACTTAAACTTGGACTGTTAATTTTTTCATACAATTGTTTAGAAATAAGACATAGGTCACTTCCTGTATCTATTAAACATTGGCATTCTTTACCAAGTATTTCAACTCTTTTAATGGGTTTGTTATTTTCAATTCTAGTGACTAGGACTGGGCTATAAATAGATGTATCGAGACATATCGATTTAACACATATATCGGCAAGACGATACAGCGACTTTCATTCAAGGCGATGCATCAGAAATCTGATTTAAGCCGTTGAGTAAAGACAACGAGAGCAAAACAATATAGCAATATAAGACACGCAAGGATATAAGATAACGATATAGCGATATAAGACTCTTCTCTTACGTTCCTTGATGTCGACTCGCGCTGTGGAAGACGATGTTCGTTTCGTTATGTTGAAATGGCCTTGATTGGTGAGCTGTAGAATCAGAGCTTTGAGAACACATATCGTTATATCGCATGTTCCTTTTCGCACCTCTTAGCTTTTTTTTCTTTGTCGCGACTTTTCTTGTAATTATTTTCAGTGGGATTAACTTCGTGATCGCCGATGTTACCTTGTTCTGAAGGCAATCTATTATTGAAAAGAATATATAAGGAAGAGTTTCTTCATTAATTAGATAAGTTTTTTTTTAAAAAAACTTTTTATTTTTAAATGTGAAAATTATCGGCAATCTAACTTAGGCACCCATAAAGAATTGAATTTGTTAGGTTATTTTTTTACTTTCTTTTAATTTATTAAAAACTTTTTGGATGGAACTTCTAATAATTTAATGAGTTTTTATTACTGATTTTAAATTTATAAATCTTGTTGTTTTTATTTTTAGAAATAAAGTTAAAACAAAATTTATTTTTGTCATTTGGATTTGGACATAAGTCAATCAACTTTATTTATACAAAAAAATTTGAAAGGTTTGCATATTTTAATCATTTTTTAAATCATTTAGCACTTCGTTTTATTAGAGAGTATAATAATTTTTTTTTAAAAATATTCTTTTCATATTATTTGTTAATTAGCTAAATATATTATAGAATATCAAAATTTTTTTATTTTTAAGAAATTAAATTTTACTTTGTTTTTCGTTCATTATTTAATTTAATTTAATTATTTATCTGAAATGATAAGGTCCCGCAGTGAACTGATCGTTAAGACACGGTTCCCTGCAGATCATCGAAGTCAAGCATCACTGGCTGCGGTCAGTGTGCGGGTGAGTGACCACTAGGATCAGTCTGCGTAGGGACCGAGGGTGTGCGGTATTGGTCCTCGTTAAACTGTTCTACCGTGAAGTGCTCGACTTCGCGTGCAGGTCGTCGAGCTACCGAAGCGGGGGTGCCATCCCATCTGCAGAGGATCAAAATTGTGATGGCATGTCTTCGGATCATCCTCAGGGATGTTTCCCAGACCGTCGACATAGCCCATTGTGCAGCTCTAGTGTGACGTATATGAACTATAATAACTGAAATGATTATAATAAGAAATAGTGTTTTAAAAGCGTTTTTTTTTTCTAAAATTTATTTAGCACTTTGTTTTAAACATACAAATAATTTTTAACGTTTCATTTAGAAATTGAACATTTAGATCGTTGTTGTTGTTAATTTACGTCGCACTAGAGCTGCACAATGGGCTATTGGCGACGGTCTGGGAAACATCCCTGAGGATGATCCGAAGACATGCCATCACAATTTTGATCCTCTGCGGAGGGGATGGCACCCCCGCTTCGGTAGCTCGACGACCTGAGCGCGAAGTCGAGCACTTTACGGTAGCACAGTTTAACGAAGACCACTACCGCACACCCTCTCGTCCCTACGCAGACTGATCCAAGTGTTAACCCACCCGCACACTGATCGCAGCTAGTGATGCTTGACTTCGGTGATCTGCTTGGAACCGTGTCTTAACGATCAGTCCACTGCGGGACACATTTCGATCGAACTTAATAATTGTGTAATTATTTATGTATAATAGTACAAGAAAACATTAATTTGTAAAAAACGCTTTAAAAAAGTTTTTAACACTTTGTTTTACGCGTATTATGAATTTCTAAATAAACATTTCAATAAATATTTTAAGTAAGATTTGTACATCGTAGTCAATTTATTTAATATCTTTCTTAAGCAAAACATATATATCTTCAAATTTATAAATTGATTTAAATCAACCTGAGTATGAAGTTTTGATAGAAATCTGACTTTCTGTGCCTTACAAGTAAATGAAATTCAAAAATACTATATCGCGATACATCGCTACATCGCGATGCAAAACTGACGATGCATCACGATATATAATTTCTAATATCGCCCAGTCCTACTAGTGACATAAGAAACTTTAGTTTCGGTATTTAAATTAACGTTACTGTTCTTAGCGGTATGTCCAAATTGTGAACAAATTCTGCATTTTACACCCTCTCTTTTGTATTTACACTCAGTACTTTTGTAGCCGTAGTTTAAGCAGTTATAACACTTTAAATAATTAGAGTGATTAGCATTATGATTAGAATTACCAACATAAAATTGATAATTTCTTTGAATGTTTTGAGCATGAATGACTGGTGAATTATGATTATTTCTAGAATTTCTATTGGGGAAATATTGACGTGATGTATTCTTATTATCCCTAACTATATCTGGTTTGTATGTGAAATCTCGCAAATATTTACTCGTTTCTCTTTTAATATGGGATCTCGCAGTTTCATAGTTATCTAATTAAGATATCAGTTCTTAAACATCTTTTATCATCGGTAATTCATCTAACATATTGTCTCTAATTCCATTCGGAATTTTGGTCAACGATCATGAAATTTTGAAGTTCATCAAAGGATTTAACTTCCATAGTTTTTAAATATTCTTCGAAATAAGTGATAATTTTGATTCCGAAGTCTCTCCACGATGTTGTAGCTTCTTTTTTTGCGTTACAAAATTTATTTTTTAGTTGTTCTGATGTTAACTTAAATCGGTTTAATAAAAGTTTCTTTACATAATCAAAATCATTAGAAAATTGATCGGGTTCACGTGCTATTAAATAAGCTATGTCAAGAGGAAGTAATCCAACCAAAAAATTCTTTTGGTATTTTAGATCTACTTATTTGTTTTTCAAACAGTGACAAATAAATTGCAATATCTGAACCGCTTTCGTATTTATTAAGAAATCTTAGCATTTCTGTATTCGCTGTTTCCGCTTTAGGTAAATTAGTTGCTATTTTACTTTCTAATTCTAGTTTCTTAAAATTATATTCACGTTCTTCTTTTTCTAGCTCTTCTGAATTCTCCGTTTCAAAAGTTAATGTTGTTAATAAATTTTTCACTAGTTCCTCATCATAATTTTCCTATTCTGTAATCGTCCCAACTAATTGTGGTACTTAGGCATTTTCTGGCGCATTCAGTTCAAGTTCACAAAGTAAATTAATCCAATAAATTTTTCTGGCTCCACTAAGAAAGGCCATTTTAAAAATAAAATACTCTACTCACAGGTTTTGTGGAAGCCTCATGAAGTCATCACAGTTTCTTTCAATCACGAATTCACAGTTCAGCCTCATCGGCCACACAGCTTGGAAACACAAATGATCATACGATTGATTACCACAGTTCAACAGTTCGTCTTATTCGACAAAATCCCGGTTAGAGCCCCCATAATTTTGTGGTGTTTTCGAGGAACCAACAGAATTAACGATATTGATTGTTTGACGACTTTCGTGATCTTTAATGAATCCAGACTTCTTGAAGCTATTCATTATCGTATAGGAAGACACATCATTCCATGCCTTGTCAGCCATTCTTAAAACTTTTTTTTTTTTTTTGGAATATTTTTTTAATTTTAGAAAAAAAATCTACACTATTTATGGAAAAAAATTCAAGTTATCGAGGAATTAGAAAAAAAAAATTCGTGAAATCATGTTTTTTTTTAACATTGAGTGTATAGGAAATTTGAAGGGAATTTTTTTTCCTTCGAGATATCGAAAAATTCGTTAAATCGAGGTTCGAGTTAGCGAGGTTCGACTGTATATATATATACAGTCGGTAAAAAAAGTATTGGCACATCAATATAGTTTCAAATATTTACGCAACGAAGAGTTCTAACTTTACCAATTAAACTATATTACACTCAATTTTCAAATGAAAACTAAATCACAAAATATAAAATTCCCGTCATTGCTAACAAAATATTTCCATAGAAAAAACGCATTTTATTTTACAAAAAAAATATTGGCACACTCGAATTGCATTACTGCCACTACAGATAAAAGAAGAATAAAACCTTATAGTCACTTACTGAAACCGATTCATAACTTGTACTAAGACTAGAGTATTAAGTTACGTTCAGTGTTATTTTGAATTTCTCTATTCATTAAGTATGAGTCCGAAGAAGTGTGAAATTCCAGGCTCCACTCGAGAAAAGATAATATGTCTCCGTGAATTAGGAAAAAGTTATCGGGATATTGGAAAAAAAGTTAAAATTGAGCTTTTCAACAGTTCGTTCCATTATTAAAAAAGTGGAAGAAACAGGATCCACGAAAAATAAACCCCGATCTGGTCGCCCAGTCAAAGTAAATGACAGGGAAAGGAGGCATGTTGTTAAAATGGCCCTAAGAAATCCAACTCAAAGTGCTCGAAATTTAGCCAACGACTTTGCGTCAACTTCTGGCAAGTCAGTGACGCCACAAACTATTAGAAATGTTCTCCATATGAGTGGTCTTCGGGGTAGGAGGCCAAGGAAGAAACCTTTTATTAGCGAGGTTAATAGGAAAAAGAGACTTGAGTTTGCTCTGACCTATCGAAGTAAGCCAATGGAGTTTTGGAAGCAAGTTATTTTTTCTGATGAGAGTAAGTTTGAAATATTTCGGCCAAAAAGCATTTTAACTGTTTGGAGGAAAAAAGGTACTGCTCTTGATCAGAAAAATATCTTGTCAACAATTAAGCATGGTGGGGGAAATGTGATGGTTTGGGGCTGTATGGCGCATAATGGGGTTGGAAGTTATTAATGGTAGGATGACAGCTTTATCGTATATAGAGGTTTTGCGCCGTAACTTGAAAAGCAGTGCTAGAAAATTAGGCCTCCAAGACACCTATATATTCCAGCAAGATAATGATCCGAAACATTCCGCGAATGTAACAAGGGAATGGTTGCTTTATAATGCACCAAAAAGGCTACGCACTCCCCCCCAATCTCCTGATCTGAACCCGATCGAACATCTTTGGCACCATCTAGATCAAGAAGTAAGGAATAACCACATTACGGGAAGAGATTCTTTAGAATCTACATTGATTCATTCCTGGAATAATATTTCCTCAGATATTACCAAAAAGTTAGTAGAATCTATGCCACGAAGATTAGAAGCAGTCATTAAGGCCAATGGATTGCATACAAGATATTAAAAAGCAAATCACCGATAATGAAAAATGTTTTTATTTATTTCACTAAGTGTGCTAATACTTTTTTTGCAAAAATATAATAATGTTTTTTTTTTTTTAAATTCTGTAAAAGCAAGTGTGCTTTTTATTTTCACTTACTTTTGTTTTTACTATAATAAAGGTAAAGAAAATCCTAGTTTGGATTAGTTTGGTTATTTTATCTTGCAAGAATTTTAAATTAGCTTAGTGTGCTAATACTTTTTTTGTCAACTGTATAACTCGAATGCCACTATTTTTCATGAAAAAAGAGAAATGTGTTAAAAAATGCACTTACTTTACTTTTCTCTTAATTAATGATTATTATATTGTTATTTGAAAAATTGTGTGCATTTTAAATAAATGTTTAAATTATTTTTCTTTTAAGTGATTGAAAAACATTTATAAGAATGACTTAGCCTTGAAGTTTTTAGTGGTTTTAGCGTTAAAATTCAATCTTCATGGATCGACAAGGAAAAAAAAACGTTATATGAGATATGAATTTATTTTTATTTATATAAAAGATTATTAAAGTTTTCGTTGGGAATTTGATAGTTGAAGTAAAATTAAATGAAAGTATAATTTTTAAAAAAAATTGTTCTCTTTGGAAAGCATTTATATGGAGACATATGTTTTAATAAAAAAAATAACATTGTTATGGTGAAACTGAATGACAACCTCGGGGTGTCCGTTTAAACCTTCATGGTACGAACCTGACAACAAGTCTCAAACATTTTATTTCCAAAAATAATGCGTTACCCACTGAATATTAAATATTACGCTTTTCATCAATCTTTTCTTTAAAAAAAATATGAATTTATTTTTCGTTAGATTAACGATTGTTAAATTCCGATTTGGGAACAATTTTGTATATGTTTCGGTGATGGGAATGCAAGAATTTCAAATGCCACTGGCAATGCAAATGGCAATGAAACATCCTCTTTAATAGTAAAAGATAACAAACCATCTACGAAACTTCACAAACTCCAATTAACAAGTTATTCTTTAAAAACATTAAAAGTTGTTATTAAAAGAACAATTAAAAACTTAAACTTTTGATTGTAAATATCTCATACTGCAGGTGGGCGTCACCGGGTAGAAACGGGATATCAGGACGAAGTCTCGGACGCTGCACAACAACCCTTTGAAAGCAAACTCATCTCCTTAAGTACTGGACATCAGCCCTTTCACTCCCTGCCTTGGCCGCCGGTTGATGCTCCTCCGCCGGTATTCATCCGCGCAGGAACTATTTCGGTTCGTCCTCCTACCTTCGGTCTTCGATCCAATACTCGATCCTTCTACCTCGGTTTTCATGTTTTCTCAGCTGTCGCAACCAACAGCCTCTACAGTAGCCCCCTACCAGCGCTAGCGAGACTGCTTCCTCCGACCACTTGATCACGCTTTTATCATTTTTCTTAGCACCTTTTAAATATTCGTTTAAAATTGCTTGAGTGTGGGCAGCTCTCGGTATGAATCTTCTATAAAAATTCAAGACTGCAAGAAATCGACGCAGCTCTCTAATTGTAACTGGCTGAGGAAAATTAGCAATAGCAGAAACTTTATCAGGAAGTGGAGTAATACCCTTTTCCGTTACACAATGCCCTTGGAATTCTACTGAAGACTGTCCCAGGACACATTTGCTTACGTTGAGTGTTACACCATATTCAGCAAAACGTTGAAAAACTCGTTTTAAATGCGTTAAATGTTCTTCTTCGTTCTTCGAAGCTACCAATACGTCATCAAAATAAGGTACACAAAATTCGAACTCACCTAAGACTTGATGAATGAAGCGTTGGAAAGTTGCGGCAGCATTTGATAATCCAAACGGCATATACAAAAACTCGAACAATCCAAACGAGGTTATTACCGCAGTCTTTGGCACGTCTTCGTTGCGCACCGGAATCTGATAATACGCTTTTTCCAGGTCCAAGGTAGAAAATATCCTTTTACCTTCCAAAACCTGAAAACAGTCTTGCATGTGGGGAACAGGGTACCTATCTGGCACGGTCACACCATTAAGACGACGAAAATCACCACATGGTCGCCAGTCGCCATTCTTCTTTAACACCATGTGTAACGGACTTGCCCAACAGCTTTTGGAAGGCTGACAAACCCCTGATGTTACCAGAAATTCAAACTCTTGTTTTGCAGCTTTCAACTTCTCTGGCGATAAACGTCGAGGTTTCGAAAAAACAGGAGGTCCTTTTGTCTGTATCCAATGTTCTACTCCATGAACTTTTCTTGGCGTGACGCCTGACCTAATCAGAGCAGGAAATTCTGAGAACAAATTGTGGAATTTAGAGTTCTCTAAAATTACCTTTACCGTTGAAGCATTCCCAGCATACCGAGTACCTCTTGTTTGCAACTTGGTCAAAGGATCAATTACTGCAGCATTTTTGACGTCTACTAATAACCCAAAATTGCGTAAGAAGTCAGCTCCGATAATTGGATGAGACACGGCAGCGATGATAAAAGGCCAGCTGAAATCTCTTCTGAGTCCGAGGTCTAATTTCAACAGGCGTTGGCCAAACGTTGGAATGGTCGTACCGTTTGCGGCGAACAGCTTCATCTGTGAAGAATGGTCACTAGATGCATAGGCAGCACGAGGTATTACAGAGACGTCAGCTCCCGTATCGATGAGATAACGTGAGGATGTAGACTTGTCCGTCAGATAAAGTCGCTGAATCATCGCTTCGCCGTCACCCTTTTGACTGGATGACGGCCTCAGCAGTTTTCCGGCAGGAACGAACATGGAGGTCGGCATTTTGTCGCTCGTTGCTTGAATATTTTATGATACCAGCAATACTGTGAATTTGCAGACTGTCGGCTTCGGCTAGTAGAGCGTTTCTGACTAGTACTTCTCGATCGGTCACTTGTACGGGCTTCCAACCGTGCGAGACGAGCTGTGATCTCTGTCAATAAAGACCGTAAATCCGTCTGATCCGTCGAACCAGCAACTACGCTGACTGACTGTGCGTTAGTTGTTGTAGCCATGATACCATCCGCTATCTCCGCCAGCTTGTCCAATTTATCGTTGGAAATCGCCAAAATCTGTTGAACATTAGTAGGCAACCTCTGCAAAAATAAAGATTTAAGAAGTTCATCGTTAATTCTTGCACCGGCTTTATTCCGCATTTCCAGAAGCAGTCTTGAAGGACGGCGGTCGCCAAGTTGCATCCCCGAAATCAAATCCCTTAAGCGTTGAGCTTCAGATTCAGCATATTGAGCGCACAATCTTTTTTTAAGTGCGGTGAAAGGCTCATCCTCAGGTGGACTGATAACAATATCGCTGATAATCGCCAGTTCCTCCGGTTGTAGAGCAGAAACTACTTGGTGAAATTTCGTTGATTCTGTAGTTACTCAAGCAAGAGTGAACTGGCTTTCAATTTGTCTGAACCACAATTCTGGATTAGCTCTCCAAAAAGGTGGCGGCTTTACAGTGACACGAGCAATTTGTTGATCAGCAGTTTCCGTAGATTCTGGCATTTTTTGCATTAATCCAAAATTTATAAGTCCAACAAAAGAAGTAATTTGTACTCACGGCTTGCCAAAAAACCTTAAAACTTGAAACGTACCATCTACTAGTACTCCGTAATCCATCTACTAGTAGAATCTCTCAAATGCAGTTTGCAGAAACAGAAATATACGTATTCGTTTACAGGTCACCAATTGTATATGTTTCGGTGATGGGAATGTAAGACTTTCAAATGAAACAATATGGCAATGAAACATCCTCTTTAATAGTAAAAGATAACAAACCATCTACGAAACTTCACAAACTCCAATTAACAAGTTATTCTTTAAAAACATTAAAAGTTGTTATTAAAAGAACAATAAAAAACTTAAACTTTTGATTGTAAATATCTCATACTGCAGGTGGGCGTCACCGGGTAGAAACGGGATATCGGGACGAAGTCTCGGACGCTGCACAACAACCCTTTGAAAACAAACTCATCTCCTTAAGTACTGGACATCAGCCTTTTCACTCCCTGCCTTGGCCGCCGGTTGATGCTCCTCCGCCGGTATTCATCCGCGCAGGAACTATTTCGGTTCGCCCTCCTACCTTCGGTCTTCGATCCAATACTCGATCCTTCTACCTCGGTTTTCATGTTTTCTCAGCTGTCGCAACCATCAGCCTCTACAAATTTTAAATAAATTTTTATTTTAACGCTAATGGGTACCTAGCGTCATATGGGATTCCAATACAATTTTTATCTGATATATCTTATAAACAACTGCATAGTTTGGTTTAAATAACATTTTTATGACTTTTATTCTTTTAATTTTCTGTATAAAATAATTCTATAATTTTGTTTTTAATTTAATTTATTTTTCTTGAATTTTTGCTTTTCTCCTACGAAACCTTTTGGGTGATTCCTCATACATTATTTTGTTTCCTTACCACTTGCACTATAGGGTTCGACCCTGCTGGTAAGTTTCTTATAAAGACATTCTATTTTGATTTGTGCTGTGTGTGTGCCATTTTGTCTTACGAAATCATTGAGATGAAAATCGCATTCTAAAAAATTCCGTGTTACTCAAATAATAAAAACATCGTGACTGCTTTTTATTTTACTTCTCATGAAAAAAAATTTTTTTTTATCAGAAAATGCAATTATTTTTCCTTAAATGATTACTAAACTCTAATTTGGGAAATTAAGCACAGTTTTTAATAAATTTTTGAATTGTTCTTATTTGAGTGTTTAAAAAATATTTGTTCTAAGACACATGACTTTTCTCACGGATTACCCCGATATATGCAGTAGTTTAAGTATGAGCCTAAAATTACAATCTTTTTATGAGTGTATCTTTAAAAAAATTATATACAAAACAAATATACTTTTGTTTAAATAAATGACTATTAAACTCTTATTTGAAAAATAAGTGTTACAGTCCCTGACCAACTTATTACACGCCCTATAATATTCTATGTAAAATTTTAATTATCAGGTGGATACTATACAGCTTTATTGTTTTTATGAGAATGAAACCGATTTGCACTTGTTTACGTTCGTGTATCAATTGGTTAAATTAGAAGATATGTTATATAAATTTGACGATAGGATAAATTAGACGATATGTTATATAAATATAGAATATTTATTATATCAAACATTATATTAGTATATTATAATAATTAGATCAAATTATGAGACGCACTGTAGTTTTTTAATAACTATATGATTTGCACGAGTTTAATTGCGATACTTTTATGTTTAAACATACATGAAATGGGTTTTATTCGGGATATTTTTCATATACGTATATACTTCCTATTTGTATTTATTTTTAACTTATTGCATTACAATGTTAACTATTTGATACAGGAGCGTAAAGAAATGGATCCGAGTAAAAACAGTACAGTTGTATAGTATCACCTGATAGTTATAATTTTGCATAGAATATTATAGTGCGTCTAATAAGTTGCTCAGGGACTGTAGTTATATATTACAAACACTTTGTGATAATTTACTAAATCCATGCTTCTGATGTTTTCGGTATAGTATTATTCACCTAAATTAATATTGATGCTATACTTCTTAATTTTAAAAAAAAACGGACTCTGAGTAAAATTTATCGAATACCATTACTTAAAATATTGTGGATCCTCAGTTAATTCTTACAATAATATAAAAGCTGATACATTTCATATTTGAATAAGGTTTCCAAATCTAAAAAAGATTACATGTGTCAACCTAGCAGTCATAATAAAAGGTTATCGGAAAAACTTAACGAATATTAGTGCTCTGCATTCATTTACATAATTAATAAGCTGTTCACTGTATTTACAAAAGGAAGAGATAAATTTATGTAGCTAAACTATTATTATTTTATTTCTCATTTGTGATTTAATGTCAAGTTCTGCATTAAATAAAATATTACAAAGCGCATAAAATAAAATACTTAAAACGCAAAAAACCATTACATAATAACAAATTAGGTACCGTATTTAAAATGAATCAGATTTTCAAATTAATTATTTTTTGCTACTAACAAGTTTGACGTTTTTTGCTTTATTATTATTTTTCAAAAAAGAAAAACAAACGTTTGTCTCAGTTAAGTACATTGTGTGTATGACGAAAAAACGTTTTTAATTACGTCCACTACAATAACTCCAATTGTTTTTAGATTCCCTTTGATTATCCATTCAACAACTTATTTAATAACTTTCATTCCTTAAAAATAAACTGATAATTACAGTAAAGTGTTCAATTAAAGTTCCCTTTTTTATTGTATAGCGGAGATTCCCATTTTATTAGGTTTAAATTTAGGCTTGGTTAGAATTGAAATTTGTTTTTTTAGTTCTTATTTGAATATTTGTTATCGTTTCGACTAAAAGTTTATTTAGCAACAGTGCGAATAATTATTAATGTTTTAGAACAGCAATTTTATAATAAATATTTTAGTCACATGTGTTCATTAAAATCAGTTTTACACAAAATTCATTTTACAAGAAGGTATTACATTTTGAAATGTAAATATAATTCACTCAATAATTGTATAATGGTAAAACTTTAATCTAAGTTTGTATAACAAAGGTAATATCATGCGATTGCTTTATAAAAAAAGAACAATAATTTTAAGCATTTTGCAAAAGAGTAAGAAAAGCAGAAAACAATAAAACTAAGAAAAGTCTTTTCGTGCTATTGGCGTTAGTGATTAGAGGAATTTTTAGCTCATAAATTTTAAGTCAATAATTCCTTCTAGTTTACACTAAAAAGAAATCACTTAAATTTCGTCAAGTTTTTGGTGTTTGTCAATCGAAACTCCCAAAGTTTCATTTAACTCCCAAAGTACAAACTTTTAAATTTTAATGGAATTTCTATCTGAATTTTTTATTCATTACTAATTTAAAAATAATTATATAAAAATAAATAACGATTTGAAAAAGGGAAGTAAATGAGAATGTCAAATTTCTGTGAATTAATAATATTTGCAAAAAATTTATATTTTTTTCATAAATTACATACAAATAAAAATCTTCTATAGTTTGGAAGTGAAGGGAAGAATAAAATAAAGAATAAACTTACAAGTTAAGCACTAACTAAAGAAGGTTAAAATAATTTAAATCAAAATTCCAAAAGTAATTATAATGTAATTATAGCATTAACTTTGCGCAGAAAAAAAAAGAGCCATGCTGAATAACTTTTGATCAAATGATCGTTCTAGGATTCAATTTTTATGGGTGAAAGGGGGTGACCTCAAACATGTTAATTAATTAGTGCACACGATAGTTACTAAAAAATGTATTTTCTCTGAATACCTTTTTCCCCACTGATTTCGAAACCCTCAAAATATAGGGAGAGTGAAGTCTTCAAATAAATTTTGAGAACTTTTTAAATGATTTCAACAATTGTTTAAACACATTCTAAAATTCGTTTATCCAAACAAAATTCCATGTAAAAAATAACTTTTACAAACTATTTATATTTTATTTAATGACAGTCGAAAACTTTTGTAATGTATACAATTTTTTGCATCATTTTAAAGAATGTAATTTTGCTGGACAAAATTTAGTCCATTAGTTCCTGAAAAATCAAATTTTAAAAATACAACTCTTTTAAAATTCGATTTTTTTTAAGAGCTAAGCGACCCATTTGCTCAAATTTCATTCTCTAAAATGATATAAAAAATTTTATAACTTACAATTGAATTTTTTTTTTATTATTAAACAAAATAATGAAAAAATAATACTAAAAGGTAAATAATTATCTTAAGATACATAAATTTTTTAATTGCGTGCAAAAATTTTGCTCAAAAAGTTCTCGAGATATGGTGAAATACGCAAAAATTAGACTTAACATTAAGGGGTTCAAACTTTTTACTGCTGTCCTGATTAAACTATAATTTCTAGATTACGGCTACTCCCCATATTTCGAGGTTCGGAGATTAAAATCTCTCAAGAAAAAAAAAAGGTATATTTATAATTCAAAAAAAGTGCATTTTTGTGTTTGATTTTGTTATAGAAAATTTTGCCTGTACTATTTCATAAACATATTTGTGGTCACCTCCTCGAACCCTTAAGATTGAATCTTAGAACATCCCATCATTACATCCAAATTTATTCAAGGATGGTCTGCTTATTTATTTACTTATTTTACTGCCCCCTTACCTTAAATTTAAACCTTAGAATTAATCCTTACCTCAGAATTAATCATATAAAAGAATATTCTCCCTCCCCCCACTTTTTCTTCTCTGGTAACTCAAATCCTTTCGGCATTATCAAATATCAATAATTTAGAATTTTTTAAAAATTATTTGTTCCTAACTAAATTTTAGAATATGATTTATTTTCTTCAAAACAACTTTTCCCACATATATGGATTCAGATTATTTTTTCTGTCTGCATAAAAGTGATTCATTCTATTATAAAGATTCGATGGTTGGAGAACCACTGAATAGATTCAATTCTTTAATCATTCCTACGATTAACAGGAAACAATGATTAATTATTCCTGCTCCTTTCTCTCCGTATATATACACCCCCCCCCCACGCACGCACACACTCATATATATATATATATATATATATATATATATATATATATATATATATATATATATATATATATATATATATATATATATATATATATATATATATATATATATATATATATATATATAGATAGATAGATAGATAGATAGACAAAGCAAAATGAAGATAAAACAAAGGAAAATTACAGACATATAAAAAAAGAGGGTATATAATAAAAAGAGATATAATAAAAATAAAATTTAAAAATCCGCAAAATAAAAGATATAATCTTTTCATCAGCCCACACGATTATATCCGCAAAAAAGAGTGCTTTCTGATATTGTATCAATATAGCCAAAGCAAAATATATTAGTACAATAGAGTGAAGAGCACTCAAAAAATTAAATGACAGAAATGAAACTTATTGTTTTTCTTAATTTTCTTCGCGTTTTTTTGTATTTATTTATTTTGTTGTATTTTGTTGATACATATTAATATTTTTCAAGAAGCTCTCAGAGAATTATTTTAAAACTTTAAAAGTCTCATACATATCGATAAAGTTTAAAGTTTCTAGAGGTGTGAGGGACATAAATTACGAACAAAAAAGAATATCTTTGAACACCTTATGAGAAACAATATAGCAATAAACTCTTAACTTATGTCAATTACGTTGGTTGTTACATGCAGTAACTGCAAAAATTTCGTAAACTCATCTGAAATATTCATAAATATATATTCATTTTATAAAATAAATAAAAAATCGAATTTTCTCACTTACTTTTTCTTACTGCTGAAATATTAAATAAAATTAAAAAAAATTTAGAGTATTTTTTAATTAATAATGAAAATATCATATTCAACTTTGAAGCAAATTCATTAAAAATTGCTCAAGATATGAGTATTTAAGAAGAAAGTTTTGAAAGGGTTTTCCACAAATTATTAAACAAGATTTATTAAAAATGGGAAATTATATTTCCTATTATCAACACATTTTGTTGTCATCATTTTAGGGTTTTATCATTTGTAGTTTTATATTACAAAACTGTTATTAATTCTTTTTATTTGATTTGCGGGTTTGCGTGGTTCGTATATTACGAGCTCATGAAAATAATGTTGATCGGATTTTATATAAATGACAACTAAAATAATGTATTGCGGATTAATAATCAATATGTTTATTATATACTGCACATTAGTTCATCTCTGTAGACGTAATGAATCCAACTAAGAAGTAACTTTCTGTTCCAATTAATGTAGGTGGCTCTACTAATACAACATACATACCGGCTTCAACATACCGGGTAACCTTGAAACATGGTTTCAAAATTTACGCATAAATTGACAAAAATAAAAATTGAATTATACACAATAAAAGATAATTATAAAAACTAATGCAACATACGTAAATAAAAAAGTAGATATCATAAACAGATGTATAGATTCCTTGGTATAAACCGGATAACTATAACACAATGCAAAAAAGAAAAAGAAAAGTCTAAAATAAAGAAAGTTAATTAGTTAATAGGTAAAACTGACAGTTTGTGAATGGGTCTTTTATAAGTTCCAGTCTCAGTTTTGACACTAACGACTCTTACCTTAGCGTCAGCACTAGGGAAAACTTCTTGTATACGCCCCAATTTCCACTTCAAAGGTGGAATATTGTCCTCTTTAATGGGAATTAAATCATTTATTTTCAAGTTAGACAGGACTCGCAACCATTTGGGGCGCTGATGTAAGCTGGAAATATACTCGTTAACCCATCTTTTCCAAAAATTCTGGAAAAGGTTTTGAGTCAACTGCCAACGTTTTAAAGGAGATATGTTTTGGTTTAGGAAGTTCTCTTCTGGTATTGAAGAAAGAGAGGTTCCCACAAGAAAATGTCCTGGGGTAAGTGCTGATTGTTCAGCGGGATCGTCCGACACAGGACACACAGGGCCTGATTAACCATTAGGCCCGAGAGGCCTGGGCCTAGGGCCCCCAAATTTCTAGGGGCCCCCACAAACCTAGTTTTTTTCTGTGTTCATGTATATATGTCTCCCGCACAGCTAAAACCTAAGAGAACGAAAATCTGAAATATTTAAAAGTGTGTTTTCATACATAGCTCATGCACTTTCTGCTTTCACCAATCAAAATCACATACATTCATTCCATGTAAAATGCTCCATAAAATATATTAATTAAATTAATATTTCTTCCTAATGTTCAAAGTAAACTGAAGTGAAAGAAAATGAATTAGTATTTTTGTTGCCTACTTGTGGTACGGCTTCTAAACAGTTTCAACTGATCTAGTATGTAAAATTGTAAGTAACAATACAAAAAAACAGATTAAAAAGTTGAAAAAGTGGGAAATGACCATATTAGTAATATAAAGTGTAACACACTCATTCATTATTTGTGTTTGTTTTGAATTGGATTATATTTATCGCGCGTTGAAGTAATCGATTTTAAATTTATTTTAAAGCCATAATGTCAACCCGAAAATATGCTTCTGGTAGTTTTAAAAAAAGAAAGAGAGAAGAGAAAGAAATGAGAAATGTAAGTCTTTTGAAGACAATGAAACCGTTAAATAATTTTTTTTCTGCTCCAAAACTCGCCAACATTGAGGAACGATCTGCCTTAATAGACAAAACTTGTGTTGAAGAAAATAGTTTTAGAGATAATTTGAAAGAAATCTGTGTGGCAAGCTCTTCAAATCTTCATTTAAATAAACCAGATCAAACTTTAAATGAAAATGAAACAGCAACTGTATCTTCAGACGAAAGATTGCCAACCTCTTTAAGCCACAATTTAAAGGTCATTTCAAATCCTGCCACCTCGTCTTCTCTAGATTTACTTGAGGTGTTCGATAGTGATCCTGCAACTTGGACCACAGTAACAAACAAACTGAAGGAACATTTCGTTCGCAGTCCACCTAACCAAAACATTGCTGGTTTAAAATATTCTGGCCGTTTATTTGCTGATAAGTTTCGGACATGCACAGAAAACAACTTTTCACACAAAAAGAGAAATGGAGAAGTAATTGAAAGAAAATGGCTGGTGTATTCTTCGACTGTCAATGCTGTTTTTTGTTATGTGTGTAAATTGTTTGGCAATAACAGCGATTACTTAAGCAGTTGTGGTTTTAAAGATTGGCACAATGTAAATAAAATGTTATGCTCTCATGAGACATCTTTTGCTCACAGGAAGGCTATAAACACTATGGCTCAATTGCGTTTAACTTCTGGTCGGATTGATAACAAAATAATAGAGCAAAATGAAAGTGAAAAAATGTACTGGAGGAAAGTACTTTTCAGAGTTGTAGAAACTTTAAAGTTTATTTCAGTACGTGGGTTGGCAATTTTTTGTGATGATGAAACCTTTGGCTCTAACAAAAATGGCAACTTTTTGGGAATTTTAGAGCTTATAAGCAAATTTGATCCTTTTTTAAAGGAACACCTGAAAAACTATGGAAATAAAGGTAAAGGACATGTTAATTATTTATCGTCCACCACAGTTGATGAAATAATTCAAATTATGGCAAAACAAGTACTAGATAAAATTGTTTCTGCAATAAATAAAACAAAGTACTTTGGAATCATAGTTGATTCTACCCCAGATATTACACACATTGATCAGATGTGTATTGTTGTGCGATATGTAGATGAGCAAAATGAACCTATTGAACGTTTCTTAACTTTTGTTGCTATACATAGCCATGCTGCAGAGCACCTGCATGATACAATTGTGCAATTTTTAACAAATCTAACCATTAATTTGCAAGACTGCAGGGGGCAGTCATATGATAATGCTAGCAACATGGCTGGTAAGTACTCTGGCTTACAATCCAGATTAAAAATAGAGTGCCCCTTGGCTGAGTTTGTGCCCTGCACAGCTCACTCACTAAATTTGGTAGGAGTGAATGCTGCAGAATCATGTGAAGCAGCTGTTTCCTACTTTGGTTTTGTGCAAGCACTATATAATTTTTTTTCAGCTTCCCCTCACAGGTGGGAGTTTTTTACTTCTAAATTCGAACAAAAAGATTTTCTTACTCTCAAATCTTTATCGTGTACAAGGTGGTCTGCAAGTGCTGCTGCCGTTAGGGCCTTAAGAAAAGGATATGCAGTTGTAATAAAGACATTGGAAGATCTGGCTGAAAATTCTAATGAAAAAGCTTCGACGAAACATGAAGCTAAATGTTTACTTAAGAAATGCCAAACTTTTGAAATTGCTTTAATAACCATTATTTGGGATACGTTACTACAGCGCATAAATGCTACAAGTAAAAGTTTGCAGGGTCAAAATTGTACCTTTGAAGTGATAATCCCACTCTATGAATCCTTAGAAGGATTTATTCAGAATGTGAGAGAAAACTTTACTTCTTATGAAAAGGAAGCTGAAAATCTTGTGGGAAATATTTCCTATAAAACTTCAAGAGCTCTTCGAATACCAAAGGCTTTAGATGATTGCACCAGTGAAAGTGTGAATTTGTCCCCAAGAGAAAAATTTTTAACTCAGACACACTATGTCATTTGTGACAATTTGAAATTTCATTTAAGTGAAAGAAAAAAAGCTTACAGCTTTCTCGAAAGAAGGTTTGGATTTCTAACCAATAAGAAACCAGTATGCTTGGAAACAGTAAAGCCATTTCAGGAAGCATACTTTGAAGATGTTGATGATGGACTTTTTGACGAACTTGTGCAATTCAAAGACTTTTTGACTGATAAGTCAAATCCAACTGAAATGTTAAAGACTATACGAATGCTACAGCTAGAAGACACATATCCCAATATTGAAGTAGCGTTAAGGATATTCTTATCTATTCCTGTGTCAAACTGTTCGGGAGAGAGATCATTTTCTTTAATGAAAAGAATTAAGAATCGACTTCGTTCAAGAATGACAAATCGCAGACTGTGTGACTTAGCACTAATGTCAATGGAATGTGATTTGACAGAAAGTCTAAAATTTGAAGATATTTTAAACGATTTCAACACTAAATCAAGAAAAAAACTTACGTAATAAGTGGTACAATATAATTTTTTTTTCTTATTATTTAAGTTTATTGTATATTCATATTTTTTAATTAACAATTTATATAAATTTATTTCATATTGGTTTCCAAGTTTTTGGTAACTTTTTACTCTAAAAATCAAGTTTTCTATTTAGCTTTCAGGAAATGCTGATTACTGATTCTTTTTTATTGAAATATAATTTCTATCGTGACTTTTTCACTGTTAAAATTATGTATTAAATGTATTTGTTTATGGTCACATTTTCAACTTTTTATACTCTATTTGTATGAATTAAATTAAAATTTAACTGTTTTATTTTATATGGATATACATATAGATAATTAATATCTGCCTATTTTGAAATTACAATTATTCACTTATATATCTCTTCTTACTTATATATATTTAAGATAAACTTTTTAAAAGAGGGTTTTTAATTAATTTAAGATCAGATTCATCGGGGCCCCCAATAGTCTAGTGCCTACAGCCCCCAAATTTCTAGATCGGTCCCTGAGGACACAAAGGACGAGAGTTCAAGCAGGATTCGATTTGGGCAATAAGAGTTAAAAACTCTTCAAGGGTCAATTTATGATCACCTATTGTTCTTTTCAAATGCGATTTTGCGGATTTCACAGCAGCTTCCCAAATTCCTCCAAAGTGAGGTGCTGAAGGTGGGTTGAAGTGCTATTTAATTTGTTCCTCGGTAAAATACTGATGGATGGATTCCTCCTTTCGAAAAGATTTAACCACTCGATTAATTTCCTTATTTGCAGCAACAAAATTTGAACCACAGTCGGAAAAAAATTCATTTGGTTTTCCTCTTCGCGCAACAAATCTTTTTAGAGCTACAATAAATGATTCAGCGGATAAATTTTCAACAACTTCGATGTACACCACTTTTGTCGCGAAACACACAAAAATACAAACGTACATTTTAACTGATATGACTCCACGTCCAGATCGCGGGTTCACAAAAAATGGACCTGCATAATCCAGACCAGTCTTGGAAAAAACTCTGGAAGGCGTTACTCTTGAAGGTGGTAATTGAGCCATTTTCTGTGACGCGGTTTTTTCTTTTAATCGAAAGCATTTTATGCATTTCCAGATTTGCCTTTTTATAAATGATCTAGCATTTACTATCCAAAATTCTTTGCGAATAACTGATAATAGTAAAAGTGTTCCAGCATGCAAGAAGAGTCATGATAGTGATTTATAATTAGATTAGTTAAGTGATGATTTTTCGGTAGGAGAATAGGATGTTTTCTTTCATTTGATAATTGCGTATTTTCTAACCTAGCGCCAGCACGGATAAGGCCCTCTTCATCCAAAAACGGATTCAATGAGAGAATCTTACTACTCGAGGAAACTGGTTTGTTATTTTTCAGCTGTTGATATTCGTTTGAAAATTCTTGTTTTTGGACTATTTTAACCAAAAAGTTTCTAGCTAGTTTTATCTCACTACTAGTTAAATAACCACTTATGAGATTGTTCGAAGATTTACAGTTCATTATGAAGAGGAGACACCTAGCTATAATTCTTTATGAAACATTGTAATTGATAGGAAAGTCAATAGGAGTGGTTTCAATCAAACACGATGTCTTTTTGCGTTCTTCTTTGAGAGCGTTTGTTGAGAGAGGGATTTCCTCCAAATGAGATATTTCATCACTTTTCATCCAATGCGGACCTGACCACCATAAATCAAAATTAACTAGTTCATTTGGGGGAAGTCCTCTACTAGCGGAATCAGCAGGGTTTTGACCAGAACTGATATGATTCCAATGTTGAACTGGAAGAATAGACTGAATTTCGGAAATACGATTAGCAGCAAAAATTTGCCAACGTGATGGCTCAGATTTCAACCATGCAAGAACTATAGTTGAGTCCGTAAAAGCGCGTATTGCGTCAATTTTAAGATTCAAGGACTTGAGGACCGTTTGTAAAAGGTGCACTAATAAAACGACTGAACAAAGTTCAAGGCGTGGTATTGATATCGTTTTCAATGGAGCGACGCGTGTTTTAGATATAAGTACTCTAACCTGTTTAGTGGTTATGGTAGTTGATTTTAAGTACATAACGGCAGCGTACGCCTTTTCCGAAGCATCACAGAAATAATAAAGTTCTATTCCAGATGGGAAGTATGGAAGAACTTTTCTAGGTACAGTTAACGTAACTTAAGAAATATCTTCTCGATATTTAATCCACGGCTCTTTAATATCCTGGGACACTGGATCATCCCAAGCCAACTGATGCTTCCATAATTCCTGAATTAGAATTTTAGCCTTTATGATAATAGGGGATAACTATCCCAGTGGATCAAAGATTTTTGACACACAGGACAGGATGGACCTTCTTGTAGGAATTTCATCCTTAAAATCATGACAAAAAGAAATGTTGTAGGTAAACTCATCATGTTTTGGGTCCCATCTTTACCCTAGCACCTTAATAAATTTGGAGTCAGCAGTCTTAAATGGTGTATTGTCAATATTTTTAGGTTGACTAAAAAATTCCAAAACAGAAGGACTATTGGTACACCATTTGTGAAGCTCGAATTTTCCTATTCTCAATAGCTCACTAAGTTCATTTTTTGTTATGGTCGCTTTAAATAAATCTTTAAAAGTTAGCCACTCGGTAATATTACCGCTGAAAAAAGGTAAGGAGATTTTCGGAAGCTTTATAGTTTCACTCGTGTTTTTCTCCAAGTTTGGAGCAGAAAAAACTGACTCATTTCTCGGTTACTCTTTTAGTTTTTTCTCACCACGAAATTTCCATAATATAATTTTTTCTTCATACTCGTTTGCCTTATCTAGTTCGTTATTCAGCTCAGTTTCATCTTCAATAAGATTCTCAACTGCAGAGTTTATTTTTTTAACTCCGTTTCTTTTATTTTTAATAGCCCTAAAGTTTTCAGATAATTCATCAAAATTAATTTCTTCTACTAATAATTTACCTTCTATGTTTTTTCAAATAACCAGTTACTGCTCGTCGTACAGAAGACAGTTTTGTTTTTACTTTTTGGAGTTCTAATTCTTTTGCCATGTTTAATATCTAAAATAGTTCAAATAACTATAAAGTCTACTTACCCCTTCTTCGGGATAAATTTAGAATATATTACCATATGATGCGTTTGTAATCCAATGGAAGGCGTTGATTATTTTTTAATGCGCAACACTATCTTCACGAGCCATGCTGCGGCTCGACTGACCATATTAATATTTTGTCTTTGATTTGCGTTTGCGGGTTTGCGTGGTTCGTATATTACGAGCTCATGAAAATAATGTTGATCGGATTTTATATAAATGACAACTAAAATAATGAATCGCGTATTAATAATCAATATGTTTATTATATACTGCGCATTAGTCCATCTCTGTAGACGCAATGAATCCAACTAAGAAGTAACTTTCTGTTCTAATTAATGTAGGTGGCGCTATTAATACAACATATATACCGGCTTCAACAAATGTATTTGGGCCCTATCGTTTAGAGATTTCAATAAAAAGTATAAAAGCTACTTAGAAACTTTTTACATTTTCAAGATATTCAAACCTTTTCAGTAGGTACCATATACGATTCTAAACAACATTATGAAAAAAAAATTTGTAAATGTTTTTCGCACATGCGCAGTATAAAAGGATTACTCATATCTAGTGCAATTTTTAACGAATTTTTTTCACATTTTAAAAGTATCTTTTCATTATACTACGTTTAACAGTATTGCGTATATATATGTTTATCAGTATTACAGTTCTGCAAGATTGTTCGTTCCCCTTAATGTGTACTTTAAGAATTGTACTGAACATCAAGAAAGTATTAACATGATCAAATTGATATTTAATCTAGAAAGAATAAAAAGTCTGGCATATCACTATTCAAAGTGAGTGCAAAAATACCCAAATCAGTTTCATAGTCATATGAAAAGGTGTTCCTCCCAGTTACCTGTGGCAATCAATGAGTTTCTTCCTCAATAGTGATTCACAAGTGTTTTTTCTCACTTAAATATCTATTAAAATGTTTATTATTTGTTTTTATTAGAAATCTATTAATATATGTCACAGGTGATCATTACAGAACACACTGTATGCAATAAGTTCAAATAAAAGAAGTTTTTAAGGAGAACTATTGAGGGATATCTGTGACTACCATAATACATATTTTATTTCGATAGAATATAAAAGAATTATATCAATTTTTTACGATGTTTACATCTTTACAAAAGGTAAATATTAGCTTAAACTAAATGTTTCTTGTAATGAAAATAAGTATTTTAAAAAGCAATAATTTTAATAGGAATAATGCATTTATGACTCCCTTACGGACTTTTATTATGATAGAATGTAAGTATCACTTTTTCATGGGGTGATGAACACATCATTGCACAAAAAGTAATTAAGTTAGTAATGATGTAAAATAAATGCTTCTAGCAATGGAAAAAAAACATTAAAAAAATAATAAATGTAGCAGAAATAAAAAACTAAATAATGATTTTTAGTTTTCCTCACTATATTTTATTTTATTTTTTTAAAACTTAATAACAACTTAAATAATATTTCACACGGTTTTATTTTCAACTTATTATAAGTTTCAAGTTAACTCCAGGAAATAAAATAATTGCTAAAAATAACATAATAACTTTCAATTGTAGTTCTATTGGTTAGTTCTATTTCTAGTGCAAAAGTTAAAAAGTGTGATAAGTCGAAAAACTCCCATACGTTCAATATTAACACTAGAAAGACTGAAACTTAGTATATACCTATATTGCCCAAAAGCAGTCAAAATGACTGGATTGTAAAAGACTAAATAATGTGTAAAGAAATTTGCTTAAAATTATTTTCTAATATTTTTTATATTATTTACAGTTATTTAACAAGTTATTAGTAAATATTAACAATAAAAAAATTATATGTTGTACAAAATTCGAAGAAATTGTGTCATTATATACATCATTGTTTTTCTAATTGAAATTAAAAGCAGTCAAAATAACTTCCTTAGGCAATCCAGTGTTTAGTTATACTGCACTTCACAACTGGTATAAAGAATAATAAAATGTAAAAATCGAATTAAAACAGTTCTGATTTAACAAATCTAATTGTTAATATCAGGTGAATTAAATCTAACTGTTTTGTCAAAACCGAAGTATATTAAATAAAATTATGCCTTTTTTAAAACATAAATTCTGTAATGGTTAAGTGATCCTAACAATAAGATCTTTTTAAATACCTAAAAAAAGAAATTAATTTTACAACAATTTATTCTTCGCATACTTATAAATTAACTCCCAGATAAACAACACGAGGTTTGAGAATGACACAAAAAGTTACATGAATAAATTTGCTTCATTCATTTAGGTAAAATAAATATATATGACGAAATAAAGCAATTTCATTTAATTTTTAAAAGAACCTATTTTTATAAATTTCTGCAATATTTCTAAGAGAATGAAATTTTAATGAAAAACACCTCTTGTCTAAGTGTTTTGTTTATTTTATTTTATTTTATTGATCGAGGGTAGTTGACGACAACGAATGTCCAATTGCGGTTCAATATAATTTCATTCTTCCATTATATTTATGCGTTATCATCGCTAATCGCAAACGGTCAACCAATGCAGATCCGCTTTTATGCAAACGGGTAATATTTATTTATGGCAAATACTTCTCAATATTTAAAACAAGGCGATTCAAAAATTTCCATCATAAGAAACCGTGTTTAATTTGCAACTTAAGAATTAAATTTATGGTCATAAGGTCCGGGTAAACTAAGCGAACATTGGGAGTCGGAAATTTGGGTCCACTGTTCAACGAAGGTTATAAAACCTAAAGCCTGTACTTCGGTTCAGGGCTCCTGTTCGAAACGAGCTGTTTTTAATTTTCAAAGTCTTGAAGTCTAGATTTAAAAAAACATAAAAAAAAGCAAAATTGTTTAAATTTAAATTTATTATCCCTTTCTGCAATAAAAAAATTCTAAATTATGATTTTTATATTGAACATACAAAAAAGTATTTGGTGAAACAAGAAATTCTAATTATATTCTTCATATAAATATGTATAGATTTTTATTCATAGAATAATTATATCTAATAATGTTTCACAAAAGTATACAAGTAAATATTAAAAATATTATCCCTTTCTGCAATAAAAAAATCCTAAATTATGAATTTTATATAGAACATACTAATAGTATTTTTTGAAACGTGAAATTTTAATTATAATCTTCATATAAATATAGATTCATTAAAATAATTCTGTTTCACAAAATTACGCAAATCAATTATTGATTCCTCAGTAAAAAATAACAATAGCTCTTCAGATCCGCAGTCGACAATAAAGCAAGCAAAAAGTTATGTGATGTTTGACGATATTAAATTCTAAGAGATGTTCTATATAAAATCTTAAATTATGAATTTTATATAGAACTTACTAAAAGTATTTTTTGAAACGTGAGATTTTAATTATAATCTTCATATAAATACAGATTCATTAAAATAATTATGTTTCACAAAAGTATGCAAATCAATTATTGATTCCTCAGTAAAGAATAACAATAGCTCTTCAGACCCGCAGTCAACAATAAAGTAAGCAAAACGTTATGTGAAGAGAAAGTTGGACGATATTAATCTCTAAGAGAGGAATGTTTATTGAGTAAAGGGGAGGCACTACTCTAAAAAAATGAAAAAAATTAAAAACAATGAAAGAAGTAATTTGGTGTTATTTAATTACATTCTATTAAGTTGTTCTAAATAATAATTCATGAAGGACGTGAAGCGAGGAAGAATGTAAGAAGAGTAGAAGTAGATCGTTTCTTAAAGAATAGCACTTCTTTTCTCGAGGAGACATTTCAGCCATGGACGACTGGTAAGAAAGTTCTATTTAATAATCCTTACGCTTTTGACGCATTTCTATTTTTTTTTTCAATCGATTGCGACCATTGATTTGGGAGGGCAAACATTTTCCCTTTCGCAGTAAATTATGTAAGGGGGCTCCCTCTGGCGGCGCTTAAAATCCGAGCTCATTGATCGTCAACAACCAAATGAGATGGCCGCAAAAATCTGTTATCCGCGACCGCCTCGTCCGCCTGCCGCAGGACGGAGGGATCGCCGTCACACTCTTGCTAATGTACTTCGGTAAGTCACACGTGTATAATTTATTTTTTAACATGCTCTCAGTTTTTTGAATAAATTTCTAAAATAATTTAAATAATATTCAGTAAAAAATTAAATGATTAGACGATAAGTTTTTTGCTTTTAAATGATCGGTTTGAATAAATTTCTAACATGTAGCCTTTCAATGAAAATTGAAACCCCTAAAAAGATTTTGAAATTAAATTATTAGTCCTTAAGTCAAACTATTTATTTACAAAGCGTTATGAAAGTTATTTTTATGGATGCATTTAAACTAAATCATTTCATTTGAAATGAAATGATAAGAAATAAAAATAACTGTTTTCACATTGAAACTGTAAGAAAAAAAATGACACATTAAGTTTATTAAATTAGCCCTTTTTCTGAAATTATTTACAAATGGATCGCTTTTAGAAGTGAAAAAACTTTATATGATGCAGAGCAGTTTTATCAAAATGTTTTGAAATGAGAACTCAAAATGAAGCAGGGAAAGAATTCATAAAAATAAATGCACTATTAAAATAAATAAATGAACCACCTATTGTAAGAAAAATTTTCTTTTTAAAGAGCTATGTTCTAAAAAAATCTTTTAGAATTATTTGGTTTTTCTTTCCTCTTTTGCCTCAAGAACTGACTTATTTTACTTCTCTTACCTCAAAGAAACTTTTTTAAGCGTGAATGGTATTGATTGTACTAAAAGAATTACCCCCTATCTATCAACTTATTTATTTTTAAGAAAATACTTTACTGGAAAGAAATAATTATCATTGTGCTATAAATTTCAAATTAATTACAGGTAAATACATTTATTTATTTAATACTTTTGCTTTAGTTTAATTAATTATTTTATTTTAATATATATATATATATATATATATATATATATATATATATATATATATATATATATATATATATATATATATATATATATATATATTAATATATATATATATATATATATATATATATATATATATATATATATATATATATATATATATATATATATATATATATATATATATATATATATATATATATATATATATATATATATATATTATCAATGGATTTTGAATACTCTTCACTTTTCGACATTTTTTAACATGAAGTAAAATAAAGAACGTTTTTGTACTTATTAGACCCTTGTGAAATCTCTTTTAAAAAATAAAAATTTCATTTTCACAATTGCAGTTTTTTTTTGCTGCAACTGATGAATAATTTAGAGTTGTATTACATACAAAAACTAAAACTTTCTGATTTTGTAAAATATCTCTTTTCATTTTTTAACCGTACTATTACTTAGTAATTTGATATATTTTTATAACGCAAATACTTTAAGAGATATTTGTAAAAAAAGCAATAAAATTAAGAGCAATTTAAGTAATTTAAAGTAAAAACATAAATTATCTGTTAGTAACAATTTGAAACAATTCACGTATAGAGAAACAACTTTTTCTATGTGAATGTTTAGATTTGAGAGGTGCATATTAAAAAGATAATATGATAAATGTCAAATAAGTGTAAAAAAAAAATTCTTTTCAAGAAAAATCTGCCTGCTCTTTTCTTATAATTTATGATATTGAGGTCTCGCATGTTTCATTTAACAAACGCTTAGACTATAACTAATTGCTTGATTCAAGAAAGAATATTGGGTCGGCAATGATAAATAAAATAATAATATTATAAAAGAAATCTTCAAAAAAGACATGTGAAACTACGAGAAAACAAAATGGTTATTGGGAAATTCGCTCACTTTGTTAAAGAGAAAATCTACTGAAGAGCTTTTTACGTACTTTAAATCATTCTTTGTGTAGTCATCTTTATTTCAAAGATTCCTTTATGGTTTGAAAATTGCACCAGGAATAAGGATCTGTTATTATAAACATTAATTACCATATATTCGCCATTTAAAGATTTGATGAAGCGCGAAACTCACAGAAATTTGTTAAGTCTATGAATGTTTGCAAGAGAGTATTTTTAAAGAAAACATGTGGATTGAATAATGAAATAAAATTTCTGTTGGATACTTTACGTTAGTTGCGTAGAAACTTTGTTTTAAATATAATAGTATTTTTTGGCATATAATTAAATAAATTTGTTCCTAAATGCTTTAAAATCCTAATATTAAAGCTTTATTGTTTCTTATTTTTTCAAGAGAGATAAAGAAATAAAAAAATTCATTTTCTGTTTAACCTTTACAGTTCTAAATTGATAAATACTTCTTTTTATTCCTCTATGCACCTATTGTTTAAATTGAGTATGTTTAAAATCATTTTTTAATAAAAATTATTCCTAGAAAAACTTTCTCGAAAACAGTAGGTTTATTTAAAAATGTCTAGAAAAAAAATTACGTTATTATGAATTGTTTGTTATAAATACATCGTAATAAACGTTCATGTAGTCATAAATAATATTTACTATTACTGCAGACATTTTTGTTGTTAGTGTACAAGTTATAGAATTGAAGCCAAGTTCTGTTATATATTTATTTAGTTAGTTCGCTTTTTAATGATACATCATCTTTGCGTTATTTCATTTTCACATTTTGAGTTCTTTTATTATTTCTCTTTAAAATCCTCTATGTGGCATCAAATGCTAGAACTGGAAGTATTTAAATTATTTCTTCAGAAGTGGTTTTTTAGAAAGTAATAAATACTTCCCTATTTAGTCACATAAATCGAGGTGAGTTAAAATAATACACTTTTTATATACTTACCATAGTAGTAATTAGTTTCATAAGAATCTCAAAAGAAGTAACTTAAAAGACAACATAAAAATGCAGGTTAATTAAAGCTCAGTTAAAAATACTTACGAAATAGAATTTCCCCCCCGCACAGTTAAGACAACTGTTCAATAACATTAACCGCTTCAAACATTACTAAGAAGCCATTTAGAATTTCTAAAGTAGTGCAATTTTCAGTCATTTTATATATAATTACTGCCCGATGGCTCTTATTTTAAAGAAGATATTAATTATTTTAAAAACGTCTTGTAACGAACTCCAATGAAAAGTTACGTTGAGAAATTCACTCATAAAAGAAACATTTGTATTTGACTTTTGAATACTAAACATTTTGTCCTCCAAATATTCACTTCCTATATTAAACCAATAGAATATAAAACAAAGACTTTTAGCAAAATACAATAAAATCTTTAATTTCTGTTTTTAATGTCTTTATTTAATTTAAAGCATTTTAGTTAAAAGATTCAAGGAATTAGATGCTCTGTAGAAAAATAAAATAATGTTCGAAAAAAAGCCTGACATACTTTTCATAATTATATGAATTTTAAAGGACATGCTCGGATTAAATTAAACATTGAAAATGCTAAATAACAATGGATATTTTTAAATGTTCATTTCCAAATGTTCGATTTTGTCCTAAAAAGGACATTATTTGATAAACTATTTGCTGTTAAATTACCTCTTATATTATTGCTTACAATTTTCAAATATATTATACTTGTTTACTATTATTTAAGGGATCTAAGTGGTTTTGATTTCATAGAGAAAACATCGAATTTGATTTCATCAGTGCTTTTTTCTCTTATAACTTATCTAAAATAACAAGTATTCTGAATTTTTCGCTGGAGATATTATTAATATGAAAATACTTTGGTGCAACAAAAATGAAAAAAATTATTATTCAATTTTCTTAATAGTTTTCAAAAATAAGAAAAAGGAATAAAATTTGTAAGAAAAAAAAACATTTCCGGCAGGCATGGACAGGTTAATGACTTGAAGAGACTCTTAATAATGGTCAAATATGCATTTTTTAAAATTATACTAGATCAAAGAAATTGAAATATAAGAAGTATTTTTAAATTTTTTAAAAAAAGTTAATTTTTTTCGGATATTATGTAAAAAACTATTTCTCACTAAAAATATATATAATATTTACCAATTTCAAGTGCCATTATGAATTTAAGTAACATGCTATTCTTAAACAAATTACCAAGTTTTAACTTCATAGGTTTATCCAGTAATCTTACCTGCCATGTAAAACGATTTGAATTGAGAAAAACTGATATAAACAGCAAACTTTGTATAAATAACTTTAAACGATATACGGAGTTTGCAAACAATTGCAATTTAAAAAATGGGTGCATTATTTTTTGTTTCATTGAGTGGCTTTTAGAATTTTTACTAAAGTTTTATGACTATCATTCCATACTTGATGTCAAATTGCTGAGAATAAACAAGCCATATTTTTTTTATTCTTTTTATATCGAAAAGTTTGCTTGGAAAACACCTAAATCCCTTAATTTATAACAATCATACATCACTAGAAATGAGAAATATTTTGTTCAAAACCACTATTCAATAAACGTCTGAAATTGTCCAGAAATAATTTATTTTTCTATTTCCATAATTTTGATTAAGAAAAGTTATGTTGTGCGGTGATTGCGCTAATGGTTTTCTAAATAGTGAACTGCGCTTCCCCTTGAGAAGGGTTGGTGAACTACTCTAAAAGCAACCCATTCCTCTTTCAATCATGCACAGTATATATCTTGCCAACAATGTAAGCCAGAAAGAAGGATGCAGTGGAAGAGACAATTAGAATTAAAGTTATTAAACTCCGTGGTTAAATTTTATGTATAACCACAACCCGGTATACATTTTCTCGGAATAAAGTTAACATCATCATAGTTGGTCTTTCTCTGAAGATTTCTCGATAATCACTTTCAATTCTTTTCATTAATTGCAAGAAAAGCTTTCTTGTTCCTTTATAAAGCATTGTATTTTCATCACTCATTTGAACCACCATAATATCTGGTTTTGCTTATAAATCTTGTACAGTTCAAATCTCCAGTTATTGTTTTCATTTTCACCACCAAGTATACTCCGCAAAATCTTTCTTTCAAATATTCCTCCAGTTTTGTCACTGTCCAAGCCTCAGAAGCCAAGACTGGCTTCACAAGAGTTTTGTAGATTAAGAACTTTGTTTTTTCAGTTCTCATTTATATTTCTACAGTACACTCTACACTGATTCTTTAAATGCATAATACTTAAAAGAAAATAGTACCAGTGAACATATTATAATCTAGTTGCAATCCGGGCATAAATTGGCATAATATGTTTCGATACATTGCTTTCGGCCAGGTAGAGTGGTTATATATATATATCGCATGTTGATTAGAAGAGGTGTTTCTTGAAGCCTTTGCTAAGTTATCGCTCACACAAACTAGAATTCACATACTGTTAGAAGTCAGGTTTATAATTAAAGCCATTACAGATCGACAATTACTCATGTTTGGCGTTTTGAAAATACGGTGATCATTATCTAAGGTAGTGTTTTGCCTAGATTATCTATCAAAGTTTCGTAAAAAGAAAAAGGCCTTTGAAGAATATATATATATATATATATTTGAGTGCTCCTCACACTATTGTATTGATATATTTTGCTTTGGCTATATTGATACAATATTAGAAAGCACTCCTTTTTGCGGATATAATCGTGTAATCAGATGAAAAGATTATGTCTTTTATTTTCCGGATTTTTATTATTTTTTTCTTTTTCCCATTTTTCATTGTTTTGTAATTTTCTCCATATTTTCTCTACATTTTGATATATATATATATATATATATATATATATATATATATATATATATATATATATATATATACATACACTATTCTACATCAATGGAAGGGATAATTTCAGTTTTTGATATTTTATAGAAGGATTTTTTTAGAGGACTATTTTGTAACTTTAGAAGTGCGATACTTTGCAATAAAGTTTGAAGCCTTCAGAGGTTTGTAACCGACAAGAATTTACAGAGGACAACAAGTTTTTTTGAGCACCCTATGCAAGAAATTCAAGTCATAAGTTTGTAACTTGTATCAATTATTTTGAATGCTATTTGCAATAACTGTATAAATTTTACTTCATCTAGCTTAAACATTTATAGAAATATTAATATTTTTTTAAAAAAAAATTTGTTTGACTTATGTTTCTTTGCTATATAAGTATTTAGTAAAATAAAACAAAATTTTTGAAGCAATTTAAAATTAATTACAAAACTATGGTTTAAAATTTTAAATGTGCAAGATATGAATATTTAAAATAGTAATTCGCACTGCGCATGCGTGGAAAAAATTAGCACTTATTTTTTCAGAGATTTGTAGTAAGAATAATGGGGGGGAGGGGAAATTTGTGGAATTATAAAATTTGTGGAAATAATGTATTGCAAATTGCACTACTTTATAATAACCGGACAGCAAGAACAAAATTATATAAGGGGAAAACTCTTTATTGTTTTATACTTTCTATTAAAAAGAACAAAAACTACTTAGAAATGTTTGTAAAAACTTTTTCACGTTTTTAAGTATTTAAATCAAACTCTGATCATTATTTGCCAAATACGCCAATGCAATTTTTTTCCGCGTATTCACGTTTTTTCCACGTACTAAAAAACTACTTTAAATCTTGCGTATTTGTTTAAACAATTTTTTTTTTCAAATTTCGAAACAATAATTTTTTTTAATAATTTTAATTTGCTTCAAAAATTTAGTTCATCTTACTGAACATTTTCAAGGTTATAGAAAAAAAACATAAGACAAAAAAAGTAGTTTTTTATAAAAATGTTCGCAGTTATTGCAAATAAGAGTCAAAGTAATCGATACAACTTACAAACTTATAACCTGATTTTTTGCATAGGATTCAGAAATACTTGTTTTACTTCTCAAGCCCCTAAAAGTTTGAAACTTTATGGCAAAGTATGAAACAATGCATGAACTTCTAAAAGAAATTTTAAAATAGTCCTCTAAGTATTTGTTGAAGAATTCAAAAAAATATTAAAAACTGAAGTAGGAAAGTGTATAATATATTGGCCAAAGAAGTTATTCGCCCTGCGCTAGTATCACATGTTTTGCTAGCATGTCCTGGGGTTTCTCGTGGGTGAACAGAGAATCCATCTAACACCAGAATAATCAAGTAACACATAAATTAAATTGCATAAAATTCTGTTAATTAGTGAGGCCTAGAACGACAAATGAATATTTGAACATGAAATGTCGCAAATCTTTACAAATTTACGAAGCCATCAGATTAATGTCACTTGGAAATCATGTTGGCTTTAAGTAATTCATTGCGTAAACTTATTATTTCGTACGCTTTTTTTTTTTTTTTTGATCTGTATTTGATGAGGTACCTGCCCGCGGTAACGGGCACCTGACCTCTTCATCTGAAAATGCGCCCTAAGGCAACTATGTACTATTTCGTACGGTGAAATAAATGTGACCCTAAAATCTAAAAATTAAATAAATAGTGGTAACAAGGTTTTCAAAGTTATTCACTGGGGAAATTTGTCAACTCACGCGGATAAATAAATCTCACCCCAGATTGAAAAAAATAAATAAAAAAATGGTAGCGATATTTTTTTTAAGAGTTGTTCATTGCGTGCGTCAATTAATCAACCGCACTATGAAGCAATTTTTACTCCAGATTAATAATATAATAAAAAAATTAAGATTTTTCTTATTCAAATGAAAACTAGGAAAAACTAGGTATTTCTCTACTTTATTTTCTAGCTGCTTGAATTTAAATGGACGATTTTCTCTTAACATTCCGATTATTTATTTATTTTTTATTCATTTAAATCGTTCAAATACCAAACTTGATGTTTCCACGCAATCGCCCCCGTATTCAAATATTCCGCATCTATTGAATTATTAAAAGCGATAAATAGATTGTAGTATAATTATTTTATTGTAGCTTTTATCATAAAAAATTATTCATTGTGCGATTACCGTGATAAATAGTTAATTTAAAGCTTTGAATCTGTAAATATGTAATTATTGTTTTTTAAAGATTAAGTGTTAGATTACATAATAAGGAATTACTTAATATACCCATTAATATAGTATCTTTCGTTCATATATTACTTTATATATCATTGCAATAAGAAAATAGGGCTCTATTTGTTGCCGATAGAAAGTTTTATTTCCATATTTCTACAGCCTTGTTGTTGTCTCGGACAGATTTTATTAAAAAGATAATTAGTAGCATTAACACGATTCACATTTATGTAAATCGTTTGTAGTCATGAATTATTTACGATACTTTAATTTAAAGTGCGTTTAAGTTTAAACATAGAACCACTTTTATCGAGTATTGAACTTTAATATGCAATTATCTGTTATATGTAATTTAAAGGCAGTCTACAGAATGTAATGCTCAGAGAGTTTCTTTTGCTGACAGAATGCATCATGCCGTACAATAAAGTTCAAACAACAGCAATATGGCCTAATAAAAATGTTTCGAGTTAAGTTTTCTCTTTAGTACGTAGCTTATTTATTTATTATTTTTTTAGCAGAATTTACGGAATCACACTATCTTCATAAATCTAAATTCAGACAAAGATTATTAGTGTAAAAATTCAGGTTAATCAAATGTAGCAAAATTTGCAAATATGAGGTCCTTAAAATTTATGCGTAAAAACTTTTTGTCGTCTAAATTAAATTTATACAATGATACTAAAAAATGGTCACATCGGCCATATCAACCTTCATCTATGGACCCCGCCATAGAATCTATCTTATATACTAGTGAATTGAAATTACATTAGGAACACTACAGTACTCCTCCACCAGAATTATAGAATTCGATGAACCACTAGTTGATTCATTGCTGTTTTGTGAGAAGCCGGGAGAGCTGTATTAAGATCACCGTATTTTCATGGTCGCTCCTGTGTTGCCATTAGCAGTCGAGTGTATGCGGGGACATAATGCACTCCAAAACATTTTCGATTCGATGCCCTAGTTAATACGGTCGCAAATATTTATCTAAGATTTCTTAGTCATTGACCAATTTGTCCAATACAGCCCCATATTATTAGACGCACGATAAGATTCTATGTAAAACTATAATTATAAGGTGATACTCTACAGCTGTATTGTTTGTACCCGGATGAAACCGGTTTGTATTTGTTTACGCTCCTGTATCAATTGATCAACATTGTAAATCAATACGTTAAAAATAAATACAAATAGGAAGCATATCAAAAATATCCCGAAAAAAAAGGCATTACATGTATGTTTAAATATAAAAGTATCGCGTATAAACTCGTGCAAATCGTGTAATTATTAAACAATTACAGCGCGTCTCGTAATTTGATGTAATTATTTTAATATACTAATATAATGCTCGATATAATAAATATTCTATATTTATATAATGTATCGTCGAATTTATCCTATCGTCAAATTTATATTATATATGGTCAAATTGAACCAATCGATACACTAACGTAAACAAGTGCAAACCGGTTTCAGTCTCATAAAAGCAGTAAAGCTGTATAGGATCACCTGATAATTAAGATTTAGCGTAGAACCTTAGAGTGCGTCTCATAATATGGCCAGGGTTTGAAGGCTCAATTTCGCACTTTCAAGATTATGAAAATATGTCGGTTTGTTTACACGACTGACGAAATGTGAGTTTTTCTTGTACCGTAGGAAACCGATTATCCGGAACGATCGGGACCATCGCTATTCCGGATAACTGATTTTTCCGGTTTTCTGAATCGCTACAAAAAGTCGTTTTTTTATTGTTAAACCCAACTAAAAACAAAAATATTTGGAAATAATCTTGATAAACGAAGTAATACACTAATGATTATTTCCAAAATGATGCTAGGGTAAACATCTTTCAAAAAAGAAAGAAAAATTCTAAAATCTTATGAGGAAAAAAAAATTTTTTTTTTTAAAAATAGCGGGAAAATTTATCGAATTTCGTTCCGGTTTTTTGGTTTTCCGGTTTTCTGATTTCCGGATAACGGGTTCTGTACGTATTATATAAACAAACTGGTCATAGCTTTTTTACTGGTTGATATCGATTGGGCTTGATCTTCTTCACTTTTACAAACTGTTATAAAAAGCAAGCATGTTTTTAGTTGTACAGTGTTCTCCCTAAGAGTTTTTAAAAAAGCGGTTGATCCTCATAAATGCGCTGCCCTTTTTTTAAAAACAAGCCCTTAAAAATAATGCCTTTTTATTCTTATTTCATTCAGAAAAAATAATGTTTAAATAATAATTACACATCTGTGTTTATAGGTTTAATTCTGATTAATATTACAAATATTTACTTTGTTAGTCTTTTTTTCAAGGAGAGTATATTAATGGATTTTTCATGTGATTTTAAATTTTGAAATTACTTTTTCAATAAATACTTCTTTTTTTTAATAGCAAGTGAACTTTAAAACATTTTTTTTCTTCTTCTTAATTTTCAGTTTAAATTATAAGAAAAAGCTTTCAAGTGCTTATCAATTAATAATTTCTTTTGTTTAAAAAAAAATATGCTCAGAGATAGTCATATGCCCTTAATTATTTTTTATAAACTACAAATTGTTCTTTTTTTTGATAATTGTAAGAAATACTTTTTTAAAAATATACATAAAATAGTAAGAGAGGATTACATAATATTTCACAATTTTTAAGGTGTTAAAAATGAATTTCAAAATTCCCTTTTCTGTTCACCCTTTTTTATTCTTAGCGAGAACTCTGAAAGATTTACATAAATATGTCAACTGTGTAAAATAATTTTAGAACGTGTCCTTAATTGGAATTTTTTGTCTTTGCTGTGTGCATTTTTGATGATTTAATTTTTAAAAAAAATATTGTATATAGGAAACCTTCTTGCTTTATATTGCATCGTAAGAGTAACGATTCTTATGTGTATCATATCTAACTGTAAATATATAACTTAGTGTTACTAAATAACAAACATGGGATGTAAAAGAAGATAGTGGAACACAAACACCACTTTAATGAAAGTAATTGCATAATGAAACATCACTTAGAAATGCTTCTTACATAACTTGGTGTAAAGTTCTAATTTTTATTAAACTTCATTATTTTAGTAAGCTATAATAGACATAAGAGTAGCTAAAGTAATACATTTACGAAGCATTTAAGTAATATTTTTCAAAACTAGTTTGTTTATCATACATATACAGTCCCTGGCCAAATTATTTGACGCACTTTGAGTAAACTCTTGAACTGGGTTCGAATACAGTGTACCTGTCCGGACACTTCACACTTTCATCTGAGATGATGCCCGTAGGAGCCTAGAACAATGTCTTTGTAAAAAGAGAAATGCCACAAGTAAATTGTGGTCGTATTGGGTGGGTGTAGGCTTGAAGGTGCTTTTATGACTTATCTGCTAGTAGGGATTTGAGAAGGTTCAGGAGTTTCTGATCCTTTAGCAGCTGTTGCAGTTCTTTGAAGATGAACAGGAATCTGGTGGCTTTATCCGAGGTGTTCTTGGGCTGGGCTGAACCTCTAGGTTGTCTTTTAGGTCTTGCACCGCAGCCAGAGAAACAGGCTGGGTGCTCACCGTCACAGTTGATGCACTTTGCCGGCTCGCATATCGGTTTTGTACACAGATAGGTGAAATGCGCATTGGCGCATTTCATGCATGCCGGTTCAGCATTACAAGACTTCTGCGTATGTCCGTATTTTTGGCAGCGGTAACATTGTATCTCGTGGCGGCCGCCGCGAAATCTTTCGATCTGCACAGGAGTGTTCAGGAGTTGTACAACATTGTAGATCTTGATTTTTTGTACTATCTTTAAGGATAACTATGAAGAAGGAGAGGAGCTTGTACTATTGGCCCCGCCTCTTTTTCATCTGCTCAGTTCTGATTGGATGAAGTCCACTATCCTGTAAGTCTCTTTCGATGGCTGGGATTTCAGTATCGGGTTTGAGTCTTTCAGCATCGGATGAGAATTTTGAGTTTTCTACTGGATTGTAGATTCTCTATCTGTTTGGGAATAGCAGGGGAAGCTCCATCTGTATATTTTGTTTCAGTTGTAGCTTCTTTCTGAGTAGTAGAAGTGTAAATTTTGTCCAGCTTTTCTTGAGCATGGGGGGAGATCCTTTTACTTTTCTTCTTTCGTTTCTTGTTCGGAGGTTCTATCGAGACGGACTCTTCCGATTTTTGTAGTGTCTTTTCAGTCTCTGGCTCATGTACTGTCTCCATGCTGACTGAGTCTGCCACTGTGTCCGAAGTATCATCAGCTTTCACAGGATCGGAGGGCAGTGCTGTATCTGGGGTCTCTGCAGGCATAATGGTGTCTATTGTCGTTTCTGATTCAGAAGTCATTACTGTTTCTATTGCATTGTCCTCAGGGAAAAGCTCTATCCTTCTTTCCTGGTAGGCTTGAAGTAGCATCACACTTTCTAAGTTTCCTTTTTCAACCATCCTCTTATGATGGGCGACAGTATCATCAATAAAATCCTTCTTATCAAACTGTTTAGCTTGATTTCTGCCGTAAATAAGTCGTTCCTCATCTGTTTTCAGGTCCCATAAACGTACAATCTTTCGTTGCTCGGGCCTTTCGGGGAGTCGCTTTCCACCTCATCCGTATCTGTGATAAGTAACCATGGTAGTGCTGAGCTTGGTTATAAAAGTAAAATCTTAATTATCAGAGGATGCTTCATAGCTTTATTGTTTTTGTTTTTTTTAGACTGAAACCAGTTTGCGCTTGTTTACGTTCAATTGGTTAAATTAGACGACATGGAATATAAATTTAACGATATGATACATTAGGCGATATATTATATAAATATAGAACATTTATTATATCGAGCATTATATTAGTATATTATAGTAATTAGATCAAATTATGAGACGCGCTGTAGTTTTTTAATAATGACATGATTTGCGCGCGTTTTTGAGGGATACTTTTATATTTAAACATACATGTCATGGGTTTTTATGCGGGAGATTTTTTATATATACTTTCTATTTATATTTATTTTTAACGAATTGCATTACAATGTTAACCAATTGATACAGGAGCTTAAACAAATGCATCCGAGTAAAAACAATACATCTGTATAGTATCACCTGATAATTATAATTTTTCATGGAATAATATGGCCAAGTATTCATTTTTTTATTATTTTGGAAACCATACATGCTTGATAAGTGCTGACATCTAGCTTAAAATAAATCGCTATAAAAAATTATCTCGTTAAAATCTATTGCTAAACACATTCCAAATATTCTGCCATCTGGTCAATAGATACAAAACTAAACATGATTCCTGAATTGTTTCAATATTTTTGGAACGTTACTTTCCAAAATGAATATATAATAATTAAATGAGCTATTTTTTTCTCAACCTGTTAAACACTGATTTAACCAGTTTAGATGGCTGGTTATTTTGTTTCACACTATATAATTGATTGAAGCATTATTTCGTTACTTTTTATGGTTCAAAGTGTAATTTTGTTTCTACCATGTAATTGATTGAAGTATTTCTTCCTAGTATCCCATAAATGCTCAATTAGTGACCGTTGAAAGATAGAGCCATAAAAATGGGCTATGGTTGGTTAGCTTAGTTTCTGCAGTCTGTAAACTGCTGTAAACTATGAAGACTGGGGTTTTGTTTAAAGTTGGCATTTATAAACAGCCTCTCAATGTTAGCCATGTGCTTTGAATGAATATAAAATCATTACTTATATAAACCCTGAGATTATTTTTTGATATGCACTCAATTTTGTTTATTGTTGAGTCAAAAAACTGTGCCTTCATGGGGATATTATATAGGGAAAAGATTTTTGAAATGTGTGTATGTATGTCCTTAGATGCCATAAAATTTACTTTCATGCAAAAATATAATCTTTTCTAAAATTTCATTCTTTTGCAAAGAGATGAAAGGTTTCTTCCATGAAAATTGTGGTTTTTTTTTTCTCATCTTTTTGGAATCTCTTAGTGATATAGTTGTTAGTATTGGTTTTATTTTTACAGAACTGACTGCAAGGTGAGATAAAATACATATAAATAAAGTTATTTTTACTGAACCATATAAAGAAAGAATATTTTATTTATTAAGCAAATTTTACACTATTTCTTCAAATTAAATTAGCTTCTAAATAAAATATGCGTGAAGGAGAAAGAGAATATTAATACGAAATCGAACTACGCTTAACCTAACAGAAGTGAACAGAAATTATACACTATAAACTTTTGAAATACAATTAACAGAAGTTAAAATGCATTAAAAAACCTTATTATACAGCTGAAAACAAATTTACATATTTTATTGGCAAATTTATGTTTCTGTAAATGTATAGTAGCATGGAAGATAGCAAAAAACTCACTTATATTGAAATGTAAACAATCCATCTACGATATCCAAAGCACGCTAACGTTTACGAAATTAAAATAATTCAAGTATGTTGTAAATTCATATATTGGTATAAACTTTTTCTATAATAAGTGCACACTGTATTCGAAAGCTCAATTTGGTGTTTACTTTAAATAAAGTGCTCCTTTACACAATTTTTGGTTTGTTCATCATCTTATTCGGAAAGGTTTTACAGTCTTTTAAAAAAATAATATTGTCCTGATTTTTGTTTTTTATCCTGATATTCTTTATTTTTGCGTGTCTTCAGATTATCTTATTTTCTACGACAATTTTAAAATAAAGAATTGAAAGATTTTCGATCCAACATTTTTTTTATTTTGCTTAGCCTCTTTCCTTACCACTTTTTTTGTAAAAAAAAAGTATAAAAAAATCAAAATATTTTTTACTTTATCAATAAGTACAAGGATTTAAAACAAAACGTAATACGCAAGATTTAAGTTGAAATTTAAATTTCTTTTAATGTCTAAGTAACATTTAATTTACCATCAGTCTTCTATCCCGAGTTATCTTGGGCAAATAAAAATGAAATTTCTATTTAATGATCGTAAACTATTTTGAGTAGTTCAAAGCTCTTGATATTCGGAAAGAAACTTTCTCTTCTAAACAAAGTAATTTTGAATTTACAAAAACATTTTTATATTATTGTACAACAAAACTTTATTGTACTTAAATGGAGACACTTTGTTTTTTCTCATTTTTTAAAAGTAGTTTGGTATCCAAAAAATTTATTGATTGCTTTTTACAACCCACTAACAGACCTTTTTCATTGTTTTTGCAAACTTACTCAAATTTTATAACGGAAATATAACAATTTTACATAATTGTTTTTACAATTTATTAGACGCACTATAAGAAAATCTTAATTATCAGCTGTACAACTTTATTGTTTTTATGTGACCGGGTTGAACTTATTTACGTTCCAGTATCAGTTGGATGAATTAGACGATATATAATATAAATTAGACGACATATTATATAAATATAGATTATTCATTATATCACGTATTATATTAATATATTATAACAATTAAATCAAATTATTAGACGCACCGTATTGTTTTAATAATTACACGTTTTTGCACTAGTTTATAGGCAATACTTTTATATTTAAACATGTATGTAATAGGTTTTCATTCGGGAGATTTTGTTATATAATTCCTATTTGTATTTATTTTTAACATATTGCATTATAATGTTAACCAATTGATACACGAACATAAACAATAATTTCAACTGTGGGAAAAAAATATAGCTGTATAGTATCACCTGATAATTAAGATTTTGCATAGAATCTTATAGTGAGTCTAATAATTTTGCCAAGAACTGTAAGCTGTAATAAAATATTATTTATATTTTAACCGTGTTCATTTTTATTAATTTGATACTTTTGAAATATGTCATTAAAAACTTGAAAAGTGTCTACAATATCTCTTTGTAATTTAATTAGACAATGCATAGAATTAGTGATAGTACCGTTTCGTTTAATCTCATAATTCTCAGAAATTATTTTACGGAGAACATTTTTATTTTTCAAATTATGACTGCGATAAAATAAAAATTATTTTCGTTTTTTAATGTATGGGAAAAATTATATCAAGTCTGCAAGTTATTTTCCTATCTACGACTGCAAGACGGAAAATCCGAAGAGGTGACCAGGCTTCGACCACGTGAAAACATCCTCAATGTTTGGATCTTTTAAATCAGGGCTGTCCAACTGGAGGCCAGCGGGCCGCATGCGGCCCTCTCACACATATTGTGCTGCCCGCCAACTTTTTATTCAGGCTGATCGGCCTTAGTTTTCCCATAAAAATGTAAGCAAACTGTTTCATAATCCTTCTGTTCCATTGTTTTATAATTAATAATTAAACTATTAATTGTTATTGTATAAGAGATAAGAGGTTATTTTTCAACTTTTTCAAACTGCGGCCCGCCAGGTGATCAGTGACCGGAATTCTGGCCCGTTGGCTCTTCGCAGTTGGACAGCCCTGTTTTAAATCCCCTTGTCATTCCCGTGGTCATGATTTTTCTCTCCATAAATCACAAATGTGGGTTCCCTTGCCTTCTGGGTTAGGTTTAAAATTACAAGGCTACAGATTAATAGCCGCTTGTTATGAAATAAAATAGTTTCTTCAAAACATCTTAGAATGTCTTCTATATTTATAAGGAGAAATATGGTAAACAATTGTCAAAGAAAGTTTACTCCTTTTAAACAATTTTTTTCTTCTTCCCTAAGACCACCCTGAACATGTATTTTTAGTAGTGGTTCACATATGAGGAGCAAATATTGCTAAATAAATCCTAGTTCCAGAAAATTAAAATAACCAAGATTTTTTTAACAGTTATAATAAAATGCATGTAGGACCATTTCTTGTCCAAGAAAATGTGAATAGCTTAAAATTAAGAATAGTAAAAGTTTATCTGACCGAAGAACTAGCCATAAATGAAATGACTTTATGACTAGCTTTTTATCACCTCTGTTTCACTTTCAGGCTCGATTTTTAAAATCTTAATCAAAAACCTCAAATGGTGGTTAATCTTTAAGTGAGGAAAAGTTTTGACAAATTACAGTAAAGGAAGCGCATCTAATAAACTTCGAAACTTCGAATAATCGTCCTTTTCCTTACGCAACTAAACCAATCCTTATTGCCTTTTTGTATCATCACATTTGGATAACATTTGTATTTTTTCGCCGGTTAAATATTAATTTGTGATTCCGAATGTACATAGTTTTGATAAGCATTCGAAAAATACACAGGCAAGGTTGTCTTTATCGATTGCCATTTATAAAATTTGAATGCAAACCCCGCTATAGTGAACCTTCAAGGGACCGAAATTTCGGTTTATTGTAACCGGGACTTCACTATAACCGTGAACAATTTAATTTAATAGTTCCCCCCTTTTATTACACATTCTTCAACTAAATGACCAGTGAAATGAAATGAAGTAACAAAACTGCTCATCATCAGATATGGAAACACTTCTCAAATTTTTTTTCCTAAACTTATGTTATTCCGCTCAGCCATTTGAGAATATAAAAGTAGCATTAACAAATTCATCGGCTTTGACTTGGAACATTTGGAAGATTCTTTGAATGCTGAATCAATTCGATAATGCTATTCAATAATGACGCAATGCTTATTGCTACATTCCACGGTAATTTAAAAATAGGTATACGTATTTATTTTGAAGTAGAAATTTCAAAATTATTGCAAAAAAAATAAAAAATTTAATCAGTCGAAGACAGAAAATAGTTCCTAATATTCAACTTCCTCTCTTTTTTGGTTCACTATATCCACAATAAATACCATTATAAGTGTGTAGCAAGGCATGGGAGCAAACATTTTGTTCACTATAAACCGTGTTCGCTATAGCGGGGTTTAACTGTATTTTAATAATTATATTGTTTAGCGGTTTTTGACCTCACTGCCCTCTTGACATTGTATTTACAACACATTAAATTTGTTATTTTGGATATTTCTACTTTATCAAAAAGAAAGCAATTTAAAAAGAAACTTAACTTTAATCTAAAAGTATAGCTTTGAGTAAATAATCTTAACAATGTTTATTTTAATTATTGTTAAAACTTTAGGGATCTTAAATTATAATTAATTTTTGAGCAATATTCCAATGATGTTTAAAAAGTGCTTCAAAGACATTATAATTTAATTTTTCATAGAAAAAAATTATTTTATTATGTTGGATATTTGTTTTATAAAGTAGTTTGATAAATCAATATCAGATGAGCAGAAAACATTTACGTACAACTGATATCGATTAATAAAATTCTATTAGGAATCAGCGTTTTGAATTAAAGCGGGTAAAAGCATTGTTTTTCCTAAATTCTTTCAAGCATAATAGTAATCAAATTTATTCTATAAATGTGGAAAAAAATTGCCAATAAACTTTGTAAATCTAATTCAGTAAATTAAAAATGTTCATTATTAATATATGAGTTCAATCATTATAGGTTAACTCCACTCATATAATATTATTAAAAAATTTATTATTTTTTTTTAATTTGTAAAACACAAAATTATATATCACAAAATTTACATTGAAATTTCAAGATATGTTCCACAAGTATATTAAAATTAATAAAATATATTTTGGGGTGATTTGAGACATTTTTGAAATCGATTTCAAAATAAAATTGTTCAAATCAACATTCATTCTTGTCTTACATATGTTTTAATAGTTAGCATCAAGATTGAATTAAAATTTAGTCTCTTATAAGTCATCATTAAACTGAAAAATACATTATCAGGTAATAATTGATCGGAAAATGTTTCAGAAATGATTATTTTACTACCACGTGTAAACTTTTTAAACTTAAGACATCATGACTCAAATATGGTTCGCAGATTCACTTTGTATATGACAAGTAGTTAATAAAAATTTTACTAATTTACTTTAAACAGTTGATAACAGAAACACAAAAAATAATCACTCTTTTAAAATCCAAAAATCTCACAAATTAATCTTTTACCTTATGATAGTTTTCTTTTTAAATGATTATTATACGTGAACCCAATAATAAAATAGATCTGATTTTCTGAGATAATAACTGATCAGATAATAATTACAGGTAGCAATATTACAGGTAATAATTGATGAGAAAATGTTACAGAAATGATTTTTTTACTACCACGTGTAAACTTTTTAAACTTAGACATCATGGCTCAAATATGGTTCGCAGATTTAGTTTGTATATGACAAACAGTTAATAAAATTTTACTAATTTACTTTAAGCAGTTGATAGCAGAAACACAAAAAATAATCACTTTTTTAAAATCCAAAAATCTTAAAAATTATTCTTTTACCTTAAGATAGTTTTCTTTTTAAATGATTATTATACGTGAACCCAATAATAAAATAGATCTCATTTTCTGAGTAATTTCGAAATTTATCTAGTTTGATGAAATTCACTAAAACACTTCTCTTGGATAACACAAAACAATTAATTTATACTGGAAAATTTAAAAAAAAGATATCTTCTTGATTTACTGTAAAAGGCATTTTACATTTCGGAAATGTTAACCGCTTTCCTTACTATCCCTATTATCCCGAATTAACAAAAACAAAATAAGCAAATATCCCGAATAAGCAAAACAAAAAATAATAATAATCCACTGTGATTGGAAGTTTGCCAATATTTGTTTGGGAATTTTGCTATTTGTGGGACTGCAGACGTATTGTGTACAATTGTATTTTGTACGATGGTTGATGAATTTACAAAAAGAGTAAAAAAGAGTAAAAAGAGTAAAAAAATGGCGTTTGCGAGCGAAAGTGAAAGCAATGAAGATGATTTTTCAGATTATGAAGATGTGAACATATACAAAGACTTATATTTTACTTTTTTCAATTGTCCGAGATAATTTGGGATAGTAAACTGATGATAAATTAAATATTTTTTACACGTAAAAAAATTAAAATTTAAAATAAACATGTGTATTATGTTTTATTTTAGTTCCTTGTATTTACTAATGAAAAACAATGTTAATCAAAAAAATAAGTAAAGGAATCGGTTAAAAAGAACAGTAAATTTTTGTTAAAAATTTGTAGAAAATAAATTGTTTGAGAAAGTCTCTTTATCAAAACTATTTTTGAACAACAAAATAAGTCGAGAGGCTACAAAATTGCCTCGAATTTGAAATCTTTTTAATTTAATATATGATTCACGAAAATGTTTCATAGCATAAAACTAACAATCATAGTTCTGTCAAAACATTTTTGTTTTAAGATTTTTGATAAATTCGTAAATAAATGAAGTTTTGTTTTCTTGCGTGTTTAACGAAGGCATCCAAATGAAAAGTTTAAAGAAAACAATGATTCTGATTTAAAGAATTAAATAAAAGGAAAACAAAGAAGAAAATAAATTTTCTTTGAGAGAATAAACAAAGCCTAACTCAGAATGACAAATTATTCACCGTTGGTTGATCTTGTGACATCTTACTCGAACAATGGGTACTTTTTTATCCAAAACAATTCAACCCAATTTAATAATTATCAAAGCAAATAATTAATCCAGCTTTTCAATAAAGAATTTTTTTTTAATTTCAGTTTAACCCTACTATAATGAACTTGGGAGAACACTCTGTGAATATTTGTGTTTTATTTAACTAATGTTATTTCATACGCTTATAGAGAATAGCTACAAAATTGGCGTTCATAGAGGACTCCTTTTTAAAGATATTTAAATAAATGTTTCATCTATTTGATAAGGTATATATAATGATGACTTTTAATTAAAAATGAAGTAATATAAAAAAGTATGCTCTAAAAACAGGAATGAATTGGTTTTAAATGCAGATTTCTTCAAAAATGACGAAAATAAACATTTACAAAATTACAAAAAAGTGAATGAAATTGAAAAAAAAAATTCCTTATAGTGAGGTGAATGTTTTAAATGTTATTTAACGACCTGCTATAAGTTTAGTACGTTTTAAATTTATTTTTTCTAACTTTATTTGCCATAAAGATACTTTGCTGTAGAAGGATATTTAATTATCTAATAATTACGTTATGCAATCACTACAATATGCTAACAAAACATTTTTCAAAGATTTTATCTATAGTGTCCATGTGACTCATGTTCGTGGAGAATTATAGCAGCAAACCTTTTACTAACCTATTGCTAAAGACGGTGCAAAAAGCCCATCTGAATTAATAAATCGAGAGAATCAGTCAACACCTTTCATGAATAAATCAAATAGGGTTTTCATTTTTTATTAAAATCCTTCATATCTCTAAAATAAACTGCATAAATTTTATAAAATTCGTTTAGTACTTGAAGAAAAATTAATGATTCGTTTGTTTTCTATAACAAAATAATTTTACATCTCCCTAATCTACGTAATTTTTAATCAATAAATTTTAAATTTATAAGTCAATTACGTTCTTTAGTAAGATCCCATTACAGCGACCCTTCCATTATAACGTAAGACATAAAGTCCCGTTTGCTGCTTCATAGATGCAATGTTACTTTAACACCTATTTTAAAGTCTATACTGAACCATTCATTACAATATAATTGAAATTTATATGTCAATTATGCTCTTTAGTACGATCCAATTACATCGACCCTTCCATTATAACGACCGACATAAAGTCCCGTTTGCTGCTTCATAGATGCAATGCTACTTTAACACCTATTTTAAAGTCTATACTGAACCATTCATTTCAATATAATTTAAAATTTATATGCCAATTATGCTCTTTAGTACGATCCCATTACATCGACCCTTCCATTATAACGACAGACATAAAGTCCCGTTTGCTGCTTCATAGATGCAATGTTACTTTAACACCTATTTTAAAGTCTATACTGAACCATTCATTACAATATAATTGAAATTTATATGTCAATTATTCTCTTTAGTACGATCCCATTACATCGACCCTTCCATTATAACGACAGACATAAAGTCCCGTTTGCTGCTTTCAAGACGCAATGTTACTTTAACACCTATTTTAAAGTCTATACTGAACCATTCATTACAATATAATTGAAATTTATATGTCAATTATGCTCTTTAGTACGATCCCATTACATCGACCCTTCCATTATAACGACCGACATAAAGTCCCGTTTGCTGCTTTCAAGACGCAATGTTACTTTAACACCTATTTTAAAGTCTATACTGAACCATTCATTACAATATTATTGAAATTTATATGTCAATTATGCTCTTTAGTACGATCCCATTACATTGACCCTTCCATTATAACGACCGACAAAAAGTCCCGTTTGCTGCTTCATAGATGCAATGCTACTTTAACACCTATTTTAAAGTCTATACTGAACCATTCATTTCAATATAATTGAAATTTATATGTCAATTATGCTCTTTAGTACGATCCCATTACATCGACCCTTCCATTATAACGACCGACATAATGTCCCGCTTGCTGCTTCATTGACGCAATGTTACTTTAACACCTATTTTAAAGTCTATACTGAACCATTCATTACAATATAATTGAAATTTATATGTCAGTTACGATCTTTAGTACGATCCCATTACAGCGACCCTTCCATTATAACGACATAAAGTCCCGTTTGCTGTTTCATAGACGCAATGTTATTTTAACTCCCATTGGAACACTGAACCATTCATACCAATATAGCTACCGAAATTTAGTCATTTGATTTAGAAAAGAAGAAGTTATTTCTTTGATATTTAAATGAGTGAGATGACACCCCTAAATTCTTTATAGACATTCATAATCTTTTCAAAGATTAAAAAAAAACTGAAAATGATCTGGACAACCCAAACAATTGTGATCGAGTTTTTATATACGATTTAAACACTCAAAATTGTTACACGAGAAATAATTTCGCCAAGATTGGCAAGTTTTAAATATTGAAAGTTGAATAGCGAAAGTAGTTGGAATAAATTGGTAAAACTTTTTTATAATTTTCAACGCTAAACAGCAGAAACATGGATAAGAATAACTCGTTGCATTTTAAAACTCTTATCTTATTGTATTTTTTAGTTTTAATGAATAACAAAAATGATGGTGGCTACTTAACATCAAATAGTGTAAAAGAACATGGGTGTAGTCATCACTACACCACGTTGGTGTATTTTTGGCCTTTTTTACAATTCATTTTTATTGTTTTTTATTCACTCTCCTTGTGTTTTTTAAGGTTATCTTGACGTATGTTGTTTTATGTATATTTTTTATGAACCAACATATGAATAATTATTTGGAAGAATACTTTGACATAAAAAAGTACTGCTATTGCTAAATTTTCTGTTAGATGCAAAATTCATAAATAAAACTTTATTATTATTTTTTAAATTGATCAATTTTTTACGTTATGAGTTAATATTTAGAGTATTTTTCATACGGGAAGTTTCAATTATTAGAATTTGGTGCAATCAGGGTGTAAATAAATCTTGTTTATTTCATAAAAATCAAAAGTGCGAAATAGATTGTATTAAATATTTATTAGGAATAAAATTAAAAATACCGACGACATAGATATAATATGAAGTTCTAAACGATATGTTATTGAGATCTCTATTGAAGCTGCATCCAAAGAATTGGGCCTCGGCATCCATAAATGCAGATGAAACCAAATAAAGTTACTGGCCAAATTATTAGACACAATATAAGATTCCATGTACTATCAGGTGATACTATACAGCTGTATAGTTTATGTACTCGGATGAAACCGGTTTGCATTTGTTTACGCTCCTGTATCAATTGGATCGCATCCTAATACAATACGTGAAAAATAAATACAAATAGAAAGAGTATAAATATATAAAAAATCTCCCGAATAAAAGCTCATTACATATATGTTTAAATATAATATTATTGCGTATAAACTCGTGCAAATCATGTAATTAAAACTTTAGTGCGTCTAATAATTTGATTTAATTACTATAATATACTAATGTAATTCTCGATAAAATAAATATTCTGTATTTATATAATATATCGTCTCAATTATATTATCGTCAAATTTATATTATATATCGTCTCATTTAACCAATTGATACACTAACGTAAATAAGTGCAATCCGGTTTCAGTCTCATAAAAACATTAAAGTTGTATAGTATCACTTGATAATTAAGATTTTACATGGAATATTATAGTGCTTCTAATAGTTTGGCCAGGAATTGAATTTTATATAAAAGCCTGTGTAACTCCTCTTCATAGCCTGGGAAAGGGTCTAATGTTCTGGATTCCAGAAGTGTTACAGAACTCTTTAAGGATCATAAGCATAGAAATTAATGATTTGAAAGTTTGTATTCGGTGCCTTTGCTTAACAAATTCCTGGCATCATGTGCTGGACATTTTAAATGATATCACCTTGAAGCATTGTCTTGATGATTCTTTTCCTTTGTATTCTTTCCTTCTTTGTATTCTTGTATTCTTTGTATTAGATAATCTTTTCGTATTTCAATAGTCCAAGATCACCAAACGAAGAGCGCTGGAAACTGAACATTCTTCATATGTTAGTGGTAAATATTGTGGTATCAAGGCTAGGATTCGATCCCCCCCCCCCGTTATGTCCGTCATAAGATAGACAGATTTTATTTTATTTTATAACAGTCATTAAAAAGTCGGCCCAATTTTCCGGTTTACGACTACTAACGTTCAACTCCGTGGCCTTGTAATTTTGAACTCAATCCAGAATATATATATATATATATATATATATATATATATATATATATATATATATATATATATATATATATATATATATATATATATATATATATATATATATATATATATATATATATATATTAAATTAGCTAAATATTTTTTTAAAAATTAAAAAGATTTAATCTCTTCATCAATTCACACACACATACATACATATATATATATATATATATATATATATATATATATATATATATATATATATATATATATATACAGTCCAGTCACATTAATGTGACCACCTGTCAAAATCCAGAATAACCACCTTTGGCAGAGCGAACCGCTACGAGACGTGCTGGAAGAGAGTCAGTTAGGTTTCTGAAAGTGTTCACTGGAATGTTGAGGCATGCCGACTCCAGTGCCGTGGCCAGCTGCGCTAGATTATGCGGTTGAGGATCCATGGCGTGAACAACCCGATTGAGGTGGTTCCACAGATTCTCGATAGGGTTTAAATCCGGTGAGTTTGCTGGCCAGGGGAGTACGGTAAATTCATCCTGGTGTTCTTCGAACCACGCTCATGCACTGCGAGCTGTATGACACCTCGCATTGTCCTGGTGGTAGATGCCATTATTCTGAGGAAAAATCATTTGCATGTAAGGGTGGACGTGGTCCGCAAGGACAGATACGTACTTGTACTGATCCATAGTGACTTCCACAATGATGAGTGCACCCAATGAATGCCAGGAAAACATTCCCCTAACCATAACGATCCCTCTTCCAGCCTGCAGCCTTCCGGCAATTGTTGCAGGGTGTTTGCTTTCAGACGTTTCACGCCGTATACGCCAACGTCCATGGAGCTAAAATGTGATTAATCGGAAAAAGCCACCTGTTATAACTCTGTGGACGTCCCGTTGCGGTACTGGCGTGCAAATTCCACCCTTTGCCACCGATGAACAGCAGTCAGCATGGGTGCATTAACCAGGCGTCTGCTGCAGAGGCCCATGCGCAGCAACGTTTGCTGAACAGTTGTTGAGGATACACTCTTGGTAGCCCCTTGGCTCATTTGGGCGGTCAGTTGCTCAACAGTTGCACGTCTATTCGTCTGAACGCATCTCCGTAGCCTTCATTCGCCTCTGCCATCTTTGGCCCGTGATGCAACACATGTGCCACGCCGCTTGTCTTGTATAGTGCCATTTTGCCATGCACGGTATACTTTTACCACGGCGGCACGTGAACAGTTCACAAAATCAGTCGCTTCCGAAATGCTTCCACCCTTGGTCCGAAAGCCAATAATCATGCCCTTTTGGACGTCGGATAAATCGCTACGTTTCTGCATTGCGCCAACGACTGAAATGCTTTTCGATGCCCTAGGACATCCAATATATACACTACACTGTAATGTGCTACCACATGCACTCTGTGATTGATTATTTCACGTTGACGTCGAAAGTAGGTGGTGGTCACATTAATGTGACTGGACTGTATATATATATATATATATATATATATATATATATATATATATATATGTATGTGTGTGTGAATTGATGAAGAGATTAAATCTTTTTAATTTTTAAAAAAATATTTAGCTAATTTATTATTAATTATCTAAATTAAAAGATGTTCTTTTGAGTTGTTGAAAAATGTCCTTAATTGCGATTTTGATTATTAGGAAATTCTAACTAATTTTTGTCTTTTTAATAATTATCTTTACAATAGAAAAGATACTTTTATTGAAATTGATAGACTACCACAAGGTTCGAATTTTTCATCTCTCTTAGCTAACTTATTTTTACACCATTAAAATATGCAAGTAAAAAGTATGTCACTAAAAAAAAAACAGTAAGGTTCATTTATTGCGCATAAGCTGCAAGTAAATAGAACTCATAAAATAAGTTCAAAATGAAGATAAATCAAAGGAAAATTACAGACATATGAAAAAAGGGGGAAAAAGAAAAATAATAATAAAAAAAAATAGCAAACAACTGGGAGGGGGGATATTAATAAAAAAGAAAGAAAACCGAAAAAAAGGATAACATTTCTTAAAAAAATACGGAAAATAAAAGATATAATCTTTTCATCAGCCCACACGATTATATTCGCAAAAAAGAGTGCTTTCTAATATTGTATCAATATAGCCAAAGCAAAATATATCAATACAATAGTGTGAGGAGCTCTCAAATTTTTTTTACAAAAATTACAACAAATAAAATAGAACTCAATTAGTAAAGATAATACGCAAAAACAGAAAATGAAATATTAAGAAAAAACAAATTAAAACGTGAAATGAAGTATAAAGCGAGTAGCGAATTCAAATGAACTTATATGTATCGGAATCTTTCAAGAATGATTTAAAATATTTTCGTAATAAGATTGCCAGATTACAAAATACGAAAACAGAAACGAAATGGAGTTAAAAGCGTAAATAGAGAGTATTTTGTTTTTTGACGCGTTCTTACTGCAGTACTGAAGAGCGTTTGATTTGTTAGTTGCAAAAAAATAGCCTGAAAATGGATGTGTGTAAGGTAATAATATTTACGAAGTTTATAGTTAATAACGTTGATATTTAATTAGACAATATTAATGATTTTAGAAAATTAACATTTGTTTAAAAACAGAGAGAAACATGATTTGCCCGTTTTGCACAGATGTTTAGCCACGGATTTGCCCAAATTGGACTTGCACATGGTCAAAATGTAAATTAACGAAGAAGTTTTGAGTAAATTTGTTAATAACATGCAATTAACCTAATGATTTTATATAAAATTTAATTACTTCAGTTGGGTATCCATTGTTTTTTTAATCAAATTTAAAAGAGTTGAAGAGTTTGTCTATTTGTTTTTTGGATAAATAAACATTACTACATATTCCTTTAATTCTATTCATTTGATTAAAATGGTATTTAAATAGATGTTCTTAGAAACAATAGAATTTCAAGTAACTAGTTTATTTATATTGAAATTAAAATCATTTCTTTCATGGTATAAATCCACAAAGCAGATATTTTCTTCTTTTTTAACACCCAAATCCAAAAAATTGAAATTAATATTATCATTATAAATACGAAGCACGATTAATTCCTCGGGGTAAATATTATTTAATGAAATTGTCTAATCTTGAAAATAAAAAATTATTTAATCATCAATAAATCAAAAAAACAAATTTAGTATTAAGAGTATAATATTTTTCATAATAGTGTAAAAATAAGTTAGCTAAGAGAGATAAAGAAATTGAATCCTTGTGGTAGTCCATAAATTTGAATATCTTTCCCACCGTAAAGATAATAAGCTAAAAAGGCAAAAATTAATTGGAATTTTGTAATAATCAAAATCGCAATTAAGGATATTTTTAAAATCATAGTAATGACTCAAAAGAACATGTTGTAGTTTAGAAAGGGCTATTGAAAAGATTTTGGAAATCATAAGGATCAATAAAATTAATTTTATTTTATTTAATAAGTTGTAAAATAGGTTGATTAGTAGTGATAATCCAAGAAAACCTTTTTTAATGATATTGCAGTTAGTAAAAAATGGTGCTAGATTCAGTTAGGTAAGTATTACACCCACCTGTGATTGTTCTAAATTTTATGGGACTGATAATTAAGTAAGGAAATTGTATATTAATAATTTTAACCTCTTATATTAAGTTAAAAAATTTTAATGATAATATTATTATTTAAATTACTAAGCTTAAAATTTTTATTATTTTTTAACACCGTATCTAAAAGTTCAACATAATTTTTTTTTCTTCAGAAGATTACATAATATATATATATAATATACGTATATATATATATATATATATATATATATATATATATATATATATATATATATATATATATATATATATATATATATATATATATATATATATATATATATATATATATATATATATATATATATATATATATATATATATAAATACAAGAAAACACTAAGAAAGTTAAGAAAAACAATAAGTATCATTTATTGCGCTTAAGCTGCAAGTAAACAGCACTCATTAGAATATTATTTCCCACCCCCCTTTTTTTCATATGTCTATAATTTTTCTTTGTTTTTTTCTTCATTTTGAACTTATATATATATATATATATATATATATATATATATATATATATATATATATATATATATATATATATATATATATATATATATATATATATATATATATATATATATATATATATATAATGTTACTTGATGATGAAAGGTTGTTTGTGAAATTTTAAAAAGGGTTCAACTCCCAGTCAATATGATTTTTGTGCTTTTGTGATAAAAAAGTAATTTTGTGGCTGTATTCCATATTTAAATCCAGCAACTCAACACCTTCTAACTATTAGGATTGCATGTTAGTGCGAAAAAATCCGATCATTAGATCAAAAGTTACTCGGATGCTTCGTTTTTTATTTTGTGCATATGCAATTTATTTTTATTTTGTGCATGGAAGATGTAATCTGAATCATGCGTGACTTTTACTTTTAAAGTAAATTGAAATAATTTACTATATCACTACACGCTTAATGGAAGTGTATAGAAAATTATATCTTCATACATCATTAATTAAACATTTAAGAACAAATAAAATATTTTCTCAAAAGTTTTAATGCAAATAATTTGAGCATTTTTGAATAGCGTGAATCATCAATAAACAGGGATCCAGGAAATAAATAATCCGAGACAGTCTTAGAAAAGCAAAAAGAAAAGGATGAGAGGGAATGTAAAACAGGATTATTTTAATACTTTCCCACACTCTTCAACTCGTTTTGTTTTTTTTCTTTTTTTGTACTACAAGTTATTGCAAATCTGAACATATCATTAAAATTTGTTCGTTCATCTTTAAATTAATGTTCTATTATCGAATAATTTTTCTTTTTCTTAAATCTCTTATTGAAAATTTTATTGAAATTTGGATTAATTGGGGTACTCGGTATTTTCCGACAATCAAATTAAATCCTGGCTTAATGTAACAATATAATTTAGTTAATAAAACAATATAATTATAACAATATAATCTACGATGGCGTTAACCCTCTCAGTGCATAATTTTTTTTTATCAAAACAGATTTAAAGAATACGTATTTCCTATTACATGTTTAAAATGTCGAGATAAAATAAATCTGCACATTTATTTTAGTGTAATATATACTTAAAATTCTTAAAAAAGAGGTTTTTTAACAATCTAAATCTTGATTATAAATGCGGCTATCGGAATATTAAAATTGAAGAATAAACATATAAAAGCAAAAATTTTTAAAATTAATTTTCGTTAAACTAGGATTTATTTTAAGGGGGTAAAACGTAGATACTAATGAAAATATGCAAAAGTGTCCGAGAGATTCTCATAAGATTCGCTATTTTCAATACATTGTCGGATATAATGTCGGAATGATTGCTAGAAATGTAGGTTATATCTCGTCCTACCAGACTTCTTTGAGATTTGAAAAAGCAGGAGTACAAAATGCTACAAGCATGCTAGGATATTTCGAAGAAATATCTGTTAACCCAGATCTGAACAAACAATTAAACATCACATAAAAGATGAAATAAAACCATGAACTTGAAAAGAGCGGGTTGCGCGATTTTTGCTACTTCTACGTTTCCCGGGGAAATCGCGGGATCCGCAGGCGAGAGAGTTAATATTTATCATTTAAAGTCACTACAAATCGCAAGTGACTTATGTAGTTTAACTAACAGGACCTTGTGTTATAAATAAATAAACTGAAATGTTTTAAAAAATTAGCGATGAAATATATCGTTCATATTGAAAATGATAACAACTTTTACATAATCACATAAGAGACAAACTATTAAAGATCGAGTCAAAACTAGAAACCTTTTTGTCTGAATAGAGTAAAAATCTAAATTGATGGAAACTAACGGAAATGTGATTTTGACATAAAATTAAGGAAATAATTATTAGGAAGTAATACTGCTCACGTGTGCAGATAATATTGCAATTAAATATACAGTGTACATTTTGAATGAAATCAAATTACTGCCTGCGCTCTTTTGTCAGAACCCCATTATATCGACTTATGCGTAAAGTTATTTTAATGTCCATTAGAACGTTGTCACTGAGCCACTTATTCCAATATATCGAATTCTTATCCAAGTCTTAGGTAGTCGTAATTTATGATCATTCATAATCTGTGTAACTTACTTTTTAAAAGATAAATTTATCAATCATACGTTTCTTGTTCTAAAATTGTATCCCCTCTTCTTGTGAAATGTCAGTTCATTTTTGAGTTAAAACATGTGGTCTTCGCATTTGAATAATGCTAAAAATTGAATAATGTTGTAAAATTGAATAATTAACATTTGAATAATGCTAAAAATTTCTTATAACGCTCGTGTAACGATATTTATCAAAAATCTGACAACCTTTTAAAAATTTCTGATTGCAAAATTGTGTTGGTATAATTTTGTCAGAAACTATTAATAAGGTTTTGTCTCAAATTCTGATTGGAAGGTAACGATCTTGTATTTTATTTTAATCGAAATATATTACCGAATAAAGTATTTTTTCAGAAAATAAAATAATGAGTATTAAAAGCATATTTAGCTCCTTCAACAGTTCAATTCGATCTGGAAAAGAATCATGTTGAATGTTTTATAACCGACAATAAATGGCCGGCGCTGTTCTTATCATTGGATATAACGTTCAATTGAAGGGTCACAAAACAACTGCTGATTTTACTGCAGAAAATACTGTCATGTATTTTATTTTATGACTCTAGTCGATCCAATTTTCGGGTTTAAGCCCAATCCAGAAGACAACCTTCGTGGAGGACTTTTTGATGGAACAAACCCATGTAGAGGACGAATACCTTCAACGGTTAGTCAAGGAGAATCTACCTCTGAGGATATTTTACGCCAGCACGGTGCAAGCCGTATCAATCAGTCAGGGATTCCACCTCATTGAAAGGTGAAAGCCCCTGAGCCATCACTCTCATATATTGTAATAATTACGGAAAATACAACCAAAGTTTTCCCTCACTCTACTTCAAAACTAGACCTAAAAATAACTATTAGACACTCAACAAAAAACAGTGTCAACTTAAATTAAATAAACAACCCCATCGTCTAATGATTAAAGTATATTAATGCACTCTGGAAAAAAAATACTATTTCAATAAAATGTCCAAATTTCTTCTATCAATTTCTGATGGACATATTTCAAAGTTGTAGTGTACACATGCCACCCCAAATAAAGTCATTATATTTAACTAAATTTTTCCCCCTATTTATCCTATTTTTACCGTTGAATTAACTTTTCATAACCTTAAACTATTTCTAATATTAAGTTCTTTTAAAAAGTATAATTTAATTCAAGCAAAAAAAAGATTTGCAAAAGGTGACTATAAAATGAAGCGGACCTATTGATATCAGCGCCGTTTCACCGATTTCTGTGAATCCCCCAACTTACAGTCCCTGGTGAACACATTTTGATCTTCTTAGGACTCATATGAGAGTAAAAATCTCTTCTTGTACACAAATTATAAGACGCACTATAAGATTCTATGTAAAATATTAATTATCAGGTGATACTATACAGCTTTATTGTTTTTATGAGAACCGGAATGCACTCGTTTACGTTAGTTTATCAGTTGATTAAATTAGACAATCTATAATATAAATTTGACGATAGGATAAATGAGACGATGTATTATATATATAAATATGGAATATTTATGATATCAAACATTATAATGAACCTAAACTCAGTGGCACTACAGCCCATAGAGGGTCAAGGCCTTCTGCGCCCATCTCAGTTTTTTTGACCTTGGGCTCTGGAGTGCAGGAGCAGATGTACCGGTGAGGTAGTCAGCCCAACACGGAACGCTCAGCAAGCATTATATTAGTATATTATAATAATTAGATCAAATTTTGAGACGCACTGCAGTTTTTTAATAATTGCATGATTTACGCGAGTTTATATGTGATACTTTTATATTTAAACATACATGTAATGTGTTTTTATTCCGGAGATTTTTAATATACTTCCTATTTGTATTTATTTTGAACTTATTACATTACAATGTTAAGCAATTGATACAGGAGAGTTAACAAATGTATCCGAGTAAAAACAGTACAGCTGTATAGTATCACCTGATAGTACCTAGCAGAATTGGCCGCTGATTACAGTAATCGATTACAACTGTAATTAATTACAGATAATTACAGCTATGTAATCAATTACTTGTAATCATGATTACAAGTAATCAAAATTTTTGATTACATCAGAGTAGAGCGAAAATGTAATCGATTACATTTTTCAATTACAGTAATCAATTACTTCTAACCATGATTACAAAGTTTGATTACAGCTGTAATCATGATTACGTAGTTGATTACAGATCAATTACTTGTAATCGTGATTACAAGTTTCAAAAAATTTTGATTGCAGCTGTAATCAGGATTACAAGTAATTGCGATTACAAGTAATCACAACAAAAACGATTTCGGGTAATTATGAATACAAGTAATCAAAATATATGATTACATGTAATCATGATTACATGTAATTGTGATTACTTGTATTCAAACTATACGATTACAAGTTATTACTATTGCATACTATATGTAAATTCATTATGTAAGTATGTAAGAGTTTACATATTTTTATGTACATAGAATGTATGCTCGCATAAACGTACAATTTATGATTCCTATATATATAATGTATGAGCAAACGCTGTTTGTACGTACATTATACATAATTATATCGTAATATACTTAATGCAATACGTATATGCTTAGTACATATAATTATGCATTTATAATACATGTACGCATGTATGTTAGTTTGTACAAAAATGCAATATTTTGTATCGTTGTATACATGGACAATATATGTATGAACGTATATGAAAATAATGTTTATACGTTTTTATGTACTTAAGTACATACATTGTATAAATTTTCGATAATAGCACATATATACAACGTACGTATGTATATGAAATTGTACGTATTTACGTACAATATGTAAGAATGTTGTTTAAAGGCACAATATATGCACATAGTTACATAAATAAAATGCATGCATGTACATTTATATGTACATCGATATATGTACACGCAAAGTATGTACTTATGTAAAACGTACGTATGTACTTATGTAAAACGTACGTATGTACTTATGTACAACGTACGAATGTACTTATGTACAACGTACGTATGTACTTATCTACAACGTACGTATGTACTTGAATAACAACATACTTTATTAATACTTATGCGCGTGTAATGTGTGGATGTACAAAAAAATAGTTATATGCACAATGTACGCATCTACATACAACGTATACATGTACATAATTACAAGTAATGTATGTGTATATGCGTACATTTAAATATATGTAATTACAATATACACATACATTGCGTATACATTAAAAAATTAAATAAGTAAAGTTATTAAAGTTTGTTTTAAAATTTATTCTAAAGCATATAAAACTCGACCTCATATTTTTTAGAAAAAAAACGATAACCTTATTTTAAATTTCTAAATATAATTTCAACATATAAAATTTACCGTTTTTTTGCCATTTCAAAATTTCTATGAACCATGCATTATGTTATAAAAAAATAAATCTGTATTGTGAAACATTTCATGAAAATACCTGAAAATAATTTTTTATTCAAAGAATTTTAAAATGATATAGAACAATTAAAGCTGAAAACTAAATTTTATCGTTTGATTTTGTCATTTAACTTGCTTGAGACATTGTAAGTTAAATTACATGCATTTTATTTATTGCATTGTACACATATTTAGACATAAATGTAATGTACATATGTATGTGTGCAATGTATGGACATTTGTACAATGTATGTACATACATTCATGCATTGTACATGCATAAATAGTACATACAGATATGCATACACGGAACATACGTGCATTGTACATGTGTGGATACATTCATTGGACATGTATACATTGCACCATATGCATAGATTGGGGTAGCATGTTGGGGTGTTAGAATAAAACATTTTGAAACATTACTTTTACAAAATATAATTCGAAATTAAAAATCTACAAATCATTGGAAGATTGTTTTGTTTCCTCTCATGCTCACACCATATTTAACATATCAATAAAGCATAATCTTGTTTTTTTTTCTTCAGGTTTATATCAACTGTAAGTTTAGTAGCAGTTTAAAATGATTTACCAAATGTCACTTGTTTTTTAAAATAGCTAGTGATTGAAAGTATACTTTTCATAATTATAATAAAAATTCGAAAACATTCTACGTTGTTTTTTAAATTATTTAATTATTCTCGGAGAGAATTTCTGTGATAGTTCTTGATTATAAACTAAGATTAACAAAAAAGCAATTTGGTTTATTCAAATAAAAATAATATTTCCTATTCGTAACAATCGCCACATTGAAAACCCTATACAAAATTATGATCAAACACTACAGAACAAATATAGGGCATTTTAAAAACATTCTTCTTAATATTATAATGATAAAACATAAATGCTACAACTACAACAGAAATGTAAACATCAAGGGTTAGCTCCCTCGCTTAAACATTTTTATAAGATTTGTAGCAGTAATAGTTCATCAATAATAATTGAAATGTATTAGTAAGAAAGATGCCATCGTTAATTGGGAATAAATATAAAAATAAGATATAAGCATAAGTTTTAAACTTACCAAATTCAAGCATTGAGAACATAACACGCGCCACATAGCCCGGGTTGAAAATGTAAAGTAAACAATCTTCTTCAATCGGTGGAGTGGTTGGGAGGGGAGAGGACAAGAAATGGAAGCTGGACTGTTCAGATGGCTTTTTCTTTGATTAAAGATTCCATGATTAAACTCTTGTTAATTTTCAGTAAATGAATAAAACTGTACGCTTAAAGCATTTGTGAACGAAAACTGTTCATACAGCTTCAATGAGTAAAGATATTATATATGTACTTAAAAACAAAATTAATGAACACAAATTTTAAAAATTCGCAAAATTAAACTTGCTTTGTTAATGTGAATGCTACATGTGCCTGTTGCATCAATTCATGAAAAAATAAAACTAATAACTACTGTAAATATGCGATCTATTTTTTAATCAGGTATATCGAATAAACTTAAAATTCGAATCTCGGAGAGTAAATTGGTTATACATTCAACTTGGCAAAATTTCCAATCATTCAAATTTTAATAATGTGCGAGTTTTTGATTAATAAAAATTGATCTGATTAGTGTATTGAATTCCGTAGATACCAGTTGATGTTTCATAAAAAATAAAACATTCAAAATAGAAGTCAAATAAAACATTTTCTTTTCAATCTCAAATTACTATTTTGTATGTTTCATGAAGGAACAAAAAAAAGCAGAAAACCTTTTAAATATATACTTTAATTAGAGAATTATTGAAATTCTCAAACAATTAAACAAAAACTAAGATCTGAAAAACTAAGATCGAGAATATCACGAGACAAATTTTGTGTGAACTGAAAAAAATTTTAAGAAATCTTTGTTCAAACATAATTCACCTTAAAGATATTCAAAATGTCTTCAAAAATTCTTAAGATAATCTGAAAAATCTTAAGATTTTTTTCAGTGGGGTGTATATATATATATATATATATATATATATATATATATATATATATATATATATATATATATATATATATATATATATATATATATATATATATATATATATATATATATATATATATATATATATATATATATATATAATATAAAGAAAGTATATATCCTATAAATTATACTTAATATTTAAATTAATTATTTTTTTAAATAATTGATTTATAATTAACTAATTTATAATAATTCATGATTAATTAATTAATTTAATAAATAAATTAATTAATTTAATAAATTAATTTATTAATTTTTAAATTTATTTTTCAAATTAATTAATAAGTAAATTAATTATTTTCACTATTTAAAAAGTGAGGGAATGACTCTAATAGTGAGGGAATGATATTTTATTTTAATACATGTTTTTATCTAAGTTACATCTACCTAACGTTTGAAAATGAGAACATACTAAGTATATCTAATATTTATTATAATTTAGTCTTATATATTTAATAGTTTTTACAGGTTTGGGAAATAAAATTGGCTGGCACGATTGAACAAGAAAAAATTTGATAATATACTTATCTTGAATCATTCCCTCACTTTATACACTAGTGAGGGAATGACGAATTCAATAAATTTTAAAAATAACAGTTAGGCCTAATTAATTTCTGAAGTCAATCACATACAATTATATTCATACAAGAAAACAACATATAATTATCCACTTTCTCGATGAAGTTGTATTTTATTTTACTCTAAAAAAGGACATGAGGGAATGACAAATGTAAAAAATTTTACCTGGTTTGATTCATTCAAATTTATTCCACAGAAAAGCTTCTTTAAGTTGAAGATGGAAACATACTACAATTTTGTTCTATGATGCCAGTTGTTAACTTGTGAAGTTTTTATTAAAATATTTTTATTCTAAGAAGATTGCAGGTGATAAGAACATTGTTGTGAGGGAATGACGCGAAACACTGGGGACAAAGTTTAAAATAGTGCTGTGTTAATATTTTTATCGGAAATTAAATATAAAATTGATTTTCTGAATTCTATATTTCAGTATTCTGAAATAAGAAACACGAATTTGTAAAAAAAAAATTTTTATTTCAGAAACAATTTTTTTCTTTTTTTAAATCAGCAGTGGGGACAAGTGAGGGAATGACATATTGGTATATTTTAATTACCTAAAATAAATAAAAAATAAAAATTGATAATTTTATTTTTATTCTTTTGTTAGCTTGCATTCCGAAGTACACTTTCCCTGAAATTTTTTTTTTCGTAAGCTGTAAAACAAACATAAAATATACTGGGGACATGAAAATGACTATTTTTGTGAGAATGACCCTTATAGATTACGTTTTACTCTGTTTTTTTCTTTACATTTTATTTTCTGGTTTTACGTGATATTTTTTCTTAATGTGTTCGATTTATTTGTTGCAAATTTTGAGTGCTCCTCACACTGTTGTATTGATATATTTTGTTTTGACTATATTGATACAATATTAGAATGCACTCCTTTTCGCGAATCTAATCGTGTGAGCTGATCAAAAGCTTACATCTTTTATTTTCCGGATTTGTATTAATTTTTCTTCCTTTTTTTCGGATTTTTTTTTCTGGATTCTTTTTATTTTCATTATTATTATATTTCTTTTCCCTTTTTTCATTGCTCTGTAATTTTTTCCATGTAATTTTTTTCACACACAGAAGAAATTCTCCCAATGCTTAATCCAGGAGTTCCCTTGTCTTCTGAATTGGGTTCAAAATTACAATGCTACGTAGTTGAACGTTAGTAGTCATAAACCCAAAAATTGGGTCTGCAGTTCGCCTATAAATGCTTTAAATATTATAGCATACTGATGAAAGTATCTCAAGGTTTTGTTAATGATATTGCTGGTAATATAAAGATGAAAATAGGAGCTGCTTAGTACGTGATGCTATATCATGATATATTCTGCCTAAATGAGCATAAAATTTAGTGCACCTACCTTTTTATTCCAACTTAAAGTGTGTGTAATCAATATGGATTATATCTTAAATACAGTACTGTTAATAAAAAAATTTAAAAATACTGCTATGGAAAACCATCAATAAAAAGGAAAGCATTCCTCCCCAATAATATATATATGTAATAAGCGAGGCGACAGCCTCTATGTTATCCCACCAGATGTCGCTCGTCTGAACGAAATGCATAGAACTTTCTAGATGTAAATAAAGAGTTAGTCAGTTGGAATTGTCTGTCGGAGTAGTTTCTAAGTGAAACTGATAAACTTAGAGGTTAAGATTCTGAGTGAATATGTTTTTTGTTAATTGAAATATGTTTCTGTGTGAAACTGAAACCTGTGTGGTTCGATCTTAATTGTTTAAGAGTCTGTGTGACTCATGTTATTATTACAGAATAAGCATAATCATTAATTGTCTCGATTGACTTTTTAAATGGTAACCAAGGCATTTACATACATATATATATATATATATATATATATATATATATATATATATATATATATATATATATATATATATATGTAATAAAATTTTATATAAAGTCATTGAATTAATCGTATATTTTTGTGGATAATTTTACTAAACATTTTTTTTTTAAATTTTTATAATTTTCCCATGTGCAAATCCATTTCAGGTAAATCCATTGCCAAAATTATTTACTAAATAATTTCTTTGTTAATTTGTATAATTTTTCCACGTACAAATCCATTTCGGGCAAATCCGTGGTTAGAATTATTTGCTAAAAATTCCTTTACTAAATAATTTCCTTTGTTAATCTATACAGTTTTTCCATGCGCAAATCCATTTCGGGCAAATCCGTGTTAAAATTATCTATTAAAATTTTTTTCTTTGATAATTTAAATAATTTTTCTATGTGCTAATCCATATCGTGCAAATCCGCGGCTAAAATTATTTGCAAAAACAGGCAATTTATGTTTCTCTTTTCAATTTTATATGTCTTCTTAAATAAATATCTATCTTCTAAAACTATTTATGATCAATTCCTAAAATTATCCAGTATAATATTACCTTGCGCGCATCCATTTCGGGCCCATCCTTGGTAACTAACAAATCAAAGCTCAGAATAACAAATGACTTCAGCAGTGCAGTAAGAACGACACTTTAAGACCCTCTTGTTACACTCAATTTGCGCTTTTGTTTTCATCTTTTGTTTTCGTATTTTGTAATCTGGCAATCTTTCAGCGAAAACATTTTTAAATCATTCTTGAAAAAATTTCTGTCCCTGTAAGTTGATCTGATTTTGCTACTCGCTTTATAGTCCCCTTTTTAATGTTTTTTCTTTTTCTTTTATTTTATTTTCTGTTTTTACATGTTACTTATTTTTACTTTTTGTGATCTATTTTATTTGTTGTTATTTTTATAAAAATTTTTTTGAGTTCTCCTCACACTATTGTATTAATATATTTTGCTTCGGCTTTATTGATACAATATCAGAAAGCACTCTGTTTTGCGGATATAATCGTGTTTTTTTTCCGGTTTTTTTTAAATAAAATTTCATCCTTTTTTTTCTTCTTTTTTTTTTACTTATTATTTCCCCCCCCCTTTTTTTTTCTTCATATGTCTATTATTTTTCTTTGTTTTATTCTTCATTTTATATATATATATATATATATATATATATATATATATATATATATATATATATATATATATATATATATATATATATATATATATATATATATATTAATATATATATATATATATATATATATATATATATATATATATTAATATATATATATATATATATTAATATATATATATATATATATATTAATATATATATATATATATATATATATATATATATATATATATATATATATTAATATATATATATATATATATATATATATATATATATATATATATATATATTAATATATATGTGAAACACGGTGAACACCGAAAGCTGGAGAACATCGACATTCACGAAGTCGCTTGGTGTATGTCCGAAATATTTGCTAAATACACTTATTTCTGACTCACCGGTGAATGTCAACAATCACATAGTCGCTTTGGTGAATGTCCGAAATATTTGTTATATCCAATTTTATTTTAATTTATTCGTTAATATTATTATATTTATTTGATATATTTATTCTATATTTTAATACTTACTGACGATAGATTAGAAGAAACAACAGTGTTTGGAGTATCGGGCCAATATATACCGGGCAATGGCACTTGACCTTAAAAAAACATCAGTCTAAAGCAGTGGTGTCAAACTCAAAAGCTAACTTGGGCCAAATAAACAATGTTTAACTTTAGGTGGGTCGCAAAAAATAAATAAAAAATAAAAATATCAGTGTTCATAGAAACATATATTTTTATTTCCAATAGTACTTTGTAATAAACATATATAAAGTAAAATTATTCTTTGATATTTGACATCTCTTCTCTGCTACTATCTTTCCTATTTCGGGAGAAATTTTATTGGCCGAGACTACTTTCAAAATTGGCCCAGCGTGAGCGTTATTAATACGGTTTAAGACAGAAGATTTATTTCCATTCGTAACAGAAAATAATTGCTCGCACTGATAAGTACTTCCAAACATGGAAAAAATTTCATATGCGAATTTTCGAGTATTTTCAAACTTAGCAGGTAAATATTTGTAAAATTCAGGCACACCCACTTTAATAAATTTTGCCTTCAAATTTGAGTCGCACTGAATCTCAATCACTTTCATTTGTATGTTACTGGGTACTGAGTTTATATTTATTGAGTAAATCGAAGAATACAAACAAAATTTTTCTTCTAAAGAATTAAAATCTTTAAACCTTGTTTCAAATTCTGTTCTAAGATTAGAAATTTTTTCTGCGTATTTTTGTTTCGATGCATTTTCCGTGGAATGTCAGGTGCTGCAAGCCAATTAGAATTTTACTTTTTCGCGGGCCGCAAAAATGCTGATCTCGTGCAGCATGCGGCCTGCGGGCCGCGAGTTTGACACCCCTGGTGTAGAGTATACCGGGCAAATGTATACCGGGCAGTGGCACTTAACCTTAAAAAAACACCAGTGTAGGGTATACCGGGCAAATGCATACCGGGCAGTGGCACTTAACCTTAAAACATCAGTGTAGGGTATACCGGGCAAATGTATACCGGCCAGTGGCACTTAACATTATAAAAACATCAGTGTAGGGTTAAAATATCGAATAAATGTAATTATATCCACGAATAAATTCATATCAAATCGAATGTAATAAATATTTCGGACATTCACCATTCTGTGATTGTCGACACACACCGGTGAGGGTCCGAATGTACAAGAATGTAATGAAATATTCGATCTTTCACCGACGTATTTGGTGTTTGTCGACATTCACCGGTAATATATATATATATATATATATATATATATATATATATATATATATATATATATATATATATATATATATATATATATATATATATATATATATATATATATATATATAAATACATACTTTACATAGTTTGTAAAATAATAAAGTAAAGATAGATAAAAAGTTGAGTAACTGATAGAAATTTTGACAATTTAAGAAATTATTTTCCTTTAAATTGCATAAATGCAAAAATTTAAGCAGTTCTAATGTTAAAAAGAAAAAAAATTACTCTGAATTACTTTTGAGCTAATGATCGAACGTACTAGAACTAAATTTGAATGATTGGAAGGAGTGACCTGAAACGTGCTAATTAATTAGTGTAGACGGTATTTTAAGTTACGAAATCAAAGATAAATCTAAATTTCTCTAAAGAAACCTCTTTTTCAACGATGACTTAAGACCCTCAAAATATAAGGGATAGCAACGTTCTAGAAAATATGGGTAACAATAATTTGGTCAGAACAGTGGTCTTAAGTTTTGACTCCTCAATGTTTACTTTTTGCATATTTCGCCATATCTCGGGAAATGTTTAAACGAATCCAGAAATTTCGCAACACTATTATAAAATTGTTCGAAAAACCAATACCATAAATAATAAATAAATAAATGAAATAAAATAATTCATAATTTCCTCATTTTTCCTTATTATTCAAAAACAGTACAAAATATATTTCATTTTAGGTATAGAAATTTTCATCATTTTAAAGAATGCAATTTTATGAGTAAAAAAAAATGTTTGAATGCTATCGGTTGAATTGGCTTGAAAAATCAGATTTTAAATAAACTACGTTTTAAGAATTCAGTTTCTTAGGAACGATTTGACCGATTTAATTTAAATTTTGTATTTCATCATTTAAAATTATATTCTTTAAATTAATGTGAAAATTTGTGTAGCTTACGTTTCAAAATTTTTTTGACTATTAAATATAATAAAAAAGTGAATAATAATTTTAAAAAAATGTTTTTTGCATGTAATTATCTTTGGATAAATGAATTTTATAATCGTGTGCAAAACTTTTTCAATTCGCTTAACAAAATCGTCCACTTATGGCTCAAAAGTAAAATTAACATTGAGAAGCCCAAACTTTGGACCACTCTCCTTACAAAAATAATTAGGACCATATTTCTCACTTTGAGGGTCCTTTAACACTAGATTGCCCAAAGAAGTTATTTTGACTGCTTTTTAATTTCAATTAGAAAAACAATTATGTATATAATGACGCAATTTGTGACAACACTTTGTGACTTTTATTATTATTTTTATTGTTGCTATTTACTAATAACTTGTTATATAACTGAAAATAATATCAAAAATATTTAAAATCAATTTTAAGCAAATTTCTTTATACATTAGTTATTCTTTCACGATGTTTGGGCTATTTCAGTCTTTCTAGTGTTAACAAAGAATGCGTGTTTATTCCGAGAAAGTACGTTTTTGTATCTGTACTAACTAATTAGCGTATTTGAGGTCACCCTCTTAAACCAATAAAAATGAGTCCTTGTACAATCCGATCATATGATTATTAAAGTTATTTAAAGTGACTGCGTAACTTTTTAGCTTCTGAATTTATTTAGATGCAAACACTTATGCGAAATATTGTAAAGAACTTTCTTTAGAGCTGAAATTTGTAGAAAAACAGAATTACTATTACATCTTGCAATAAAATCATGCTATTAACTCAAAACAACTTTTAGTAGGCTGCTCCTCCTCTACTAGTTCAAAGAAATAGAATAGTATTTTTTAAACTAAAAAATAATCTTTATTTTTAATATTTATTACATTTTTTTGATAAAAAAAAAGTATAAAATACTAGCCGAATTTACGTAAAATTAAAACTTTTCTTCAGAAAAATTAATACCCAAGATAATTTTTGACCAACAGCTTTGCTATTCTTAATATAAATGATACCTGAAAAATCCCCAACTCTTGTCTCTGCTCTTTTTTTTAATAACAGCCGACCCAATTCTATGGGTTTACGACTACTAATGTTCAACTCCGTAGCTTTGTCATTTTGACCTAATCCAGAAGACAAGGGATCTCTTGGATCGAGTGTTAGGAGAAATTTGCCTTCGTGGAGGACTTTGTGATGGATCTAACCCGCATTTGAGTTACATACAGAGGAAAACCACGAAAAAACTACACGGTTAGCCCAACGGCAAGGGGACTCTAACCCATGATCCGTCTACCACTGAGGATATTTCACGTCAGCACTATGGTCGGTGCAAGCCGGAATTCGTATTGACTGGGATTTGAACCCGGTTCGCCTCATTGGAAAACGATCACTCTATCCACTGAGCCTTTTTACTTCAATGGGGGCGAATTGAGGGGGAATCTCTTTTAAACAGGCATATTTTCAGACATAGTTTTTTACGCTGAATTGAATTATCAGACAAATAGTTTAAATTGCTATACAGACAAGTGAGGTATTGTTTCATATATATTTCATTTAATCAAATGAAACACGAATTTAAAGATCTAATATTTCAATAGCTGAAGTGTTTTTTTTTTTTTGGTACAAAAATACTATTTTTAAATTGCACTTATCATAAAAAAAACCTTATGTGATGCCACAATTGACATTACCTGTTTCCTAGCTTTTAAAATATCTTTAATTACTTAAACTTACTTTTTTAATCATTATTTATCGAATTATATTTAAATTAAATCAATGAGTTAATCTTTATAAAAGCAAACATAAAATATTTTATTCTTTTTTTATGGCTAACTTTTTATTTCAATACTAATGTAGACTCATTAATTCACTGCCGTGCCTAATCGAAAACAAAAATCTATTTATAACTCTTTATTATTAATTTCTTATACCACAAATATGTTTCAGTTACATGATAATAATAATTCTCACACTCTTGATGGCGATCGCCAAAGTATTTTCAAACCTAATATTGATTATGGGGTTTTATTTTGGTTGGGTTACATTTCGATAATTCGCCGATGCTCCGTTAGGAACAAATTTAATCAATTTCAAATTCGTGGCGACCCTTTTTGGGCCTCCCAATCATTAAAATATCATTCATGCTAACAAAACTTTTCGATGTAGAGAATGTTCCTTTTTTTTATGATTTGTTGTGTTTTAAATATGGCCATTTTGAATATGCTAGTTCTTACTTAATAAATGAGATTTTTACTTATACGATTTTATTTTTTTTCCTTGAGACAATACTTGAACCATCACAGTAATAATGGCCGCCTGATAACATATAAACTATTGGTTCTCGGGATTGATTCCATTCAATTCAGAGTAAAAATATACCCTACATTTTCAGATAGATAGTAATATAAAGTACGTGACAAAAGTAGTATACATAAAATTTGTACTTAATCTATTGACAGAAAGAAAAATACTTACAATACAAGTTGTGTAACAAAATCAGATGCTTCTTATTCGATCATATCTAGACTTCAATTCAACCTTAACAAGCTTGTTTGAAAAAATATTCTGTTCTAGCTTTCAAATCACACTATTTCCATCAAGAATAATCCAGAGAGAGTTTTTATCGACCTTCATCTATGAAAAGGTACCGAGTTAACATGTCTTATATATTAGTGAATTGAAATTGTATTTTTGTAGTGGTAGACACACTACAGTACTTTCCCCACCAGAATTACAGCGATGACTGAATTCGATGCGTGGATACCACTAGTTGATTTTTTCCTGTTTTGTGAAAAGCTGGGAGATCTGTGTTAAGATCACCGTACTTTTGAGTGCTGATCATGAGAGCTGCGTGACGTTCACGGTCGTGGTCACTCCTATGTTGTCTTAAGCCGTCGAGTGTATACGTTGTGTAATCGAGACTGAGTAGGAAAAGCGCGAAGAGGTGGATAATGTCGCAGTCACAAGTCGCAAGTCAACTGTTCAATGTGGACAATCCACCGAGGTGGGCGTGTTCAAATCGAAATGGGCGTTACTGTCAAGGTAGACGTGTTCATATCGAAGTGGGAGTTTCAGTCAAGGTAGGCATGTTCACATCACGTCCGAATGTCACCACTTATCTTTGGCAAGATAGATTGCGTGAATTAAATTTTGAATTTTAGATAAGTTAATCGCCAAAGATAAGTGGTGTCTCGGTTTTTGGATTTAGCTCCTCTATTCCAGTTTGTGGATTGAATTCCTCACATATGCAATTGTGCAACATCAAAATTTTCCATATGCGTTGTATTTTTGTAATGGTAGAAACACTACAACATACCTGCCAACTTTTACGCATTTGGCGTAAAATTTTATTTCTATATTTAAAGTGGTAGTGAAATGAATGCTTTATATAAATTTCTTACATTTATAAACTTAATTTATAATCTTTTTGACCACCACTATTTTTAACAGAATTAAACATACATATTAATATGTAATACAGTAGCGTTAGTCGTATCAGCTTTTACAAAATAAAGCGTATGTTACTGCCTAAAATTGCTACCACTTCCATTTTGCTACCACTGAGGAAAGTCATTCTCGAAAGGATTAAAAGTTGGCAGGTATGCTACAATAGCGTAACAAAGTTTTTTTGTCAAAAAATAAATATCTTAGGTATTGATTTTTCTGGAATTTTTTTTTCTATAACTACTGGAATACAATATTCAAGTGCAAGAATTAATTTAAACAATATACTATACTCAAGCCAATTATCGCGTTTTAATTTAATAGGTTTATTAGAAATCGAGTAATCTTATTATTTTCTGTTTTCAATGAGTAGATTTTAGTATTTCTGCTACTCATCGGAGGTTTTCTGGCTACTATCTCATACTTTGTTGAAAAAAACGCTGTAGAATTATTATTTTTTTTATGGAACTATATACATTGTCTGAAGTTAAAGTTTTGTTAGATATTTAGATATTTATTTACTTGTAAGATATGTGAAAACTAATTTATGAAATTATGCATAAACCATTTTTTCTCTAAATAAATATATATTCTTTGTGGATTTAGATTGTAACTAGATTAAATTCAGATATTAATGAGTTTAATATATATATATATTTTTTTTAACGAAATGTTAGTCAAAATAAAATTTGAATGACAACACGTATCGTAGTTAATAGTTAGACTAAGCAGACTTTCACCGTATTATTTAAAATTATATTATCTTTAGTTGAAATTTTTGTTTTGAATCCATCATAAAAAGAAAGTAAATGAAGTGTTATTTAGAAAAAGATACTGGCAAGGTATCAAAGATGTGGGTAAAAAGCGGAGCATGCTCAGAGATAAGTTCAGAGAATGGCTGCTTTTTTCAATCAACGGAGAGTTCGTGCGATACAACGAAGAAAAAGTTTGCCAGCTACTCCACATAGGTGAGAGGTTTTTTTTTTTTTTTTTTTTTTTCCTCCTCCACGGACAATTGTTATCATAATCACTATTCTTACTCTTCAGTTGAAAATTTTTATCTAAGAAAGTCTTTATTTTGATTGAAATATTTTATCAAGTTATATATATTCTATCAAGTGACATATCCCACGCTTTTAAAGATTGGCTAAAAATAGCTTACGCTTTTTTTTAGATTTAGCCTGAAATAGTTTTCATTTTTGTTCTACCTCATGCAATCACTCATTTTTACCTGCCAATTTTTATTTTTTATTTTACTAGTAACAAACACACACACACATATATATATATATAAATATATATATATATATATATATATATATATATATATATATATATATATATATATATATATATATATATATATATATATATATATATATATATATATATATATATATATATATATATATATATATATATATATATATATATATATATATATATAATTGGTTGATAAATTTATCCAATCCGGCGAAAAGAGTGTGACACATGAAAGTGTGTAGGGAAGTATATATGAAAATAAACTTTATAAAACTTTCATGATGTGAAATCAGTTCATAGCTAATCAAGAAAGAAAAAAGTATTTTTTCCTGTCATTGAAATCAGTTATATTAAATAATAATTCAAAAATAAAATTATTTTTCATAGCATTGTATTTTAAACATTGGACTACGTTTTCTATTAAATAAAACAGTTTTTCTTCTTATCTGAATTATTTTATGAAGAAAATTTAAAAAAAAAAAAATAGTTGGGTCTTAAATATGGAAATATTTATCATGAGAAACAGGGCCGGTGGATGACATCCCCGGGTAAAACTGAACACCCTTAACTCAATCTTGTAAAAGAAATCGGTATTTTAAAAGACGCTCTTTGATTTGTTTCGATGGCGTGGTCTTGTGCAAAATTGCCTTTTGTATTTTTAATTGCAATATTTCTACCAGAAAATTATAAAATCTATATCAACCCTAGATGTTGATTTAAGAGCGGTGGTGGCCCAGAAAACAGAGCTCTCAGTGAGTTCGAATCCCAGCGATGGCGGGTCTAAACGCACTCGGTTCGCATAGTGCTGGAATAAAATATTCTTAGTAGTAGGAATCATGGGTTTCCTTGAAGTTAGACTAACCTTGGGGTGTTATCGTGATTTTCTCTCCGTGTAACTCAAATGAGGGTTAGTTCAATCAAAATGTCCTCCGCGAAAGCAATTTCTCTTGTCTTCTGAATTGGGTTCAAAATTACAAGGTTACGGAGTTGAACATCAGTCGTCGAATACTCTAAATTCTGTCGGCTAGGCCGTGATAGCCTGGAACCAAGAAATCGTGAGTTCGATCTCCGCCGGCTGAAAAATCCCCGAGTAGTAAATGGTGACTGATGCACGTTGAGCCTGTCGAGTCGCTAAGTCCCCCATGTTCCCATAACAAATCATACCTCTGGGGGTAATGATTCGTGAGTTTCCTTGTCTTCTGAATTGGTTGAAAATTACAAGGGTACGGAGTTGAACATTTGTAGTCGTAAACCCAAAACTGGGTCGGCTGTTCAACGACGGATATAAAATAAAATAAAATGTTGATTTAAGAAACATATGAACAAAACAAATAACAATTATAACAGTTTTTGCCCCATGTATTTATTTTATTATTGTTAGAAGAGTCTAAAATCTGAAAATTCAAATACTATAATACTGAAACGTGTATTAAATGTAGTAGTTGTTTACATTCATAAACTGGAACTAAATACTGAACATCCTAAATAAAAAGAATTCACTTAATAAAAAAAAGTTGCACTGAAATAGTCTGAAATAACGATTTTAAATTGAGATATATTTTGATATTTTAATTTATGAATTTAAAAATAAATATAATTCCTAATATTAATCGGAAGTATTTTTAGTCAGCGGATTAATTCTTTGAGTCGCCACAATGTAACTCATATAAATTTAAAAAAAAAAACACTTTTTGCCATGCATTGGAAGCTTTCAATAAGCTTTTACAAATTTTAAATGGTGTGATATTAAGCAACGTTTTTCAAACTCGTTGATTTAATCAATTTTCATTCGATTTGGTTACATTTCATAGGATTTTTATACTCAGCATAGTTTCTGGTGCACTTGAGATATTTTAAATCACGTGCTGCGTTTATAATTGTACATGCTTAAATACAATTTTAAAGGTATTTTACATTTAATGTCGCCATTTTGTTAAAAATAATTTTAAAAAAATAAAAAAATTATTGTTGACTGCAGTAACTTAATTTATAAGTTTTTTTATACATTTATCAACTCATTCGCTGATATCGCTAAAATGCCCATCAATGACAATCTCTGCTATTTATTGCCTTGTTTATACATTTATTTACTGATCCATTCATTCTTTCATTCTTCATTTATTCACTTGCTATACTATATCTAAAATCATAGCAGTTCTCATGAAGAGAACTTGTTATAAAATATTTACGAAGTATACTATAATAAAATAGCCCTTTTAATCACCTCCCTTAAAATTTATTTTGAGAAAAAAAATGCAAAAAATCAGCATATATTTTTTATTTTTTTAATAAATACAAGGAATTAAAACAAAACATAAAGTATAAGTTTTAAGTTGAAATTTGAATTTTATTTATGTGTAAAGAACATTTAATTTAAAATCAGTCCCAAGCTATCTCGGGAAAATGAAATAAGTTAAATATTAGTCTTTGTATGGTAGTTCTTTAAACAAGGGACAACACAAAATGATACTTTTCAAACGTCAGTGAAGGAATACTCCATTTTTTTATTACTCTTATTGCTGTATGGCAACCATCGTATATGCAATCGCACAAAACGCGCGTGCAAACTCACAGCTCAAATAAAACTTGGCAAACTTCCAATCACAGCATGTTTCAGTCAGATTATGTTTTTTGCTTCCAACCGAGTTGAAACGTGATAAAACGAAATGTACTGACAAATTCTGATACGCCCGAGTTTTATCGGGATGATAAATATTTGCAATACGTACCCGAGTTAACTCGGGATAGTCTGGGAAACGGTTAAAATTACCAAAAAATGACCTTATATTAAATACATTAACAAAAGAACGAATGCATATGGTTACTGCTAACAAATAATTTTTGGGAAAGATTAAATATTATCTACCTAGACTAATATAAGTTTATAAAACTATATGCAGAATTTAAAAAAAATAAATGAAAACCTACGTCCAACGGGAATTACAAAAATAAAGGTTTAAATAAATAAGATGATCAAAGAAGTTTTCTGGCAAATATTTGTAGAGAAAAAGACGACTTCCCAGAAAATATTTTAATAATTATTTTAAATTTATTGCAAAAAAGCAAAATATTGTGAAAATTAATATATGTTAACATCTAATAATCTTGGACCTTTCTAAATAGTCCCCTCAAAAAATATACCAAAATCTGGATGAAATAGTATTATTTTCAATAAAAAGATTTGTATGAGGGTACATTTAAGACACAGATAAACAAAATTTGGGGAATTATTGAGGGTACTTTCTATCAATACCTTTTTTTATGACGGATTCCTTACATAAAATAACAGCAATCTGTGAGTCTCTTTATGTTAATTTTACTTTTTGCACAGTTCACCATATTTCAAAAACGTTTTTAGCACAAAAGAATAAAATCCATTTATCCAAGGATAATTTCCCGCAAAAAATAATTTTTTATAAATATTTATTATTTTATTAATTAATTGTCGAAAAAAGTCACATTTTTATATCATTTTTTTCAATTTTAGTTTAATATGGCAAAATAATGTAAATAAATAGGTCGAATAGTTCCCGGAAACTCGAATTTTGAATATCTGACCTTTGAGAATACTGTAGACCCCTCTAAAAATATCGGCGTGAAAACATTATCCCTCAACCCCTGTTTGTTGTCATAAATTTCTGGATCTTTTCTGGAAAATGCGTTCCTATTCCATGTTAAACAAGCGCATACTTTTTTTTTTCAATATTTAATTATACTTTTGCATAAAGAATTTTAACCATAAAAGAAGTTAACCTAACAATATATAATTATAAATATATTTTTACGACAAGCAATATTTTATTTTATTTTGTAACCATCGCTGAACAACCAACCCACTTCTAAATTTACAACTATCCTTGTTAAACTCCGTAGCTTTGTAATTTTAAACCTAATACAGAAGACAAGGTAACTCCTAGATCAAGCTTTACGACAAACCTGCCTTTGTGGAGAACTTTTTAATGTAACTAACACGTTTTACGTTACATAGAGAGGAAAAACAAGAGAACCTCCCATAATTAGTCCAATGACAAGTCGATTTTTCCCCATAATCCCATCTACTACTGAGGATATTTATATCTGCATTGTGGTCGATGAGAGTCAGGAGCAGAATTCGTATCGAACAGCTAACGGTGGGATTCGAGACTCTGTCACCACCTCGTTGGGAGGCGAGAGCTATATAACCTGAGCAGCCATACTTTTTAATAAGCCACCATATATATATATATATATATATATATATATATATATATATATATATATATATATATATATATATATATATATATATATATATATATATATATATATATATATATATATATATATATATATATATATATATAAAAGTATCTGTCAAAGTGGTGTTAAAGTGATTAATAAATAAGAAAGAAATAATAAAAAATTTATTACAAAATGTAATGCTTGTTTTTAATATTTAATTTTTCCAACTCTCTTACCTTAACTGATGAATTGCAAATTTAATATAAAATGAATGTGTTATAAAATCAGTAAGTAATTAAATAATCTGAATTTATTTTTTCATTGTACTTAAATAAAAGTAGGTGAAAAATAAATTTTCTTGCATACAAGAATTTTTTGTAGTTTTGATGGAAAAAAACAAGAAATAACTATGATTTTTATCAGAACATTTTATCAGTTCTTAAAAAAAAGAGAGAGAGAGAGAGAGTAAAGATTAGCGTTGTAAGTGTTTTGTATACTTTTACAATTCATATTTTCACAACTTGCATTTTTGTATTACAATTTTGTTCAGTTTGATACACTGCACATTCCGAACTTCAAAGAAGCTGCTACCAATTGCCTCTCTTTCAACTTTTGACCGTTAATTTGGTTTGATTAATTAGCATATTTAAGATTACCCCCTAGAACGTGAAGATTCGTCTTTAGATCAAAAGTTATTCAGGGTGGTCCGTTTCTTACGTTACGCATTGTCCATAAGTTCCACAGTAAATTTTACTAAGTGTTGATATACGATTGAAATATTTTATTAAGGGATTATTTTTGAATACTTTATAATATTGTCACCCATCCAAAAAAAAAAAAAATTGAAATAAAAAAAATCTGCACCTTTTCTGTATGTTTTCAAAATTCTGCGGACTGTAACTAAGAAACATAAATTAAAAGAAAATACATTTTATAAACAAAGGAAACTCCCTTAATTCAAAATTTTTTATCAGTACTTGAAGCAATCAGATAAAGTAAATAGTAATATTTATTGCTTACATGTAAATAATGCAATACTTTTTGTTAGCATTAACACTATATTAAAATCAGTAAATGATGCATCAAAATATTTAAGATTCTTATAAAAAAATATGTTTATTGTTTTGTTGCAACTAAAGCCTCATGCCAATACCAGCAAGCCTGTTTAAAACTAAGCGAATTTTTAAGGCAGATGGCGCGTTTCTTGTTTTTCAGTGGCGCCATCTATGGCTAATAATACGAATTCAGCCTTACTCACGCCATAGCCCATTTACAGATCTTAATTTTGCCTGGAACCAGAGAACAATCAATCTCCAATTAAATACCCCAGAGGTATTGATTTGTGGTGGGGGGGACTTTGTGGCCCCGACAGATTGAACGTGCACCAGTCAAAACTTAATACACTGGGATTCTTCGGTCAGCGAGATTCGAATTCTCCAGAACACAAGAACCAGACTCTGTCTTACTTACTTCAATTTGAAATTTCTTGTCATAGCCGCTGTTATTCGGAAAAGTTTTAGTAGAATACAATCACTGAGTCCAGCAATTTACTTTCAAAAAGACAAAAAATATTAAATAATATACCATCAATTCAAAACAAGGTCTTACTGAAGATTTCGTTAACAATATCCTGAATGAAAAACATGACTGTACTCTGCAAATATATGATGTTGATCCAGTTGTGTGATAAAACACTTTATTCCGCACCAAATCGTGTACCTTTATACGATTTAAAGGACACATTTAAATTGAATAGCCATAGACCAACTTTTACACAATAGAAGAAATATTTTCGGAAACATGGCACTTGGCGAGCTTTGAATATCAAAAAACGTTAAGTAGAATATCGCGAATATTTGTTTACAATGTGGAATATGTAGGCGAGAGATGGCATTTTCAACGCTGATATTCATTAACAGAGGGGCCTCCCTAACCGATCGGTATCGCCCGTCAAACGATGTGAAAAGCGTGGAGGTAGCGGGTTCGAATCCCGCTGTTACCCTGGATGTATCTTCGCTCTGTCTTTCTCTGTATTGTGCTGTCAGTCCTTCCATTTGACAAAGGTTTATAAGCCTAAATTGAGCGCACAAGCCCGCAAATGTATGTAATTCCAATATATTCCAATAAAAATTCATCAACAGAAACAAGAATTCGCTGCTGAATATGTAGGCATGTTTTCAGCTGTGTAATAAGGATAATTATATTTAAATTTTTAAATCTCTGAGAACTATATTAACCGATTTTATTATGTATAAATTCTATCCGCTTTCAGTCGTGTTCGAATTCATCTTAAGGTACTACGTGGGTCCCGCAGAGGACTGATCGTTAAGACACGGTTCCCAGCAGATCACCGAAGTCAAGCATCACTGGCTGCTGTCAGTGTGCGGGTGGGTGACCACTTGGATCAGTCTGCGTAGGGACCGACGGTGTGCGGTATTGGTCCTCGTTAAACTGTGCTACCGTAAAGTGCTCGACTTCGCGCGCAGGTCGTCGGGCCACCGAAGCGGGGGTGCCATCCCCTCCGCAGAGGATCAAAATTGTGATGGCATGTCTTCGGATCATCCTCCTGGATGTTTCCCAGACCGTCGCCAATAGCCCATTGTGCAGCTCTAGTGCGACGTAAATTAACAACAACAACAACTACGTGGATGTTTGATTTACGTACTTATTTTTTTTGGGGGGGGGATTAGTGTGTATATGCATTCTAAATAAATGGTTCTTACTTTATATTGTATTGTAAAAATAACTTAATTGTGTATCTTATCTTACTGTAAATGTTATTAAACACTTAGAAGTGGAGGAGAATATTGGTATAATGAAACACTAGATCCAAGAGTTTCCGTTTTACTACATCATTTAGAATAAAAGTAGTTGCTACCATGTTTGATGTTCATACACGCGAAATTTTTTATAGTGTCTCAAAACAACTATATTATGTCTTCTCATTAGTTCGAACGTATTTATAATTTATTTAAAACTTATTAAACAATGCGGGAAAATTAATTTACAAACCATCCATAAAAGAGAAATGATGCTGTGCTGTGTTAGTAAATATTATTAAAATCGACATTGAACTCTTTTCTGTAGTTTAAACCTATCCTCGAGCAGGTTTAAGCTGGTTGAACTAGATCTTTAGAATCGGGTGTTTCATTTAATTTCATTTCCGCAAAGCAGTTTGATTTATCTAGGAGGTTGAGACCGGGTTTGAAGTTCGTTCTATCCGCACCTTTTATTTATTTTTTTTAATTTTATATGTTTCGGGTCAGATTAGCCGCTGTTTTGTTTTGTTTAAAGTCTTATTACTGTATATTTTCAGGCACTATCAATGATACGACCCCTTGTCAGCAAAAATAAGAAAATCACGAACCCCCGAATATGCATTCGTAAGAAAGTGGCAACGTCCCTCTTCTTCAACTTTGACATTTACCGTAGTAATCTAGTTTTAGGATAAAAGAGCTTTGCATTAAATAAAGTTTAATCTCCTTTATTTGATTCTTTTTTATAGGATTATTTTATTTCATTTATATTGCATCGTTTTAATTTATTTTCTAAAATTCTGAGTAGAATATTCTTCAGGAAATTTTTGTATTTTCCTTTTGTGTTCAAAACTTTTGATCTCTGTTGCAGGGAAAATATTTTTTTACGAGTATTTTTTTTTGTTACGTTTCTTTTCTTTTTGAGAGGATTTTGAAAAAAATAGGATCTTTACCGATTCCCTTGCTAATTTGTTTTGGAAAGAAATGCAAAAAGTAAACATATTTTTTATTTCATTAAGAAATACATGGAACTAAAACAAAAAATAATTCACAAGTTATAAGTTGAAAATTTAATTTTTTTATGCGTAAAAAATATTTAATTTACCACCAGTTTACTATTCCAAATTATCTCGGGCAAATGAAAAAAAGTTAAATATTAGACTATGTATATGTTCACATCTTCATAATCTGAAAAATCACCTGCATTACTTTCACGTGCTTTTACTGTTTTTTCTATGTAAATTCCCCAATCATCGTAGATACAATTGTACAGAACACGTCTGAAGTTCCACAAATAGCAAATATTGGCAAACTTCCAATCACAGTGGATTATAATTATTTTTTACTTTGCTTCCGGCCGAATAAAAACGTGATAAAACAACGAATTATGTTATGCCCGAGAATACTCGGGATAATAAATATTTGCAAATTATGCATACCCGAGTTAGCTCGGGATAATCAAGGAAGCGGTTAATGTCTTACATAAGCATTTCTGATTCCCTTCTCCCCCACCCCCCTTTATCAGGAAAAATAAGCAAATTCCTGATCCCCGTTAAGTGCTTGCATAATATTGGAATGGCCTCTATACTTTTGGAGACCTGAGGCTGCATTTTTTTTCTCGTTTTACTGGGTCCTAAACAGGTTAAAGTGATAGTCTAATTTGTATTTTTTATTGAATTTTTAAATTTAAAAGACCACTCTGTATAAATAAATTTTGCATACATGAATAATTAAAGATTGAAATTTATTCCATTACCAAATCATCAGTGGTAAAAGTAAAAATCCTCAGATATAGTAATGGATAAATTAAAGAGAAGAAAAAAAAATTATGAATAGCGGATAATATAACGTAGCTGCCATCAGTAGTTCTCAACAATACTATAAATATTAGCCGTGATGGCACAGGGAATAGAGCCTTCTAATGAGGTGAACCAGGTCCCAGCAATGGCTGGTCAATACGAATTCCGGCTTGCACCGACCACAGTGCTGACGTAAAATATCCTCTGTGGTAGACTGATCATGGATTAGAATCCTCTTGCCGTCATGCTAACTGGGGGTAGATTTCGCGGTTTTCCTCTCCATGTAACGCAAATGCTAGTTAGTACCATCCAAAAAGTCCTCCTAAAAGAAGAAACTCTCCCAATGCTTAATCCAGGAGTTCCCTTGTCTTCTGGATTGGGTTCAAAATTACAACGCCACGCAATTGAACGTTAGTAGTCATAAACCCAAAAATTGGGTCATACTGATGAAAGTATCTCAAGGTATATGATATAAATACACATATGATATAAATATAAATTTATTATGAAATTTTTACATGAATTGATAGTACTATAATTTATGAATGTATTTCTATAAATTATTTAGACCTTCCATATTAAAAATTTCCACCAAAAAGAAAAAGAGTAAATCTTTGTAAAGTAACTTCTTTTAAGTTTTAACTAAACTGATAAAATTCCAAAATGCAACTATTAGCGAATCATATCTCCAGAATGTTTAAATGAAAATAAAAATTAATATTGTAATTTGAAATGGATTACAATTCATCAAAAAGTTGATCGAAATTCAAAAACTGTAGTTTCTTTTTAACTACGATGAAGTTGATTATAAAATATCTTAAAAATATCTTTACAAACAAAATATTTTAAATGAATGCAGTATCTGAATTATCCTTCCCCTGATTTTCTCGGGTATGTATAGATCCCGAGAAAACTCGGCAGAATTTGTTTTACTCTGCCAGAAAATTTGCTGTGATTGGCAAGGTTTGTTCGGGGCTGTTCATTAGTTGGGCGGTTTTAGATTAGGCCTTTTTGTGTTGTCCCTATCATACAAAGACTGTTTCAGGATAGTAAACTGATGGTAAATTGACTACACATCTACTTAAAACTTGTGTATTTCCTTGTATTCATTAATGAAATAAAAAAATATGTTACATTTTGCCTTTTTTAAAAAAAAATTGGTAAGGGAAGAATAATAATTTTGAAAATATTTATTAAAATTTCAAACGAGGGCTAATTTTAAGAAGTCACACATTATAATATTTAAGCGGGGAAAAAAGGCTGTTGAAATATAACGAATCACTACTGACGCCATTAAAAACATCAAAATTTCGTTTAATAATGATGTTCGAAAGATGTTTTTATCTCGCTTTACTCATTAATGATTCTACGGAATCATTTTTATTTTTTTCCCGTGTGAATACTTATATACTATCCTTATTATGTTTATTCTTTCACTGTAAGAATTCTAAATATCTATGGAACAGTCCTGCGGAATAATCTATTTTTAAATTCATTTCTTTTTCTGTAAAGATTACGCACAACTAAGTTTCTTTTGATGAATTTGGTTATGTTTTTCTCTGCTAATACTTTTTTTCCTTATGAGACTTTTTTTTAATTTTCTTCCGCTTCCAAACGTTTCCCTTCAAATAAAATTACTGCATTTAAAATATCTAATCTGAATTGTTTTTTTTTTTAATCGTACTATTATTTTAAATAAACACTGAAAGAAAGCAACAAAAAGAATGAATGTGCATCAATGTTCATTCAAACTCCTTGTTAACCGCGTAAGTTACCAATTTTTTTGAAAAAAATGCAAAAAATCAACATATTTTTTTAAATTTTAATAATACAATAAATACAAGGAACTAAAACAAGGCATAATACTGATATTTTCCAAGCTGATTTTAATTTTTGTATGCGTAAAAAATATGTATTTTTATCATCAGTTTACTATCCCAAATTATCTCGGGTTAATAAAAAAGTTAAATATTAGTCTTTGTATATGTTCACATTTTCATAATCTGAAAAATCACCCGCATTACTTTTACTTTACGCTCGCGCACGCCATTTTTTACTCTTTTTTCTATGTAAATTCATCTACCATCGTATATACAATTGTACAAAACACGTCTGCAGTCCCACAAATAGCAAAACTCTCAAACAAATATAGGCAAACTTCCAATCACATCGGATTATTATTTTTTTTTTATGTTGCTTCCGGCCGAATAAAAACGTGATAAAGCAAAACGTATTGACGAATTCCGCTATGCCCGAGTTTACTCGGGATAATAAATATTAGCAATAAATACATACCCGAATTAACTCGGGATAATCGGGGAAGCGGTTAATAATATAAACAAGGAAGTCTTCAAATTAGCGTGTCTATGTAGATATAATGTTGTATTTTCAATTTCAATAAAGGAGTCTATTGAATTTTAATTGTTGTTGTTGGTATCGGAGTAGTAGGCCAGGCCGGGATTGTACACCAACTCACCTTACTGAGGGTATAAAAACATACTCATTTTGGACTTTTTAGGACTCGTGTGGGAGAAAATCTTCTCTTCTTTTATATGAATGTCAATAGATTCTCCGTCAGACCAGATGGGAGAGAATCTTCAATTTGAATACAAGATTACTATGGTTGCAGGAATTTCACTGCTTCTTTATTGAAATTGAAGGACTTAAAAACTGCTTTCCAATTCAATGGTAAATTCTATAAACAAATTGATTCCCTGGCAACCTTCCCATTATGTGTAATCCGCTATTTCGAACAAAAAGTTTGTTCCAATTCTCAGGGTGGAAAAGTTATATTGATGATACGTTTGTCTTATTCAACAGTGAAGCTTTTGTAGTCGATTCAAGCCAACATTCAATTTACAAAAAGAAATTTTACATTATCTTTCTTAGATGTTCTTGTAATACTCTTTTACCGCTTCTGTTTATCGTTAACATTTTTCTGTTTCTTTATCCCGTTTATTCTTATTACCCTAATTGCCCGAACATTTCTGTATTTACCCCTACTTAACATTGCTCTTCTTTATGAAAGTCGTTTTCAGACTGGTTAACAAAATTAAATTATTTCAAGAACCTATGATTATTGAAAATCACTGGAACTTTTAAAACATTCCTTGATTATTGTGACTTTGACTACATCGGTATAAAGCAGATGCGCTTTAAAATTTCGTCTAAAGAAATATTTCCATTATCAAGAATGCTGTAAATCATGTATTGTCGAGCATTGCTGGAGTTTTGGGTATGAATTCGATTTCGTGTCATATCAGTTCATCTCGATTCCCTGGAATATTGTTTCATTCATATGAATGTCGATTCCCTTGTTAAAACTAAATGAGTTCCACGCCATCTCTTTATAGCGTGTTTAAATGCATTTTGCCCTAATTTACCACTCTCAGCTGCTGCAGTTTTTCTAATTTTGTTTCTTCACCTTTTTTCAATTTTTTGCAAACACAGTTTTTCTAGTTTCGTTTTTCACCTTTATTTTCCATTTTTCGTTGGCCTGCAAGTTTTCTTCACTTCTGTTTCCTCATTCACGTTTGGCGAGTCTTAAGAATGGACTCTTATTTTTGAGCGCTCAAAATATGTAGACTTCATTACCGTCTCATAAGTTTGAAGCAATTAAGTTTTTAAATCATGAAGAATCTTATAGGTCAGCATGACCAGCAAACAAAGATAAATGTTCGTTTCCAGCCCTGAATTAAAGTGTGCTTTAATGACGCTTTTAAATAACGATAATATTTAAGTAACAACAGCGTTAGTCAGAACACGTTGTACAAACGTTTTATTTTGCTAATTTTATACGCAGCGTACTTAGTGAGTTCCAAGTAAGGAAAAAAACTCTCCCAATTTAATTTTTAATTTTTTATGTTTTAAGTTTTTAATTCTTATTTTAATTACTTATAATAAACATGGTGATGATGCAAACATTTAAATCGTAATTAGCAACAAACGGAAGTAAAGTCGATGAAATATTTACAAACTTATATTAAGTTCAATAATTATTTAATTGTGTTTCACCGTTGCCGTTCACAATATTAGAAATATTTGGAAACTGTATATTTAGACAATTTAGCCTAAATCGCACTTGTTCAATAATATTTTGTATTTTAATTTTACATTTATTATCCAGTTTTTTTAAGAGTTAAAGCTAATTTAATTCTAATTTTAATTACTTATAATAACATGGTGATGATGCAAACATTTAAATCGCAATTAGCAACAAACGGAAGTAAAGTCGATGAAATATTTACAAACTTATATTAAGTTCAATAATTATTTAATTCTGTTTCACCGCTGCCGTTCACAATATTAGAAATATTTGGAAATTGTATATTTAGACAATTTAGCCTAAATCGCACTTGCTCAGTAATATTTTGTATTTTAATTTTGCATTTATTAGCCAGTTTTTTTAAGAGTTAAACAGGGTTGGATATTCTCGATTTTATTGAAATTTCCAGGATATGTTATTTATATAAAACTACCAGAGACGTGTTTTTGCATCTAAGGGCAAAGGTGATTCAAAAATCATCGAAATAATGCTATTTTCTTAGACCGCCAAAATCTACTTGTGCGAACCACAAAAGTATATACAGTCCCGGGATTAAGATTAAATTATTAAACGCACTGTGAGATTCTATGTAAAATCTTAATTATTAGGTGATACTATACAGCTTTATTGTTTTTATGTCACTGAAATCGTTCTGCACTTGTATATGTTAGTGTATCAATTGGTTAAATTATACGATATATAATATAAATTTGACGATAGGATAAATTTGGCGATATATTATATAAATATAGAATTTTTATTATATCGAGTATTATATTAGTATATTATAATAACTAGATATTTCTGATAAAATGCTCATTGTGTGACTTTAAATTAATCTTAAAATAGCTTTGCACAATCTTTCCCAGGCAAGTATGAAAGTTTCTGGAAAACTGTAGCAGAAACAAAATCAATGCACATATTCAACTTTTACATAATATGGCTCTAAATTTTAAAGCCCGTTATGGGATAGCTGTAAATTATATCAAAGAATGTGATTTAATGTGGTTATCTGAAATTAACACTGACGTGCACCGAGCTGTGCTTTGCACCTTTATGCAAATGAAACAAGAGCCTTCGATTCAAATCTTTTGTACTTCTTCGATTGCTGTTCAATCGTCACCTCATGAAGTCACCAACTTCCCCAAAGGGTTCCAATAGTAAGATAAAACCAAACTCTAATATGGCCTTAAAAATTGAAGTGATATGTTTTTCATTGAATTTTAAAGACAAAATAGGGTGGAAAATAATGGATCTCATATAATAGCATCATTGATCTTAGCAGTTGGTTGAATTGCAAAAATAAGTTATGATTTTCTCTTTATAATGTGTTGGTTACACGAGCCTTCGATTCGAACAGGGATGCCGCAATTCTCGGTGAAAATTAAACTTTGAACACGTCAAATTTATTATTTCATTAATTTTTTTGCTGATGAATTAAAATTAGTAGAGAGAGATGGCTGTTTATGTAAGTTGTAGCACATAAAATAATTAAGAATGTTAGCAATATACAATATATATTACTGAAATGAAACAAAATTTTTGTAGATTTATATAAAAAAATAATAATACATAGCTTTCACTTGGTAAGTTCTGTTGTTTAACAGACTTTTAAAAAAAAACACTTCTTTAAGAGACTGCCTGATTATTCGGACCTTTTATGCAAGGTAAAATTTGCTTACATTTCTCAAACCCTTAAAAGAAGAAGCGGAAAAAAATTTGGGGTCCAAAGTTATTATAAATGTGAAGAAAATTTTGTCTTTTTATAGAAAATACGAAAACACACGCGATTTACTAATAACATATACTCATTTTAAAATAAAAACATTATTAATTTTCAGTAAAAATAGCTCCTTTTTTATGTGCGAAAATAAATACAGAACCGTTTTGATTTCATAAATTTGTAAAAGGTTTTCATTATTAATAATGATTAGATTTTATTAAAATTTTCTAATCGTGTAATATTGAAAACACAGTCTGTTATAAATAATTCAATTTTTTATCTACACAATTATACTTCTTCTCTTACACAGTTTTGTGAAATTCAGCTACAATAAGTGAGTTAGTTCTACATAAATATTCAAAAGTGAGGCTGAATAATATAATAGAACTTTAATTGTTTCTGTTTGAAAATGGACTACCTAATAACGCGTAATATATTTTAATGGTTACTGGGAATTCATAAAAGCCTGAGATAGCAAAAAATGCCATCATTTATATAGATATAAAATTCGCATTTACTCTATATAGACTAAAGTAAAATAATTGTTGTTTGTCTGTAGGAAATAAATAATAGTAAGTTTATCCGTTCTGTTATTCCTATATTGTATTTTGATACTGTAAATCTGAATTTAGTTCAAATTAGATCATTTCTGAATTCCCCTTGCAGAAAGATTTTTCTTTTCTAATATACATTTCTTTTCTATAGAATCCCAATATTTGAATCATGCATTTCGATAATCACTTTTTGACCCTCTCAATTTAAGCTAATAGTATTGTAAATCAATTTAATGTTTCGATTGTATTTTCAGCAGTTATTGATATTGATTTTCACGTGAATTTTAAATATCCCCATATATTTCAAACAATATGAGAAATCCAAATCGCGCATTTGAGTATTTACTTTTTAAGGCAATAATTCTATTGAATTCTTGGCAGTTATTGCTAATGATTTCTAAATAGTTTTTATATCCGATATTTTTTTTATACGTTATTATTTATTACAACAACCTAATCTCGAAACGAAACACGTATTTAAGGAGTCCGATTTGCTTGATTTCATCGTCGATCTTTTTTTCTTTTTTTTATGGCAATTGCTACTACGGATTTCATGATTTTTAATTTTTTTTTTAGTATGATGATTATTTACAAAATGCGAAGAAGAAAATATTCCCCCCCCCCTCCAACAAAATGAGAGCCCATGTTATTAGAATAAAAGATTTTTACACGTTAAATATAATTGTTTTGTAAACACAGTGCTTTTGTTATTTTAAAGTAGTAACACTTAAAGTACCTTGCGGAAGAGTTTTGTCGCTAATAGCTCGAAAAAATTCTGCCACAGGGCACATTGCAATGTTACAGACTATTGTTAATTAATTAATTAATAGCTTTAATTGATTTTCTATTGTTTGCACTTTATCTGAAGCATCTTAAAATGAGATTTTAAATACATTATAAATCAACCGTCAGATCGCGGAATAACAATTTCTAGCTCATTAAAATAACAAACATTTTGTGTCTCTCAAAATTTTTTTCTTCTGAACATTCTCATACCTAAAAAAAAATTATGGTCGGTTACTTTTACTGACAATGTTTTTATCTTATATTGAATGTCATTATGCTAAGCTAGTAAATTGATTATGTTTTCTCTATAAGCGTCATTAGAAATAAATGATTTTTTTCCCATTTTTATAGTAACTTACTTTCAACCCATTATATTTGTTCAGTTCTTTATTTTAAGGTTTGAAAAATGTATGTTATTATCTTCGTAAAAAGTTAACCCAACATAAAAAGGACCGGATAATCACGCAGTGTTTGACTTCATTAAAATTATAAAAACAAAACAAAAAATATGATTAAAAATTTTTGAAAGGGGATTAAATGAAAGCTTTAATAATTTCTGCTTCATTTCAGAACATTTTTACTACTTTATTTATTTATTTGTGTTTACACACTTAATTATTTTCTGTGACATACATAAATAATTTCAAAAGCCTTCCTCTCAACTAATTTTGATTCAGTAGCGAAAACACTATAGATATTACAAATTACTTATCAGAGCCGTCAGTGGATAGAGCCTTTCAATTAGGTGAACCGGTTTCTAATACGAATTCCGGCTTACAGTGCTGACGTGAAATATCCTGAGTGGTAGACGGATCATGGGTTTGAGTTCCCTTGCCGTCAGGCTAACCGTGAGAGGTTATCGTGGTCTTCCTCTCCATGTAGCACAAATGCGGGTTAGTTCCATCAAAAAGTCTTCTACAAAGGCAAATTTCTCCCAATACTTGATCCAGAAGTTCCCTTGTCTTCTGGACTAGGGTTAAAAATTTCTACGTCGTTGAACATTAGTAGTCGTAAACCCAAAAATTGGGTCGGCTGTTCAACGACGGTTATAAAATAAACTAACCCAGCCATTTCAATAATGAAATAATAAATTTGACGAAAAGCGGAACTAGATTTTGATATCTAGTTGTGGAGACTTAATATAACGATTAGTGGTACGCTTGCGTTGAAATAGCCGCTGTTTTAATCAGAAAAGAATCATTTATTTCCGATCTTTATGAAATAGTTGTATAAATTTAGAATGTGTGTGTAAAAGTTTTTGAAAGAAAATAAATTAAAAAAGGTCTATAATTGGATTTTAACAATTGATTCTCACTTCCCTTTTTGCGATTTTTCGTGCTATTCAACTGAGCGGACAGATTGATTTTTGACGTTCTCTTTTTTTATCTTCGCCATATACAGCTTTCGTGGACTAGATTTGAAGGTGTCTCTCATTTTTCTTAACTTGACAATCCATTTTAATAATCGAGTTAATTTATTAACATAAATTGATTAATTTATTAACATAAATTGATTAATTTATAAACATAATTTATTAACGTAATTATTAACATAAATTGATTGAAAAAAACATTTTCTTTTGAATGATCTAAAACAGGGGTTTCCAACTGGCGGCCCGGGGGCGGCATCCGGCCCGCGAATCCTTTTTTTGTGGCCCGCGAACTAAAATATATAAGTTATCATTTTTTTGCGGACAATTTTCGTAAAAATTCTATATGGGTTTAAAATACTTTTCTCGTTAATAAAAACCTAATTTCTTCGTTTCTGTGAAATTTAACATACCAACGGTGCAAAGAAATTTATTTTTTAGGTTTTGCATCCAGGAAAATATTTATTCAAATACAAAAATAATCGTGTATGATGCTCTTTTTTATTTATTTATTTTTTTTTTTTTTTTTTTTTTTTTTTTTTTTTTTGTGATTATAATTTAGCATGTGCGTATCAAAAATTTTCTCGAAGAAATTCTCCGATTTAACTTTTTGAAACCACTCATTTTGGACGAAAATATTTACCCACACATTTGTAAATTTTAAATTTAAAATGTACATATCGATTCTCTGGTGGTTGCAGCAGACAAACCTCAATTTTCTCATTGAATATTTTGTGTGCTACTATGTAAGTTTTAATACCTTAACAATTAGATATCTGCTGCATATTAATTATTTAATACATAGGTGCACATTAAAGTTATTGTAGCCCGAACTTTTATTATTTACTTATGTCTTTAAAATTATTATTAATAACAATTAAATATTTTTAAAAATCTACTTCTTATTTTAATTTGTAATTCAATACTTTTGTTTACTGACAGTAATATTTAATGTTTCTTCAAACATAAAAGAGTCCTACAAAAAAGTTTGATAAAGTTGCGGCCCGCCATTTGATTTGTGTGTTTAATTGTGGCCCCCGGCCTCATGTAAGTTGGAAACCCCTGATCTAAAACATTTGGAAAATGTTAATGAATGTTTATAAAAGAATGTCAATCCAATGTCTATCATGGGACAAACTTGGATGAGTGGTTTCGTGTGAATTTTTGTATAGGAATGACGTGTTAAAGCACGAACGATAGGAAAAATGTGTGCATTTTTGCAGTAACACAGTATTCACAATAATTGCGACCACTAACAGTAGTATGAAGTACAGCTGGGATTGACTGACAGCTTTATGGACGATAGTAAGCCGAAGAATGTCATTCGCGAGTGTGATTTCGTGATTCGTACGTATAGTAAAACTAGGCTTTTTAATATTTATTACGAATATGATACAATATTAAATTTATTACGAATATGATTCGCAATAAATTTAATATTTATTACGAATATGAACAAAGAATATGGTAACTAATTTTTCCTTCCTTCATATTTTTATCCATCACTTTTGAGCCTACATTCCTATACGAAATATCCTCCAATTTTGTCCCATGATCGTAGAATCACCCTTTTTTATGCAGGATGCCCCGTAAATGTTGCATCTAGAGAATGTAAGGCACATTGTAAGGATTAAAAATTGCGTAGGAACTCGGAAACATCGTCGAACGCTGCTAGGGACACTTCTCTAACTATTAACTGTTTCTTCATGCACTTTTGAACAGTAAAACCCTAAATTGTCTTCATTTTATGTCTTATTATGTTTATTACTAATAAATACTTTCTAATTAATTCAGTATTGTAATTTAATGATTTGGTGAGTAATCCTAAAATCAATGCCGGATATTTTCTGTAAATGAAAGTTCATAATAGACAACATTTATGGCAACATAAAAGGCAACATTTATGGGATACCCTAAAAAAAGAGTTTTTATAAAAGTTCGTCAAAAGCGAAGGATTATTTAAATGTTTTTGTTACAAGGGCCAGGTGGCCAAAAGTGAAAAGTCTTGTGGCTGCACTCGAGAAATCTACTGAAATAAATTCCATACCAGAAAGGTGAGATTCACTTTAATTGTACTAATATAGGGATATTATTAATAAAGGCTTCTTTCAAATATGAACAAAATATTTTATTTTTAAACTTATGACATTAAAACCCTGTAAAAAAAAAAAAAAAAAGAAACACTGATGTAAAAGATCTGAAATTTCAAAAGTATGTTCCTAAAACAATAGAAATTTTTTAGTCGTCGTTACAAAAAAACTTCAAATCGCACCGATAGATGACTCTATATGCGTAGTAAAGACGATCTTGAGATAAGTGCACTGAGGTGTGAAAAACCTTTCTTTTTCTCAAAGCCCCTGCCATTGACGTTATTCTTAGTTACTGTTTAACTTGCAGCGCCATCTATCAATGCGATTTCACTTATTTTTATCACACTCAAAAAAATTGTCATTGCTTCGGGCTATAATATTGATAATAATTATTAATATTGATATATCAGTTCTTTTGGACTAGTGGTTCTTTTCTTCCTGAGTTTTAATATCAGAATTTTTTTGAAAAAAAAAATCACCCTTTACATTACTAAAAGTTCAAATGAGATTTTATGAAAAATAGAATTATTTTTTACAAATAAGATAGCTTCTTTCTTCTTTTTTTTTTTTTTTTTTGGTTCGGTTTATATCGTAATTACTTAATTACAGCAATCATTTGGTCGGCATTTCGAATTATATTCTGTACTATTTTTTACAGTTAGTTCTTTTTCGTTCTAGGATACATTTTTGATTGAATGTTTTTCAGAAGAAAAAAAATTACTTACTTGGAGTGTTTTAACCAAAGAAGAGAACGATTATTTCATTTGAAACACTTACTCTTAATAATTGTTTCAAATAAAAGTTATCTTTAGTTTTTCATTTTCATAATATCTTTTTTTTTAAATCAATATAAAACTATTTGATTAAATTTTTATTTGTAAAAATTTTGATATATTATTATTAATATTTTTTTTTTTTTAAGAATTGTTCAGACAACTATTTTAGTTTGAGGACGATCATTTGAAGCACTTTATATTTTCCTTATCAAAAAGGAAATTTTATATTTTGTGAAAAATACGAATTGTTCACATCGTAACGGTATTTAAAATGATGTTAGTGCGAGCAAAATAATTTCTTCCTATTTATAAATTGAAAGGAACACCTTTTCAAAAACCATTCACAACTATTGCTATTCATACTAATAAATATTACATTCTTATGGATATTAGATCTAACCAGATATTACGATTATAATAAACAAATAATTATTTGTTCTGACATTGCTTTCAAGTTACGCTTGTTCAGAAAATAATTTAAAAAGTTTTTCAGCATCGAAACAATATGAAATAAAATAGGCGCATTTTTTAAAATAAAAATTAAAACAAATGAATTTTAATCTACTGGGATCCAGCATATAATATACTGAACAACATTAAAAAAAATATAATCACTTAAGAAAGATTATTTAAAAATAGGTTTTCTGTTTAAATACTTTCAAATAGTGATTGTCTATGAAAAAATATAATTGGTTTTACCCTCGTAGCTCGAAATTTTAAAATACTATGAAAAATTATAAGAAAGAAAAAAGATCCATTAGGACTGCTTTATGGCATATAAATGTCTCATAGGTGAAATTCTGGCTCGAAATACTTACTTTAAAAATGAACACAGCTCGAAATATGTATTTCCAAAAATAGACACAGTTCAAAATGTGTGTTTAAGAAAATAGATATAGCATTTGATTTCATTTTTAACTTTTTTTAAAGAGTCACGTTTTTTTTAAAAATAAACTGATAAATCCAACGTTTTATTGAATTAGCTTTTTTTCAGAAAAAATATTTCAAAACTTAAAAATTTTTTTTACTAGGTTGCCGCGTATGCAATAAATTTATAACGTAATAATGTAAATTTATAACGTTGTAGGAATTAAGAGTTCTAAAAACTCACTTTATAGTTTAGAATTCACCTGAAAAGTTACATTTGTAATATACCTAAACAACCCGAAGACCGGGACCGTACAATGATTATTCTTAGTGTTTAAATTAGTAACGAAATGTCGTTATTCTTCGTTAGCTTGTGAAATTTGGGTCCAAAACTTGATAGGTTTAAAACTCTTTTGCTGTATCACATGCTTTTTGAGCAGTGTTCAGATTTAAAAACTCTTATTGTCTGTGTCTTATGAAGTTTATTTCATAACCAAAAGCGAAGTCAAGCATCACTGGCTGCAATCAGTAAGCGGTTGGGTGACCACTTTGTACCACCTACGTAGGGACCGAGGGTACGCTGTATCTGTCCTCGCTAAACTGTTCTGCCGTAAAATGCTCGACTTTGTGCGCAGGTCGTCGGGCTACCAAAGTTGAGGAGCCATCCCCTCTGCAGAGGATCAAAATGGTGATAGCATGTCTTCGGATCATCCTAGAGGTTGTTTCCCAAACCGTCGCCAATAGCCCATTGTGCAGGTCTAGTGCGATGTAAATAAAATACCTACTTACCTACCTCAGAACCAAAGTCAAAGTAATACGCTACAAAATATTCTATAATAAATAGTTGTTGTAGTTGTAGTTCATTTACGTCGCACTAGAGCTGCACAATGGGCTATTGGCGACGGTCTGGGACACATCCCCGAGGATCATCCGAAGACATACCATCACAATTTTGATCCTCTGCAGAGGGGATGGCACCCCCGCTTCGGTATCCTGACGACCTGCACGCGAAGTCGAAGTTCAGGAAGGAGTTTACGGTAGAACAGTTTAACGAGGACCGCACACCCTCAGTCCCTACGCAGACTGATGGAAGTGACCACAGCCAGTGATCTACTGGGTATCGTGTTTTAACGATAAGTCTGCTGTGAGATCCTATAATATGTAAAAAGGGATAAAAATTTTGTTACTGTAGATGTAATAATAAAAATAATTTTAAAAAATAATTTAAATTTTATCTATTAAATTTTAACAAAAACTACTTTTTATCGCAATTAAGGGTTTATTTTCCGCTTTTCTAGGTAAAAATTACATTTTATGCCATTATTTAAAGCCTGAAAAGAAATAAACGATTTATTTCTATCTGATTTCATAATTTTTCATTGAAATTGACTTATATTTTTGTTAATAATTTAAAAATTACAATATGGATTTCGACGTCTAACTCTTCCCCTGATTAGTCATTTGATTTCCATAAATTCGATCCTTTTGTCACGTGCCATTGCTGTTTCTTAGTTGTTTCAGCAGGGAACTTTTATTTATCTTAATTTCATGTTTTTTAATGATTAATGTCGGCATTGGTTCCGTGTTCAATTTTTAAATCTAATTTAAAGATTTGGCGATCTTGTCACCGATACGCAAAATTTTAAAACTTATAGAAACTATGCAAAACTTAAAAACTATATAACTCTCAAATTTCGTGTTTTGGCATTTAAAATTACATTTCTTAAAATGGGGTAAAAAATTACAAAACCTCAAAATTTTTTGAACAGTTATTAAATGTTAAAAAAATAATAAATAATTATTAAAAACTATTTTTTGCATCGAATAATCTTGGGATAACATTATTCGTTTAAAAGGTTCTCGAGATATAGTGGAATGTGTTAAAATAACAGATTTCCCATGTCCTATTATTAGAAGATTCTATGCAAAATTATAATTATCAGGTGTACTCAGATGCAATTGTTTACACAGCATTGTAATGCAATACGTTCAAAATAAATACAAATAGGAACAAAATCTACAGAATAAAAGCTGGTAATTAAGATTTTACATAGAATCTTATTGTATATCATGCAGTGAAGTCTGATTTCAACTTCAAATATTAATTAGCATATATCAGACTGTTCACTAGATCAAAATTTATTCAGGTGTTTATAATGTGATAGAATGCTCTCAGAATCCTAGCGTTGGCTGATCTTCTACTCTCACACCGAACACAATGCTGACATAAATTAATATCCTCAAGTGGGTAGACTCCCGTTACTTGGGAAAGTTTTGTGGTTTTGCTCTCCACGAAACCCGGATTAGTTCCTCCACAAGGGTTAATTTGTCCCAATCCTAAATTTAGGAACTTCCTTGCCTGTTAGATTGATATCAAAATTATAAAGCTATAGAGTTGAACATTGATAGTCTCAGAATTGGACCGGTTGTTCAACGCGAGTTATAATTCTAAATACACTCTATAACAAAAAACTCGACGCACCAAGAAGGAGTTGTCCGATTGAAACGAAAATTGATGGATAGGAAGACAATGTACAGAATAGTAAATGATTAAAATTTCAGGACAATTGAATGATTTATTGCAGAGCTACAGTAACAAGTTCAATAAGGTGTTGACCCGCCTCTAGCCTGGATACAAGCTGCCACACGGCGTGGCATAGACCGATAAAGCTCCCGGATGGTCTCTTGCGGTATTTCCTGCCGAATTCGATCCAATTGTCGAACGAGGTCATCAACATTCCGTGCCAGATGCAATCGCCTTCCCATCATATTCCAGACATGCTCGATGGGAGAGAGATCTGGCGATCTGGCAGGTCAAGGAAGAGTTTGACAAGCCTGCAGACAAATCATAGCAACACGTGCCGTATGTGGTCTGGCATTGTCTTGCTGAAAAACCAGTCCAGGTCGCTGCAAAAGGAATGGTAGCAAAACAGGTCTTAGGATGTCGTCGACGTACCGCCGTGCAATAAGTGTACCTCTAATGACGACCAAAGGGGTCCGGCTGTCAAAGGAAATGGCACCCCAGAAATGCCTTGTTGAGGGCCGGTGTGGCGTGCAATAGTGAAGGTAGGATCCTCCCTCTGCCCTGTGCGTCTCCAAACACGTCTTCGATGATCGTCAGGACACAGTTGGAAGCGGGATTCGTCACTAAAGACTATACGTCCCCAGTCGGCATCATTCCAGCCTGATCGAGCGTCGATTTTGCGCGTCTTAGTGCGTTCTTGGTGCGTCGATTTTTTTGTTATAGAGTGTATATACAGTAAAAACAATACAGCTGTATAGTATCTCCTGATAATTATAATTTTACATAGAATCTTATAGTGCGTCTAATAATATGAGACTGTATATAGAGAGGTTAATGCCATTTTCAGCTGAGTTTTTTAAACAAATATTTTGAAACGTGTGCAGGATTTTGTCCATTACAGCAGTGTCCATTTTCTTAAAAACGCATTTCGAGCTGTGTTCAGAATAAAAAAAACTCACAAACGAGTTGTCATGGTTGTCATACTGGTTAGAAATTTTTTTTTGTTGGATGAACATAGTAAATAAAAGCTACTTAAGAGAATAGTAAGATTCTTTGATTTGAGGAATTCTGTATCAAACTGTGATCAAATTAAGAGGTATGCAAAATCATAATACTTGCTTATATAGCATTACAGCCCGCTATGAGCCTTGGCCTGTCGAACAATATCGTTTTATCTGTTCTTATTTTTAGCTTTCCAGTTTTTTACCTTGATTGCGATTTGATATATCGCCCAAACATCTCTTTATCTTCCTCTTGGCCTCGAAATCCAATTCATACATTTTCTTTTATCTATCTTTCAATCATAATAAATACTACAGTTTCATGCATTAAAATACAAAAATCCTTAACCCTTCCGGGTGCAACGCGAATTCTTATTTGAATTCGCGTTGATAGATTTTTTACAGTGTTTATTGAACATTAATTTACTCATTTTATTGTTTTTTTTTAAATTTTTTTATTAATAGAAGTGTTTGGTGGAAAAAAACAATGGATGTTTCTTCCTCAGACATTCCATTTTCTTAACTGCTCAAAAAATTAAGTTATTTAATGAAATGTTAAAAGTTTTTACTTTCGCATACGAAATCAAAAAAAATAAATAATAAATAAATAAAAGCAATATTTAATTATGCATTTAGTAGAGAAGCCGAATGAGTCGCAACGACAACAATGTCAACAATCTTTGATTAATGTTTTTTGAATAATTTTCTTTTGAACGAAATTTAGTTTCATAAAATGACATGAAAAATATTTTGGGAATTTTTAAACAGTTAAATGAAGCTAAATTCTTATATTTATTCAAGTGTAAAAAATTTTTTTTTTCTTTTAGAAGGTCAAAGCATTGGTGATTTGTAAGATTCTTTTGATTAAGTATACAAATGGCTACTGAAATACGTAGGTTTTTTTTTCGTTACCAATTTTCGTAAAGATTAAATAAAAAAATACATGTTTAAAAAAACATATTTTTTTAATTCAAAATGCTAAAAAGAAATCCTAACACTTAAACAAGAAAGTGAAAAAACCTTCGTAAGTTGAAGATGGAACTCCGGGTGCAGCAGACTCAAAGAATATTCTTTGCTAAGTAATGTTTTTGGTTGTTATTCTAAACAATTAGGTTTAATGTCTTAAGGCATCTTTTCAACAAAATAATTGTATAATTTTTATTTTTAGTGAGTGAGAGAGAAATTTTCAGAAGTGAGGTTATTTTTGTTTTCGATGTCTACACTGGAAAAAAAAATCCCATAAAATTCACGATTTTAAACTGGTAGCTGAGCTGGTTGCTCAAAACCGTAATACTTAGGAAGAAAACCAGTAGCCTCAAGAACATGCAAGAACAAGTTTTTTCTGTAAAAGTTACAAAGTAAAACCTTTGTCACAATTGTTCTTTTTTTTTTTTTTTTTTTTTTTTTGCACAATCGAAGTACAAAGTTTTTTCGAAAAAAATCCGTAGTCGAAATCGTTTTTTACGAGAAAAAACTTTTGTCGAAAATAATATATATCAGATCAGATAATAAATATTTTATGCCGACAATGTGATAGTTGAGAGCAAAGAGCAGATTTCGTATCAATCAGTCATCGCTGGGATTCGAACTCAAGTATCTCGTTGAGAAGCTCTGTCTCCGGAGATAATTGTCGACAATGTCAATCGAGTCTTCTAGAGCAAATACAGGATGCGGTAAGGTTCGACATTGCGGCTTACCCTTATGATGCTCTGTTATACCTTGTTCCATAGTTTCTGTAGAAACACCGCTAAATCAACTGGAGGCTGTCCAACTTGCTGTTTTAAGTGGTGCTATATATGCTCGTTCGGTGTTAAATTTGGAGATGGAGCAGGCCATGGAAAGTTGGTAATTCGGTGAAGGCATTTCTGTGGCACACAGTGTGTGACCGAGCATTACTTGTTGAAAAACAGCATCTGGAAGCCTTTTCATGAGTGGCAATTTCATGTGACCCTATGGTCAGAAGTGGCTCATATAATCATGGTTGGGTAACATAATCCTCTGGAAATCAAGTAGGTTTTGATGTTTTAGGTTCCGACTATCTCAGTAGTAATTTGTTTGATTTTTTCTTGCCTTAAGTATTCATTTGTGAAACCTAATGAGTAACGGTTTCTGTTTAAAAGGGGCTCATTAGAAAAGAGCTAGTGTATTAAAATCGTCAATTATTGAAAGCTTAGGAATCTGACAACTAACTGTGTTACAAAATTGCGTTTTAAATAAAATTTGTTTAGGATTATATCAATTCTATTCTGTTCATAAGGAGTACCCACAAAAGTAAAAATCAAGTGACAAAATTAAACAATTTCATTATTGTTTTTTGCTACAGAAAAATCTTAACATTCTCAGCTAAAAATGAACTGCAGTTTTTCTATATAATTGAAGTATTTAAGTTATTCGACAATCAACTGTAGCTTTTCTGTTGCACAATAAATACTTTGCAGTTTATTTGAAGTAATTTTTCAGAAATTTATTTTAAAAAAAACTTATAGCTAATGACTACAAATTAATTGTAGTTCATATGAACTCACTTTAAAATCATGAATTTGAAAAATAATAAAACTTTAAATCCGTAAACCTTTTAATGCAGTAAAGTTAAGGTAATTATACAGTCATTGTTTCAGAAGTATATTTTCTAATGTATCAACAGAAAAACTGTGTAAAAATGAAAGAGATTTATGACAATCAAGCATGTCCCCGTTATTATTTATTTTTTTCAAAAGTTTTCGTTTTCTTGGTGATTTTTATAAAGATTCTAGATGAATATATTAAAGACAGATGTTAATAAAATAATAATAGGCCTAATTATTTTTTAATTTTGAAGCATAATCATCAACTTCGGTTGTTACATTAGAAAAAAGGAAAAATATAAAAATTTATACTGCATTCATTCACGACACACTCTCTTATTGTTTATAATAATTTAAAATGCTCGCGATAAATACTAAAATAAATAAGCAATAAAAATAACTTTTATATTTGTGCACAAATTTAATTATAAAATCGTAATTTAAAGAAAATTATTTTGCTGTCTTTAATAACTATTCGGTACATGCCAGTAAAAATATTTGCAATTTTAGAAAATTTATTAAACAATTTACATTTAATTTCCATTAATTATTTTAACCAATTATTTATTTTGAAAGGGATAAAAAAAATTTTTAATTGTCATTGTTTCACAATAAGTCAAAACTATAATAGAAGGAAGGGATTTAGGCTGATTCAAGAAAAGCTCATTGTTCATTATAGAAATTTTTCAATGTAATTTGTATTTTATGTTTTTGTTGAAGAACGAGGGTATAAACGATCATAAAATAAACAGTTTAATAATGCTCAAGCAATAGAATTATTCATGGTGTTTACTAATAAGTTTTAAAGTTCATGATCTTATAAACTGACAGACCATTATTTATAAGACTATATAAAAACTGTAACTCAGAGTAAAATACTATTGCATGCATTATTTCATTTTAAAATAATTTGTTTCGGAAATGCTTTTCTAATAAATTTATTTTATATTATTTACGTATAATTGAGAATGCTATAAGTTAAATCAGAACTATAATAAAGAAGCTAAATATTTAAAACGAGATTTATTTGGAAAAAAATTCCTTTGATGAGAAAAACAAATCCGCCCTAAAAACCTCAAAACAACTTTTGGATAATTTAAATCTTTTACCGATTACAAAATTACTCGAATCATTCAATTTTGGAAGACAAAATTTTAAAATATATAAATGTTTTATTTTATGAAATTAATTGTTTTACAAATTGTTATTATTAATTATTATATTAAAGGAGTTGACAATATTACACATATTTTATCATATCCTATAATTTTATTATGTTGATTATAATAAAATTAATCTACAAAAATGAATAGAAAAAATGCCAAGCATGAGTCAATAATCGATTTACTGTTATTTTCATGTTAATTATTTTACCGTTACTTCTAAATTAGACTTCATATAATTGATGATTGCAATATTATTGACTTCATATGAATTTACTGTTACATTCAGAAATTAATTTTTATCAATAAATATATTCAATTGTGTTAAAGCAGTGAACGGTAATTTTCAATGACATTAATGACATTTTAAAAACCAGCTTTTGAATTGATTTTCTAAAAATAGAATTAAACATTTTCGCCTCATGTTTCAAAATAGTGCTTTGTAAACAATGACTTTTAGGACATATAAGAAAGGAAGAAAGAAAGGAATATCAATATAAAAGACTTCAAACAAATGATTTTTTTAATCCAAATAATGGGATTAACTTCCATAAGAAAATATACACAAAAGTTATTATTGAATGTATTTAGTGTTAGTAATATTTGAAAGTCTGAAATATATTAATTCAATCAAATAATAAATCCATATTGCTTATCTACAGAGGAAGCTAAAGTATAAAACTAAAAAAATTCTTAAACCTAAAATATTTTTATAGATTTAAAGAAGACTTGAGACAATTAAAGGATGATACTGCTAGTGATGAAGAAAGTTTACCTGAAATACGTCTACAAAGGTAAATTGAACACTTTTTACTTCAAAGCAATTCAGTGGCAATCACGCTCTGCGGATATTTTTATTATTGTTTAAAATTTAGCATATTTCAGCTTTCACACGCGATGAGCTAACGATAAATATTTTGTATTTTTAAGAGAGTGAAATTTCAGATGAATAAAATTCTTTAGAGGATACAGAGGATGAAAGAAAAAAAAAATTAAAAAAAAAAGCGATTTGAAGTGAGAAAACATGAAAATATAAGATATTGAAAAAATTTTATATATAAATATATATATATATATATATATATATATATATATATATATATATATATATATATATATATATATATATATATATATATATATATATATATATATATATATATATATATATATATATATATATATATATATATATATACAGAGAGAGAGAGAAAGAGAGAAAACAAAGAAAAAATTACAGAACAATGAACAAAAGGGAAAAAGAAAAATAATGATAATAAAAATAACAGAAATCCGGGAGGAAAAAAAATTCGAATAAAGGAAAAAAAAATTATGCAAATCCGTATAATAAAAGATAAAATATTTTCATCAGCTCACACGATTATATCCGCAAAAAGAATATTTACATTATAAAAGGATTTATTATATTTTGCGGATTTTTATTAATTTTTTTCCTTTTTTTCGGATTTTTTTTATCCCGAATTTTTGTTATTTGTATTATTATTATTTTTCTTTTTGCCTTTCTTCAATGCTCTGTAATTTTTTTCATGTTTTCCCCACATTTTGAATTCTTATTTTATGATTTCTGTTTACTTGCAGCTTATGCGCAGTACATAAATAAAACTTATTGTTTTTCTTAATTTTCTTCCTTTTTTTTCTTTTAGCCCTTTTTGTATTAATTATTTATTTATCATGTATATACTGAATTATACAGAAACTGAAATTATCCCTTCCATTGATGTAGAATAGTGTATATATATATATATATATATATATATATATATATATATATATATATATATATATATATATATATATATATATATATGTATATATATATGAATTTATAAGTTAAAACATAAGCAAAACTTAGTGTTTTTAGTGTTTCACGTAATCCTTTATTCTTTTAACTCTACAACGACGTATTTATTATCACATCATATAAACAAGCAAGAATTACGTTAGAGTTCAAGTTTTACTAAATTATACTTAATTAATCACACTAACCGAACTTCATTGGCAATAATAACCGGTTAATGTGATTAACCTGTATATTTTTGATATTTATCGAAAAAGGTTATTTTTAATGGTTTTAAGCGTAACAGTAGGAATCGTAAAAGGCACTTAAAAAGAAAATTCATAAAATATTTTGGAATCGGTTATCATAATAAAGGAGTCTTAAATAACTCATCTTTGTATTTCATTTAAAAACCAACAATATTTCATAAGTTTTACGCTTTTTTTTTGTTAATCAATTCTCTAAAAATAATTATTTTATATCTGAATGAGGTAGTTTTATCTAGAATTATATTATTCTACTATAATCTTGCATTCTCTTTAAAAAAAGTACATAATGCCTGGATTTTTTGTTTTATTTTTCTCGATACATAGATTTTTTTGGGGTAAATAAGTGTTGCTTATAACTGACTGAAAATCATTTTTTTAACCTATGACTGAACATTTACAGCCCCTGGCTAAATTATTGGACGCACTGTAAGAGTCTATATAAAATCTTAATTATCAGGTGATACTATACAGCTTTATTGCTTTCATGAGACTGAAACCGGTTTGCAATTGTTTGCGTTAGTGTATTAATTGGTTAAGTTAAACGATATATGTTATAAATTCGACGATTGGATAAATTAAACGATATATTATATAAATATAGAATATTTGTCATATCAGGTATTATATTAGTATATTATAATAATTAGACCAATTTATTAGTTGCTCAGTAGTGTTTTAATACTTGCAAGTTTTGTACGAATTTATATGTCATACTCCTACATTCAAACATAAATGTAATGGGTTTTTATAGAGGAGATATTTTATATACTTTCTATTTGTATTTATTTTTAACGTATTGTATTACAATGTTAACCAATTAATACACGGATACATAAACAAGTTTAAGCCGGTTTCAGCCACGTAAAAACTATAAAAGTGTTGAGTATTGCCTGATAATTAAGGTTTTACGTAGAATCTTACAGTGCGTCTAATATTTTGGCCAGGAACTGCATAAGCTTATTTAATGCATATATATGAAAAAATAATGAGAAAAAAAAACATTTTTTTCCTTTATTGAGACATATGATCTTCAATATTAAAGATATTTGTCGCCAAAACACTGTTTTATATCAGTCACAAATACTTTAATAACTGTTTAATCTGATTTTAAATGTGATTAAATGATGTCTGATCAAAGCACATATATTTTATAACTTATTTAATAATATCAACTTAACTGACTATTTATTCAAAACTTGTTCAGTGAGCACCCTGAAATTTGTTGAACAGTCGAATTGTAAATATACGATTTTTTTAAAAATTCGATTTCTCAGGAACTATTCGACCGATTTTGGTAACATTTTATACTTTGCCGCATAAATAATACAAAAAATAAACATAAATAAGCAATGATTAAAAATTATTTCTCACGAAGTTAAGATCTTTGGGTATACGAATTTCATAACTATGTATAAGTATTTCTAAATCTCTTAAAAATGTCTCGATATATATACGTAAAAAGTAAAATTAACATTAATTGATCTTTCAACCACTCTCCTGACCCTATTTTCTAGATACTTCCCATATTCTAAAGATCTGTCAACAACAAAACGGGATTCAAAGAAAGTACGTTTTTGTATCTGATTTTTTAATTAAAATATCGTCTGCACTTAACATAATTTGAGGTCTATTAAGATTGATTCTTAACGTGAAAATACGATCATTAGATATTCAAGGTGTGCTTTCTTCGTACTGTACATTAACCTGTAAGTAACATTACAATTAAAGTACGATCGTTTTCATCAATCCTAATTTATGAAAATATTTCTTTATTTTTGTTTTGTTTATCTATTTGTTAATTCTTTTGTTTGATTATCGTTCTTAAATTTCAGTTAAAAATGAGACACTGGGAAAAGTATAGATGTTAAATCCATTTTCAATTAAAACCCACTTTTTTCAAATAAAGAATAATTTCATCGAATTTAAAAAATTTTTGACCCCATTTACAGACGAAACTCGTGATAAAGAACACCATTACAAAATCTTTTAAAAAAAACTTTATTAAAAATTTTCGCACAGTTTGTTTGTAAATGATTTTGTGAATGTTTGGGAAGGTCTATTAAATGGGAGTTTTAATTTAAGAAAAGAGTGACGTCAGTAGAAAAACTCCTCAGTAGAATCTATTCTCGTCCTTTAGTTTTCAGTCAACAATGGAGTCAGTAAGACATATAACAAGAGTTATCAAAACTCGCCATGAATCTCATTTTCAAATGATGAGTGAAAAAAGGAAAGTAAAGAAAGTCATTGGCCGTTCTATAAGTCTCAATTTCAATACATCTCCTAACAGGTTTTTCTTTCATCATTTTGCATGTTTTTCACTCTTGGTAAACATAATATTGTTTTTTATCAAAATAACCTTAGTTAATACGGTGGTTTAGACTTTTTACTTGATTTTAATTTCTTTTAAGAATGTGCAACTTTTTTTCACTTTCTATAACTTATCAAAACTTTTACTTAGGATACTGAATCTCCTGAGTAAAAACCCATGACCTGTATGCTTAAATATAAAAGTATTGTATATAAACTCTTGCAAATCATGTCATTATTAATAAAAACTACAGTGCTTCCAATAATTCAATCTAATTATTATAATATACTAATATAATGCTTAATATAATACATATTCTATATTTATATAATATATCGTCTAATTGATACACTTACGTAAGCAAGTGCAAACCGGTTTCAGTCTTATAAAAACAATACAGCTGTGTAGCATCACCTGATAATTAAGATTTAACATAGAATCTTTTGGTGCGTCTAATAATTTGGCCAGGGACTGCAAGTACAGACATGTTTTAAAGAAATACTTTTTTGAAATAATGCAAAGTTAATTTTCCTTAGAATTAAAATATGCAAACTAAGACATCTTGCATATAATTCATAAAAAATGGCTTGAAACAACGTTTAATAGGTTGTCAAATATGTTCTTTTTAAAACCATTCTAGCTCAAAGCAATAGAAAGATTAAAAAAATTTTTACCAATATTCAAGTGCTAATATGAATTTAAGCAACGTGCCATATTCCAACAAATAAACCACGTTTAACCACGTTTTAATTTAATAGGTTTATTAGAAGTCGGGAACTGCTGACCATCCGATGAAAAAAATTTAATTAAGAAAAACAGATTTAAATACAAATCTTTGAAAAAAGAACTCATGAAACTTAATAAACAAATAAAAATTAATAAACAAAATTATGCAAACGAAAAAAATAATGTGTTATTTGAGAGCGTATTTTTTGAGCATACTTGCTGTCAAATTGGTCAGAACAAAACAGGTCATAACATCCAGACCCTTTAACACTAAAAAGACTGAAATAGCCCAAACATTGTGAGTATAAAGAAATTTGTTTAAAATTATTTTTAAATATTTTTGACATTATTTTCAGTTTTATAACAAGTTATTAGTTGCAATAAAAATAATTATAAAAGTCACAAAATTCTGAGAAATTGAGTCATTATATACATCATTGTTTTTCTAATTGAAATTAAAAATCAGTCAAAATGACTTCCTTGGGAAATCTAACGTGTAAACATATGAAGCATTTGAGTTGTAAAGAAGAATTTTTCTTTAGAACACTTTCATTATGTTTCATTGTTTATCGGCTTGATACACTTCTTTAATATATATATATATATATATATATATATATATATATATATATATATATATATATATATATATATATATATATATATATATATATATATATATATATATATATATATATATATATATATATATATATATATATATATATATATATATATATATATATATATATATATATATATATATATATATATACACTTTATAACAAAAGAATCGACGCACCAAGAAGGAGTTGTCTACTGAAACGGAAATTGGTGGATAGGAAGACAATGTACAGACTAGTAAATGATTAACATTTTAGACCAATTGAATAATTCATTGCAGAGTTTCAGAAACAAGTTCAATAAGGTGTTGACCCGCCTCCAGCCTAGATACAAGCTGTACCGTAGACCGATAAAGCTCCCGGATGGTCTCTTGCGGTATTTCCTGCCAAATTCGATCCAATTGTCGAACGAGGTCATCAACATTCCGTGCAGATGCAATCGCCTTCCCATTATATCCCAGACATGCTCGATGGGAGAGAGATCTGGCGATCTGGCAGGCCAAGGAAGAGTTTGACAAACTTGCAGACAGCTCATAGCAACACGTGCCGTATGTGGTCTGGCATTGTCCTGCTGAAAAACCAGCCCATGGTGCTGCAAAAGGAACGGTAGCAAAACAGGTCTTAGGATGTCGTCGACGTACCGCTGTGCAGTAAGTGTACCTGTAATGACGACCAAAGGGGTCCAGATGTCAAAGGAAATGGCACCCCAGACCATAATGCCTTGTTGAGGTCCGGTGTGGCGTGCAATAGTGAAGGTAGGATCCCCTCTCTGCCCTGTGCGTCTCCAAACACGTCTTCGATGATTCAGGACACATTTTGAAGCGGGATTCGTCGCTAAAGACTATACGGCCCAGTCGGCATAATTCCAGCCGTATCTGTTCAAAACATTCATGCATACGAAATTTCAAAACAATCGGATGATTGCTTCTTGGTGTGTATATATCTATATATATATATATATATATATATATATACAGGGTGGTCCCGAATTCATGGTACAAACTTTAATGGTAAGTACAGGACATTGTAACAATGATTTATTGTATAGGAATGTATAGTCGCAAGTGACGCGGTGAGGCGTAAACAGAAGAAATAACGGCCGAAAGGAAAAACAAAGATTTTATTGAAAGCGTTGTTGACAAGTGTCATGTTTACAGTAAGTGTTCAAAATTGCGTCCACCAGAAGCGATACATGCTTGACAGCGTCGGTGGAGCCATTGGCGTACACGTTCAAAGATGCATGGTATTTCACGCACACCTGCAGCAGCTACAGATATGCGAGCGACGAGATCCTCATCTGAGTCAACTGGAGTCTCAAAAACAAGATGCTTTAGATGTCCCCATAAAAAGTAATCGAGGCTCGATAAATCGAGAGATTGGGGTGGCCAAGGGATTGGTCCACCACGCCCAATCCATCGAGCACCAAACTGCACACTACTGCCCTCTACCGGCAATGATACCAACCGATCACTCCATTTCTCTTTCCTTTTATTTCCCCTGTTTACGCCTCACCACGTCACTTGCGACTATACATTCCTATACAATAAATCATTGTTACAATGTCCTGTACCTACCATTAAAGTTTGTACCATGAATTCGGGACCACCCTGTATATATATATATATATATATATATATATATATATATATATATATATATATATATATATATATATATATATATATATATATATATATATATATATATATATATAGATAGATAGATATACATTATCTACCAGTAAGTATTTGGAAACCTATGCAAATGACCATATCTGTTGTCCTGAGTTACGTCACGCCCTCCACCGGTATGTATCGTGTAGGGAACAACATCGGCATTAGTCCCATGCAAGATACCACGCAGTTCAGAGCTCTCTGATTTCGAAAAAGGTATAATTGTCGGATATCACAAAAATGGGGGATCCTTAAGAGACATATCTAGCGAGGTGAATTACCCAAAATCGACAATCACTTATGTGATTAAGAAGTGGAAGGTGAGTGTCGGAATGTGCCGCGACGGAAGACCAACGGAACTGGGAGACCGACGGGTGCTGTATAGAGAAATACGGAAGTACCGCACCCAGCCGTTGGCCTACATACTCCAGGGGTTACAACAGGCGTCCGGGAGCGTTGTTTCAATTAATACCATCCGTAAAGAAGCACACCTCTGCTTGGTTTTCATGGTCATACTGTTGCCTATAAGCCTTTGATCACAAAGTGGATGGCGGATGATCACAAAGTGGAATTTGATGTGGAGCAAAGCACATTGAAATTGGACCTTAGATCAGTGGAAAGCGGTTCTTTGGAGGGACGAATCAAGGATCACCGTTCGGATGGCAGATCTGACGTATGCCTGGAGAACGTCTCTTGCCAGAATGCATTGTGCCAACAGTCAGGCTCGGCGGACGTGGAATTATGGTCCGGGGGTGTTTCTCCTGGTATTGATTGGAACCCTTGGTCCCCATTCAGGGCAAGCTCAACGACGATGCCTACTGCACTATTTTGGATGACAATGTGCTTCTTACGTTGTGACAGTTTTACGAGGTGGACCCCTGTTACTTTCAGAACGACAATGACAGCTGTCATGCTGCGAGGATCACCAAAGATTGGTATGGTGCCAATGGGGTTAATCGAATGAATTGGCCTGCCCAGACCTCAACCCTATCGAAAAACTCCGGGTCGCCGAATTAAGGGGTGTCCAAAATCAGTGACACGTCTTCTCCAAGCCTAGTGGAAGAATATACCATTAGCCGTCACACAAAGACTTGTGGAATAGTATGCCCTGGGAAGTTCACGCTTTAATTGCTCTACTAACTATTGATTATGAATAAAGTTTGTTTTTCTTTTCAATCACACGTGTCTAAATTCTTACTGGTAGATAGTGCATATATATAATATCTAATATTTATTTTAACTGTGCATCTTTTATTAACAGCAATCTAAACACAATTCATATTTAAGCAATATTTTCGTAAATCCAATAAGTTTAGAAGTTTTGAAATATAAAAAAAATTATAACTGTCACTAAAAATTTTTCTATTTTTGTAATGATATAAGAGAAAATAGAAACAAATCAAGAAATGATTTTAAAATATAATAAAAAATCTACATTTAAAAATGTGTACACTAAAAGAGAAAAAAATAATTTTTACAACCATTATAATGATCCAACTTAAATGATGAACCTCATTTAGCCATAACACAGACGAAGTACTTAATTTATTCAGTCTCTATAACACAAATTGTTAATGGAGAGTAAGTCATCTGCATATTCTGCTTGAAATCAGGAGGAAACAAAGGAAATTCTAGGAACTTCTGGAATTTTGAAAAATCCAAAAAGAATCATATCTGTGACCAAGAACTCAAGTTTGGGCCAACTCATGAAGAGCTCAATGAGAATTTTTTAAGAGAACTGTGATTCAGCCAGGAAAAGTTGGAGAGATCTCGATTCCCAAATACAAAACTAAGGAAATCAGTTAATTCTCTGAGCCAGAGAATTCTATTTATGGTGATTATAGACAAGATGCTTCGAATTTATTGGGCCGTCGTAACAACATTTTGTCGACTAAAAATTTTATTTGTGGTGGTTCAAATATTACGAAAGTAGGATTTGTTTATTGTTACTTGCAAGAGAGCAATGCTTGCGTAAGACATTCCTTAGTTTCAAAAAAAAATTTTCTTTAAAAATGCATAAGAATGCTCTTAATAATATCGTGAAAAAGATATGCAATGGTTGCCTTTTAAATTAGCTTTTGTTTTGGATAAGTAAAATATTTGTATACGTCGGTAATATATTTGTAGCGAGAAATATGACATCCCTCGTTGAAAATATTCTAGATTGTAAAAAATTGATTCAGGCTTAATAATTTTTTAAAATGTAATTTTTATTCTTATTTTTCTTTAATTTCGGTTTTCGCAGTGGCATTATTTATATTTCTAAATTTCTAAATCAATCACACTGTAAAATAAAATATACGACTATTACTACAAGATATACTATAACAAGAGCGAGAAAAATTAAGCTTTTTTGGAATATGAGATCAGTAAAAGTGATAGTACACACCCAGGCAAACAATTTTTATCAAAGAATGCATGGTCGAGAACAAAACGCAAAACCGCTAGAGGGCGTCAAAGTTTAATGTCTTATATAAGGCAAAAACACACAAAGAACGATGAAGTTAAGTTATAAAAGCAAAATTTAATGGCATGTGATTACAATAAGTGTTCAAAACAGTTCTATGCACGCAGTACAACTGCGAAGAAAAGATAGGCGAACATTCTGAAACACACCAGGCATATCACGAACTTTTTCTGCAGCGGCCGAAAGCTTGGCGACAAGTAACGCAGCGCAGTAACTCGCAACAGGAATGGAGCTTTCGCGTTTGCATCAAACAACTGTCCAAATGAGCCAGCACCTTAGCATTTTGTTTTTGACCATGTATTCTTTGATAAAAAATTTTTGCCTGGGTGTGTACTATCACTTCCTAAAATTTTGCCCATCTTTTTAGAATCCTTACGATTTTTACGCTCCACGGTTCTTATTCAAGAGACAGACTTTTAATGAAGCGATTAAAAACCTGCTTTTGTTTCTTATGATTTCATAATTTACATATAGCATTTTACTTATAGCATTTACATTTACATATATAAATTATGAAATCATAAGAAACAAATTTTTTTTAAGACGAATTTAGATTTTTGACTCAAAATATAACTTGTAAATCAGGTTGAAATAGTTTAACTACTTTTGATTATCACTAGAACTATTTTATTATCTTTTACTCTTTGATTATCACTAGAACTATTTATTTTTACTTTTTGATTATCACTAGAACTATTTAATTTTACCTTTTGATTATCACTAGAACTATTTTTATTATCTTTTACTTTCTGATTATCACTAGAGCTATTTAATTTCACTTTCTGATTATCACTAGAACCATTTAATTTTACTTTTTGATTATCACTAGAACTATTTTTATTATCTTTTACCTTTTGATTATCACTAGAACTATTTTTATTATCTTTTACTTTTTGATTATCACTAGAGCTATTTAATTTCACTTTCTGATTATCACTAGAGCTATTTAATTTTACTTTTTGATTATCACTAAAACTATTTAAACGAATCAGAAAATGTTATTTGCTTAACACTAATTCTTAATAATTATTGGTTTTCGAGACAAATAAACAAATATTTGTTTGTCTATAAGAAAATTGTAAGAGTCCCTTATTTAATTTCACTAATTGCCGTTTCAAACCTCCTTCAAGTAGAATATCATGAGGGAGGGGGCACCAAAGCTGTTTAAAACTACAGTATGTTCAAAATGAAACGAAATCTACAAAAACGAGGAAATAGCGCGAGCAGAAATCTGCCTTCAAAGGTAGTGTGGCAATGTCAACTGTGTTCTATGAAAAGGTACCCTACCATAGAATCGTGTTAGAATGCTTTATATACTAGTGAGTTGGAATTTTGTAGTGGTAGACACACTACAGTACTCCCCTACCAGAATTATATCTGTGATAGAATTCGATGCATGGATACCACTGGTTGATTCGATGCTGTTTCTTGTGAGATGCCGGTGGAGCTGAATTAAGGTCACCGTACTTTTGAATGCTGATCGTGAGAGCTGTATTAAGTTCACGGTGGTGGTCGCTCCTGAGTTGTCTTTAGCAGTCGAGTGAATACGTTGTACGTGGCTTGTGATTAAGACTGAGTCGCAACAGTTCGAGTAATTGGATAATGACGCAGTCACGTGTAGCAAGTCAACTGTTCAATATGGACCATCCATCGAAGTAGGAGTTTCCTGTCAAGATAGGCGTGTTGATATCGAAGTTTCTGTCAAGGTAAGCATGTTCACATCACTTCCGGAGGTCACCAATGAAGGGTTATCGTCAACCTTCTTCTATGAAAATTCCATTGAATCGAGTGTCTTATATACTAGTGAAATGGAATGGTAGACACCCTACAGAAGATTGGTCAGAAAGAGAGAGCAATTGCACAGATTATCAGTCGCTATTGACACTTTCCATTAAGCAACGAATATTCACTGCAAACCGTTGAAAGAAAGGTTGCCCAACAGGAATTCGTTCAAGCACAAAGTTTAAAAAGCAGTGAAGAACAGAACCATTTTAACAGCAACGAAAGTTTCGAATAAAATTGAAGATCAAGTATAATTTAGCCGTGCCCAAATTACCATCTCGTACGTCACGCAACGTATCATAATATGTTCCATTGTGTTCAAAGCGTACACTATTTGCCCACCAGCATGCCTTTTAAAATTTATCATAAACTCAATGACACCAACGAGGTCAAACTTACCCTGTCTGGGTACATTAATTATCAAACATTCCGAATTTTACCGGCAAAAAATCCTCTCACGTAAAGAAAAAAAAAGGTGTATGTCGCGCCATTTTGCGTGTTTTCTGACAACACAGTTAACAGCTCTATAGGGAAATTTAAATAAATGTTGTGTATGCCGATTGCCTGACATCTATCACCGAACCAAAGCAACATCTCCTAGGAGAAAGAAGACATGGATCACTTTAGTAGTCCGACATAAACTGCGCAGTGGATGAAAAATAAAGAAGATGTCGCTACCAAGCTGCGGATTAGTGGTAAATACGAAAGCAATTACGTTTGGACTACTAAGGGATCAAATTTCTTGTTTATGGTAACCCCTGCGGAGGCCTTTTCTAGAAGGTACTGATTGAACGAGATATCAAAAACGTTTCCCCACAAATGCTGGCTTCTATAATCTTATTAAGCATATCAATGCTTATAAAAACGTTTATCGAGGCCATTTTCAACATTTCTCGTCATTTGTGTTTAACATTCCTTTTCTCAGTTGCTCATGTTTCTGGGTTGAGTTTTATTCGAAACATAGTTTACTATTTCAAACGCTAATATTTGCTGAGTTTAAACGTGTTTTTCTTTTCAAAATTTTGCACAACGTTTTACTAACACATAGAAATTGAATTTCCCGAATCACGCGGAAAAAAAAGAAAACTGGAAAAAAGCACCTCATAAATGTTATTTAGGTGGTTGAAACAGAATTATGTTAATTGGTGCCGATATTATGATATAAACTGATATTATTTTAATTGGTTCTGTTTTACTTATTATTTAGTTTTTCTTTTTCATCCCATGCGAATAATTTACTAATATAGGCAGTGTGATACCTATTATAGATTCTGTGAAAATAGGTTTTTTTACGGCCCACCGAATGAGATAAATACCAGAGAAAATTGTTGATTTCGGTAATTTTTGATTATCACGAGTTGGCCTGAAGCAACTATGCGAAACGATACTGAATATCGTTTATTTTGATCAAATGAACTTCTAAAATGATGTATTGCTTAATCTAATATCGAAAAGCCACTAGGAAGATATAATAAATGAGTAAAAACTGGTTTTAACTTAATTAATAGTGTCTCTTTTAATTATGCGCATGATTTCATAGCGTTTATTATTATTGATAATCTAGATCCCTTACAAAGAACTAATATCCAGTTAAAGTTTACTGCAGCATTTAATACATTAACGTTTGCCTGAAACACAAAGCAAACCAGAAACAATAAAAGCCATTTCAAATATTGATTATCATCTTAATTTATGAAAGTATTCTTCTTGATATAAAGCGAGTGATTGGTTGACTTTCCAAGTCATTCTTCAAATGTATAATAGCATTGTAATAAACAGTATCTTTTGATGAGTTTAAAATATTAGTTTTGCAACTAGCGGAAAAAGTATTTCCTGTATAGTATTATACAATTAAATTAGTGAACTGATAAAAAGCCCTAATAAATTTGCTAAATAAAATGGGAAAAATTTCATGAACGTTTATTAATCCTTATAGTATATTATTTATTTTCTTATCTAATTTAATTAGATTGATTCGTCGTCCTAAATCGATATTTAATTAATGAATGAGGTCATCTTTTCCGTCTAAACCCCCCGGTGGTTGTATAAAGAATAAATTCATTTTGCATGAACTATCTTTGAATGTTAACATATCTATTTGAGTTTTGTTTTAAAACTAAGCATTTTAAAAGGTTCTTGGTTTAATAAAACACTTAATGGAAGGATCTGAAAACGTGTTCAACTTTTTATACTTTTCGGCTATCATTTTTTTCCCTTTTTTTTTCTTCTTTTACTGTGGAAATTTAATATTAAAAATAAATTTTATTACAAACTGTAATTTTGCATAAATCAGAATTTACATTTTAATTAGTCCCGCAGTGGACTGATCGTTAAGACACGGTTTCCAGTAGATCACCGAAGTCAAGCACATCACTGGCTGCAGTCAGTGTGCGGGTGGGTGACCACTTGGATCAGTCTGCGTTGGGACCGAGGGTGTACGGTATTGGTCCTCGTTAAACTGTTCTACCGTAAAGTGCTCGACTTCGCTTGCAGGTCGTCGGGCTACCGAAGCGGGGGTGCCATCCCCTCTGCCGAGGATCAAAATTGTGATGGCATGTCTTCGGATCATCCTCAGGGATGTTTCCCAGACAGTCGCCAATAGCCCATTGTGCAGCGCTAGTGCGACGTAAATGAACTACAACAACATCATTTTAATTCATTTTTTTAAAGTTTTGAGAAAATAATCTTTAGGGCTTTTCTTCAAGGATTATAAGTCAAAAACTCATTGAAAAAACAATTTCCAACTTTGATTACAAACATAAAGCCAAGTTTTTCGAAATGATCAGAGTGTTGTGGAAGGGCCATTTAAGAAAAGGAATATTTTAAAGGTGATGCGAAAACTGGTTTACTAATTGAAATACCTCAATAATATGTCAGCAGATATTGACCTTACTGTAAAATTAATTTTTAAGATATTAGAAACTACAAGGCAAAATCGGTGAAGTAAAAATGTCAACCTTTTCAATTAAAGTTTTCTAAACTTTGGCGCTTACTAACCAACACAGCCCCTGGCCAAATTATCAGACGCACTAAAACATTCTATGTAAAATCTTAATTATCAGGTGATATCTATACAGTTTTATTGTTTTTATATGACTGAAACCGGTTTGCACTTGTTTTCGTTAGTGTATCAATGGGTTCAATTAGTCGATATATAGCATAAATTTGACAAACGGATAAATTAGACGATATATTATATAAATATAGAATATTTATTATACGAAGCATTATATTTGTATATTATAATAATTAGATCAAATTATTAGACAGGCTGTAGTTTTTTAATAATGACATAAGTTTATACGCGATACTTTTATATTTAAACATACATTTTTTATATATTTCCCATTTATATTTATTTTTAACGCATTACATTACAGTGTTAAGCAATTGATACAGGAGCATAAACAATTGCATTATAGTAATTTAACATAGAATGTTATAGTAATAATGACTGTAGTGAATCTCGAAATAACATGGTTAGTTTCATATGATTTTTGATAAATGGCAAAAGTGTCCTCCACAGTTCTAAAAATTGTAGTGAAATTTCTCTCTGAATATGGAACACTTTATATAATGTTAACACCAAGTCTATACACTATTTATTAAGATTGATTTGAACACACCAATCTCACGTACACCATCTTTATATTCCAAAAACTTCCGCACTTTTGATATCGCCAGAGCAACAATCTAAACGATACTATGCCCTTAAAATATCTCATTTTTAGTTGTGAAATATATATTCTCTGTATTAATTATTTCATAAAGTATAATTTCTCTTCAACTTTGTTAAGCCTAATTGTCTTAATATCCTTTCTGCTCTATGTTTCATTAACAAACTAATTTTATTTTAAGGAATCCTAAATTGATGATTCTATTGTAAAAATAATTTTTCTTTTCTTGCTGTAATTATAAATTTAGTGTTATGAAATATAAAAAATGGCACACCAAGAAGTGTACACCATGATCTACATGGCATTTCACTAAAACTTACTACAGGAATCTGAAAAAAGAATGCCGATGCGTTTACCTTTTCATACTTTTCGGCAATAGTTTCGATTCAGAGAAATAATTTGCTTTATCCTAAATTGATGATTCTATTGTAAAAATAATTTATCTTTTCTTGCTGTAATTATAAATTTAGTGTTATGAGATATAAAAATTGGCACACCAAAAAGTGTACACCATGATCTACATGGCATTTCACTAAAACTTACTACAAGAAGAATCTGAAAAAAGAATGCCGATGCGTTTACCTTTTCATACTTTTCGGCAATAGTTTCGATTCAGAGAAATAATTTGCTTTATCCTAAATTGATGATTCTATTGTAAAAATAATTTATCTTTTCTTGCTGTAATTATAAATTTAGTGTTATGAAATATAAAAATTGGCACACCAAAAAGTGTGCACCATGATCTACATGGCATTTCACTAAAACTTACTACAAGAATCTGAAAAAAGAATGCCGATGCGTTTACCTTTTCATACTTTTCGGCAATAGTTTCGATTCAGAGAAATAATTTGCTTTATCCTAAATTGATGATTCTATTGTAAAAATAATTTATCTTTTCTTGCTGTAATTATAAATTTAGTGTTATGAAATATAAAAATTGGCACACCAAGAAGTGTACACCATGATCTACATGGCATTTCACTAAAACTTACTACAAGAATCTGAAAAAAGAATGCCGATGCGTTTACCTTTTCATACTTTTCGGCAATAGTTTCGATTCAGAGAAATAATTTGCTTTATCCTAAATTGATGATTCTATTGTAAAAATAATTTATCTTTTCTTGCTGTAATTATAAATTTAGTGTTATGAAATATAAAAATTGGCACACCAAGAAGTGTACACCATGATCTACATGGCATTTCACTAAAACTTACTACAAGAATCTGAAAAAAGAATGCCGATGCGTTTACCTTTTCATACTTTTCGGCAATAGTTTCGATTCAGAGAAATAATTTGCTTTATCCTAAATTGATGATTCTATTGTAAAAATAATTTATCTTTTCTTGCTGTAATTATAAATTTAGTGTTATGAAATATAAAAATTGGCACACCAAGAAGTGTACACCATGATCTACATGGCATTTCACTAAAACTTACTACAAGAATCTGAAAAAAGAATGCCGATGCGTTTACCTTTTCATACTTTTCGGCAATAGTTTCGATTCAGAGAAATAATTTGCTTTATCCTAAATTGATGATTCTATTGTAAAAATAATTTATCTTTTCTTGCTGTAATTATAAATTTAGTGTTATGAAATATAAAAATTGGCACACCAAGAAGTGTACACCATGATCTACATGGCATTTCACTAAAACTTACTACAAGAATCTGAAAAAAGAATGCCGATGCGTTTACCTTTTCATACTTTTCGGCAATAGTTTCGATTCAGAGAAATAATTTGCTTTATCCTAAATTGATGATTCTATTGTAAAAATAATTTATCTTTTCTTGCTGTAATTATAAATTTAGTGTTATGAAATATAAAAATTGGCACACCAAGAAGTGTACACCATGATCTACATGGCATTTCACTAAAACTTACTACAAGAATCTGAAAAAAGAATGCCGATGCGTTTACCTTTTCATACTTTTCGGCAATAGTTTCGATTCAGAGAAATAATTTGCTTTATCAACTTTTTGAAGTAAAATGTTTTTATTTCTTTTTCACTACACTTTCTTGAATTATAGTGTGACATTGATAACAAATCAAAATAATTGTGAAATGGGCGCCAACCGTGGAATAATCTGAATATCAGTGCTCATTATTATAACTTTTGATCTAATGATCGAATCTTTACATTCTAGGACTTAATTTTAAAGGATCAAGGGGGTAACCTCAAATATGCTAATGAAATAGTGCAGACGATATTTTAAATTTGCAAAAACTGGACACAAAAACATACTTTCTATGACTAAACATACCTTTTAATCGACGATATCGGATTTCTGACCCCCAAAACACAGGGGTACCCGCAATCTGGGAATAATTTGGTCAGGAGAGCTGTTCAAACTTTGGATCCCGTAATGTTCGTTTTGCTTTTCGCGTATTTCGCCATATCTCGAGAATCTTTTTATCCCAAAATAATTCTATTCAAAAAAGTAATTTTTAATGTATATATATATTGTTTTAAATAATAGTCGAAAAGCGTTTTATTCGTAAGGTATATAATTTTTTACACACTTTAAAGTATGTAATTTTACAGAACAAAATACAAAATTTGATCGAAATCGGTTGAATAGTTCCTGAGAAATAGAATTTTAAAAAAAGTCGTGTACTTAAAATTCAATTTCTCAGGAACTGTTCAATCGATTTCTGCCAAATTATATGCTTTGCCAAGAAAAATTTCATACTATAAAGTGATGTAAAAAATTATATATTGCTGACAATTCAAAAATTTTTCGACTATTATTAAATAAAATAATAATAAATATGCACTAAAATTTATTTTTTTGCATAGAATTATCTTTGGATAAATGATCTTTATAAGTGTGTGCAAAAAATTTGTCGCTTGAAAAGTTCTCGAGATATTTCGCAATACACAAAAAGTAAAATTAACATTAAGGTTTCCAAACTTTGGACCACTCTTCTGACCAAACTATGGGGACCCTATTTACCTATATTTTGGGCTTCCTTGTTTATTCAGAGAAAGTTTGATTTCATAACTTAAACTAATAAATTAACCCCCCTTCAACAATTAAGAATAAGTCTTAGAACGCCACGATCTGATTATTAGATCAAAAGTTATTTAAGGCGGTCCATTTTTTTTTGACGCACTGTACGTAAAGATGAATAATTATCATAATAATTAAATAATTATCACTGGAAAAGTTGCTATTATGACGACAATGTTTTAAATCAGTGTTATACTAAAGCAATATAAACAGTCAAACCCCGGTATAGTGAACATGGTATATAGAGAACTCCCGGATATAGTGAACAAAATGTTCGCTCCCGTGCCTTGCTATACACGTATAATATTATTTTTTGTGGATATAGTGAGCCAAAAGAAGAGAGGAAATTAGATATAATCAACTTTTTTCTGTCTTCGACTGGATTTTTTCTTCTTCATTTTTTGGGAATTTTGAAACTTCTGCATAAGGACTACATTTTTGAAACCATCTATTGAATGGAATGTGGCCATAAGCATTCTTCGTTGTTTGTTTTTTCTATCTCAGTTTCTCATCCCTAAGTTCTTTGTACGCAAGACAAAAGTAATAAAAATAAAAGTTAACACATATTTTGTTATTACAAATTGATTTTTAATCATTTTTGTATTTCTTTTTATTGATCATTTATTTAAATAATGTGTAATAAAAGGTGCGGATTAAATGTAATGAAATTTCTTTTGATTTCTTTTTGTAAAATGAAATCAAAAAATAGGTATATAACATAAATTATGAAATAATAATCTTTTAAACAATAGAATATTTTATCTGCTGTAAAAATTTACCCCACGACGGTAGAAAAGTCCCATTCACCAATAAAAAATAGTCATTTTCAGTATGAAGGTACTCTACTGTTTATGTTACTCTATGTTTTGGCTCTATAAGATTGGTTTACTAGACTTCCTTACGAAATAAAAATAATTAAGCATTGTCTATCGCTTAGGGATCCTATAAACTTCCTTATTTTTAGTATCAAACCACAGTATTACCATTTTATTTTATAACAAATTACTTTTTGATGCAACTAACCTGCATTTGTGTCATATGAAAACAACGCCCACGGTTAGTCTAAAGGCAATGGGACTCTAACCCATGACCGCTGTGGATATTTACCGTCAGCACTGTGGTCAATGAGAGATGATCAAATCACCCAACTTAAGATTGCAAATAATTATTAAATTTAGATGATTTACATGATTCTTTTCTTTGCCAACAGTTTGAATATTTTTTTTAATAGCGGGCACTTGGACCTATTGTCCATTGGTCACAGAAAGTGCCAGAACTGCTAACTCTCTTTTCGTTACCCAGTGGGCACCTGTGCCGAAGCAGCGTCGCCCACGTCACCCTACCACAACCCGTTTATAGGATGGGTCACATTCACACACTAAAGAGAAAGGACATAGATAGAGAGAAAGAAACATCCATGTCTTGCCCGGGATTCGACCCCAGAACCTTTCTGATGCAAGGACAGTTCCCTGTCCCCTACACAGGTCGATCGTCCAGTTTGAATATTATTCACGTTAACATCCGAAGCATCCGAATGAAATTTGGTAATTTTGTTGCTCGAACTTCAGAATTTCAATTATAATTATGTCTGAAATATGGATTTATAATAATAAAGAAAAGCTTCTATTCAGTAGACGGTTTAACATTTGTTGTAGATAAAATCAGGTGGTATTACTGTGACAACCTTGATTTCATGAAAATAGATTCTGACTATTGAAACTATATGGTCACACAACAAATGTTTGAAATTATGTTTGCTATCCATTTACCGTCAATTTCTTTTATTTCAGATTTTAATTTAGAACTTCAATTTACTTTATCTAAACTAAATAATGAAAGCATTATTTTAATGGGTGTTTTGAATATAAATATTCTCAACGATAAAGATGCAGGAATATTTAAATTCATTCGGTTTACAATCATATCGCATACCAACTAGATCGCTTCTACATGCATAGATCGCATACTTCAAAATTACATGTCTCTTTTAACTGTTGTTTTTTTTTAAATGATTTAACTTATCGTTATCTACTCATATATAACTTAAGTTTCAACAAAACACTTAATCCGAAACGTTATAATGGTTTCATTATTTTAATTAACTATAAACAGCAGTTCAAATATTTATCAGAATATAAAATGAATTAGCGATATAATTAATTTTAATTCAGTTTAACTCAGTAAAAATAAACTTGAAACAAAATTTAACAAGAAATATAAGAATAATCGGAGAACTCCAAATATTTATTCTATGTTTCTAAGAAAAGAACTATTGTTCAAAAACTTTAAAAACATCCTCACGATATAAAGTAGCCTATAAATTAAGAAGCCTATAAATTAACTCACTTAAAATAAAAAGAAGGAATTTTTAAGAAAGCAATTCATAAAATGTTTTTATAGGTCAGTAATAACAGAAATTAAAGTAAGTTAAATCAATTATCTCACTCATTAACTCGGGAGAATCCAGCCAGTCAAAAATTCCCCTTGTTGTAAATGTTAAATTTGTCTGGTCACAAAGTCCTCCTCAACAAATTATACCTCTGGGGGATTGATCGTTCAAAATTCCAATGAATGAATGGGTTCGCAATATGAAACGGGTGTGATGTATGGGTGGGGCAGATAGATGACACCCATTGGAAAACAACTCATTAAATGATTATGAATTAGCTTTATTCCTTTTTGCAACAATAGTATTACTTGAAGTAATCATAATGTTCTCCATGAGATTTTGTTTCATTAAAAGTTTTTAACGCCTCTTGTTTTAGCCCGTTTGGTTTTATTAAAAATAAAAGTACCACAGATGCACTTATTTAATTTACACAAGCATCAATAATAATAATAATAAAACCCTCGCAGATATTTCCAAAGCATTCGATAAAGTAAATCATTCCATTTAAATTCTCAAATATGCTGAAATAAAAGGTAATTATTGGTTTCAATGGTGAGAATTAATAATGATATTAGAATTTTCATTTCAGTCTGGAAGAATGTTAATCTAGGACTTTTCTTAATTTTTATCAAGGATTTTTGTTTGGATTTTTTATTAGGTGATTCTGCCCTGCTGTATTCGTGTTCCCTTAAGTTACAGGATGAACTAGATTTAGCTAAAATAGATAATTAGTTTTCATCAAATTCTCTAGACATGACAAATACATGTACTTCAATTTAAGGAATCTAAATTTTAACGCGGATTTCACTCGCTTGTCTGCAATACATTTTCAAACTACTCTTCTTATTCCTTACAATTTGCACGTGGTGGCTCAGGGGATAGAGCGCTCGCCTCCAACTTCCCCACCCCGATCGCATCGACCACAGTGCTGACGTAAAATATCCTCAGTGGTAGACGGATCATGCGTTATAATCCCCTTGCCGTCAAGCTTACCGTGGGAGGTTTTCAGGGTTTTCCTCAGCATGCGACGCAAATGCGGGTAAGTTCCATCAAAAAAGTCCTCCGCTAAGGCAAATTTCACTCAAAAATTGGGTCGGCTATGTAAAATAAATATGTTATAAAATAAAATTTGTAAATACTTTTCAATATCTTGATTTGTATATTGATTGTAATTTAAAATAGAGAACACCCTTCAATGAAATTTCGAAAAAAAAAAACCGCTCTTTATATGTTTTATTACCTAAAAAAAAGATTTTTTTTATTACTCTTTATTATTCTTGGTATTTTTTGTTATTTACTGTGGTATTTCAGTTTGGGGGAGTGAATAGAATATCTGTACAGAATAAAGATTTTAAATTACACTCCAAATAAACCTAATAATAAATTTACTACCAATCCGGCTTTTTTCAAAATCATTTTATATAAAAAAAAAATCACTTTGTAAATTAAATATGTCATACTACAACTTCCAAAGACTTCAATTAGCTTTTGAAATTATACAATCATTTGCCACTCTAATAGTAGTGACAAAAAACCATCATTTTAAGCAACTTTTGTTTACGTTTTTAGTTAGAAATTGATGATTAATTTTCATTTCCAAAATACTTTTTTTTAGTTCCAGTATCAACAGTATTTCTAAAATAATATTTTGATTTTCACATCTAATTTGTTTATTAATTTCAATATCATTTATTGTATCGAATTTTCTTTTGTGCATAAATTATTTAATTACAAATTTGTTTTTTCGCCAGCAATTTTGACACTTCAGAATTTTCTATTTTTTTTTTTTTTGTCAATTTGTATATACCATTCCCTGCCATATTGCACTCCAAGATTCTATGTGAAATTTTAATTATCAGGTGATACTATACAGCTTTACTGTTTTTATGAGACTGAAACCGGTTTGCACTTGTTTACGTAAGTGTATCAATTATTTAACGTTGTAATGTTAAAAATAAATACAAATAGGAAGTACATTAAAAATCTCCTAAATAAAAACTCATTACGTGTTTGCTTAAATATAATTATATATTGCATATAAACTCGAGCAAAACATGTCATTATTAAAACACTACAGTGTGTCGAATAATTGGGCCTAATTATTATAATATACTGGTATAATACCTGATATAATAAATATTCTACATTTGTCTAATATATCGTCCAATTTTTCCTTTCGCCGAATTTATATTATGTATCGGTTAATTTAACCAATTGATTCACGAACGTTAGTTAAAATGTGCAAACCGGTTGCAGTCGCGTCGTAAAAATAATATTGCGGTAAAGTATCACCTGATAATTAAGATATTTCATAGAATCTTAGAGTACGTCGAATAATATGCCCAGGGACTATCTGTGCAATTAATTTTGAACTTGTATTTTTTTGTGTGTGTGTTTTATACATTGTTTATGTTTATAACCTCTTAATTACCTCAGTCCACATACACTGAGTGGCCAAATTATTATGACCACCTCAGAGTTTTATGCAAATGAGTTATTGCGTCACAGCGCTGCCGCTAGAGGGCAGATAACTATAACACGGGAATGCTGGACAAGTGAGTCATCAGTTATACTGTGTTGCTTGCTCAGATATGGGAAAGAAAAGTGATTTAACTGAATTTCAACGTGGAAGGATTGTGGGTGCGAGATGTGTCGGAATGAGTATCAGAAAAACGGCTGCACTTGTGAAGTGTTCTAGAGCAGCAGTTGTTAATGTTTACAAAGAATGGACAATCAAGCAAAAAACCGGGTCTCAACGTCAGACTTGTGGTCGTCACAGGGTTCTCGGGGGTCACGACTGATTACTCGATCAGAGAGAAGGCTGGCCAGGGTTGTGCAGTGCAACAAATTTCAAGTGATCTTAATCAAGGAGCAACTGTGAACGTCTCTGAACGGACTGTTCGACGCACATTGCGCCGTATAGGGTATGGAAGCAGACGACTAAAGGGGTGGTCATAATAATTTGGCCACTCAGTGTATATGAACTTCCAAGAACACGCTATAAAAAAAATTTTACCTTCGCTGAAACATTGGTGGATATTTCTGAAATAGATGCAAAACATATGTAGAATTCCACATAACACATCGAAAATTGATGCTATAAACTTACAAAAGTGTTTTAAATATTATATAATTTAGTTCGTCTGAAATTTCTTCTTTTAACTTGGTAGTTCTGTAATCTGTATGAAGCTTTTAAATTTATATTTACTTAATATTTAAAAATAATTCAGTCACGATTATGCTATGGCTAAATTTATGACTGCATAGTTGTCCGGTCAAATGTCAATATTACATCTATTTAGTAATATTTTTATGCCTTTAATTATTTTATATTAAAGTATGTACATATATTTCAATAACTTAAATTTTTTGCGTTTTTATCCGTGATTTTGAAATTTTACCCCCTAAGATTTTAATTATTTTTATAGTCAATGTTACATTCTTTTCAATAATTATTTATTTTGCATTGTTTGCGTAATTAAAATAGTTTTAAAACTGAGATTCCATGCAGTAATGCACTGTTAAGCTTTTGTATTGCATTTAGAGTTCCCTTTTTTTATTTAAAGAAATTCTTTTTTTAAAACAAATTATTCTAAATAATTATTAAATATTTTCATCATTCTATTTAAATATCCCATAATATAACATTATATGCATGTTTGGTCCTACATTAGGTGAAACTTAACATTTGAAATATTTACAATATTTTACTTCAAGTGCAGCTAGAAGTATTAGCCCCTGGCAGTATAATTTACATTTTTATTATGATTTATAGCAGTAAAATACAAATACGGAACTGTAAAATATTTTTCTGCTAGGGGAGAGGGGGGCACATGTGAACAGGGGGCACATGTGAACATGGTATGTTTTACCAATATGATTTGAAATAAAAAATCTCGAAAAATTTTCAATTGATGGCAGTACTAGTCCTACCTCTCTGAAAAACGTTCAGAACAATGAGACATTTTGTTGGTCTATTCTGACAACAAGTTCTTTGTATCAGCTGGTGTTGCATATATTATAATCGCTCGCTTCTCCAAGTGAAAGCATAATATAAATCAACTAATAAACTAAAATTAACTATTGCTGATCATTATATGAACATTCAGGTAAGTTTATGACAATTATTCTTTTTTTTTTACACAATTAAAATTTCTTTATTTTTCAAGTTAGGTTTAAGAAGGATGATGGGAATACATCTTGTGAACAAAACATCTGGGGCAGATGTGAGCAGTTCACAAGTGCCCCTACATAGTATTAAGATTATTATCCTCATGATATTATAAGTTTAAAAAATATGTATGCATTTAAAATTATCATTATTTAATTTTCCATAATTAATTTATTAATTTTTCCTTTAAAAATTTTTTTTTATTAAATGGTTGATCGCGCATCACGCATATTAACTGATACACCTGAGAAAATAGATTGTTAAAGCTACAAATGAAAAGATAGAAAAAATGAAAAAAAAAAGCATGAAAGAGTATTAGAGAAGAAAGAAAAAGGCCCATTACAACACCCGTGGAACATGAAGTTGCGAAAAACCCAATTACGGATAAATTATTGTACAGCTGAAAAATTATTTTCTTATTGACAGTACTGTTGAACAATTTAAATTCACATAGTAAGCTACAACCCCCTAAGTATAATGCGTATATTAAAGATCTGTTATATTAAAGATTTTTTTTCTTTGAAATATGCTTTGTGTTTTTAATCTTGTTCATATGTGCCCCGAAGTCATTTTTCTAAAATATTATAAAGTAAAGAAATATTTTATTGAAAAATCTCAAAAAATTCCACAAGACAAAGAAAATACTATTTAAACATATGGACTTTTTTACTATGAAAAATTGATGATATTTTTCGAAAAGTGAAGAAATAAAAAAATTTGTTCACATGTGCCCCCCTCTCCCCTATATTTCTTTATATTTTAGTAGTGAAAAGGTTAATTTCAAATTAATATAAATTGCCTCTAGTACTGGCTGTCTATCTTCCTAGTGGCGAAAGAATTTTTGTTTCGCTTTGTAGAAAACCACAAAATTTGAATAAAATTAGTTCTTTAACTTAGGATTCTGAATTTTTTACAAGAGTTTAACGTTAGCACAGGCATTACTTAAATACAAAAGCCTTTGTAGAACACAAAGCGAAGATTTTTTATAATTAAATTTTTTTAGAGGTAAAATTTGAAGGAAAAAAATGACATCATGACTTCTTACGCGCATGATAAACGTCATAAAAATCATGTTGAGCAGAGATGGCTCAGGGTATAGACGGTTCGTCTTCCGATGAGGTGAACCGGGTTCGAATCGCAGCAATGGCAGCTTAATACGAATTCCACACTCGGCTTGCACCGACCACAGTGCTGATATAAAATATCCTCAATGGTAAACGGATCATGGGTCAGAGATCCCTTGCCGTCAGGACCGCCTTGGGAGGTTTTCGCGGTTTTCGTCACCATATAACGCAAATGCGGGGTTAGTTCCATCAAAAAGTCCTCCACGAAGGCAAATTTCTCCCAATACTTGGTCAAGGAGTTTCCTTGTGTTCTGGATTGGGTTCAAAATTACGAGGCTACGGAGTTGAACATTAGTAGTCGTAAACCCAAAAAAATTAGATCGACTGTTCAACGACGGTTATAAATAAAAATAAAATAAAAATCATATTAATGACTTACAAATACTTTTAATAGGCAGTCAAATATACTCTTTTTACAGTCACAAAAACTAAAGGAAATTTTAAAAAATGAAAAAGGTTGGGAAAAAAATTTTTCTTTGGTTTTTTATCTAAAAATAAATTTCATTATTACAGAAAGGAATATACAATATCGCCTACTATTCAAGTGTTTGAATGAATTAATACAAAATGCTATACTCAAATTAATTACGAAGTTATAATAAATTTATTAGAAAGCGAGTAATCTTGTGCGTCACACACAGGTGAAAGAAATTTGAATAGCGAAAAACACATTTAAAGACAAAACTTCGAAAAACAAACTATAAACAAAATTCAATGAGTTTCCAGTTTAAAATATGTATTATTTTCTGTTCTGTATTGAGTTGGTTTCAGCATTTTTGCTATAATTTCTTAGTATAATCTAATATTTGGCGCTTCCTAATAATACTTTTCATTCTTCAAAAAACTCGAAAACTTGTAAGGACCCCTTAAGATAATTTTTTCTTTTGAATAAAATTTGTAACAAGTATTGAAATAGAAAAAAGTCTTTCACAGTTTCCAAATTGATATTCTGCCAAAAAGTGTAAATGTAGAACAACTAAATTAAATACACAAGGTCGTTACCTAAGAATATTTTTTTAAATGTTTTGCGTTAAATGATTTGGTATAAAATAAATAACCTATCGTTTCAAAATACCCCCTAAAAACCTACGAATTTTCTAAATGCTTTTGTATAGTGTCTCACACTTTAATATTTTGTTAAAATAATTTTTAACGTATTATTAAAAACAAATTATCTAATATTAAAATGAATTACAATTGTTTAATATAAATTACGAAAATTCAATTTTTACAAATTTGGTGTAAATAAAAAATATTAATAAAATGTCTATAGAAATTGTTAAAAAAAACTACGGAAAATTGCCTGATTATGGCAATTAAAAATTATGAAGGTCACAATTCAGTCTGTGAATGCAATTTATTATTTATTTTATAATTCAAAAATAAATTAATAAATAAATGAACGTTTTAATACCTCTTGAAAAATTCCAAATTATTTTTCGCAATTATTAAGGATGAGTATAAATATTATATGGCCTTTATTTTACAAATTTGTTTCTTCATAAATTTTGAATGCATTTTTATCAAACACAATTATAATTATAAATATTTTATTTTTGAGATCTTAATAAGAAAATTCTTTGAATATAGAAAATACTGTACCTAAGTAAAAGCCTACCTAACAAATCATTAAAGCTGATTTATGTTTTGCATTTCATACCCGTTCTCTACAACTCATTTCGAAAGCACCTATTTATTAAGCTATTAACCGAAAGATGATTTTAACAAATATATTTTCAAATTTAATTTTGAGAAATGATTCTATACCAATCCCTAAAATGGAATATTTCTCAATTCGGTATCCGTATGTTGTTATATGATATTAAGCTCCTTAATTTGCAGCACTTGAAATGAAACAAACTTTGCTTTTTCTGTTTGCGTGTAAATTTTAAGTGTGTGTCAGTATTTAAAACTACACTGTAAAATCTGTAGTGATGAACAGTTCGAAAAGTAAAACTTTTTTTCAGTTAGTATTTCATCTAATTTAAAGGATTTAATTATATACTTAAAATGGGAAGATTTATACCAGGCTAATACGACACCATACGATAAATATTTTTGTTTTTGAAAACACCAATGGTGACGTCTATAGCTTGTTTACATTTGAATACAAATTGTGATCTTCCTTGCAGAAACAAAAGCTTCCCATCAAAAATGTGTGTATGTTTTTAGTTGTGTAATAAGGATATTTATTTCTTATTAATTTTTAAGTCTCTATAAACTGTATTAAATAATGTATAATTTCTATCGGTTTTGTCAAGCCTAGTTCCATTTCGTTTTATGTGCTTATATTTGATTTATAAATAAATTTTGTTTCAAGAATTAGTTTTCTTACAGTTTCATAAAAACAACTTTACTGAATCTTATGTGTGTAATAAAAAATATTGGTGAGTGACAAAAATGGTGGCAGCTATTTTATACCGAGAAGGTGTTTTACTACATCACTCAGTTGTTGCCACCATTTTTTGTGTTAAATGATTTAATGAAGATGATTTTGATTTTAGTTTTGACGATGGAATTCCCCCAGCAACTCGCACATTATTGGAGAGTCCTGCATCTGGTCTTTTGGTGCAAAGTTTCCCACAACGTCGTGAATCTTTCCTTTACAGATCTGATCATGATGTTGATCCAAAGTCCAGACATTCTTCACAGGAAACGTGAGTTCTTTCTCTAAAAGTAATTGTTTGGTTTAAAATGCCTTACTAAGAATGTTGAATCCAAAAATACTTAGTCGATGTTTCCACCTCCAATTTTTTATAAAAACAAATTTATTTCATTAATAACTGTAAGGAACTAAAACAAAACATAATACACAAGTTCTAAGTTGAAAATTTAATTTTCTTATTAGCAAAAAAATATTTAATTTACCATCAGTTTACTATACCAAATTATCTCGGGCAAGTGAAAAAAGTTAAATATTAGTCTTCGTATATGTTCGCATTTTCATAATTTGAAAAATCACTCGCATTACTTTTGTTCGCGAGCGCCATTTTTTTTTCTATGTAAATTCAGTAACCCTCGTATGTACAATTGCACGTTTGCAGTCCCACAAATAGCAAAACACCCAAACAAAAATTGACAAATTTCCAATCACAGCAAATAATCATTATGCATCCGGCGAAGTAAAGGCGTGATAAGACAAAACGTATTGACGAATGCCCTCGGGATATTTGCAATATATACATTAACTTGGGATAGTCAAGGAAGAGGTTAAAGGATATTTATTAGCAATCAATCATTCTTGATATAACCTCATTTAAAATATTCAAATTAGTATTTGTCAGATCTTATAAAATAAAATATCGATTTCCTAATATTATTAAAAGTATTTACATCCACGTTTGAAAATATTCTTCTTGATCGATCTTACAGATAGTATGAAATTTTTATATTTTTACTTATTGTATTTCTTGCAACTATTAATCACAAGAAGTGATTTTTCAATTATTCACTAAAGTTGATGTGACAAATGATATCGTGAAAGCACAAATATTAACATATAGCTAAAAAAAAAAATAGTCGGTCAATTTTAAGAAGGTAACTTTAATAAGAATTTTGTAATTAGCAAGAAAATTAGGACAACTTCTATATTAATTTATACGTTCCCTATGAAGATATAGTGAACACTCTAAGTGATAGTTCAAGATAGCCGCAATATTTTGTAGCATATTGCAGTAGGAATTTTAGAAATAGTGAACGTTAAAAAACATTTGAAATACTTTCCATATAGCGATTGTCTACCTATAACAATAACTATTCAATTTTCGTCATTTTATAATTTCTTAGATCTTTTGTTTTTGTAATTTTAAAAAATAGTTGCAATGAAAAGTTTCTGCTCTCCCATATGTCTGATTTTGGAACGCTTTATTTCAGTAAAACAACTCATTATTATACTACTTCTTTATTTTTAATTAAAAATTTTTAGATCACATAATTTTGTAACAATTAAACCCTCCATTAACGAACAATCAATTTCTCAGCTCTTCACTTTAAGCGTATAAAATAACAGCCGTTCGAACCAATAAAAATGCTCACTACGAATACAGTTATATGATTAGGCACACCATAAGATCCTAATTATCACGTAATACTATACAGCTTTATTGTTTTTACACCACTGAAACCGGTTTGCACTTGTTTACGTCCGTGTATTAATTGGCTAAATTAGACGATATATAATATCAATTCGATGATTGGATAAATTAGACGTTATATTATATAAATTTAGAATATTTATTATATCGGGTATTATATTAGTATATTATAGTAATTCGACCAAATTATTAGACGCACTGTAGTTTTTTCATAATGACACGTTTTGCTCCAGTTTATAGGCAATACTTTTATTTTTAAACATAAATGTAATGGGTTTCAGTTCAAGAGATTTTCATATACTTCCTATTTGTATTTTTTTTTTTAACATATTGCTTTACAATGTTAACCAATTGATATACGAACGTGAACAAGTGCAAACCGGTTTCAGCTGTGCAAAAACAATAAAGCTGTATAGTGTTACATTATAATTATGATTTTATATAGAATGCTTAGTGCGTCTAATAATTTGGTCAGGGAATGTAAGTGTATGCAATATCCCAGGTTCACTATAGCAAAGTTAGGCTATAATAAAAAAAAAGCTTCTACTGCCAAACGTCTTGACAAATCAGTTTGAAGATATTTTGTTAAAAATAATATGTGCACTCATGGAATATCAGGTGATACTATGCAGCTTTATTGTTTTTACGTGACTGAAACCGGTTTGCACTGGGTTACGTTCCTGTATTAATTGATTAAATTAGACGATGGATAATATAAATTAGACGATTGGATAAATTGACGATATATTATGTAACTAAAGAATATTTATTATATCAGGTATTATATTAGTATATTATAATAATAATTAGACCAAATTATTAGATGTACTGTAGTTTTTTATGATTACATGTTTTGCATGTAATCCTTTTATATTTAAACATGCATGAAAAGGACTTTTATTCGGGAGATTTTCTTATATCCTTCCTATTGGTATTTATTTTTAACGAATTGTATTACAATGTTAAAGAATTGATACTCGAGCGTAAGCAAATTTAAACCGGTTTCAGCCACGTAAAAACAATAAAGCTGTATAATATCACCTGATAATTGAGATTTTACATAGAATTTTATAGTACAGGGCACCCCCGATTATCCGGGTTAATCACCGGGACAGGTCGCACGGACAATCGAACAACACGGATAATCCGAAAACTCCTTTTGTTAAGGAAAAATTCAATATCAGTACAAAAAATATAAAAATTACTGACATTTGCATGCATAACATCAAACTAGGAATTTTCCTTTTTAAAAAATGTGTAGTGCGTCTTCGCCATATATCGAGACACATATTTTACGTACCGCAGTAATGTCACCGTAATCAAATCCTCCCATATAATCTAATAAAGCTTCCACAGAGCAGCAGAATGAGAAATTGTATTTCATTCATTTACTACATCTTCTGGATCAGTTACTATCATCACTATTTGATTTAACAACATAACGATGTCTTCATCAGTCAAATACTGGAAGCCAGGCTCACGTGCATCACTTTGAAACCAATCTTCTAAATTTTCTTCATCAGGAATTTCGAAAACTTAGATTTCTTTTGCTTGTTCGAGAATACTGTTATCATATTTTTCTTGAACATCTGAAGAGGATTGTTCATCAACCGGTATGATCTTTCCCCAAGATCGTGATAACGTAGAAGATTTTACCTTTGACCATGTTGCTGATATTCCATATACTGCAATCCAATAACGAATATTGCTTCCAAAAATTTGGTAGTGTTATAACTTCATGAATCAAATTTTTTTAATCTTGAAAATGCTCCTCTTTATATTTTTTGTGTGATTCCGGAATGAGCACGGATAATCCGCAAACCGGATAATCCACGCACGGATAATCGAGAGTGTACTGTACATCTAATAATCTAGCCAGGGATGGTAAGTCCATGTCTATAAAACGATCATGTTTATGAAACATCTTCAAAAAATCTGAAAACATATTGAGATTCAAAATGATTATCTAACTGTCTAAAAATTGTCTGCAAAATATTTAAGAAAATGTGAAAAAGGAAATTCTGCAAAAGAATAAAAAATTCAAAGAGTTTTAAAATTTCCTAAGAAAATTTTATGAAAAAAAACTGTTTCGTAGGTACATTTTTAGAAATTTTTTAATGCAGTATTAAATGTCTCCTAGGTTTTACACATTTATTGTATTTTAATATGCATGAATCACAAACGTACTAAAATAAAATGAGCTGCATTTTACACAAAGATTTCGAGAGAAAGATGACGTTTTTTTTTAAATAGTTTTGAAAAATATTCATGCATATTTTTAATAAATTAGAATAAATCTGAATTTTTTGGAACACATATTGTTTTGTTTTTAGAGAAGAACTCATCGTGACACCATTTGCCCAAATTTTAGCAAGTTTAAAAGTAGTAAGAAACAACTATATCTCCATTACTTCTGCAAAGTAAGTCTCTCAAATATTTCATATTATTTGTTTCAATTATAAATGTATTTATCAATTCATTGATTGTAAATGATATAGTGTTGTTGTTTACTTCCTTGACCCCTAAACTAAAGATTCCCAAAGTGGGTGACTTAAAGGAGAACAAACTTTTTGCCAGAGGGTTGTTCATAAAGCACATATTCATAAAATGTTTAGCTTTTTGATTTGATTAATTATTTATATCAACTTACCATACATTTCTTATTAAAGCGTTAAAAAAATGAATCCTTTTTTAAACAGGACTAAAAAATAATCCACTTCATGATTTTGAATGACGCCATTATTTGAAAGTTTTGGTACCCTTTACACTAAAGGCTGCGTTTTTTTAAAATTATCATTAGAGAAATTTATTTATATTTTTTTCACTATTCTCTTCCTCTTAACAAGTTTTTTTTAATGTTTTGAATTTAATAAGATAATTTATCTCTATTGCCGTGATTTCTCCTTTGTTTAATAATGTAAAAGAACATGTAGTTAATTTTGGTTATCCTATTACTAATGTTTAAAATATAATTCTCGGATTTAATTTCGAACTATATTTTACTCAGTAGTAGCTTTACAAAACAGAATGAATAAATAAATGAACCACAGGTGATGGATTGCTGATCTACTTGATAACAATCATAAACGACATGACTTATTTCGCATTTTTTATAATTATAAGAAAAGTAACAATTCATTAAGTATTCAATTTAAATTGCAAAGTTATGAGTTGAATTTATTTTGTGTGCACACTAAAAAAATTTTGTTGCGTATAATTGCTAAAAATTTATTGTAGCGTGTAATTTATTTATCATTGCATTGCTCCATATTGTATTTCACTTCTAAGCTGTTAAAGGCATATCTGGACTGTGGCACAATGAATGATTTCAAAAATAATTTGCACAAATAATTTCACACAAGCTAAAACAACTTTTAGGAAAATTTGCCATAGATTTGCCATAAAAATTACAGTAGGATTTTCCTATGGAGTTTTGCCTAGGGTAAAATTTTGCCATACACTTTTCCCATAAGCATATATGGTAACATTTTATTATAGACAAAACCCATAGGAATATCCTATGGTAATTTTTATATATACCAAATTTTTGCCCTAAAATTATGGTTTTTAATAATTTATTATGGTTTATTAATTATTAATTACCGTTTATTAATTATCGTTTACTAATTACTGTTTACTTATTAAGGTTTATTAATTATTAATTACTGTTTATTAGTTACGGTTTAGTAATTATTAATTTACATATAGACAAGAATAAACAAGAATTGCAGGGATCATTTTTCACAATGATTATGCTACAAGAACAATTATAATAAGAAAAATTAAAGTGAGAGCTATTAAATATCGATGACAATAATTATACAGGAAAGCTAAGAACTCTTACCGGACAATACCCGAATAATTTAAATCTTTGCGACAAAAAATACAAAAATAATAAAATAATTATTAGTAACAAAAAATAAATGGAGTGAACTTACTGATTTTGTTGGTTCTCTACTGTTGATTAATCCAAAATCAAATAACATCAAAGATTGTAGAACATTTGAAGTTAACAAAATTCACTCAACGTCATAGTGGAGCTAATTCGGCTAAAGATTATCCGTCCATCAAAGTATCGGCGTCGAGCTTTTTTAAATAACTATACATTTCTCTAAGGTGGACATAATTTATTAAAAGGATTAGTTTATATGGATCTTCGGTGGTCACCAAACATGTTCCATATATTAGTTTGCCTATGGTACTTCCCTTTAAGGCTATGGTTTCCCGCTATATAACGCCATGCAAGTTCTATGGTGACCATAGGCTTAAGGTGTCTTGCCATTTGAATACCATACAAATTTCTATGGTAACCATAGGCGTATAGTGTCTTGCCATATAAATGCCATACGAATTTCTATGGCTACCATAGGCTTAGGGTATCTTGCCGTATAAGTTTTTATGATTACCATAGATTACCATAGGCGTGTCTATGGCAAATTTTCCTAAGGGAAGTCACACGAAAATATGTCATTTTCTGGCCACTCTTTTTCATTTCTCTATAACCTACAGAAATGGCGCGTTTATTATAATTTTTGTTTTGAATGTATGATTGGTAAGCCATTTTGTTAAAATAAATTTTCAAATAGGTAGTTAGTAGTTACAGAGTAGATAGTTACAGAGAAAAAGCCATTTAAAGAGATTTTTGATAGCAAGTAGGATTTTAAATTGCTACTTTTCTACATACATATTCCTTTCATATTACAGTCCATACAATTTTCAATTCATTTATAATCATCCTGGGCCAAGTATTTTTAGATCTTCCTCTTTTTCTATTTCCCTTAGGGTTCCAATCAAAGACTTGTTTTACTTTAAGTTTTTTAGGTTTACGTAGAGCATGACCAACCCATTCCCATTTACGTTCTTTAATTTCCAAATCAATCGATTTCTGTCTAGATTTTCTAAGGATTTCTGCAATAGAAATTTTATAGAACCACTTCATACGCAAGATTCTTTTTAAACAGTTATTGATAATGCTTTTTTCTTGCTATTTTAATTGCAGATTTATAGAGTAGGAGAGATTTAACATTAGTATTGAAAATTCTAATTTTTGATAAATTTGTTATATTTTGTTTCAGAATTTATTTAGAATAGCATAACTGCTTTGTTGAATTTATTTAGATCTTCCTTTGTTGTTAATTGTACTTTGAAGATACGCTGATTACTTTCTCTAGTTTATTATTTTCTAAGTCTAAGGCCTAGGATTAGTTTTAGTTTTATTCTGGTTGTTCCCCATTTTCTTTGCCTCTCTCTAAGTTTAAAATGTCTTAAAGGGTCTGCAAGGTTCCATCTTATACTCCCTTTATTCTCTGTTCATAATCCAATCAATAGCAATAAAAACAAGCCCTGTCTAATACCGGAATCAACCATGAAAGATTTCTTTCTGATAATATTTGCAAGACATTCGGGAATTCCATGGGACTTCCAGTGTGCTTCTCTGTGTAAACTGTCGAAAGCTTTTTCAAAATCTATGAAATATATTGCTGATTGCCATTCAAGAGATTCTTCAACTATAATCCTTAATACACATGAGCTCCACTTGCACTGGTGGCAGGCTTTTGTCAATTGCATTTTTCATTCTTTCTAGCATTATTCTAGTGAAAACAAACATTTAACAAAGTGATTCCTCTCCAGTTGACACATATCGTCAAATAACCCTTTTTTTGGTAGTTTTATCTTCGTTCGTCATGTTTTTGTTAGACTGATCTTATTTTATAACCGTCGTTGAACAGCTGACCCAATTTTGGGTTTACGACTACTAATGTTCTACTCTGTTATCTTGAACCAATAAAGAAGACATGGAAACTCCTGGATCAGTACCCCCAGAGGTATGATTTGTTATGTTAACTTGGAGGATTTAGTAACTCCACAGATTCAACGTGCATCAGTCACCATTTACCACACGAGGAGTCTTCAATCGGCGGGTATCGACCCCATGACCTCTTAGACATGGGCTCAGTGCTCTATAAACCAGGCTATCCCGGCCCTTTGTGGTTTTGATTGCAGTTTTTGAACTTTTCTTGCAAAGTTCACCACAGGTTGGTTATCGCTGCTAGCAGCTTACCCACATTTAAGCAATTGTATTGCTTACTGCACCTCAAGCTGGGTTATTGGACCTGTGTTTATGTTTAATGGTCTAGGTGCACCTTCTGGAATATCTTCCATAGGATTTAGTTCGTTTAAGGTTTCCTTAAAATGATCAACGCATCTTTTGGTTTAGTCTTCTTTTGATGTAAATTTTAAACCTTGTTTGTTCTTAATTCGCTTCTCAATTTCTCGTTTCTTTCTACTAATTTTATAAGTGATGTATTAAAGTCTCTTTGAGTAATTGTTATTAACACTAGAAAGACTGAAATACTTATATTGCCCAAACGCAGTCAAAATGACTGCATTGTGAAAGAATAACTAATGTATAAAGAAATTTGTTTAAAATTAATTTTAAATATTTTTGATATTATTTTCAGTTTTATAACAAGTTATTAGTAAATAGCAACAATAAAAATAATTATAAAAGTCACAAAATTCTGAGAAATTGTGACATTATATACATTATTGTTTTTCTAATTGAAATTAAAAAGCAGTCAAAATGACTTCCTTGGGCAATCTAGTGAGCTTCTTCAGTTAATGTGGCCATAGCTTCTGAATATTTCCCTTTATCTTGTCTTTTACTTATATTCTTTATTTTTCATCTTATAATCCACCCAATGTTCTGATTAAATTTCAGTAAGTTCCTTTTTGATTTCACGTCTTTCACAAACTAAGTTCTTGATATCCACTTTTTATTATCAAATTTCTTCTTTCCAAGAATTTTTCCAGCACATAAATCTTTCCATTCTTTATTTATTTCCCCGTTATTTAAGTGATTTATTTCCAAAGTCTGTTTAAATCTTTAATCCATCCTTTCTTATTCATTTACCAATAAATCTCCAGTCTGCACCTCTCTTTTTATCAATAGTGACATTCTTTTTAGGTGGAGTTTAATGAATATTTTTGTATGCTCCCCATTCATCCTTCCCATTGTTCATTTTTAAATACACTGTAACACTCGCTATGCTTAAAAATCATTTCCAAAGACATATTATTTAGCAAACGTCTGTGAATCACTCACTGCACCAAAATACTAGCGAAAATCTGGAACGCAACAATTCACGCAACCAATACTCTCGAATGAGCCGAAAACGCACAATTTTATAAACGCTTAAATACCCTAAATCAAATAAAAAAAAGAAAACTCGGAAGTGTATATTGAAGGAGAACCCTCTGTGAGATATTATAACTGATTTCATCAAGAGTCATCTAAAAATTGAAATAAAAGGTTCCAAATTTAAATCATGTGATCATAGTATGTCGGAATGACTCGTTTGATTGTAATAAGACAATGGAGGGCGAGATGACAGAATCTCGTGGAATCACCGTCCTGAACAGGTTTAGGAGTCAGTTATAAACTCGCATTGTTTTACCCAAACACATTACAATTTTAGCTTCATTGAAATTAGTGACAATTGTGGTGTAAAATTTTAACAATACAAAATTTTGACCCCAGAAGATATTGTTTATTTTGAAAGATAAAAATATATCGTCAATATCCATGCGGCAACTTTTGTATTGCTCCAAAAAGAAGAAAAAGTTGCGAAGCATCCGCTTGTCTTATATTAAGGAAAATATTCTAACACTGTTTTTAACTATAGCTGATATGTGAATTGTTTCTTAAGCAACTTATAGGTTAAGTAATGTATTTTGTTTCACTGATTTATAAATGAAAAAATATCACCTTCTTGTAAAATTTCAAAAAAAAAATTCTGAAAAAATATTAGATTATAGATATAATTCAATTTCATAGAAAAATTAGTATTATTTATACTTATGCATATAAAACTATGACTTTTCGTAATAAAATATTTTTGCTAGGTTTTAAAAAGTTAGAAAAAAAATTTTTTAAATGCTTCGGATGTGTGTTTAGTACAAAATGAATTATTCCATGTCTTATAGTCTAGTTATACTAAATAAAAGGAAATACAAGTTAAAATAATTTTTTTATAGGAATGATTCGAAAAAATCCCCTGAAAGTCCAGAAAAACAACCAAAACCTGTTCTTACGGGTATGTCAATGATTTTTATTATTTGTCTCTTATATTTACATGAAGTTTTTTTTCCAATTAGAACATTTAAAATAATGTAAAAGTCTTTTTAAATGCTGCAAAAATGTTGACATTTAAATTATATATTTAAAAAAGTTAACATTTTTCCTGCTATGGGGATGTTTTTAATTGAATGTAGAACATGAAATTAATATATATATATATATATATATATATATATATATATATATATATATATATATATATATATATATATATATATATATATATATATATATATATATATATATATATATATATATATATATATATATATATATATATATATATATATATATATATATATATATATATATATATATATATATATATATATATATATACTCTATAACAAAAAAATCGACGCACCAAGAACGCACTAAGACGCGCAAAATCGACGCTCGATCAGGCTGGAATGATGACGACTGGGGACGTATCCCGCTTCCAACTGTGTCCTTACGATCATCGAAGACGTGTTTGGAGAAGCACAGGGCAGAGGAGGGGGGGATCCTGCCTTCACTATTGCACGCCACACTTGTCCTCAACAAGGCATTATGGTCTGAGGTGCCATTTCCTTTGACAGCCGGCCCCCTTTGGTCGTCATTAGAGGTACGACATCCTAAGACCTGTTTTGCTATCGTTCCTTTTGCAGCGCCCTGGGCTGGTTTTTCAGCAGGACAATGCCAGACCACATACGGCACGTGTTACTATGAATCGTCTGCAAGCTTGTCAAACTCTTCCTTGGCCTGCCAGATCACCAGATCTCTCTCCCATCGAGCATGTCTGGGATATGATGGGAAGGCGATTGCATCTGGCACGGAATGTTGATGACCTCGTTCGACAATTGGATCGAATTTGGCAGGAAATACCGCAAGACACCATCCGGGAGCCTTATCGGTCTATGCCATGCCGTGTGGCAGCTTGTATCCAGGCTAGAGGCGGGTCAACACCTTATTGAACTTGTTACTGTAACTCTACAATAAATTATTCAATTGTTCTGAAATTTTAATCATTTACTATTCTGTACATTGTATTTCTATCCACCAATTTTCGTTTCAATCGGACAACTTCTTCTTGGTGCGTCGATTTTTTTGTTATAGAGTGTATATATATATATATATATATATATATATATATATATATATATATATATATATATATATATATATATATATATATATATATATATATATATATATATATATATATATATATATATATATATATATATATATATATATATATATATATATATATATATATATATATATATATATATATATATATATATATATTTATATATATATATTTATATATATATATTATATATATATATATATATATATATATATATATATATATATATATATATATATATATATATATATATATATATATATATATATATATATATATATACGCTACTCCACAACAATGGAAGAAACATTCAGTTTTTGACACTTTTTTTTATCGAGGACTGTTTTATAACTTTAGATGTGTTTATATCATGCAATTTCTCTTACTTACTAATAAATTTTAAATCTTTCATTTCTGAGATTTGAGGGATCAGTAATAAATTTCGAACGGAAACAAGTATTTTTGAACACCCTATTCCAGATAAGCTTGTAACTTGCATTGATTACTTTGGTTATTGTTCATAATGATTGCATGAAGTTTCATAAACTTAGCTTAAATATTTACAATGAATTTGACGTTAAAAACTCATATTTTGACTTCTTTTTTTTTTTTTTTTTTTGCTATAACTCTAAAAATTGACCAACAAAATTAGGCAAAATTTTTAGGGAATTTTTCAATTAATAACAAAATTATTTTAAAGCTTGAAAGAAATTTGTTTAAAATTGTGCAAGATATGAACAGTTCTTTCATTCTTCGTAAGCGAATTTAAAACATATGTCTCATAATTTTGTATCATATTTAGTAACTACAGAAGAAAAAAATCCAATTTCAATTAACTTGAGCATTAAAAAAATTTTTAGCAATTTACTAAGTAGTCTTTTTACTTTTTTAAAGAAAGCTCATAATGATAAAAGTTTTTCTCTATTTTGTACTATCACACAAAATTTGTTAAAAATGACAAAGTCGTTTTTTTTTTTTTATACCAAAACTACTCAGGAAATGGCTAGAAACTTTTTTCAAGATATTAAAATCAGACTTATTTTGTTAGTTTCCAAATACGATTAACTACGAAATTATGAAAAATATTTCTTCCCCACATGGGTAGTATAAAAGATCAAATTTTAAATGCTCATATCTTGCTCAATTTTTAACGATCTTTTTTCAAATTTTTAAAAAATATTTTTGTAATTTAAAATTACTCCGAAATTTTGCTTAGTAAGTTAGAGCAAATCACATAAAACAAAATAATTAATTGTTTATAAAAATAACCAGATCTTCAATATTTAAGCTTACGTAATTTTATGCAGTTATTGCAAACAACAACCAAAGTGATGGATATAAGTTACAAGCTTATTAATATATTTTCTGGCATAGGTTGTTCAAAAATATTTTTTTCTCTCAAACTTCTATAAAAGCTATAAAGTTTATTCATAAGTATGAGACATTGCATGTCCCATACACTTTTAAAGTTAAAAAATAATCCTCTAGAATTTCATGACAAATTAAAAAAATTTCTGAAATTGAAAGAGTCTTTTCCATAATTGTACATTGTAATCAATACAGTTCCTGCCCAAATTATTAGACGTACTGTGAGACTCTACGTAAATTTTTAATTATCAGGTGATACTATACAGCTTTATTGTTTTTACGCTGCTGGAACCGGTTTACCCTTGTTTATGTTAGCGTATTAATTGGTTAACATTGTAATGGAATAATGTGAAAACAAAAAATCTTCTCTATAAAAACTCATTTTATGTTTAAATAGAAGACTATTGCATATAAACTCGTGCAAAACATGCAATTATTGAAACACTACATTGTACCTAATAATTTGGTCTAATTTTTGTTACTAATATAATACCTGATATAATAAATATACTATATTTATATCATATATCGTCTAATTTATCCAATTGTTAAATTTATATTATATATCGTCTAATTTATCCAATTGTTGAATTTATATTATATATCGTCTAATTTCCCCAATTTATACACGAACGTAAGCAAGTATAAATGCACGAACGTAAATAAACCGGTTTCAGTCTCGTGAAAGCAATAAAGCTATATAGTATCACCTGATAGTCAAGATTTTACATAGAATCTTATAGCGCGTCTAATAATTTGACCAGGGGCTGTAATATATATGATATTAGGATGTTTTTTTTATAGAAAAATAATTTCACTGAAATTATTACCCGCCCCTTAAAACTGTTCCTTTTGATCATATTAACTTAGGTGTAAAGTTTTAAGTCTCTAGGTTGAAATTAATCCATACCGATTTTAGTTAGAATTTTCGATTCTGCCATGTTGATTTAGAGCAAGGTTATTAAATATTTTATACGCATTGTATTTTCATGTTTTGTTATATACATACAGTGATATTTTCATATTCTCGAGGCTACAGAATATTTCAACGTTTTTTTTGCCAACAGGAGCCTATTTAACAGCCTATTTGAAGGCTTTTAAAAGTATTTAGTGTATGAACGCAGTTATACCAAAATTGTCTAAATAGAATAATATTTATTGTTAATAAAATAAGGGGTGCTAAGAAAATAATTGTTCTGAAATGGGAATAAATAAATCCGTTCATTTGTCATTATTGTAGTGCTTGCCTAAACAGAAATGGAAGGAACGTTTCTGAAATGCAGTAGTTTTCAACAGAAATGGTCCTATAAGCTGTAATTTTAGTACGAATTTAGAAAATACTGTTGAAAAATAATATTAAATTTCCCATTTTTATTTATTTACTTTGTACATACGAATTGATACTTAAGCGTTGAGAAACGCTATTAAAATCTAATGTATTAGTATTGAGTTAAGAGAGTTAAAATCATCAAAACCTGTTTGTTAGTCGGAGAAAATTGGAAACAGATTATAGGAAACACCTTGAAGTTTCATCAGTCAAATAAGATTTATTTTGATATTTTCGATCCCGTCTTTCTCAATAGTGATTTGTTCGATTCAAATAACGTTTTTTTTTTTTTTTTTTTTTGAACTTAAGTTATTATATAACTTTGATTTCACTTTTAACAAGGATTCTAAAAATATACATTAAGAGCAGTAATATTTATATATCTTTTTCACTCACTTCAAAAAATTTTTAATTTATTTTCTAGTTTTTATCTTTTTACACGATTGCACAGTACTCAAAGAAACTCCCTGAATAACTTTTGATCGAATATTCGCGCACTCGCTCCTAACGGCTTAAGGGGTTGACTTCAAGTAGGCAAACGATATTTTAAGTTACGAAATCAGACACAAAAACGTACTTTTTTCTGAATAAACATACCATTTTTTAGACGGATTATGATTCTTTAAAATATTAAAGGTAGCCGCTATCCGGGAAAAAGGGTCCCAAAAATTTGGTCAGAAGAGTGTTGGAAAAGTTGGACCTTTAATGTTAATACTTTTGCTTATTTACTTTTTGCTTTTTTGAAGTTCAGTTAATTAAAATTATTATTCAATAAAAAATTGTGATATTTGCAATTTATTAGTGATCAATTAATGAACAAAGATTTATATTTAATTCATTATAATACTAAACAGAAAAATGTCACTTACTATGACATAACATTTAAAGAGACGTTTAAATTAAAAAATACTAGTTTTACACAAAAAAATACATTTTTAAAATAAATCGTTTTATAACTAACGATTTCCATGTAAATTTATTACAATATCAAATAAAATAAGCAAATTACACTGTGATATGTAAATAAATAAAAATGATAATTTAATTAAACTCCTATAAGTGATAAATAGTTATTTAGAATCTCTTATAAATGAAATAAGGTAAAGGAATTTTATTAACATTAGAGTTTTATAAGTTCACATAATTATTATTAGAGTTGTCACACAAAATCTTCTCCCATCTAAACTAACTTTTTTTTTATATTTTTGCGTCTCATTAAATTAATAATAATTGTTAAGCATATTTTAGCCCCTTGAGTTCACAATTTTTTTGCCTTCGTTCACTATAAAATAAATGCTGCACAGGTTGTTTCATGCTTTATTTTGAAAAACGCATTTTCAAAATAATAAACTGATATTCATTGCAATGATAATTCACAGTAGTAAATTGACACCTTTATCATAGCTGATTGAAAATATTGTTTTTTAAATACGAAATAAGCAAAGAAGTTAACTTCATATATTTATTTTTAGTTGAAAGTTAAGAAAAATAAAATGAAACAAATAATAACTATAAATAATTGTAATGCAGTATGTTCCATGTATGTATGAACCATGTATATGTGTCTCATTCATAAATTTACAAAATACATATCTCCCATGCATGAATGTATAGTATATTTATGTCGCATGCTTGTATGTACATTGTTTGTAAGTCCCATACATTCATGTGGAATGTATGTATGCGTCCCATGCGCACATCTAGAATGTATGTATATGTCCCATGAGCACATGTAGAATGTATGTATGCGTCTCATGCGCACATATAGAATGTATGTGTATCCCAATCATGTCTGTACATATGTACACTGTATATATGTCCCATGCATGTATGTTACTATTGTGTGTTTGGCCAATGCGTGCAGTTAAAGCTGTTCTTATAACTTTTGAACACCGATTGTGTCAAAGAAATCTCATATGTAAGCAAAAACACTCTGAAAAAATGTATTGCATTTGAGAGTAACTCCTACAACCAAAATTGTGACAATTCTTTGTCATCATAGCTATTTCAGGCTATGAAGTGAATGCAAAAACCAAATTAAAAGGAAGATTTCAACCAAAGCTGAAATCTAACCCCAGATTCTTCATGTAGAGTTTTGGAAAGTGTTACAACTTCCGTAGGCCAAGAACAGCAGACTAGATGGTCTAACTGTCAAGGACTGTGAAGACTATCGTTGCAGGCATGGATGTCTCAGTGTGGCGCTTGCTTTCGTGACTGACAGGTGCAAACCTAGTAACGTTAAATGCGCCAGTGACAAAGAACGTTCAGTGCCAACCATAAAAAAAGAACACCTGCAGTACTTTATGTCTGGTTTTTCTGCATGAACTTGGCCAGACATAGATTTTGTGTTTATATAGGACATTCCACAACTATCTTTTAAAATTATTATTTGAAATTTTGTTTTGCGAGACATTTTTCAAGATAAATAAATTTTTGTTGTTGCTGATGAATTTCCTATATATTGAAGGATATCTTTTCAGATGCATTTGTCGTTTGATATTTCATTGTAATTAAAAAGCACAAAAAAAATTTTATTCCGAAAATAAGTTTTCCCTGACGACAAATGTGAGCATAAAAGACTAAATAAGGCGAGCTTTATTACTCCGCATGAAGTTTATTAAGATATTTCACATAGTGCTTTATAAGCCTCAAAAAATCCTATCAAATCGGGACATACAGAAATATTCAACATTTATTACAAAGTGTCTTCTTAAAAACTGGACACTAGATGTGAAATTAGATTGTATAGCGGATATTTCTGGCGCTCCCAATAAATCCCTCGGATTTATAAAATCCTCCAAGTTCCCTTAACAAATCAATACCTCTTGGGGTTGTGTTCCCTTGTCTTCTGGATTGGGTTCACGAGGTTACGGAGTTGAACATTGGTAGCCATTAATTTGAATTTGGGTCGGCTATTCAACGATGGTTATAAAATAAAATCATAGTAACGTGAAACTAAAATGTTTTAGAAAAATGCAAGTTCAAAGGCACGCAAACAACATGTCCATAATAGGAAATCGTCCCTATCAGCGTAAGATGACATTTCCGGCCATGGTTTCCTAGGTAATTCTTATGATGCACCCAACTTTCCCTAGAAGTTTATATATATATATATATATATATATATATATATATATATATATATATATATATAGTACTTTTACTGAAATTATTTCGCCCACCACTTGAAATTGTTCTTTCTGATTACATTTCCTTTTACTTTACATCTCTAGGTTGAAATATACCAACTTATATATTGAATAAAAATAATTTTAATTTTAATAGAAGAAGAAAAAGAAAGGCTAGCTTCTGAAACTTTAGAGGAACTAGATTGGTGCTTGGAACAACTAGAGACTATACAAGCTCATCGCTCTGTTGGTGATATGGCATTTAGTAAAGTAACTATTCATTTTTTAATTGATTTTTATTTATTATGTCATCAACAATATTTAAAAGAAAAAATAAGTAACGTAAATTTCATTTCTCGATTTAAATAATTTTTTGAAGTCATACAGGAATATACGCTGTATCTCGGACAAAGATCAAAGACAATATTTTAGATTACTTGTCAAAGATGAAGTAAAAAATTTGGCCAATTAAAATTTAAGGAAAAATGCAATCAAAGCGTGACGAGGAAAACAAAATTTGCATTAGGAAATAAATTTTTGTATGAGTATCATTTGTAAATAGTGTATGTTGACTCTCTCGCTGCATAATTTTTTTTATAAAAAGCTATTGAAAACTGCGTATTTTTTATTGCGTATCTCAAATCTACTTATACTATTTAAAAGTTAGAATATGCACTAAAATTTCTTTACAAAATATGTTTTTTAATATAGAGTTTGATAACAGAAAAGGTTGCTAGAAAAGTGAAACTAGAAAAGTGAAGTTTAAAAAATTAATCTTGTTTAAATTATGATTTATTTTATTGAATATGAAATTTATGAAATATAATTTATTTTATGAAAGGTGAACTGTATATACTAATGAAAATATGCAAAATGCTTACAGAACATTTTTTAGATATGAAGTTTAAAATGATAAACTTCGAAACAATGCTCGAAATAAAGTATCACCTCGCATTGCACCAAATTCACATTTTTTATTATTTATTTTTTTTTTCAAAATGCCTTGCGAGATAACACTTTTTTTATGGCTACAAACAACACACTTCGAAAAGTGTGTCCAAAATGTTACAAAAGATGCTTGTATATTTTGGAGAAATATGCTCAACTAACGCTATTTGTTAACTCAGTTCTTAACGAACAATTAAACATCACAGAAGAGCCGAAATAAAATCATGAACGTGAAAAGAGCGGGTTGCACAATTAAACAGACGCACGCCGATTAGGAACAGAAATGCACGCGGGTTGCGTAATTTTGACATTTCCACAATGTCTTTAGAAATTGCAGAAAACGCGACATTTTATTGACTACAGACAAAAAAAAATAATACTTGGTATCATTTCTGAATTAATTAAATCTAAGCAAAATTCTCATTGCAATTTATTGAATCATAGAAAATTCCCTCTCATTTCATTTATGAGGTCAGTAAAAAAGAAAATATTAATGATTGACTTTTCAAATTATCGTTAGGGTTTAAAAGCGTAATAATAATTAAAATATTCGGGTAACTTTCACTTGTAGTCATTTATTTCATTGAACTACTTATTTTAACGAAATAAAAAGGATTATCCGATATCTATTTTATTCCAACTTGGCTACAAATAAGTCAGTTCAGCATTATGCTGTTTAAATAAACAAAATTTTCATCTATTTGAGCTTTTATTATTTCAAACTGCGCATTTTTTACAAAGAAATAAGCTTAATATTTCGGTTACCTAGGATTGCGCTATTGAAACAATCATAAAATAATTTAGAAGACAAAAAGCATTAATTGTTATTTATCAAAGATATTTTCATTAGGATATGAGATAAGTTCTTCATGGATTTACACTATTTTTATTCATATCTAAATAAATAAGACTTTGTAAGGATGAAAATAAAATTCTAAAATTGACTTTTTCTTTCTTTTTTTTTTTAAAAAAAAAGAGGCATTTTATAGAGAATTGGAAGAATGGTAAAACGTAAGATATGGTTAATATTTATTGCATAGCAATTAGCTATCGATTTATTTTAATTCATTTGTTTGTTATCCATCGAGTCTTTTGTTTCCTATTTTCAAACCATAGTATATTTGGGAGTTATAAAGGCCTATTTGAAAGGGTGCGTAGCGTTTTTAAAAAGTGCTCAAAGGTGCTTATTTTCGATTTTCGTTTTTTAAAAGCTCTTAAAGGTGCTTTTTTCATTGGGTGTTTTTAGAAAGTGCTTAAAGGTGCTTATTTTCGATTTTCGTTTTTTCAAAGCTCTTGAAAGTACGTTTTTCATTGGATGTTTTTAAAAAGTGCTTGATTTTCAAAAATGACATTTTTTTCTTTACCATGACAATTTTCATCACGTATTATGGAAAAACGTGCTTATCATATTGTTCTATTCAACTTTTTCATAATTCATTCAACCACGATCTGTTTCAGCATACTGTCAGTCCATAGCATATGAAAGCGCCAATCATTTTGCAGGTTTGATGAAATACTTGCTGGTCTGCATGTGCGAGCTGGCCTCGATGATATTATTGCACTCTCATGTGCATTTTGCAAGATTTCCCAATTTCAAGCTTCATTTTCCACCCTCTGAAATCGAACCGAAAAATCTCTCGATCATTTTTTAATGGCTAGTATAATCAGAGAAAGAGTTATTGTCAAAAACTAATTATTTTATCATGATCATGTGAAGTCTTTAAAAATTATTTTGCAGTTTCTTAATGTATATAGTGCTGAAAAATATTTTTTGAGTACATAAAAAGTAATTAAAAGATGCTTATTTTTTGTTGAAAGATTTGATAACTTCATATTTTAAATGAAAAAAAATTTAGATTAAAACTCGTAATTGTTCCATTTGAGATACAAACCATGATACAACATTGTTGATGTAACTTTTTTGATGTGTTTACAACCTAAATTTAAGTTTCAAGCCGAGCAGGATGTCATTTTTAAAAATTTGTATTAAGGTTTGCTAGTGCTAATAATACGACTGCAAAATCAGGGCTCGCATAGATACATTTAAAACGATATCACAATACAATGTAATGCAGAGAATTTAGCATAATCATTGCTGTGTGACTTATTGTAATGTAACGATCACTGAATAATAAATATTAAACATTTATAATCGTATGAAAGTTTGAAATACTCAAATGCGTTATTCTAAATATTTCGGTATTAATAATATCGTATTTAAAATAAAGGATTTTAAAAATGATGTAGAAATTGCAGGATCGGAAGTAAAAGAAACTAGGTAACTGCTGAGAATTACATTGATTTAGACGGCATAGTCCCGAATTGAGAGCGTCTAAAAGCTATAAGTCAAATTTGAAATTTTAGTATCGTAATAACAATCATATTAAAAATATCATTAGTTGAAGAACCATACAAAACGTTGAAACGAAAAATAACTGCCTAGAAAGTTATCGGAAAATTATGCGGATAAATAATGGAATACTCGCGAATAAAGCGCGTCAAAAAGTGATTACTCAAATTTAAAATTCGGGTAACGAAATGAAATTATATTAAAAATACCGAAATTTGAATGACCGTATTAAAATGCCATAAAAACGAAAAATAACTAAAAACAATGACCAAAAAACGACGTGGATTAATGATTAGAATAGCGCGAATCATGCGCATCAAAAAGTGATTACTCAAATTCCAACTTTTCATACTGCAATATCATCGTATTAATAATATCGTTGTAGAAAAAATCTAGTGGAATCTATTCTATCTCACCGAAAAAAAGATTAAATCGTCATTAATCGAGAGTACCAAAAAGTTATAACTCTAATTCGAAATTCGCGTGACATAGTTACATTGTACAAAAAATATCAGAAAAATGACGTGAAAAAAGACGGTAGGTACGTATTTTATTTTATTTACGTCGCACTAAAGCTCCACAATGGGCTATGAGCGATTGTCTGGGAAACATTCCCGAGAATTATCCAAAGACAGTCCATCACAATTTTGATCCACTGCAGAGGCTCCGGTAGCATGACGATCTGTGGGTGAAGTTGAGCACTTTATGGTAGAACAGCTTAACGAGGATCGATCCCTACGTTGGTTGATTAAAGTGGTCACCCACCCGCTTAACTGACGGCAGCCAGTGATGCTTGACTTCGGTGTTCTACTGGAAACCTTGTCTTTACGATCAGTTCACTGCGGGACGAAAAGTCGACGAAATCACGCTATGGTTACGAATAGTATTTATGTCAGATTCTTTACCACTTTCCCTTACCAGTTATTTTAAAGAAAAAAAAATGCAAAAAATCATCATATTTTTCTTAAATTTTATTAATAAATACAAGGAAATGAAGCAAAACATAATACACAAGTTTTAAGTTGAAATTTCATTTTTTTATGTGTAAGAAGCATTTAATTTACTTATAATTTACTATCCCGAATTATCTCGGGCAAATGAAAAAAAATTAGTCTTCATATGATAGTTCTTAAAACAAGGAACGACACAAAGTGAAACTTTTCACACGTTAGTGAAAGAATACGCCATTTTTTTTTTTTTTTTTTTTTCTACTCCTATGCACCAGGAGTGGCCACCAAGCTCCTTGATAGTCAAGCCATTTTTCAGAATTTGAAATTTTCCGCGAGGCGCAATTAAATACGTATTTAAAAGGTATGCAAAAAAGGCATTAAAAATTTTTTTTTACATAAATTATATTTATTGAAAACACATAAGTAAAAGTACAAAATATGTGTATTGAATTTAAGTATTAAAAATTAAACACATATATTTTACTTCTCTTGATAATTCTTCAAAATTTGGTGAATAATTGGTGACAGCACTTCTCCGTAATTCTTTGAGATACTGGTTAGTTAATACTAATCGGTTTTTTCGATTTTACGAATTTTAAAGTGAACTAAAATGATTCGCATAAGTACATTGTTCCGAATATTGAAATAATTCGACAAGCAGCCTTCTTGCATCTCTATTGATTCTAATTCTCTAGATGCTTTTTGGGTCATAATTATATTGGAAATGGAAAACTCACCTTGAATTGAACAACGTTGCACTTAGTCTTTCATATTTGTTCTCAGTAGTTTAAAAGATATTTTGAAACACATACGGAACGATAATATTTTTTTAAATTATAATAGCACAAAAATGAAAAGGGAACTCGGGTACATTTATCGAGAGCCACAAATAATTTTTCAAAGAGCCGCATGTGGCTCGCGAGCAACAGATTGGCCACCCCTGCTATATACAATCGCACGAACCACGTGTGCAGTCCCACAGTAAATTTCTCAAATAAAACTTGGCAAACTTCCAATCACAACAGATAAAGTTTTCTGCTTCCGACCAAGAAACAAAAACAAAATAACAAAATGATAAAACATGATAAAATACATGATAAATAACATGATAAAACAAAATGTACTGACAAATTCTGCAACGACCGAGTTTTCTCGGGATGATAAATATTTGCAATATATACATACCCGAGTTAACTCGGGATAATCAGGGAAGTGATTGATAAGATTTTGCTTGAAATAAAAAATCCTTGGTATTACAACTTAGATTAATGTTTTTTAATCTCTATTAATAAAGAAGGTTAAATTATCTACCGTAGTGGAAGAAAATAAAAGAGTTGTGCTTCCACAAAAATAATTTTAATTAATGATATTATTTGAGATAAATTATTGAAAAAATGCCATTGAAATTCTGACAAATCCCAATGAAGGAAGAGATAGGCATTCCTACTGTGCAACATAAATTTGTTCTATAACCCTAATGTATTAAAAACCAAATGATTTCTGTTTTCAGTTTAAGAAAATGCTGAATAAAGAACTAAGTCACTTTTCTTCCGAATCCAAATCTGGAAGCCAAATATCAGATTATATTTGTAGTACGTTTTTAGGTAAAGAAATCAATGGTAAATATCGTTTTTATCCTTCTATTTAAAAATATATCTCTTTAGTGACACTAAAGGAATGATTATTTTGAATAGATAAAAAACAAGAATTTGATCTTGATACTCTTAAAGAAGAAGATGAAGAAGGAACAGAAGAAATAACCTTTGCACCATTACCAAAATCAAAAGGTCGAGCTGGTCAAGCGATGTCTAGAATTTCAGGAATTAAGAAAACTGTTTGCCATAGCAATAGTTTTAGTATATTACCAAAATATGGTGTAGATACTCCAATGGAGGAAGAATTAGGATTGGTAATATTTTTGTTTACCTATTGATCCCTGGACACTATAACATTCTAGGTAAAATTATACTTATCAGGTGATACTATGAAACTATATTGTTTTTACTCGGATAAAACCGGTTTGTATTTTTCTACGCTGCTGTATCAATTGGTTAATATTGTAAAGCATTAAAAATAAATAGAAATAGAAAGTATACAAGTATATAAAAATCTCCCGAATAAAAACCCATTGCATGTAGGAAGTTGCTTATTTCTGCCCCGTCTACAAACCGGAAGTTGCTTATTTCTGCCCGCTTGCTTATTTCTGCCCGCCTGAAAATCGAAACTTCGTCTGCAGCGTCAAGGGGAGCTTATTTCTTTTTTTTCTTAAGCCTAATATATTTTTAGTTTCGGTTTCTGTTTTTAATTTAGTTTCGTTTTTTAAATATTATTTAATTTATTAGTTTTTTTGAGGGTGGCAACACTTATTATTTTTATATTAGTTTCTAAGGATGGCAACACTTAGAAACTTTGTTATTTGGGGAGATATTGTATATTATGAAGTAATGACATCATCTTTTATTGCATAATAAATATCCTACACATGCTTTAACTCTAGTGGCGCCATCTGTGTGGGAATGTTAGAAATAAAATAACTTTAAATCTATTTTAATATTTAAATCTGTTTTATTATTATCTATTAAATATAATTAAGGCTGAGGATCGAACTCACGCCAACCAAAAAGCCTTCGCGGGTCAGTAGTTGGATATCATAACCACTGACCCACGAATGCTTGGTTAGATATGTGTTAATAAGTTAAACTTTTGTATTCTGAACACGTGTACAAGTGAAAAGGATTTGATAACGATATCATCCTACTGTTTCATCCATATATTTTTCACTTAACCTTTTAACAGTTATTAAATAATTATTTCTGCCCCTCTTAATGTTATTATAACTTTCTCTGGATGGCAACGGTACAGACCATACACGTGTTAATTATTACATAATAAATAAATGATATCATGCACATGCTTTTTATTCTAATGGCTCCATCTATACTTAAATATTAAAAAGAAAATATATTAATAACTCTTAATTTTAGTTATTTTTTAATATAAATATAGTTGATAAGACTTTAATTATTATTAACCTAATCAATACTAATGAATGCATTTTAAAATAAATTAATTCAATATAAAAATAAAATTTTTATTTATTTAGTACTGTGAATATTAAAAGTATTAGACTTAAAGGTTTATTAATTTTAAATCAATGAATATTATTTTATAAGACTTTATTTTATCATCTTCGTTTGGATTTACGGATATCAATATAGTCTTGTCATTTTTGAACCCAGAAGACAAGGGAACTCCTAGATCTTGAGACAATGCATGTGTTCGAAGTGGACTTTGTGAGTACGCATGTTATATGAAGAGGAAAACCACGAAAAACTCATACGCTTAGTCCGACGACAAGTTGTGGGCTTGGTTTTGTTAACCAGTATCCTGTGAATGTACAGAGATCAGAGGAAAAACTTAAGGTTTTACTTTGAAAAACTAGAAAATTTTTACAAAAATAAAATTATTTTTTTAAAGATAGATATTATTTTTACAAAAATAAAAATATTAGAAAGTTACCCTCAATAGTAAAAATATTTTCTGAAAATTGGAAAATGTTAATAAAAAGTTTGAAATATTTTTACAAAACTAGGATATTTTTACAGAAAGCAAAAATATTTTACTAAAAGATAGAAAATTTTCATAAAAACAAAAAATATTTTCTGAACTGTTAGAAAAAATTTTTTACAAAAAAAAAAATATTTTCTGAAAATTGGGAAATGTTAATAAAAATTTTGAAATATTTTTACAAAACTATGATATTTTTTACAAAAAGCAAAAATATTTTACTAAAAGATAGAAAATTTTCATAAAATAAGAAATATTTTCTGAAATGTTAAAAAAATTTTACAAAAAATAAAATATTTTCTGAAAAGGACTTTGTGAGTACCCATGTTTTATGAGGAGGAAAACCTCCTACACTTAGTACGGGACTTGGCTTCGTTAAATGTTTCATCATTTTGAAAAAATACTAACATAAATAGTAGGCACGAGAATTCGTTATTCATGTGAGAATTCGTATAGTATGTCATCTACTTTTAATGAAGGAAACTATTTCGTAATTAATTAATCTATAAATTAATTTATCTAATACGTAAATTATAACATAATTAATTAATCTATGATTAATTTAATCTATTACGCAATCAAACTAATGATGAAAACATTAATATGATATTAGCAATGAATGGCTGCTAGTTGAAAACTGGACAGATGCCTTTGATTTCACCTAATTTTTAGTTTTGCAAGAGCTCCAACACGTATTAATATAGATATTTAAGAAATATAAATTTTATTAGTTTTCTATAAATCATTTATGAAAAAAATATTATCTAATTAAAAACTAATATATATCAATATATCTACGGTGTTTATTTAATCATATTTTTATTAAAATAAATACATTAAAAAATTTGATTTTATTTTCTATTAGAAAATGAGTAACGATATATTTATATTGTCAATTATATATTAAATTTACTTAAAATTTTAAATGAATTGTTTTAAATCTAAGAAACATGTAATGGGAATTTTTGCCGTTTTAAATACACTTATATTCAAAACATATTCATTTTATTATTATTTAATATTATAATAATGCAAATAACTTACTTTATTTTGAAAATACGAGTAAATTCAAAAGTATATAACCTTTAACGGATACTGATTACAGAACTTGGGTGAGCCATGTTATCTATTTTCGCACAAAATTTTACAAAGATAATGTCTGTCTGGGACGTTTGGGGTTTATCCACATTTTATCAATTAGGCATAATATAAAGTATAACATAGTGCTTCATAATTGTTATAGAGCGTGGGAATACAACTATTTCTCAGAAAATTGTTAAGAAACATATGATGTATGCTCGCAGAAGTGGTTGGGTGAAACTTTGAATAAAATGTTATTTATTTTATTAAAACATATTTTGTCTTTATTGAGCAATTTCACATGTGAAAAAGTTTATATTATCAAGAAAAAATTACACTCTTTAGTAATTAATACAAAAAGTTTCAGAAAAATACATAAAATTTTCTGAAAATTAGGAGATTTTAGCAAAAACTTAAATATTTTTATAAAACTAACAAATTTTTAACAAAAAAGTAAAAATATTTTCCTAAAAGAGAATTTTTTTTTTTGTAAAAGCATAAATATTTTCTTAAAAGATGAAAAATTTTTAACAAAAAGTTAAAATTTTTAATAAAAAGTTAACATTTTTTCTTAAAAGATCGAAAATTTTTCCAAAAACATAAATATTTTCTTAAAAGATAGAAAATTTTTAACAAAAAGTTAAAATATTTTCTTAAAAGACAAATTTATTTGTAAAAACGTAAATATTTTCTTAAAAGATAGAAAATTTTGTGAAAAAGTTTGAAATATTTTTATAAAATTAGCAAATTTTTAACGAAAAGTTAAAAAACGTTTAAAAGATAGAAGATATTTTGTAAAAACATACATATTTTCTTAAAAGATAGAAAATGTTTAACAAAAAGTTAAAATATTTTCTTAAAAGACAAAATTTTTTTGTAAAATCATGAATATTTTCTGATAAAATAGAAAATTTTGTTAAAAAGTTTGAAATATTTTTATAAAACTAGCAAATTTTTAACAAAAAGTAAAAATATTTTCTTAGAAGAGAAATTTTTTTTTGTAAAAACATAAATACTTTCTTAAAAGATAGAAAATTTTTAACAAAAAGTTAAAATATTTTCTTAAAAGACAAAATTTTTTGTAAAATCATGAATATTTTCTGATAAAATAGAAAATTTTGTTGAAAAGTTAGAAATATTTTTATAAAGCTAGCAAATTTTTAACAAGAAAGTTAAAATATTTTCTTAAAAGAGAAAATTTTTGCAAAAACATGCATATTTTCTGAAAAAATAGAAAATTTTGTTGAAAAGAAATAAAAATGCTACATTATTTCCTAGCTCGATAAGATTTTAAGATGATTACTTTAAGTTAGATCAATAAATATTTTCTATAAAATCATTTTAACATTAATTTTAATTCATAAAGGCAGGAGAATCCGTTGGTTCTATGAACCATTCAGAGTGCGGGACAAGGACCCATATTTAAATACTACTTTCTACAAAGTTCATGTTCCATCCAGACACCCATCTCTATGAATTAGCCGAAAAAACTTTCCAAAAAGTTTGAGATATGTGGGTCTTGATTACAACTTCATAGTTTCCTAATTCTCGTTGTCTCTTTCTTAAACACTTCCAATCCATTTTCACAATTTTATTCATCTTTTTATTGTTATTTGTGGAATGATCTATCTTTTTTTTTTCTTGAGCAAGACGGTGTGTGAATGGATCGGATATGATTGAGTAAATCAGATTTTAACTTAAAAAATTCACTACACAAATTAAACTTATGCGAAACTAAATGAGTCAGTAAGTGTCTCTTTAAATTATCATTTCGAGAAAGATCTTTTTACATTCTTCACATTCAAAAGTTTCTCGATTTTTCATGAGTTTTTAAATGTCTACTCAAGTTACACTTCCGATTAAATCTCTTATCACATAAACGACATTTAAAGTCTTTTTCATTTGAGTGAATTTTCAAATGTTGAACCATATTCCTTTTATGTGTGTGTCTATTTTTCCACATATTTCACATATCTACAAAGTAAAATAAAACGCTATTTGAATATCATACTACATTAACTCAATGAATGATTAAAAAAAGTTAAAGTATTCTACAGAAAAGGATTATTTTTTTAAAATTGTTAAGGTCTTAAAAGTTAATATCGTTTTTTTTTCTTTCGAAAATCAATTTTATATCGCAAACTGTAACAATTTTAACTACATACGCATATTGAAATCATCATAAGTTTTCAAAAATCTTCGAAACCTAAATATTCAACAAGTAATTTATAGTTATACAGAAAATATTTTAATAAAACCGAAATAGTGTAAGTGTGATTCAAGTAAATATTAGAATATAATAATGTTATAAATAATAGAAACAACTCCCATTAGCATTGTTATTCGTATTAGAATTCGTATAGTTTTCCGTCATTTGCTTTTAATGAAGGACACTATTACGTAATTAATTTATTACGGCTATAAGTACTGTAATTTTCTTATTTGATATCATAATAATGATAAAAACTTACTTAATTTTAAAATTAGGTGTCGTATTTAAAACTATCTCACTATATATTAATGGATATTGACAGACCGTGAGAGAGCCACGATAACTATATCCTCATGTATATAGATAATTTCTGTCCGGGGCGTTTGGGTTTTATCTGTATTTCATTAGTTAATCACAAATGTTAGGATATTGCTTATCTATAACTAATGAAATACAGATAAAACCCAAACGCCCCGGACAGAAATTATCTATATACATGAGGATATAGTTATCGTGGCTCTCTCACGGTCTGTCAATATCCATTAATATATAGTGAGATAGTTTTAAATACGACACCTAATTTTAAAATTAAGTAAGTTTTTATCATTATTATGATATCAAATAAGAAAATTACAGTACTTATAGCCGTAATAAATTAATTACGTAATAGTGTCCTTCATTAAAAGCAAATGACGGAAAACTATACGAATTCTAATACGAATAACAATGCTAATGGGAGTTGTTTCTATTATTTATAACATTATTATATTCTAATATTTACTTGAATCACACTTACACTATTTCGGTTTTATTAAAATATTTTCTGTATAACTATAAATTACTTGTTGAATATTTAGGTTTCGAAGATTTTTGAAAACTTATGATGATTTCAATATGCGTATGTAGTTAAAATTGTTACAGTTTGCGATATAAAATTGATTTTCGAAAGAAAAAAAAACGATATTAACTTTTAAGACCTTAACAATTTTAAAAAAATAATCCTTTTCTGTAGAATACTTTAACTTTTTTTAATCATTCATTGAGTTAATGTAGTATGATATTCAAATAGCGTTTTATTTTACTTTGTAGATATGTGAAATATGTGGAAAAATAGACACACACATAAAAGGAATATGGTTCAACATTTGAAAATTCACTCAAATGAAAAAGACTTTAAATGTCGTTTATGTGATAAGAGATTTAATCGGAAGTGTAACTTGAGTAGACATTTAAAAACTCATGAAAAATCGAGAAACTTTTGAATGTGAAGAATGTAAAAAGATCTTTCTCGAAATGATAATTTAAAGAGACACTTACTGACTCATTTAGTTTCGCATAAGTTTAATTTGTGTAGTGAATTTTTTAAGTTAAAATCTGATTTACTCAATCATATCCGATCCATTCACACACCGTCTTGCTCAAGAAAAAAAAAAAGATAGATCATTCCACAAATAACAATAAAAAGATGAATAAAATTGTGAAAATGGATTGGAAGTGTTTAAGAAAGAGACAACGAGAATTAGGAAACTATGAAGTTGTAATCAAGACCCACATATCTCAAACTTTTTGGAAAGTTTTTTCGGCTAATTCATAGAGATGGGTGTCTGGATGGAACATGAACTTTGTAGAAAGTAGTATTTAAATATGGGTCCTTGTCCCGCACTCTGAATGGTTCATAGAACCAACGGATTCTCCTGCCTTTATGAATTAAAATTAATGTTAAAATGATTTTATAGAAAATATTTATTGATCTAACTTAAAGTAATCATCTTAAAATCTTATCGAGCTAGGAAATAATGTAGCATTTTTATTTCTTTTCAACAAAATTTTCTATTTTTTCAGAAAATATGCATGTTTTTGCAAAAATTTTCTCTTTTAAGAAAATATTTTAACTTTCTTGTTAAAAATTTGCTAGCTTTATAAAAATATTTCTAACTTTTCAACAAAATTTTCTATTTTATCAGAAAATATTCATGATTTTACAAAAAATTTTGTCTTTTAAGAAAATATTTTAACTTTTTGTTAAAAATTTTCTATCTTTTAAGAAAGTATTTATGTTTTTACAAAAAAAAATTTCTCTTCTAAGAAAATATTTTTACTTTTTGTTAAAAATTTGCTAGTTTTATAAAAATATTTCAAACTTTTTAACAAAATTTTCTATTTTATCAGAAAATATTCATGATTTTACAAAAAAATTTTGTCTTTTAAGAAAATATTTTAACTTTTTGTTAAACATTTTCTATCTTTTAAGAAAATATGTATGTTTTTACAAAATATCTTCTATCTTTTAAACGTTTTTTAACTTTTCGTTAAAAATTTGCTAATTTTATAAAAATATTTCAAACTTTTTCACAAAATTTTCTATCTTTTAAGAAAATATTTACGTTTTTACAAATAAATTTGTCTTTTAAGAAAATATTTTAACTTTTTGTTAAAAATTTTCTATCTTTTAAGAAAATATTTATGTTTTTGGAAAAATTTTCGATCTTTTAAGAAAAAATGTTAACTTTTTATTAAAAATTTTAACTTTTTGTTAAAAATTTTTCATCTTTTAAGAAAATATTTATGCTTTTACAAAAAAAAAAATTCTCTTTTAGGAAAATATTTTTACTTTTTTGTTAAAAATTTGTTAGTTTTATAAAAATATTTAAGTTTTTGCTAAAATCTCCTAATTTTCAGAAAATTTTATGTATTTTTCTGAAACTTTTTGTATTAATTACTAAAGAGTGTAATTTTTTCTTGATAATATAAACTTTTTCACATGTGAAATTGCTCAATAAAGACAAAATATGTTTTAATAAAATAAATAACATTTTATTCAAAGTTTCACCCAACCACTTCTGCGAGCATACATCATATGTTTCTTAACAATTTTCTGAGAAATAGTTGTATTCCCACGCTCTATAACAATTATGAAGCACTATGTTATACTTTATATTATGCCTAATTGATAAAATGTGGATAAACCCCAAACGTCCCAGACAGACATTATCTTTGTAAAATTTTGTGCGAAAATAGATAACATGGCTCACCCAAGTTCTGTAATCAGTATCCGTTAAAGGTTATATACTTTTGAATTTACTCGTATTTTCAAAATAAAGTAAGTTATTTGCATTATTATAATATTAAATAATAATAAAATGAATATGTTTTGAATATAAGTGTATTTAAAACGGCAAAAATTCCCATTACATGTTTCTTAGATTTAAAACAATTCATTTAAAATTTTAAGTAAATTTAATATATAATTGACAATATAAATATATCGTTACTCATTTTCTAATAGAAAATAAAATCAAATTTTTTAATGTATTTATTTTAATAAAAATATGATTAAATAAACACCGTAGATATATTGATATATATTAGTTTTTAATTAGATAATATTTTTTTCATAAATGATTTATAGAAAACTAATAAAATTTATATTTCTTAAATATCTATATTAATACGTGTTGGAGCTCTTGCAAAACTAAAAATTAGGTGAAATCAAAGGCATCTGTCCAGTTTTCAACTAGCAGCCATTCATTGCTAATATCATATTAATGTTTTCATCATTAGTTTGATTGCGTAATAGATTAAATTAATCATAGATTAATTAATTATGTTATAATTTACGTATTAGATAAATTAATTTATAGATTAATTAATTACGAAATAGTTTCCTTCATTAAAAGTAGATGACATACTATACGAATTCTCACATGAATAACGAATTCTCGTGCCTACTATTTATGTTAGTATTTTTTCAAAATGATGAAACATTTAACGAAGCCAAGTCCCGTACTAAGTGTAGGAGGTTTTCCTCCTCATAAAACATGGGTACTCACAAAGTCCTTTTCAGAAAATATTTTTATTTTTTGTAAAATTTTTTTAACATTTCAGAAAATATTTCTTATTTTATGAAAATTTTCTATCTTTTAGTAAAATATTTTTGCTTTTTGTAAAAAATATCATAGTTTTGTAAAAATATTTCAAAATTTTTATTAACATTTCCCAATTTTCAGAAAATATTTTTTTTTTTGTAAAAAATTTTTTCTAACAGTTCAGAAAATATTTTTTGTTTTTATGAAAATTTTCTATCTTTTAGTAAAATATTTTTGCTTTCTGTAAAAATATCCTAGTTTTGTAAAAATATTTCAAACTTTTTATTAACATTTTCCAATTTTCAGAAAATATTTTTACTATTGAGGGTAACTTTCTAATATTTTTATTTTTGTAAAAATAATATCTATCTTTTAAAAAAATAATTTTATTTTTGTAAAAATTTTCTAGTTTTTCAAAGTAAAACCTTAAGTTTTTCCTCTGATCTCTGTACATTCACAGGATACTGGTTAACAAAACCAAGCCCACAACTTGTCGTCGGACTAAGCGTATGAGTTTTTCGTGGTTTTCCTCTTCATATAACATGCGTACTCACAAAGTCCACTTCGAACACATGCATTGTCTCAAGATCTAGGAGTTCCCTTGTCTTCTGGGTTCAAAAATGACAAGACTATATTGATATCCGTAAATCCAAACGAAGATGATAAAATAAAGTCTTATAAAATAATATTCATTGATTTAAAATTAATAAACCTTTAAGTCTAATACTTTTAATATTCACAGTACTAAATAAATAAAAATTTTATTTTTATATTGAATTAATTTATTTTAAAATGCATTCATTAGTATTGATTAGGTTAATAATAATTAAAGTCTTATCAACTATATTTATATTAAAAAATAACTAAAATGAAGAGTTATTAATATATTTTCTTTTTAATATTTAAGTATAGATGGAGCCATTAGAATAAAAAGCATGTGCATGATATCATTTATTTATTATGTAATAATTAACACGTGTATGGTCTGTACCGTTGCCATCCAGAGAAAGTTATAATAACATTAAGAGGGGCAGAAATAATTATTTAATAACTGTTAAAAGGTTAAGTGAAAAATATATGGATGAAACAGTAGGATGATATCGTTATCAAATCCTTTTCACTTGTACACGTGTTCAGAATACAAAAGTTTAACTTATTAACACATATCTAACCAAGCATTCGTGGGTCAGTGGTTATGATATCCAACTACTGACCCGCGAAGGCTTTTTGGTTGGCGTGAGTTCGATCCTCAGCCTTAATTATATTTAATAGATAATAATAAAACAGATTTAAATATTAAAATAGATTTAAAGTTATTTTATTTCTAACATTCCCACACAGATGGCGCCACTAGAGTTAAAGCATGTGTAGGATATTTATTATGCAATAAAAGATGATGTCATTACTTCATAATATACAATATCTCCCCAAATAACAAAGTTTCTAAGTGTTGCCATCCTTAGAAACTAATATAAAAATAATAAGTGTTGCCACCCTCAAAAAAACTAATAAATTAAATAATATTTAAAAAACGAAACTAAATTAAAAACAGAAACCGAAACTAAAAATATATTAGGCTTAAGAAAAAAAAGAAATAAGCTCCCCTTGACGCTGCAGACGAAGTTTCGATTTTCAGGCGGGCAGAAATAAGCAAGCGGGCAGAAATAAGCAACTTCCGGTTGGGCAGAAATAAGCATCCATTGACTTTCCATGATGACGTCACTTCCAGGCGGGCAGAAATAAGTTCCGCCGCACCAAAACCTCTGCTTACTACTATCGCGTATAAACTCGTGCAAATCATGTAATTATTAAAAAGCTACAGTGCGTCTAATAATTTGATCTAATTATTATAATATACTAATATAATGCTTGGTATAATAAATATTCTATACTTATATAATATATCTTCTAATTTATCCTATCGTCTAATTTAACCAATTGATACACAAACAAGTGCAAACCGGTCTCATAAAAACAATAAAGCTGTATAGTCAATCACCTGATAATTAAGATGTTTCATAGAAGCTTATAAGGCGTCTAACCCTACAATAATGGAAGAGACATATTTCTCAAGAAATACTTAAAGGATTATTTAATAACTTTAAAGATGCTTAATTCATATTTAGCAATAGGACTTAAAGCTTTCAGAGGTTTGGGAAACCGACGATAAATTACAAAAGAAAAGAAATATTTTTGGACACCCCAATGCCTGAAAATCAAGCAATAAACTTGTAAGTTGTATCGATTACTTGAGTTGTTAATTGAAATAACTGCATAAAATTTCGTAAATCTAGAGTAAATATTTATGGGGGCATTTTTATAAAAGATAATTTTTAGGACATTTTTATAAAAGACTAATTTTTGCCTTAAGATTTTTTTGCTGTAACTTTATAAATATTCAGTCGAATTAAACAATATTTTTGGAGCAATTTGAAATTAATTACCAAATTATTTATATAAAATGTTAAAATTTATATAAAATTTTATTTATATAAACCAGGGCTCGAAAAAACTCAGAAATTTTACCCATCCCCGCGGACGGCTTGTCCAACAATGCAACCGTCCTCCGTTGAAACTAACCCGTCGCTTTTAAATAAATAAAAATATAATTTTCTCCTCTTTATTACAAACATTTATATAAATTGCACAATGAATTAGTCGTTACTAGCATTACATTATACAGTAATAAAGGAAATACTAGGTTACTAATAGTAACCTAGTATTTCTTTTATGAAATAATTTAAATGACAAGGGTCAAGTTATCTGGAATGTCAATTCATAAGAGGGTACTGCATTTTCTAAATGAATCAAATATGACGTTTGCCAGTTCCACAATCAAGCCAATGATTTACAGAAGTTTCTGAACAGAAATCTGAAAGGGGTTTTCCATTTAGGTAGATGTTCATAATTGCTTTTAAATCTTCTTGTTTAAGACCAGTACGTATTGTGTTTTTTTGTAAGTTTATTGCTGCGAAGCCCCTTTCAACCGCTGCAGTACTCCCAGACAGAGAAAACATCAATATATGCGCAGTATGTTGCTGTATTGTGGGTCATTTTGCTGCCTCGTAACTTCCAAGTCTCTTGCAATATAACAAAAATTGAAAATGTATCACGAACATTAACAGGAAAATGGCCGTCCGCGCGGACGTCGGATTCGAGAAATTCGTTGTCCGCGGAGAATTTTTGACCGTCGAGGACGGGCTGTTTTTCGAGCCCTGATATAAACTCTTTAAAAACTGCTCAAGATATAAGTATTCAAGATTGTTCTTTTATACTGCGATGTGTGAGAAAAAAAATTTATAATATTTTTCTTAATTCTGTAGGGAATTGCATTTGGCAACGAATGAAAAAAGTTTGATTTGAATACCTGCAAAAATTTGAAAAGTTTTAAGCAATTTTCTAACTAGTCTTTGCACTTTCACGTGATCATTTTGAGCTTTCTTTCAAAAAGAACAAAGACTACTTACCTTAAAACTTTTTAAGATATTTAATTTAAACTTTTTAAGTTAGTTGCTAAATACGATTCACTACAAATGTAATTTACTTTTTTCTACGCAATATAAAAGAATTAACTAAAATACTTATATCTGGCACAGTTTTTTATAATTTTGAATAAATAATTTTGTAATTAATTTTAAATTGCTCCAAAAATATTGTTTGATTCCATTGAAGATTTATAAAGTTATTGCAATAAAACGTAAGGCAAAAAACTTCATTTAAAAAATAAAAAAAATAAAAAGTCCATATCTTCAACACTAGGATTATGAAATTTTATGCAGTTATTAAAAATAACAACTAAAGTAATCAATACAAGTTACAAACGTATTGCTTAATTTTCCAGCGTGGGTGCTCAAAATACTTGTTTCGTAATTTATTGTGTCGATCTCCGAAACTTCTGAATGATCTTATTGTTAAGTATTCAAAATCGCATGAACTAAGCATCTCCAAATTTATAAAATAATTCTTATAAATAATCCTAATTTACAAAACAAAATAAGTATTTCTTGAGAAATTGAAAATGTAAAAAAGTGTCTTTTCCAGTATATATATATATATAAGTATGTATCCAGTATATATATATATATATATATATATATATATATATATATATATATATATATATATATATATATATATATATATATATATATATATATATATATATATATATATATATGGGTGATTCTCACGAAATATGACAATTCACTGTCCCTTGCTCCAAGATCTAATACTATAATAATAGAAGAACTTTTTTTAAAAAAATTAATAAATAGCATTGCTGTTAGCATTTTAAAATGACTTTGCACTAGCATTGACTGCTTTGTATCGTTAAAAAATTTAATTGAACTTCACAATGTCATTTTCCTGGCATGTCCCAAACAATGTTTCCAATAATAACTAGCTTCAAAACTTCCGATAAAGTTTTCAATTTCTAATTTTTTTTATCTCAACCGGTGTAAGCATTTCTAGAATATACGCAGAGGGTATTATTTACAAAAACTTTGCTTAAATTAATTTTTTCTGTCAATAATTTGTTTGTCCCAAGAAAATCTGTCATTTTCCTGGCTACTTTTATTTCGTGGTTTATAACCAAAATAGATAGAGCCAGCAATCAATATCTTATGTTAATAGATTGATTAGATACCCTCCTATATGAACATGTCTTGTTGCATGAATAAAGAACCAATTTTCGGACTCAAAATCTATTTCAAAAAATTTTTCAATGTGAGTAGATTTTTGTGTTGTCATTTTCCTGGCTTCTTGAAATCATTAATAACGTAAACTTCATAGATTTATCTGAGATATTTTAAGAAATCCTGTTTTTTTCTGCAGAATATGAACTTCTTAGGCCAAAATATTAAGTTAAAGCAAAGTTATATGCTATAAAATGGCGAATTTGTCATTATCCTGGCTGTCATTTTCCTGTCTTATGAATGCCAGAACATTGTGTTACCAGAATTTTTTTTAACTGCTAATACTGTAAGGAGGGAAAGCAAATATTAACCTAATACCAAGTTTATGTATGATTGTAATATGCTTGGATGTAATCAAAGTTATTAATTCATTTAATGATTGATTATTATACACAATTTTATTCCGTACGTATCAGCAACAAAAATTTTTTTGATTCTCTCTACAGTGGATAAAAAGAATTAATTTAAACAATTTATGGTTCATCTAACATAAAGGCTTCAGTTGAGTTATTTACTATTAACTTAAAATGACTGTTTTTTAAACTTCTAAGCTAATATGTCATTTTCCTGGCATTCAAGATTTAGTGAATTTCTATTTTATTTTTTTCTCGAGCAAATGTCAATAAACTACACTGCTGTCTGTAAGATATTAATAAATATTTTGAAGACTTTAAATCCGAATTGTCATGTTTAAAAAGAATCACCCATATATATATATATATATATATATATATATATATATGTATATATATATATATATATATATATATATATATATATATATATATATATATATATATATATATATATATAGTATATATATATATATATATATACAGTCTATATATATATATACTATATATATATATATATATATAGTATATATATATATATATATACAGTATATATATATATATATATATATATATATATATATATATGGTGTCTCAGTTAAACGTATCATATAGCAATGCGGGGTCGGAGGTCGGAAATGCTTTCCTGCAGCGGTGATGTCCACAGAAGCACCATTAAGAAAAGAGACCGTAAGTGAAAAATCGTTTTAATAATACATTGAAAAAAGCATTAGATACATGGGTCAAAGTAAGAGTTCGAAGCTTCTGCCACCGGCTACAATGCGCACCTCACTTCTCTGGCGCATGGACATCCGAACATTCTGCTGTACTCCAGGCATATCTCGAATTTCTCCGGCAGCTACTGCGATTCTTGCTACCAGCTCCTCAGCATTGTCAACAGGGGTGTCATAAACCAGTGTTTTCATATGGCCCCAGAAATAAAAATCAGGACATGATAGGTCGGGTGACCGAGGAGGCCAACGCACTGGACCACCACGCCCGATCCACTGTTGACTAAATGTGACATCTAGGAGGTTACGAACATTTCGGCTGAAATGGGCAGGGGCTCCATCGTGTTGGAACCACATTGTCTGTTGCGTCGATGCAGAAATCTGTTCGTCTCCCAAAAGTTGTGGCAATACTAGCAGCAGAAAGATCAAGTAATTACGTCCGGTTAGACGAAACGGTAACAGGTAAGGTCCGATTAGGTGATCCATAATACCGGCCCAAACATTGACCAAAAATCGAGTCTGTGCTGCACGACGTCGTATTGCATGCGGGTTCTCCTCCGCCAAGATATGGGCGTTTTCGTGTTGAAAATTCCTTCCCATGTGAAGGATGCCTCATCGGAAAACAAAACTTTACCAGGGAAAAGGGGATATGTAGCACACTTTCAAAGGTACCACTGTGCGAAAGCAATACGAGGTGCATAATCATCCGGTTGTAGTACCCGGACACGCTGCATGTGAAACGGATGCATGTTGTGTTCTCAGACAATCCTCCAGACGCTTGAACGGGAAACCCTGAGTTCGTGCGGTTCTTATCCGGTCCCTGCCAGCTCGTTCAAATGAACCAGTCTCAACTAACCTCTGGTGCAGGCGTGCAAAGAAATTATGACTGGGAATACTCCTCGTCGGAAATCGTTCCGCATAGAAACGCTGTGCTGTTGGCCCACTAGAATCTGCAGCCCCGTACGCCTAATGCATATCGGCTAACTCTGCGTTCGTATAATCAGTCATCCTACTAACTTCGCGTCCTTGTGCTAAATAACGATTCCTTGCACGAAAGCTCAGAACTTTCGTACAACGCCATCTACCGCTTTTGGAAAGCATTTCCGACCCCGTATTGCTATATGATTTCGAGTCGTCAGGATGCACCCTACCCTACTTAAACGTTTAACTCAGACACCCTGTATATATATATCTGCAAAGTTTAGACGTTGATATATATGTATATTAAATTAGCATTTTAACTAGTTTTCGGTTAACTAGTTTTGTTAATTAATTTAGTTTTTGTAAATTGTGAAAATAATAAATGCATAAAACTTTAAATAACTCTTCTAAGATTTTAATTCTGAATTATAGTAAATGATCATAAAATATAAGTGATAAACTTAAATTTTAATGTTTAATGTATACAAATTATTAAAAAAAAGCAATTCAATTTCATAAAAACTTTAATAAGAAAGTCTGTTTGTTTTTTTTATAAAAGCCAGCCGGTCGGACTTTTTTCAAAAAGAATTTGGATCCTGGATTTTTCTTGGGAGCAATATCTAAGTTATAGGACTAAATATATTTACCATAATTGTTACCCTTTTTTTTCTTTCTTTTTTTTTTTAAATAAAATTGGAATTAAAATTCATATATTTTAAACTCATTTCGGAAAAGGTTTCTCTCTTGCTACTTCTTCTAAAACATTCATTTCCTTCTTGTCAAAATATTATACCTTAGTTTAACAACAACTCAAAATATATTAACTTTTTATGTTACATTTATTGTTTTGAATATTTAATCTAGGCAATTTCACCTGAAAAAATTAGCGATTTTTTCGGTGCAGAGCACAAATTTGTCTTCTGCGACCAAAATGTTTTCCGGGAAATACGTTCAATATTTTATTCCCAGGAAAAATCCAGATTTTGCTAATATTTTTTTAGTGCAAGATAGAAAATTTCTGATAGGGTATTTGAAAACTAGAAAAAATTTGCTACAAGTTCAATGCCAAAATCTGTCCGTAAACACTAAGCTAAAAACTTAAGCTATGGGAACAATGGCTATAGCATTGAAATGACGTCTCTTACAGTACTTTAACGGAGAAAAATCAAGAAGAAGTATTACTAGAGATTTGAAACTAATAAAAAATTCTACTGTGAAATCTAGTTACATATAAAAAATATCTTTTTGCCGATCTTGCGAAATTTTTATTTGGTTTCGACTTCTGACAACACTCATGTGAGTTTCTCTCTCCCCTCATCAATTCAATTCCAGACCCCTTAATCCCCGCCCCCACCTTCTGTTGAGCATAATTTTCTTAAGAACTTTCTTAAAATCACGATTTTTGGTTATTCTTTTTTCTTTTTCATGAAAATAAAAATTGGAAAGTGTCTCCAATTTCATATTTTTTCCAAGAAAAAACATTTTCTAAATATTAACAATACGATGCGAATCCAAAGTTTTAAAAAAAATGACCATCTAGCAAAGTAAAAGAAAAAAAATTTTTTAGCAAGTTTTGCTTCATCCTTTTCTAATAATAATATCTAATGTTGGTTATAATGAATATGTTACCCTATGCTATGAAGTTTTCAAAGACATTCAAGCTTAAATCATTACACAGAAAATTGTATAAAAAAAATAAAGAAAAATCTCAGTTTTTTCTTTTTTATTTCTTGAATACAGATTTAATAACAGAGGAGATTGTAATTTTCTAAAGAAATTATCAATTTTTTACTCTGTAAGATTATTATTTTTTCTTCACATAAACTTTTTGTTAGTTTTGAATGTTAAGAGTCACATTCTAAATTTTAATTTCCTTAAAATAAATTATTTTTTAAGTGACAGTTAAATATAAAAGGAAAGATACTCTTCAAAATTATGATTTTAGGACACTCGGTGGGGGTTATTAGAACAAATATAAAATTTAGGGAAACTTTATTTGCATGAAAAATGAAAATTATTAAAGTGTCCCCAAATTTCGTGGTTTTAGGACAGTGTTTTAGAAAATTATGTTTATTAGTAAAGTGGAGAGAAATTGAAGGGGAATAAATTGATAAAAGTATAAGAAAATTGACATGAGGGTTGTTCTAAATTGAGCAAAAATTAAGAAGTTATACAAAATGTATGATGAACAAGATATGCAATAGCTATATTGCCTGAACTAATTCTACCATAACAAAACTTTATTATTACATAAGAATTAATCCGATTTTTGAATTTTAATTTCATTTAAATATTTGTTTGCAAAACTTTATATTTACACTATTTTTGAAAATATATATGAAATGCATTAAAATAATTTATACACGGGATAAACTTGAGCATACTAAAACATATGCATTTTGTGAAAGAACGTAGGATCTGAAGTGACATGAACGCAAAAAAGACACGGTAGGAAAAATCTGTTTATTTACATGATGAACGCATTACATGTTTTCGAGCGAGCGTAATGAAAAGGGGAGTCCTCAAGTAAGTTGTGGATGCTTCCATATAAAGAAGTTAGAGCCCACAAAAATCGCATTCTGGAGATCATAATGGACCCTAATTTTGAACAATTATTGTGCTTCTAAGAAGATCATTTTTCGGTGCTCAACAAGTCACTTCCCGTATACATGTTTTAGTGCGATCACCTTGTATATGGGTTTTTGCATTAAAAAATTTACTGGATCCTTCATTTTATTAGCCACCATTTATTTAAAAATTGCATCAAAAAAACCTTTCGAACGAATCCAAACTTTTCTATATGACCCATGATATCCCAGAATAAAATAATATCAAATATATTTCTAAAACATGAAACGATTGAAGGACGGGGAAACTGATTTCAGGAGCACGATCGTAAAAATAAAAATATGCGCGAATATCACAAGCATGTATTTGCATGCAATTCCAAAACAAAATTTACACTTTTTGGACAAGAACATTTTATGTCATATCGGTTGACAGGGGTGCCCGTTCATCATCAAGTCGTTGAAACCTTCTGGTTGCTTAACCTCTGATTGCCTAAGGAAGTCATTTTCACTGCTTTTGATTTCAATTGGAAAAACAATGATGTATATAATGACACAATTTCTCAGAATTTTGTACAACGTATAATTTTTTTAGTGTTAATATTTACTAATAACTTTCTATATAACTGTGAATAATATAAAAAATATTAAAAAATAATTTTAAACAAATTTATTTACATCTTATTTATTCTTTTTCAATGCAGTCATTTTGACTGCTTTTAGGCAATATAGGTAGATACTAAGTTTCAGTCTTTCTAGTGTTAAAAATAAAAGGAATTAATAAAAGAGCTAGTTACCCGAATCATCAAGAGTGAAGAAAGTACAGTCTGGAAGAAAAAACGAATCACACTGAATAACTTTCGTTCTAATGATCGGATTTTCACGAACTAAGTGTCAATTTTAATGGTTCCTGGGGGTGACCTCAAATATGCTAATTAATTAGTGCTAACTATTAATTATGTTACAAAATCAGACATAAAAACGTACTTTCTCTGAATAAACATGTTTTTTTTTTTTTTTTTACATATTTGGAATCCTGACCCTCAAAATAGACAAAATTTCGAAAAAATTGGGCCGCAATAAAGATTTATATTTATGGCGAAAGTTTAAAAATATGCCAAAGTACCTCGCCACAGAAAGTGAAACAATTTAAAGCAACCATAAAGAAACTGAATGAATGACGAGACGTCATAACATTGTGTGTCTCTGTTGCTATAGGCAACCAAGAGGGGAATTTTTCAATCTGCTTTCTGGGCGTAGAAAATAGTACTCGTTTTAATACTTTAAAAATAAAAATTTGAATGTAAAGTGAAAATTAAATTACTTTTGATTTTCCAATATTTCAAAATTTTAACGTTGAACTTATAATCTGACATTTTTTATTTTTTTAAAGATGTTATTTGTATAAAAATGCTGTACTAAAACCAAATTTAATTAAGTTATTATAAATTTATGAAGAGTTGTAGGGCTAATTGCTTTTACACCTCAGTTCAAGCCTTTCAGGTATGGAAAAGAAAAAAGAGATGCTGCAAAAAAATTTTGGGGTACGATTCTGATGCGCAATCAGAAGGTTTTATAAAATTCGCGGTATTTCTTTTTGTTATTTTTTTTTATAATTATTTTTCTTTTATATATATATATATATATATATATATATATATATATATATATATATATATATATATATATATATATATATTCAAAATGAAGTTAAAACAAAGTTCAAAATGAAGATAAAATAGAGGAAAATTACAGACATATCAAAAAAGAGAGAAAAGGAAATATAATAATAAAAAAATAACAAGCAACTGGGGGAAAAATAATAATAATAAAAATCCGGAAAATAAAAGATATTATCTTTCATCAGCCCACACGATTATATCCGCAAAAAAGAGTGCTTTCAAATATTGTATCAATATAGCCAAAGTAAAATATATGAATACAATAGTGTGAGGAGCACTCAAAAATTTTTTACACATATTACAACAAATAAAATAGAACACAATAAGTATAAATAACACGTAAAAACAGAAAATAAAATTTAAAGAGAAAACAGAATAAAACATAATCTATAAAGCGAGTAGTGAATTCAAATGAACTTACGTGAGCGGGAAATTTTTCAAGAATGATTTAAAATATTTTCGTAACAAGATTGCCAGATTGCAAAATGTGAAAACAAAAGCGCAAATTGAGCATAACTAGAGGAGTTTAGTTTTAAAGTGCGTTCTTACTGCAGTACTGAAGTGCGTTTGATTTATTAGTTACCAAGGATGGGCCCGAAAATGGATGTGCGCAAGGTAATATTATACTGAATAATTTGAAAAAGTTGACTATGGATAATTTTAGAAAATAAATATTAATTTAAGAAGAAAATAGAAAAGAGAAAGAAACATTAATTCCCTGTTTTGCACATAATTTTAGCCACGGATTTGCCCGAAATGGATTTGCACATGGAAAAATTATATGAATTAATAAAGAAATTTTTTATTAAATAATTTTAGCCACGGATTTGCCCGAAATGGATTTGCGCATAAGAAAATTATATAAATTACCAAAGAAAGTTTTTAGTAAATATATCTACAATAATATACGATTAACTCAATGATTTTATATAGAATTTTATCACTTTAGTTGGGTATCCATTGTTTTTTATCAAATTGTGAAAGAGTTTATCGATTTGTTATAATTGCTATATTTGCTATATAAAATCATTGAGTTAATCGTATATTATTGTAGATTTAATGAATTATCATATATATATATATATATATATACACAGGGTGTCTCAGTTAAGCGCTTCAGAACTTCTAAGAGGGGTAGGGGGCATCCTGACGACTCGAAATCATATAGCAATGTGGGGTCGGAAATGCTTTCCTGAAGCAGTGACGTACACTGAAGCACCATAAAGAAAAAGGGACCGTAAGTGAAAAATCGCTATAATAAAACATTGAAAAAATTATATGGCCTCCTCGATCACCCGACCTATCATATCTTGATTCCTTGAGTCATATGAAAACACTGGTTTATGACACCCCTGTTGATAATGCTGATTGCAAGAATCGCAATAGCTGCCTGCGAGATATGCCTGGAGTATTGCAGAATGATTGAATGTCCATGCGCCGGAGATGTGAGGAGTACATTGTAGCCGGTGGCATAAACTTCGAACACTTACTTTGGCCCATGTACCATATAATTTTTTCAATGTATTATTATAGCGATTTTTCACTTACGGTCTCTTTTCTTTATGGTGCTTCTGTGTACGTCACCGCTTCAGGAAAGCATTTCCGACCCCACATTGCTATATGATTTCGAGTCGTCAGGATGCCCCCTACCCCTCTTAGAAGTTCTGAAACGCTTAACTGAGGCACCCTGTATATATATATATATATATATATATATATATATATATATATATATATATATATATATATATATATATATATATATATATATATACACAAATTAACATGAAAAACATGAATAAAATAAAAATAAAAAACTAAATGGTAGAGAAACAAGAATGGTATAAGCAAATAGTCGTTGTCAAGACACATCTAATTGCCATAAATAATGCGATATTTCTGAATAAAGAATAATTATCCTAAGATAAAAATTATTCTTTATATGTGTCGATATCGCAAAAAACCTTATTTTGAAAAAAATCATGAAATAAAAGAAAAATGTAATAGGAAATCAAACTTACCGGCGTGAATTAAAACGCGGTTTAGGTTTAAAAGTACAATAATAAAACAGTTAACAAAAATCGCGAAGATGTAAAATATTGCTTATAGCTTGAATCGAATATAATAAAATTTAAAAAAAACATTTGATCGAAGAAGAAGAAAAAAATGTTTAGGTAAAATATTAGTGCTGCCATCTATGAGAAACAATTAGTAAAGAGGTAATAAAATTGAAATAATAATAAAAATGTTTAACGGATTGAATAAATTAGCAGTCTTAAAAAAACAAAAAATAAATAAATAAAAAAATAAAAAAAAAAAAAAAAAAAAAAAAATATAAATAAATAAATAAAAAAATAAAAATAAAAAAATTAAATATAAATATATATATATATATATATATATATATATATATATATATATATATATATATATATATATATATATATATATATATATATATATATATATATATATATATATATATATATATATATATATATATATATAGTATAAGAGTAAATTTTACTTGTATTTTTATTTTATTGTTAAAGGTCATTTCATTCTGACAAATATTTAGGTTACATGGTTTTCCTAAATAAGTAGGATTAGGAAATAGCATCCTTATGTATAAATTCCGAAACTGCCTTTTGCAAACATGTTTTTTCCCTAAGCTCTTCGATTGCGATCAGTTACTTATTTATCACCAAATATGGTTACTAAAGTTTCTTCGCTTTATTCCTTCATTTAAAAACTTATTTTACTATTCTCACCATCACTACCGACATCTGATACGATAGCCTCATTTTAAGTAGAGTTCGTAAGGTTCTTAAGAAGTTAAAGAAAAAAAAGTACAAGAAAAAGAGTTTCAAATCGTTGAAAAAATTCGTCAGAAGTTGGAGTCAATTTTACTTAGAGTTTATCATTGTATTTTGCAGTTGTAGATTATTTAGAGATTCGCTAATTTTGCTAGTTTTAATTGTTGAATTATAGAAAATAATTAACTATTTCCAGCATTTATGCAAACAAATTATGTCAGTTATGCAAACAAATTATGTTTTTTTAATTTCTGAAATTACTAGAAGATGGTCACAGAAATTATAGATAAAAAGATAGCTTAGCAACAATATTTAAAAATTAATGCGGTAGGTAGGTACTATTCATCCCACCACTTTATATAAGGTAAAAATGTTTAATAAAAGAAATTATCTGAAGCTTAATGCATATGTGGTAGATAACTCTTTTAAGTTTTACTGAGTTAAATTAATAATTTAACTTTTTGATCAATAAGTCAGTGACATTCTTTGGTTAAATAATCTGTGGCTTAATTAATAGAAAACTATAAATAGAATCAAAATGTTTGAATTCTTTCCTATAGGATTTAAGTGGATACGTTTTAAGCATTTCGAACGTTGCAAATATTGTAAAGCATAAATTAGCTGAATGCCATAAAACTTCTCATTTCTAAATGTAAAAATTATATAAAACAAATAAATATTTCGTAAATATATATTTTGATTATTTAATATAAATAATTTATTCAGTGTAGTGTGGCAAACTTTTATGTATTCTTTCCTATCAGTTCTTTTATTTCAGTTGCTTTGTAACAGTCTCTTTCTACAAAAACTAATCAATTTTATCATCGAATTTTAAATTGAGGGGGGGGGGGGAGAGTATTTAGAGGATAAACTAACTCAGAAATTGTGATAAATTATTTTCTTATTATTCGCCGAAGTATTGTTAGAGATTTGCTCTTTGAAAAAATAAATTCAAATTTTTAAAAATGTTAATTTCTTGAGCTATGTTGATGTATGTTAACTGTAAAAAATATAAAAAATGCCAAAATTTTGACTCAAACAAAAACATATTACAGCGGATCATAGAGTTTAAATGGCAAGGTTAGAGAATTAGAAAAAAAAGTTAAACGATAATAATTCATAATGATTTAGTTTTTGGCTGCTTACTAGTGTCTGATTTCGTAACTTAATTAATAGTTAGCATTATTAAATAGCATATTTGAGGTCACCCCCAAGAACCATTAAGATTGACACTTAGTTCGTGAAAATCCGATCATTAGAACGAAAGTTGTTCAGGGGGATATCTTTCTTTTTTGCTGACTATACATTAATATAAAATCTATATTATTAAATTTGCGCGAGTTTTTTTAATAATGACATGATTTGCGCGAGTTTATACGCGTTACTTTTATATTTAAACATACATGTCGGATACATGTTTTATTCGGGAGATTTTCTATATACTTCCTATTTGTATTTATTTTGAATGCATTTATTTGAATGTATTGCATTACAATGTTGTTGTTTTTGACGTATGCCTGTTTAGGCAGAGGGGGTGCTATTGTTCTTGTTTTCCAGTGGCGCCATCTATGGTTAAGAATTCGACTTCTGCCACACCGTACGTCACACCCGTTTATAGGGCGGATCCATTCATAATTACATTACAATATTAAGCAATTGATACCTGAGCGTAAACAAATACATCCGAGTAAAAACAATACAGCTGATAGTTATAATTTTACATAAAATCTTATTAGTACGTCTAATTACATGGCCAGGGAATGTATATAAGCGCATAGATATATAAAAAATGATCTAAATTTATACTACGAAACATCACAAGCACGTTTCAACCACATAAACATCCCATCACAATGTATCGCTTTTATCAAACAGAAAGCTTATCATTTAAATCAAATCGATTTCAATCAAAGCGTTCCCCATGTTCATATACTCATATCAATAGTGTCATTCAAATTGAGTTGATCATTTATTTTCATATCGTCATATTATTAGTGCCATAAAATATTATTTTCACTAAATACGCTCTATTGAGTAAATACTCAAATGGTCATTGTTGCATCACTTATAAAAAAGTGTGCAACTGGTGTCATAGAGGCGTCCTGAATAAGGTTTTATGAACTCTAGAAATATTGTAGTGTATCTACCACTACACAAATATAATTCCAATTCTTTAGTATATAAGACATGTTAACTCTATACTATGTTGAGGTACCTTTTCATAGATGAAGGTTGACATTGTCTGTAACTCACTCCCCACATTGGTGACCTTCGGACATGATGTGAACACGCCTAACTTGGCAGAAACGTCCACTGCGATTTGAGCACGCCACCGATGGATGGTTCACAATGAACAGTTGACTTGTGACTGCGACATTGTCCTCCTCGCTCTGTTGCTTCTCTGTCTCGATCACACACAACGTCGGCCTGTATACACTCGACTGCTAATGTCAACATAGGAGCGATCGCGACCGTGAACTTAATACAGCTCTCACGATCAGAACTCAAAAGTACGGGGATCTTAGTACAGCTCTCCCGGCTTCTCACGAAACAGCAATGAGTCAACTAGTGGTATCCCTTCATCGAATTTTATCACAGATATAATTCTGGTGGGAGAGTCCTGTAATGTATCTGCCAGAAAAAAATATAATTCCAATTCACTTGACACGTTAACTCGAGACATGTTAACATAAGACGTGTTAACTCGATTCTATGTTGAGGTACCTTTTCATAGATGAAGGTTGTCTGTGACTCACCCCACAATTTCTTAAATATCAAAAACTTATCTTAGGCACCCCTAAAAGTTTTTACCACCCACGGGGGCATCCATGTTTTAGGTGAACATTTTATTGCATTCATGTTTTCAATTACTTATTCCAGATACTTGAAGATACTGAAAGATGGGGACTAGACATATTCAAAGTAGCTGAATTTTCAAATAGTCATCCTCTTACAGCAGTTTCCTATAAAATATTCAGGGTAATATATGTTTTTTTTTTCTTCTTCTAATATTTATCATTTATAGATATTAAAGATCAATATATTTCTTTCTAGAACAGAGAGCTGTGTAAAACATTTAAAATTCCGTCAAAGACTCTGATAAATTTTTTATTGAATCTTGAAGATCATTACCTAAAAGTCCCTTACCACAATAGTAGCCATGCAGCTGATGTTACTCAATCTGTTAACGTCTTACTTCTAATGCCTGCACTAGAGGTAAGATTCTACTACAACAAAATATTGTTAGTCTTATAAACATTTTTAACAAAGTCTTTAAACATATCTCACTTTTAACTTTTTAAAAAAAAATTTTTTATTCTAGTTGATTTTTCAAAACCATTTTGAGTCACTCATAGTCCTTCTGTGAACTATAATACCAGAACTGTAGTGTAATCCAAATTTGGTGTTGAGAATCATTATTTCAAGTTAGTTAAACTAACCATACACATAACTCTTGGATCTAACTACACCAACACGTCTAAAAGAACCCCATGCTTTAACGGCTTCCCTGATTATCCCGAGTAAACTCGGGTATATTACAAATATTCATTATCCCGAGAAAATTCGGATGTAGCGGAATTTGTCAGTATGTTTTGTTTTATCGCGTTTGTACAAAAATAAATAAAATGTAATTTGTAATAATACGATGGCTGCAGAATTTACATAGAAAAAATAAATAGTGTATCACTTAGGTGTTCACTTTGTGTTGTCTCTTGTTTTAAAAACTATCATACATACTTATCTTTTTTCATTTGGCCGAGATTACTCGGGATAGTAAACTGATGGTAAAATTTATATTTTTTACGTGAATTAAAATATCGACTTAAAACTTGCGTTTTGTTTTAGTTCCTTGTATTTATTAATGAAATAAAAAAATATGTTGATTTTTTGCATTTTTTTTTTAAATTGTAAGGGAAGCGGTTAATATAAGCAAATTGAGCGTTTGTACAGTTGGCACCCTGAGTAACTTTCGTTCCAATGATCGGATTTTCACGAACTAATAGTCAATCTTAATGATTCCAAGGGGGGACCTCAAATATGCTAATTAATTAGTGCTAACTATTAATTAAATTACAAAATTAGACACAAGAACGTACTTTCTCTGAATATATATTTTCTTACATATTTGGAATCCTGACCCTTGAAATAGGGAGGGGGTTGGCAAAATATCGAAAAAATTGTGTTGCAAATAAAATTTATATATTTGGCGATAGTACAGAAAGTAGCCAACAAAATTCGCCCCCGAAAATAAATATTTTAAGATAACCCATAGACTAATTCAAAAGAGGAATACTTAATTTTACTCAGTTGCTAACAACTAAGATCTGACTATAAGAAAGAATTGGAATAATGTTCTGTGATTGCTCGGAGAGGTTTAATTAAGAGTTAATAGAAATTATCTTGAAGTTTCTAGGCAATAGACAATGTTTAAGCTGATTTCTGTCCAAAATGCAAAGATTTTTTTTTCTTTTAATTTCTTTTGAAAAAAAAAATTTGAATTGATTTATAAATTACTTATGATTTTTAAGCTTTTACAATTTAAATACGTAAACTTTCTATCTGACATTATTTGTTTGTTTTTTTATGTTGTTTTTACTATAGAAGGTTATTCATAATTCCCTCCGCCTGTAAACGCCATTTTTCCTTACTACAACTGGCTTCAGTGGTACATGTTACTGCCATTTACCGGCAACTGCTTAAACTAAAACTTGAATACTTTCGGAATAATTTCATGTTCTTTTTTGCTATATATTCCTCTTCGTTTTTTACTATAACGCTTCGAAATCCCGGAGGGAATTATGAATAACCCTGTATTTATACGATGATTTCATTCTAAAATCACATTTACATAACTTATCTAAATCACATTTACATAACTATATACAAAATTTTAGGTATAATCATTTTTACAGCTTTAATCGAGTCTTCTAAGCAGGAAAGTGTGAAGAAACAAAAAAAAAATGCCTGAAAAATAAAATGTAGATTATATAGTAATTCTAATGCACATTCCCAAGGTTTTCTATTATTTACGATATTTCTTTTTTCTGTAACTCAAGGAATTCCTGAATGTTAAGTGGCATTTTAAAAACATTGAAATATGTTATGTTTAAGAATAAGATATTGAATTAATATGTTGCATATTGTATTATTCATTGTTTAAAAAATCGCTTCATTTTGCCAAATACTTAGGCTTAGGTTACATGACTTTCTTTCGATAAAGATGATTTGCAAATAGCATCCTCATGTTTCGCTACATTCTGAAATTTACGTTCGTAAATTCACCATAAAATGTCACACAGCATGTACTTCAATTATGATAAGCTACATTTATCACTAAATACCACTATTATGATTTTTCGTTTTTTGTTTTCTTATATATATCTGATACGATACTCTCTTTTTAAACCGTGTTCGTAAGGTCCTTAAGATGCTGAAATGGGGGCACAAAAACTTAAGAGACAAAATATTCAATTTCATTTCAACTCAAAATATCTGATCTCAAAATTTAATTTTAAAGTTACAGATAACTTTAATAATTGCAGTATTGATGCTACGGTTCTCTTAAGTTTTTAAAGACCACATGAATCCTGTTAAAATATTAAAGCGCATATGTTTACTTTAACAAGCGTAAACTCCTTATCAAAATAATTATCAAAAACAAATGTTAACAGTATAATTGATAATAAAAACTCCACTGGCTTCAAAAAATACGAAAAGGAAAATAAAAGTCGACATGTTTCAAGCATTCAAATATAAGCACATATTTTCAAGACTTGTCAGGCATGAATGACTTGTGACTTTAAACATTGAATGCTCAAAACATGTCTATTTTTATTATCATCTATTATTTAAATCAATGAAATTTTTATATTTTCTATTCAGTTTCTTAGAATTATACATTAAGTAACACAGCATATTAAATCATTTCACTCAATATTAAAACAAGTTTTACATAAGTTATAGGCACAGGTTCTTAGATTGAAAAAATAATAATAATTCACTACTTTGTAAAAAAATCAATGCAGAACAATTTTTCTTTTGCTGCAAACCTTAACATTTTAATTTAAAGGCATAAAAAAATTCCGTTTACAATTGAAATTTTAAAAGTCGAATGCGAAAATGGAATGTCCCCTAACACCAGGAATCGAAATTAAATAGTTACAAGGACAACTATTTCAAACAAGTTAATGTCCGTCCCACTCGAAGTTGCTTGAAAAGGCCAATGTTTGCCAATGTTTATTCAACATATATTTTAGGTATACTTTAGGAGTATTTCGATCGAGTTTATTTTTACACCCTTATTTGCTTAAAATTACTAAATAATTTGCTTAAAATAAATTATTCAAGGTATATGATTTAATGCATTTATAGTATAATAGTAAACGAGGCTTCCATCGCATATTCTTGATACCACTATCATTAAATAAATAGAATAAGCTAAGATAAATAATAAAAGTCAATTTCTTCTTCGGTTTAGTTTTAAAGGAATAATATGTTTCGATGAAACAGATTTCATTCTGGAAATAACGAAGTTTTTGAGTAGGTCCCTTGGAGCAATCCTCTTTTGACGAAATATAGGAAAAATTCACAATTTCTGTAAAAAGTATGCTAATCTTCTCGCAGCATATATATTTTTTTTTTATGAAAATAAGTTCAAAAATTGAGTATTTTTTATTGCATTTTTTTTAAATCAGATGATTCTAAAATTGGCACGGCATCGGAATCTTTTAAATAAATTTCAATTTTTAGTACTTTTTGTTCAACAAAATAAGGCATTTTCCTAACAACAAATTATACTTTGAGCCGTGATGGCTCAGGTGATAGAGGGTTCGCCTTACAATGAGGCAAACCGAGTTCGAATCCCAGTCGATACGAATTCCGCATCTGGCTTACACCGACCACAGTGCTGACGCGAAATATCCTCAGTGGTAGACGGATCATGGGTTAGAGTCCCTTTGCCGTCAGGCTAATCGTGGGAGATTCTTGTGGTCTTCCTCTCCATGTAACGAAATGCGGGTTAGCTCCATCAAAAAGTCCTCCGCTAAGGCAAATTTATCCCAATATTCGATCCAGGAGTTCCCTTGTCTTCTGGATTGGGATCAAAATTACAAGGCTATGGAGTTGAACATTAGTAGTTGTTAACCCATAAAAATTGGGTCGGCTATTGAGTTGCACTGAGCACTAATATGTATTTACTTTTAACAAACCAAAAAAAATAAGAAACAATAATGTAAATACATAAATAATTTATTTCTTCAATCTTGAGAATCTTAGAGATTTATTTATTACGATCTGTCAGACGTTTTGCACTGAGTAATTTTATGTTTCTAAAATCTTATCAGCTAACTGGCTATAGATCTAATACTTAAAAAAAAATTAGCAATTACTTACAACGAGTGTTAATGTAAAGAAAATCTCTAAGTACCAATAAAAGGCAAACAAAACAGTTTAGTATATTATCCGGAAAAAAATCTGTATGGTATCATAACGAAGGAGTTAAAGATATAATGAAATAATTAGTTGGATAGTTCTGTGACTCACATGTGGTCAGATAATTAAAAATTTAGTTTCAAAACTAAGATGTTAAGAAGACATTTAGGATACTGAGATATTTTAAGACGCTTAAAAAGTTTGGCTATATTTTCGACAGCTTTTTATGTTCGGTATCTTTATACTCTTCGTAGTCACTTCAACACTATTTTAGATAATCTATGTTGAAGTCAAACGAAACAACAACAAAAAAAAAGACAATTAATAATTTATACTCATTTTTCGAAAAAAAAATAGTACTTGTAATAGTAAATAGTCAGCTGTTTTGCATCAAATAATTTTAAGCAGCGGAATGTTTTTAATTTCTTAACAAGGTTTTATTCTTAGCTAACAGATAATAATTCTAAGCTTTCTTTTTTTTAAAAAAAAAACTTGGCAATAATTTAAAAAGGAACTTTACTTTAAAGAAAACCTAAATTAAAGTACTAAAAAATTGATTAGTATGTTAATGAAGAAATAATATACGTAGTAGCGCAAAAAATAAGACTTTAAAAAATTTTAAAATTTAATTAAATTGTTGGTAAAATAGTTGGTAAAAATGTATTTTAAGATTAAGACGATATTTAAGATGTTGAGAAATTTTAAGATGCTTAAAAATGTTTACTACGTATTCGCATTAATAATTTAAGATATATATTGAAGAAGTTGATAAATATATTATTCCAAACCTATGCATATGTATGTATATTATTAAAATTGTATTAATTATTTAGAAAACAAACACTAAAAACAAAATATGATCACATTAAATAAGCACAATTATAATCTATCAGAAGCATGCTTTTATACTCGACATTCGTTAACTCGACATTCGTTTAATAAAATGTTTTAATCAAATTTCTTTACTAAATTATGAATAAATTTTTAGACAACTAAAAAAGAAGCATCGTATTTATAGTTAAAAAAAATTTAAATAAAAAGATTAGCAATCGTTTATTAGCGAAAAAAATATGAATTAAATTTTACGCTACGCTCGCGGAGTTAACCTCATTTAAATATTTCTTCATTGTTGCCAAATTATTATTTTAAAAATAAATAATTTTAATTTTTATCAACTTTTACTAAATAAAAACAGTTGAAACAGTTGATTTTTCAATTGAAAAATATGTAGATTAATATGGTATCAAAAAATTCATACCTTATAATTCAAAATTTTTTCATCCTCAATTTAATTAAATAATAAAAATTAAAAATTATGAAAAAACATCTTTTGCATGAGGTTATATTTGAGTAAATGAGTTTTATGTGTGGGTGTAATTTTTTATTTTCTTAATTGGTTTTAAAAATATGACTACAAACGCAAAACGCGAAATTAATAGTAACATGTCTAAGCTTTGAATCACTCTCCTGACCAAACTATGGGGACCACATTTTCCAGATTGTGGCTACCCCCAATATTTTGAAGATTAAGAATCCAAATATGTAAAAAAATAATGTATGTTTATTCAGAGAAGTACGTTTTTGTGTCCAATTTCGTAACTTAATTAATAGTTAAAGCCAAACAATTAGCATATTAGAGGTCACCCCCAGAAACCATTAAGATTGGCACTTAGTACGTGAAATTTACGTATGCCTTAGTACGTGATCATTAGAACGAAAGTTATTCAGGGTGATATCTTCCTCTTTTTTTGCCGATTGTACACACCTTAAAGGGTGTAGTTAAACGCTAAACTTAGAAGCGTTTACTCTATTCATGAATTATTTTCGCCAACTCTGCCATACGTAAAACAACCGCCAGATTGGTATTTTTTGTTTACAATTGAGCAGAGGTTTGATTTTGTCTCGCACGGTGCTAAACATCTCGAAAAAAAAGAAGTAAAAAAGAAACAGAAGAAAGAATGAAAACCATTTATAGTTTTTGTTGCATATTAAAGATAGTTATATTCTCATAAAGAGATTTACATAAATCTGTTTTATATTTAATTTCTAATGGCTGCGGTATTGTTAAGCCTAGTTCGAACTCTCTATTCTCTCTGTGCTGTGTGTATATTTAAACAAAACTAATCTTAAGAAATATTATGTAATATGCAACTGAAATCAACAATTCTTGTTTTATATTGTATCGTAAAAATAACTTTACTGAATCTTATGCGCATCATATCTTACTGTAATTATAAATTTAGAGTTACTGAACCAAGAAGACGGCTACTTAACACTTAGTAACGTAAAAAAAATCCTCCTTGGCTCTTGGTGTAGTCAAATACTTAGATCCAAGAGTTATGTATGGTTAGTTTAAATGAAGGTTTACAAAATAAAATGCGCAACTATAATACACACTTTTATTTCTTTTAAAATTCGCGTTATTTTCTGAACTAACACCAATAAAACACTAGTCAAAAGTCTTTTTTTAAGAAAAAGGTAATAATATTTCTTTTTTTGGGAGAAAAAAAAATATTTCCCCTCTACTCTTTGCTGCTTTTCAAAGGCTCTGTTGGCGCATAAAATGACGTTTTTTGTGCTATTTTCGCAACTGCTGTGCAGCATTTATTCACGACTGTCAAATTTAGCCAATCTTTAGCCAGAGCCCTCTTAATTTTGGCGCAAAACGCCTATAAGAAGAGATCTAATTCTTTATTATCTGAAAAGTGACACTGCATTATTTAAATTCATAAAAATTTGCAAAGATTTAAAATTATTCATTGATTTTAACAATCTTCATCTAGATGGAAATATCTTTCAGAATCGGTGGTTTTTAACAACACATTACAAATTAAATGAAATAAAATCGTTCAGTCTAAAATAGTGATGTACAACAAATCAAAATTATTTTTTCGAAAAATATCTAATTTTTACTCTATAGTAATTTTGATTTTATATCTTCGAACTAAAATGATATATATGTCACGGCGAAAGACCGAAATCGGTGGTTGTTGACTTTCACCGGTGAAAGTCAGCAATGTCGACAAACACCAAATACGTCGGTGAAAGATCGAATATTTCATTACATTCTTGTACATTCGGACCCTCACCGGTGTATGTCGACAATCACAGATATGCTTTGGTGAATGTCCGAAATATTTATTACATTCGATTTGATATGAATTTATTCGTGGATATAATTACATTTATTCGATATTTTAACCCTACACTGATGTTTTTATAGTGTTAAGTGCTACTGGCCGGTATACATTTGCCCGGTATACCCTACACTGATGTTTTTTTAAGGTTAAGTACCACTGCCCGGTATACATTTGCCCGGTATACCCTACACTGATGTTTTTTTTAAGGTCAAGTGCCATTGCCCGTTATATATTTTCCCGATACTCCAAACACTGATGTTTCTTCCAATCTATCGTCAGTAAGTATTAAAATATAGAATAAATATAAATATATAAAATAAATATAATAATATTAACGAACAAATTAATATAAAATTGGATATAACAAATATTTCGGACATTCACCAAAGCGACTATGTGATTGTTGACATTCACCGGTGAGAGTCAGAAATAAGGGTATTTAGCAAATATTTCGGACATACACCAAGCGACTACTGATTGTTGACATTCACCGGTGAGAGTCGACATTTTCCAGATTTCGGTCATTCACCGTAACATATACATAAATAATTTTAAATGAATGTCATTTGATGCTTAACTGCAAAAAAAAGAGTAGTAAATAAAATTAATCGATTTCATTTCCAATAATTAAATTTTTTTTTTATCTTCTAGAAGACGAAAAATAAATACTTTAAGTCTCCTTTCATTCAAATATATTCTATACAAATTTCAACCAAATAATGATTGCCAATATTCTATTTACAGTCTGTGTTCACCGATTTGGAGGTGTTAGCAATTTTATTTTCTGCTGCAATCCATGACGTTGATCATCCTGGAGTAACAAATCAATACCTAATTAACTCAAGTAAGTCTCTTTTTTAAAATAGTCTAATACGAGAACATTATAGCTATATTTTTTTACTTTCTTAGAGGAGAAATATTTAGACTATTTTAAATGTAATTTATAGGTCAGAATATTCCGTTCTCTAAAAATGAAATATTGAATGGTAAAAAATCCTACAGTAATCTTTTAGGGAAGCCATATAATTTCAAGGAAATTCTATCTAAATTGAAAAGTAAATAAAGTTTCAGGAAGACACTGCTGGACAAGTACAAATGGATGTATAGCACATAAAAAACTAGGTTCATTTCAGATAATTTATTGTGCTCTGTCTGAAATATATTTAAGGAACAAAATAGTCGTTTTGTGCCCATTTGTAAGCATCCTGGATGTCAATAGGAGGTTCATGCAAGTTTCCCCAACAGTGTTCTTGTTTATTGCAGGGCATTCTCGATCAGCAACACTCTGCACAAAAGCATTTTCAATGGGATTCATATCTGGAGAACGCACTGGCTATACGAGGTGTCTCGACAGTGACTGTTCGATGACATGTTGCGACAAATTTGTACCCGACAGTCCCACGGAACAAGCGAACATGAGGCAGCAGAATATTATTGATGTATCACTGGTCAGTCTTAGTACCAGTTGGGAGCACATTAGCGTACAGCCTTTAATCATAATGCCAGAGCCGCGATGGCTCAGGTGATAGGACGTTCGCCATCCGATGAGGTGAACCAGATTCGAATCCCGGTCAAGGCTGGTCGATACAAATTCCGTCCCCGGCTTCTACCGACCACAATGCTGACATGAAATATCCTCAGTTGTAAAAGAATCATGTGTTAGTGTCCCCTTGCCGTTAGGCTAACCGTGGGAAGATCTGGTGGTCTTCCTCTCCATGTAACGCAAATGAGGTTTAATTCCATCGAAAAGTCCTCCACGAAGGCAAATTTCTCCCCAATACTTGATCCAGGAGTTCCCTTGTCTTCTAGATTGGGTTCAAAATTACAAGGGTACGTAGTTGAACATTAGTAGTCGTAAATCGAAAAATTGGGTCGGCTGATCAACGAGAGTAATAAAATAAAATCATAATGCAAGCCCATACCATGACACTATATGCAATATCAATATCACGTTAAGTCATTTGGCACCGATAATCAGACGAAAAACTGAATCTATTCTCATTTGAGAATGGTACGCAAGCCCAATCCTCTTCGCTCCAATTGCGATGCTGAAGACACAATTGCAAACGAGAGCTATGGTGACAATGGTACGCACACAACAGGTCGGTGTTCAAAGGCGCCGGCAGAATAATATAAAAAGGGGTGCAACCGTCTAACAAACTAACCCCCCCCCCCATTTTTTTTAAATATTCTGTTATTACGTTTTTTTCGTTATTACATATACTTTCATCTATTAATTTTTTTTTCAAGATTCAGGTATAGGACAAAATAATAGGAACACCTGTGAAAAAATGAAAATATTTTATTAATAAGGAATTGGGCCACCTTTGGCCTGAATGACAACTTGCATTCGGCGTGAGATTGACAAATAAAGGTCTTGAACAAAGTTCATTGGAATTTGCAGCCATTCCTCTTGCAGGGCTGTCTCGAGTTCAGAGAGTGTGCGTGGAGGAGGAAACCAAGCACGGACTTTTTTCTCCAAAAAACCCCAGAAAGGCTCAATGATATTGAGATCAGGGGACTGAGGACACCACGTTAGATGGTCCACTTCATAATTATGCTCATTTAACCATGTTTGAACACAGTGAGACGTGTGAACAGGGGCGTTGTCATCTTGGAACACAGGACGTTCTTCCGGAAAGAGAGTATTAAGCATAGGGTGAAGATGATCTGCAAGAATGCTTCGGTAATGGTCCCCTTTGGCCACCTCTCAAGACAACGAGAGGCCCCAATCCACGGGCAGATATAGCGCCCCACACCATCACTGAACCACCTCCATGTTTCACGGTTGGAACCAGGCAGTCAACATGAAATGCTTCTGCCGGCGTTCGTCACACGAACACACGTCCGGTGGTCTGGAATAGTGCAAAAGAGGATTTCCATTTAGTCCATTTTAGGTGGTCTTGGCACCACTGTAGTCTCTTCAAAGCATTCCGCGCTGAAACTAACGGTTTAAGAATAGCTACTCTGCCATGAATGTTAGCAGCATGCAACTCCCGTTGAATAGTTTTCATGGATACAGGGTTCTGAAGGTGGGTATTCATCTCGGATGTTATCACCGGCAGTGTAGTCTTGCGTTTTCGAGAGACTATCCTCTTCAACATCCGTCTATCACGGTCTGACAACTTCGACATCCTGCCGCTGTTGTGCCTCGCCGAAGACACCTTACCCAACTTTGTGTATGCCGACAGAGTCCTTGATTCAGTGGTCCTTGAAACACCTACAAGGTTCGCTGTTCTGGATACGGATGCTCCAGCCAGGCGAGCTCCGATTATCATGCCTCTTTTAAGGTCAGAGAGGTCGGACATAATCTCGTTTTACTAGAAACAGATTTTTCTCTTGCAAATCTCACACTGCCAAATGCTAGACAGATACATTGTCTTTCATTTCCTCTAGGTGTCACATTCTTGCGACACGTGCCCGCCGCTTATTGGACTGTCGAGAACGACTCCATTCTTTCACAGATGTTCCTATTATTTTGTCCTATACCTGTACATTTCTTCATTGTTAACAAGATATTTTTAAAAAATTACGAATTTACGTGATCCGAAATGTGGAGGAATAGAGAAAATTCTTATGAATCCCTCAAGTACATCGATTTAGATATTGAGGCCACACCGTTTTATCCAACTGTAGCGGATGCAATCAAAATTGTCCTAACTCTTCAAGCTACTACGTGCACTATTGAACGTACTTTTAGTACAATGCGACGCATGAAAACATGGAATCGGTACTACAATGTCTCACGAGAGATTAAATAGTTTGTGCATGCTCAGTGTGCATAAGAAAAGAATCAAAGATGACTCAGAATTCATTGAAAATGTTATAAAAAGATTTGGACAGCTAACAAGACGATTACAATTCTTGTTTGATTAAACAATTTTTAATTGTTATGAATCAATAATTGTTTAACTATTTGCTTTTGAATAACAATATTTTTAATAAAAAAAATTTTATACTCTTTAATTGTTTAAAAAAAGCCAGGGGGGTGCAAGTGCACCCCCTTGCACCCCGCTGCCGGCGCCCTTGTCGGTGTTCGTATAGTCCTGTTCATGAGCGTCTGGCTACAGTTTTTCGGGAGATTCTCTTGCCAATAACAACGTGAAACTTATTTGCTACATAACTGGTTGTACTGCGTTGCTTCCTTTTTGTCAATAACACTATGCACCTGTCTTCTACAGGTGTCGTAAACAGAACAAGGCAGTTGTTTGAAATGATTTCCATAACCTTGAAACAACACTGTGGCTGAACTCTGTTATTTTTTGGCTTTCTTGCCAATAATACGGTTTTGTTTGACAGCTCTGTAGTTAATCTTAAAAAGAGACTCCTATTACACAATTCACTATCAAGCTTATATGACACTTAGAAATAGTTTTAATAAAAACCATTTTCAGGTTTTTTAAATAAAATAGTTATAATCACGCAATTTTAAAATCTTCAGAATTATGTGATCGTAACTATTCTCAGGACCAAAGAGAATATAGAGAGGGTTCATTCCTTACTCAAAGCTGAAACTACGACCTCCTGACGTCACGCCGCACACAAATCTCGGAAAACTACAACTAAAGAATAAGAAAACTTTACTTTCTGTAAGAAATGAGTTGAATGTTCGACACTTTTCTAATGATAGCTGTCACACTTTATACTACTAACAAATTATTTCTGTTTTAAAATATAGTATTCATACATTTTAAAGTTAGAAAATTTCCCAATGGTTGTCGTCATCGTTATATTATCGTTTTCTAATTTTAGTTTCTAACTTTTGCTGTTAAATAAAACAAAGCATATAAAAGCACTTTTATAGTTACATATTGTTGGTTAACAATAGTTTATTAAATGGGATGTTGTCTAGTTTTTATCTTTTCAGATATTTATACATTATCACTAAGAAACAAAAACCTTAAATGCTAATTACTAAAAAAATTTATATTTGAGCATACAATAATAGAAATATTACTCATAAATGTTCAAAATTGAGGTATATAAATATTTTGAATAATGACATTAAAAAATACATTCATTATGAAATTGGAAGAATTTTTAAGCATTAATAACTTTTATTTTCGAAGTTCAGGATTCTATTTATTTTTTGTAATTTTTTTCTTTTTTTCTGTTAAAAGTAACAAGACGGTATCGATTTCAATGGCTAAGAAAAATTCTTAAACGTCTAAACGAAAAACATAATTCCTCTTTATTCACAGGAATTCTTTTACTACATTTTATAATTTATTTGATGTCACCCCTATATTTTCTGAAGTAAAACATTGAAAATTGTTATTTCTCATTTTATGTTTTACAATCGTTCTTGACTACTACTGTTATATTTTTGCAATCAGGCGAGAAGAAAATCACCTCAAAATAAAAAATACATGGAAAACAATGAATGTTGTGAAATAAGTTTAAAAAAATAATGCTATTTATACGCGAAACAATTTATTTTTAAAGCGAGAAGTTGATGGTACTGACTGAAACACTTTTTAGCCCTGAACTATCCGATTTTTTGCTTTCTTTTCCTTAACAGTCATGAAGAGTCCCATTAAATATAATTGTAGTAATTAATAATAACATTAATTGAAACAATTGTTGTATCTTGGAAAATGGCTTTTTATATATTCTAAAAAGATTTGTTAAAAAAAATACTTGAAAATAAAAGGATAAATTTATATTCTAACAGGTTCTGAATTAGCTTTAATGTATAATGATGAATCAGTTCTGGAAAATCATTCTTTAGCTGTAGCCTTTAAACTTCTTCAAGATGAAGCGTGTAATATTTTTGCCACTTTGAATAAAAAACAATTGTTGAGTCTTCGAAAAATGGCTATTGATATGGTAAGTTTTTTTCCTTACCCAACTCCAATTTATTTAAAATTTTTGCTTTATGTTATACATCGGTGTCATATAGGTCAGAATAATGTTTGCTGAGGGAAAGATTTTCTTTTTAAAGAAAGAAATGTTTTTTTACACACAATTTATAAAATGTTGTTTTGAATAGCTCCAAAATCTATCGACTTAATCAGTTCAACTATGGAAAGGGTGTATTCTAACTGATGGTGGATGTTTCTTTCCTGGCATACTAAACTCCATTTGATATAAAATGCACTGAATTCACATCTATACAATTCTGCAATCAACAGTTTTTGTAAGATATATTTCGTTGTTTCCTCGGAAGCAGAGTTCATTTCAGCGCTTAAAATTGAGATAACCCTTAATGCATGCCAAGCACAAACTGTTAATTATTTTTCAGTCATTTACTTTGCTCTGCTATTATACCTAGCTAATTAAATATATTTCAAATTTAAAAACTGCTGTTTCCCCTGCAAAATGTCTCAAAAAGGACTTCACTCAAACGTGAGAAATATCAACAAAAAAATGGCACGAAATATCATCAAATTTATAAAAAATATTCAATGTTAAAAAATTGCATATAAAGTTTGCGAAATAAATATTTTTGCCAAACGATCGCTAAATAGCAACCCTTGCTCACAACCTTCTCCCAAAAATAGCGAAATAGTATCGTCGCATATCACGTGATGAAGGCGGAGCCAATTGCCAACTCCTGGTGAACGAGCTATAGTATACATTAGTCTGTTTTCGTATTTTTGATAAATTTTTTTTCGTTTTGTGCAATTTACGCTACGAGAATTTTTCGCATCATTCAAATCAATTTTTATCAGTGTAATAAAACAAAAGTTTAAAAAAAAAACTGAAATCGGACAGCTTTATTGCTTTGAAAATTTGAGGAAATATCCAGAGAAATTATCAAGCATTATTTCTCTCAATCTAATGAAGCTTTATTTTTCACCATTTTTAAAAGGTAGTGTGTTTTCGAATAATATTACATCTAACAATGGTAACACTTGTCGGTGTGGGGATCTGGAATTAGTTTTCCCCCTTTTTTTAAATTCATTTTTGTCGAAAACTCCCGGTTTAAGAACGTTATATATAACAGGGACTCTCGTAAATGTTGCGACAAACTTTTAGGGGAGTTAGGGGGGTACATCATCACGATTAAAATTGAGAAACCCGGAAATGTCGTTGTATGCTGTTAGAGGCACTTCCTTATGATGGCCTCCTTAGAAGCACATGAAAGAAACGATTCATAATGGGGAAACGCTCCTAGCGGTGTATGGCGACATTTTCGGGTTTCTACGCAATTTTCATTCTGATGATGTGCCCTAACTCCCCTAGAAGTTAGTCACATCATTTACGCAACTTCCTGTTATAATAAAACGTTTTTAAGCTTGCAAATTTTGACAAAAACGAGACTGTCTTTTAAAGAAAAGTAACTTGGAAAGGGAAAGCAGATTTTAAAACAGCTTTGTGAAAATATCCAAGATCAATAAAAAAAAGCAAAAGGGAAATTCCAAAAATGATTTTTGATACTTTCTTAATACAAGATTTAAGATTTTCATAGAAAGTTCTTTGACACATGGAAATGTTACAGGTTTTAGCAACTGATATGTCAAAACACATGAATTTGCTGGCAGATTTGAAAACCATGGTAGAAACTAAAAAGGTTTCAGGATCAGGAATGGTACTTTTAGACAACTATACGGAAAGAATACAGGTAAACTGTCAAGTATATTTAATCTAATGTCTCCGTAATGCATACTAACAGACATTCGTAATGGTTGACGAACTTCTAAATCATTAAATATAATAACAGACTACATTTTAAGTTGCCAGATCTGACCTAAAAACAAAGCTTCTCTGAATAAACTTATTTTATTTTGACGTTTAAAAGACTCCTCCATGAGACAAACATTTCCGACCGGATGTGATTCCAATTTATAACATTTTATTAGATGGTGATTGAAGTCATTCTTTTTATTTCATTTTGGGTATTTAAACATATGAATTTTTAAATGAAATTACGGGGAGAATCGGTCCTTCCCTGATTATCCCGAGTTATATTGCAAAAATATTTATTATCTCGGGTAAACTCGGGCATAGCAGAATTCGTCGGTATGTTTTGTTTTATCACGTTTTTATTCGGCCAGAAGCAAAACGAAAAATAATAATAATCCGCTGTGATTGGAAGTTGGCCAAATTTTGTTTGGGAGTTTTGCTATTTGTTGGACTGCAGACGTGCTTTGTTCAATTGTATATAGGGTATACTAACCAGTGAAGGAACACTTAAGTTTGCATAATATTGTCTTAAGCTTTTGGTGGTTCAAATAATAAGTAGTAAGATAACCAAGTGAAGGAACAGTTCTTACCAGTGAAAGAACACTTAATTTTGAGAATTTTTTATGCTCTTTAGGAATTAATAGGGCGTACAAATGTCTAAAAACAAGGAATTTTTCTTTGAATTATAACATCTAACCACAGTTAACGTGGACAATGATACTTTTTTTTCAGTCATGAAATGGAAAGTAAAATGGGGTTGAATACAGAATGAAAAAAATGTTTTTAATTTTCTTTCTCACAGTTTAATTAATAGTCGAGTCTAAATTATTAATGCTTATCATTGTGTAATCCGATGATGCTTTATTACTATTATTTTATCGCGTTTTTGTTTAATATTTTTCTCCACATTTTTTGGAGCTTTTCTTTTTTTAAATCTTTTTAAGTATTTTTTTCTTTTCATCATACTTTCTTGCTTTAACTCCTTTTTCAGCTCTTTCAGTTTCTTTTAATTTTCGTCCTTTTTCTGAAGTTAATGCAAAAGGTAATTTATTTCTTTTTATTTTGATTTGATCTTCCTCTTTTTTTCCAATATTTGGCCAATGTAAATGTATCTTCGAAATTTCTTCTGATTTTCCAGTACTATTTCTAGAATTTCTCACTGGATAATTGCTTAAAAAAGGTGTTTCGAAGTTTGAGGAAAATCCATCTCTTATTCACCTGAACACGCATGATGTGAAGGAACATGCCTGTTCCTTCACTGGTTAGGAGTTGTTTTCTGTATTTTTAACATAATTTTGATGTATAATATGACTAAAGGTACAAGAAAATTAAAAAATTTCTTTTACTTTCATTAACTTGAAAAAATTCCAGCAAAGGAACCTTTGTTCATTCATTTGTTTTTCAACATTTGGTAATCCAGTCAATAAACACCCCCTAATCTCAGTACTTGCTTATGCTATGAAGCTTAAAATAAATAAAACGTAACTTCAATAACCATATTTTGAATTCTTGTTTTCACAGTGAGAAAAGTAGAACTATTATATGCAATTAATTGCGCTTTAAACGGATTAATACAAACGATGACCTTATAATTTTATCATCGACACAAGGTGCCGAACTAACAAATTCAAAAAAATTTCCAGAGAGGACTGTATGACCAGGCAATCCAATGCATTGTTACATGACTTCCAATTGTTAGGTAGTAAGCTACTGTTACCAATCAATCTAAGTAAAGACGTTTAAAATCTTAATTTTAAAAAATATTTATCAAATGTTCATTGACTGGTTAGTTTATCCTACGATGGTTGATGAATTTACGTAGAATAAATAGTAAAAAAAGGGCGTCCGCGAGAGAAATTATGCAGATGACTTTTCAGATTATGAAGATGTGAACATATGCAAAGACTAATATTTAACTTTTTTCTTTTGCCCGAGATAATTTGGGATAGTAAACTGAACAGAAGAAAAAGAACTTTTTGAACTATCTTTAGAACTACGATTAAAATCACAAGTGAATTCAATGAACATAGATCAGTTCTGGAAGAAAAAAAAAGATATTCCCATTTTCATGCAAAAGCATTGCCTATTTCTTCAACTTATTTGTGAAACAGAATTTTTAGTCATGAGTGGTATTATAACGAAACATCGAAAACTACTTAATCGTGTGCCTGCTTTACAGATTGTTGTAACAGATTAAACACCTAGAATTGATCAACATGTTACTAAGCATCAAACATCACATTAACCGCTTCACTTACTAATTTTTCTTTTTTGAAAAAAAAAAAAAGTTTTTTTTTGTTTTATTAATAAATACAAGGAACTAAAACAAAACATAATACACAAGCTTTAAGTTCAAATTTTAATTTTTTTTATGAATAAAAAACATTTAATTTACCACCAGTTATATATATATATATATATATATATATATATATATATATATATATATATATATATATATATATATATATATATATATATATATATATATATATATATCATAATAAATAAATACAGAAAGGATAAAAAGAAAATAAACACGAAGAAAATTAAGAAAAACAATAAGTTTTATTTACTGCGCATAAGCTGCAAGTAAATAGAACTCATAAAATAAGTTCAAAATGTAGAGAAAACATGGAAAAAATTACCAAACAATGAAAAAAGGGAAAAATAATAATAAAAATCCGGAAAATAAAAGATTATATCTTTTATTTTCCGAATTTTCCCTTTTTTCATTGTTCCATGTTTCCTCTATAAATATGAATATAAAAGGACTTAATCAATTGGTAAAGAAATTGTGTTTCAGGTTCTCCAAAATATGGTGCATTGTGCAGACTTAAGTAATCCAACTAAGCCTTTAGATGTTTATAAGCAATGGGTTGATCTCATAATGGAAGAATTCTTTCAACAAGGTGATAAAGAAAGAAGTCAAGGAATGGATATAAGTCCAATGTGTGATAGACATACAGCTACAATTGAGAAATCACAAGTATTTCCTTATTTTTCAATTAAATTGCATGTTCTTTTAAAATGTATGGAATTTTAATAACTTTAAAATTATTAACACTTTGAGAAGCTTTTCTCACTTCAAAGTGATTTGGATATTCTCTATCAAGTGATACAGGACAAAATAATGTCAACACTAATCAATCTTTCTTTTAGCTGCAAATGTTTCAGCGAACTATCATGCTTGAAGCTTTTAGTAATGGTTTTATCCATGCAAATTTTGCATCAACTAAAATGAACATAAGAAGTTAAAAGCTTCTCTTTTTTTTTTTTTTTTTTTTTTGAATAAAACTAGAATTCTAAAAACATTATTTTCACAATCCTATAGGATAGAACGATTTCAAAATTTCTGGTATTGACCTCATTTTGGTCCATGCTAATGTTGCGAGGGTTAAAATCTCACCATTTCTAAAAGCATGATCTTTCAATTTGTGCCAAAAGTTTTGTCTTGTAAGATCTCCCAAAACATTGCAACTAAAAGATTGTTTATATAAAGTTAGCATAGAAATGTTCACATTATTTTGCCCTGTACCTGTGAATAAGGTTTTAATAGCAGTTACTTTCTAACTGAAACTAATCAATCTATCCATAAAGATAAGAAATATTTTGTTTCATAAAATCGTAATTTATTTGTTCAAGTTTTTCCCCTAGCTAATTTATATATTGCTTCAGAAAAATAATAGAACTTTATACAGTTTCAGGTTTAATTTATGAATTTTCATTCTGTGGAAGCTAATAATTTGTTAAGAAAGTTTAGTTAGTTACGTCCTAGAACCGAATATTATAAGAAGAAATGGCCCCAATTCTAGACAAACATCAGTTTCTTACATAGATATCAAGAACTGACTGGAATTCAATAATGAAGCTGCGTTACATAGTTGAAGCATATATCTTTACAATAGTTCATTTCATGCTGGACACCATTCAACATGGTATTGACAGCATATGTTTCTTGTGGGGTTACATAAGACATTTTTCTAATAGCCTTTCTTATGAAAGGGTCTGTGGATAATACTATATTGAAAAAGAGTTGAGCAAGAAATGGACTATAGCATGAATGTATGAGACTAAGGGTTCCCACATATAAATTCATTTCATTGCTGTTCATTTTTCATACTAGGAGGAAATAATCCTTTAAATATATTAAAATATATATTTATTTCATTGCAGGTTGGATTCATAGATTATATTGTTCATCCACTTTGGGAAACTTGGGGTGATCTTGTTCATCCAGATGCTCAAGATATTCTAGATACTCTAGAAGAAAATCGAGACTGGTATCAAAACATGATTCCTCTAAGCCCGTCAAGTAGTCGGCAAAATGTTACGGAAGAACCTATTAAATTTCAAATCACTTTAGAAGAACCAGAAGAGTCATAAAACGCAACATCATTTGAAATGATCCTACCTTTTGAAGATAAAGCCCGTCCTCAGTTTGTTTCTTTTTAACCAGTTAAGCATTTTAACAAGCCCCGACAGGGTGCAGAATTAAAATCAAGCAACATGAAACGCAGGAAAAATGGTCCTATTATAAATTTTACGTAAAGCCTACTACTAAGTTTTTTAACTGTTACAATATATATGAAGGACTGTTTTTTTTTTTTTTTACTCAAGACAAAATAAATAGTGATGAATAGTTTAAAATTAAAAATGGTAAGTCCTCACCAAAACCAGCTACCAATTTACCTTGCTTCAAAAGAAATAAAGATAGTAGTATTCAATTCAAGAATGGCTACCTCGTAGAGCCAGTAGTATTGGTCCTGCTAATTGTTTACGCAACCAAATAACGGCTTATTTCAAGCCCCGCTTTACAATATAAAATAGTTAGCAGTGCTGTTAGTAAGAAAATATATAGACAATTAGTATATTTGAAACTTAGAGTTTTGATAATCAATGGTATTTTTTTATTTCACACGAGGTGAAATGCACTGGTCTGACATGCTTAACTGGTTAATGACTATGACTCTTGTGTGATGGATGTTAGCTTTTTTTAAAAGCATAATCGTATTCCAGCCAACTTGTTCCTTAATCTAGTACCTATATTTTGTTATGTTCTTGCCATCTATAAATTAATGAATGCATAACGGAAAACGTTATTTTCTCTACACACATTAGTAAGAAAGGATATTTTTTTATTAAATGTAAAAATTATTTTAATACAGTGGAGAAAATTAATTTATGGAAGGCAAAAATATTTAGAGCGTTTATCGAAGGTTGTTATTTAGACTTTCACACTATACAAACTAGTCAGGCGTATATTTTGTCACACATCATTCTTATAATGAAGTGTAGCAATCAAAAGCATATCATAATATTTTGTAGGTCAATAGAATGTTTTGATTATTTAACAGGAACCACCAAAATCATATTCAAGAGACTTTGTATTGACTAAAATACCAATGTTTGGTTTTTGTGTGTTTAGTTTGGACATTTGTGTGGCACAATTTTATGAATTCTCCTCATTTACATGATGTACATAATTGAACATTCATCTATTTTGAGCTGTTTATATCTTTCATCAGAAAATTATGAAAACAAATTTAATCTTGTATATTTAACATCTTAGAAGATGAATTTTCACACTCTGCCAACGTTTTTCAAAGTCTTTTGATCTCATTAATCTTTGCTTTTTGTTTAATTTATGCTCTTCATAATAGTCAAGTGTTACAATCACTCTGATATAGAATAGTTTGTGGAAGCACTTGTGTTCTGTTGACGTACAAAATAAATTTTGCTCTGCTACACAATTATGTGTTAGAAAAAGTATATTTATCCAAGTGAGATCTATGTATGCACTGTAGTTTTAGAACACAGAACTTTCATATCAATAGATTCGCCATTTTCTTTCAAACAGCTATTTTTAAATAAATAGATTTCTAATTATGAATTGAAAATCAACTCGATTTCCTTTAAACCACAAATTTATAGAAAAGGAAACTATATTTTTAAGAGTCTTTAGTAGTCGATGTTCAATAAAATGTATTATTGACTCAGTAAATAAAGTACTGAGCTGTCTACTAGGGTCTCGGCCTTAAGTCTACTCAAGTTAAGAATGATAAATACCACCTTATCTGAGAAAAAAAAAGGCAGATAGAGCACAATGCTACCAGCATGTCGTTGGTCATAAAATCTTTGAGCCTTGATCTCCATGACCAGAAGGGCTGTTACAGAAATGCTTTACTCAACAGTTTAATATTACTTTACTTCCTAGAATAAGGAATGTAATTTAGTTTCATATAAAATAGTAGGATGGTCATATTTAATAAATTACCACTATGAATTTTCTTTTCAAAAACTTAATTATTTCATATTTAAATAAATAACACAAAAACTAATAAAAAAATTTCCAGAAAAAGTATTTGCTGGAAGAGCATAATTAAAATATGATAAATAAATGATTAGTTATGGTGGTCTAAAACAATGAACATTAGCAATAGCAGTTAAAACTTGAGAAAAATGCATCACATTAAAAAAAATTTTAATAATGCCTAAACTCGGCCCCTACGTCAACCCTTGGGGGATGACGCATTTCAAAGTATTAAATTGGAACCCACATTTTTAATTGTAAATTTCTCCTGAAGGCCTTAGAGGGTTAAAGTCACGTTTGGTGTTATAAATTTATTCAAAATACCAAAAATATCTAATTTTTTTTAAGATTTATTTCTCAAAATATTTTCATTTCGCAATTACAGTGCCATCTATGAACCAAAAAGTAGAATCCTATAGATCAAATTGGGGTAAATCCAAGTCTGTTACAAAAATTCTATTTAAGATTTTGAAGAAAGCAGTGAAGAAAGAGGTCGAAATTGAACTGCATAAAGCCAAACACAGATGGCATTTCTTTTATCGATTCATTGTCATGCCAAAACCTAGGGTTGTATTTGTCTATTACGGAGATAATCCTTTACAGACTATTGTTTTTCTTACTTTTCAACATTTAGAATGATTTTGAGTTGAATTTCATAAAGAGATAATTCGATGTTTAAACAAATAAATAGCTAATATGACGCTCAAAAAATGTATTAATTGTATTTATTTACTGTTCATAATATTTTAAATTCAATAGCCATCTGATTACTTACATAAAATTGGGAAAAGCGTAGCTGAAAATTTGATTCTAATCTTATTAATAAAGCAATGTTAAAGAACAGAAAATTGTTTGTTTTTGAGAATAATTTCACAAGTGTAATGATGGCCGTCTTTTTGGGCACCTTATTTCGATGCAGTGAAGAATCAAGCTCATAAATAAATCTCAGTAGTAAAATGGAAATTATTTACAAAACATTAATATGTTATTTTAGATTGCTTTTCTTCTCACAAGTGCCAAATTTGGTGCTTTTGCCAAATGCTTTAGTAATATTGCAATAGTGTGAATGCTTCAATTTCTGAACAAACATTGTAAAATGAATAAAAATGTCTCTTATTGTTCTCGTTCAATTCAAATCCCACAGCAACTATTTTAATTCAAGAAAAATGAATAACTTCTGATCTAATGATCAGATTTTCATGCACTAAAATGCTAATTAATTAGTGCAAAAGATACTTTAAATCAAGAAATCAATTACAAAAACATGCTTTCTCTAAATTAACATACAACCTTAATTTGGGCAAACTTTGATTTCTGATCCTCAAAATAAGGATGGTAGACGTAATCTTGGAAATATGGTCCCAACAGTTTCACCAGGAAAATGGTTGAAAATGTAGACCCCTTAATGTTAATTATATTTTTTGCATACCTCGAAAATTTTTTAAAGGAATTGAAAAATTTCTGCACACAATTATAAAATTCATTTTTCAAAGTTGAAAAATAAATTATTTTTTTATTATTTATCAAGCAGAAAAATTGTGTTGAATTATTTTTCAATTTTTCGACTATTTTTATTTCATTTAAAAATAGTCAAAAAAAAGTTTTGAATCGTGAAGTAAAAAATTTTTTTTCGGGTATTATTATGTAAAATAATAAATAATTATTAAAAATTTATTTTTAGATGGAATTATCTTCGGATAAACAAAATTCATAATTGCGTTCAAAAACTTTTCGATTTACTTAAGGAGATGAGGCAAAATATAATCACCATATCTCTGAAATTTATGTCGAGTTATAATTTCTCATAATATGGTGAAATATACAAAAAGGAAGATTAACACTAAGGGGTGCAAACTTTTAGCCACTCACCTAACCTAACTAATGGGACCATATTTCCCAAATTGTGGCTTCCCCCCCCCCCGTTTTTGAGGCTTAAAAATCTTAATCAATCAAAAATAAAAAAAAAAGCTATGGTTTAATAGTGTTTTTTTTTTGTGTCAGATTCCGTAATTTTAAATATCGTCTGCACTAATTAGTTAGCATATTTGAGGTCAGGGACTCGAACCATTATGTACCTGTCTGGTACTTGAAAAACTGATCAAATGCTGTACTGATTTTTATTTTGTCAACTGAACAATGGATCTTCTGCAATGTTATATAACGAGCTTTTCTACCAGTAATGTTGTTCGGTAAATGAAGACCCACAGCAAACCAGAATTTCATTTCGGAAGGGCCATATAAAAAAATTGACAGAGAAAAAAAAAAGCTCCCGATATTTTAAAAATGAAATCTCCAAAAACTCAATAAATCTCACCTCTAGTTTTTCCCAGAAAATATAACGTCGATGGAGTAAACTAAACTAGACAGTGGTTGAACATGAACCATTGGGCATTGTTCAACCATGGTCAAACAGATAGTGCTGGTGATCACTAAGTGGAGGTCCCAGTCTAGTCTTGTTTTGTAGCTTGACTTTTTGGAGTTTAGAAACATCAATGTTATGAGGTATTGATACACCCAGTTGAAATTTAAGAATGCTATTCAAGAAAAAAAGCTTCGGCGTTCGGATGATCTAGAGATTTTCATCTGTGTCCAGCTGCTTCCAAAGCAATTTTGAAATCACTCTTCTGTATTCTGAGCCCTGATTTTTTTCCTGGAGGGTTTTTTGAAACTGATAAGTAGTAGTAGTACTTAAGAGCTGCAGAATAGGCTATTAACGATGATCTGGGAAACATGATTTTGATCCTCTGCAGAGGGGGTGGTTCCTCCACTTTGGTAGCCAGGCGAAGTGTTGAGAGCATTACTACAGAACAGCTAAATGCAATACCACGCGGGCTCAGCCCCTTCACAGGCTGATCAAAATGGTCACCCACCCACTCACTGACCGCATCTAACAACGCTTGACTTCGGTAATCTACTGGGAATCGTGTTTTACAGTCAGTTGTGGCACAGAAGCTTTTTAATTAGCATGACAAATGTCTCTGGTATAATTATGTCAAAATATAAAGTTATCTTTAATATCTGCTTATATATTTCGCCCGTAGAAACTATTTCTGCTTTTTACTTGCCACTCCTAAAAATAGCTTGAACAGTTCATTCCAGATTCTTAGTTTTGTACAATACCTCTTATTTCATACTCTAATTTATTTTTTACTTTATATTAAAAACGTTCTCTGCCAACCTTTCGATTGCTTGTAACTCAATTTATCTGTTCAATCACAGTAGGACGAATAATCAATAAAGTGGAAATAAAATATTGAAGTTGATTGATATTAGTTTGTAAAAAATGCAATTTTACAATTTAATTACTCTAAAATTAATTATAAGTTAAAACCAGACATATTGTTCATATTCAGACACATGGGGACATTGCTCCAAAGATCATAATTCTACTCTTGATAGTTTTAACTAAATAACACGGAACAACAAAAACTTTTACTCAAGAACCAATGTTCTCTATTCTTCTTACATAACAAAATCTTATATTTAATCTATATACAGAATAATAAAATCTAGATGAACGATATTAAAAGACAGATGAAAATTCCAAACCATTTCTACAAATTCTTACTCCTAATTTATATGAAGCCTGATGTCAGGCATCACAAGAGACACAAAAACCTCCGATTCACTTTGCCTGCTTTCAGGCAAGCATTGTCGCAACACCTCTAGAAGAGAAAAGGTTTCTGCATGGATCAATTTAGTAGCCCAACATGGCAAATATAAACTGCACAGTGGGAGTTCAATTAAGATAGACATCACAACTGCACTACTAAACTGGGCAAAAGAGTGTGTAGTGTGTCTACCACTACAAGTATACAATTCCAATTCACTAGTATATAAGATGTATTAACTCATAGATGAAGGTTGACATTGTCGGTAACTACTATCCCCACATTGGTGACCTCCAGACGAGATGTGAACACATCTACTTTGTCTCGATCTTACACAACGTTGGCCTGCATACACTCAACTGCTAATTGCAACACAGGAGCCTCACGATCAGCAAAAACACGGTGATCTTAATACAGCTTTTCCAGTTTCTCACAAAACAGCAATGATACAACTAGTGGTAGCCGTTCATTGAATTCTATCACAGCTATAATTCTGGTGGGCGAGTACTGTAGTGTGTCTACCACTACAAAAATACAATACCAAATCACTAATATATAAGAATTGTTAACTCAATTCTATGCTGGGGTACCTTTTCATAGATGAAGGTTGATAACAGCTTTCCCCACAAAGTGGAAGTAAGAAAATTTGTCACAAGGTTGGGACAATACTAAGAATAGAATCTTTTGTTTATGATAATCAGTATTTATATTCTAGTCACTTCCCCCAAACACCCTTAATAACAAAAATATCATAATTTTGGCAAAAAATTAGCAGTAAGAGATTCTGAAGCACCCACAAGAAAATTATAAACATTCTTAATATGAGGTCTTTCTGATGAACATTTTCATGTCAGAATGTTTTCTAAACATTTATCTAAAAATATGCAAAATTTCCTCCATTAGTTTTTCTGTTAGGACAGTATGAAGTGTGCCTGTGTGAAAACTCTTGAAACAAGGACAGTAACTTTGATTAAATTTTTAAAAATATATTTAAACTCTAAATATTTTATGTTGATCAAAATAGTTAGGTCTTAGAAATTAAATATGAAAAAAACATAATAGGCAAAGTAATAAAATAAAAAAATTTGAATTTACCACCTAAAATCAATTAATTTATGCAAAATATATTATATAAGCTCAGAATTTTAAAAAATGATCATTTCTAAAACAAATACAATGTGGAAAAAAAAGAAATGTAACAACCTGATCAGGCTACAGACAGGGTACAAACAGTCAATCTTCCAGAGTCTAACCTTAAATATTGCTGATTACTAGAGCAGATGATATTTTAAGGTATTAAATCAGACACAATAATGTACTTTCTCAGAATGAATTTTTTCCCGAAGAACTTGAGATAAACTGATTGAGGCTGTCCTCTATTATTGAACCTCAAATTATAGAGGACAGTCCAGAAAATAGAGTCTCAACAGTTTATCAAAGCTTTGATCTCCTAATGTTTATTCATTATTTAGTATATTTCTCTATAACTCATAACTTGTAAGCAAATTGAAAAATTTTACAGAACATTTTAAAATTCCTTTAATTAAAGATAATTTCATGTAAAAATAATTTTTAATAATTATTTATTATATTTTGTTAATTTTTACAAACACAAATTTTACAATACAAACTTTTACAACATCTTAAAGAATGTAATTTTAAATGTCAAAGTAGAAAATATGAACAAAATTGGTTGAATAATTCTTGTGAAAACTAATTTTAAATACACGACTTTTTTGAAATTTTATTATTCATAAAATATTTGCAAGATATTCATCAAATTTTGTATTTCACCATTTAGAATTACATTCCTTAAAATGCAAAAATTTGTATACATTACATTGCAATATTATTTCTAATATTAAATAAATTAATACTAAATAATTATTTGAAATTATTCAAACAAACAACATTTAATAATTATGGATGCTTCAATTTTTTTATTTTAGTATAAAAGTTGTTAAGTTTACAAATTTTTAAATTTCTTAATTTGTGTGTAAATTATTTGACATAGAATATAGCATAGATATTGAATGTTATACAAGTGAAAAGTAATATTAACGACAGATTTATTTCTGAATGATTTAAAACATATAATTAAAATATATCTATTTAAATTTTAAATAATTTATGTTTCTACGGTAGTTATAAAAAAATAGCAAATACTATTTTTTCACTTCATGCTTAAATATATTGAGGCAGCCAGTAAAAGTATTTATCTTCTACACTTATAAATCTATAATATTCACTAAAAAAATTACATTCATTTTTAAATTTTAAATTTATTTAAAGAAACAAGCAATAATTGTTTTTCTATTTTTCTTTCTTTTCTTTTTAAAAAAAATGGTTTATCTATAATCTTGTTTTTTAAAATCATATAATTAGGTCATTTATTTTTAAAAAAAAACTTTCTAAATGAGACAACAATTTCTGTATAATTCGTAAATGTTTTTTTCTGAGATAAAAAAAAATTAAGTGCAGAAATAACTACTAATATTGATTTGGAAAATATTAAATACTCCACTGAAGTTAGTATACTTAAAAACAGCCACAGAGGTTAAAAGAAGTAGTTCAATCATCAGAAATAAATATAAAAGCCTAAAAGTAAAATAATAGTAGCCTAATAAGCATCTCTACAGGGATGTCATCTGCTCCATTTTCTGCAATATATTTTTTAAAATGGTATAGAATTAAATACTAAAATTTCCTAAATTTAGGAAACTAAGCCAACACTTTAAAAGGCTTACCATGAGAGAGCTGATATTATGAATTTTTAAATTATTTATACATAAGGGAATGCAAAAAAAAAAAAAAAAAAAAAAAATTTATCATATTTCTCAAACCAAGAATCACACATTAAAACATTAATTTCCTTAACCAGAGTAAGTTGTAATGTTTGCCGCTGGTAAAGTTGCACTAAAGGGGAAAAAAAATCAAAAGTAGACAATGGTGAAAATACAATAGACAATGAAATAAGAAAGACAATGGTGAAAATCTTAGTAATGCAAGGTTCATTATAGATAAATTGCATTTTACTTGCTCCATTAATACTGGGTTTTGAGTGAAAAATTATTCAATTTTTTTTCCACACTGTACAATCGATTTTAACAATACTAATAAGCAATATTCTTTCTGATGAATCATAAACTTGCGCACAATTTTATTAAAAAAGAACACAATTTAATAAAAAATTAGTAAAAACATAATAATGATAAGTTAAAATGTCAAAAAAAGAATAAAATAACCGACATTAGAAATTAATAGCATAAAAAAATATACAAATTTCAATGATGCAAAGAGCTACTTTATTAGTACAATAAAAATGATAAAATACTAGACGCTTGGCCCTTTCCTTGTTAGTGCTAACTAACAACCAATACAGCTTGCACAGTCTTTTTTAGATTGCCTTGTGATTTAAGCTCCCTCTTTACATTTTTTTACTCAGCCTCTGCATGTCTTTATTTTTATTTATAGTTGCATGAAAATAAAACTGGAAAAGGAATAAATAAGAGAAATATTGTTAACAATATATGTTTTATCATTAATAATGAAATATATTCTCTTGCAAAAAACTAACTAATCAGATTCTCATTTTCTCTTGACAGTGATAGGTGCATGAACAACTTGAAGTGAGAAGGATCTAACAAAATTATTTGACTAAAATTAAAATAACACTGTTTTATAATAAGAAAAAGATAAATTATCTAAAATGTTTGATATTGTTCCAATGCAGAAAACTCAAATGGATTCTTTTTCTCAAAAAAAGTTTAGTTATTTTATTATTGAGGATATTATTTACAGCATATCCAATTTTATATTTTTGGTATCTTTTTCATGTCTTAGGCATTTGTAATTTTTTGTCTGATATTGATATTTACTTCAAATGATAAATTTTTTGAAATGAAGCAAATTAGATTATTCCAGAAGAAAATGAAATGTTTCATATGGGTTATTAAAATATTTATGTTTTAATATTATAATTATTTCATTCAGCAAACTTGTGTATTTGAAGAATCCCTTTTTTACACACTGGATTATTGACAATTCACCAGTAAATCCACATGGTTTTATAGATCGTATTTTGGATATTGACACAGATTTTCCCAAGATTTTAAAATCTTGATTTTTTTATTCTACGTTGTTTTGAAAGGGAAATTTTGAATCCCACATTTGATTTTTTAATCACACACTATTGATGCACTCAAATTTGCAAATCATTTTATCGTCCACATAGTTTCGTCCCCATAAGCAGAATATTTTCAAATGTTCTGCAACAGAACTTATTAATTTATACAAATGTTCTGCAAGCATTACACAGCTAAAATAAGTCAACTTTGCATTAAAATACTATATTTTCATTTATTAAAATACAGGATCATACACAGATAAACTGCATTGTTTTTCAAAGCAAGGCAAACATTCTTGATTTGTTACTTTTTCAATCACTTTTGAAGTACAAAATTTTGTTAATGACGATGATGAATTATTAATAAAACGACTATGATATGAAGATCAGAACATTAAAATAAAGGGAGATTACTGATAAATGCGCTGAAATTTGAGCAGGGTGTCAAATGTTCCTCTTCTAAAGCAACATCATTCCTGGGAAACAACAAGCGGTCAAAGCTAAAGAGAATTTTATTCAAGATACAAATTGTTCTGCAGGACTTCGTTTGTTCTGCGACATACGTCACAGTTTTAGGCACTTTCTGCTTCTGTGGTTTCGTCAATCGCATTTTCAATATTTATTGTTGAATTCTATTTTGATAAAATATTATGATCCACGAATTTCAAATAACACTTTTGAATAATCATTTCATGAAGTCGTGATCAATCTAGTCGTGAAGATTTCAGATTTCAGCGCACATTCTGAAACTGTGTACACTATTCTTTCGGCAAAAGAAATTTTTTTACAACAGATGAGAGAGAAAAAAAATGCTTTTTTTTGCGCTGTAATGATAGGTATCTCTGAATTTTGTCTCTGTGATATTTATCAGAAATTGGAAAAAAATCAAACAAAAACGGAAAATAGATAAAAATAATAAAAAAGCAGAAATTAGTGGAAAAGCGGAGGATTCTGAAACAAAGGAAAATTTTGTTTCATCAGAAAATTTCGCAATTTTCATTGAAAAGTGAGAGCACGTTATCCAATAAAAAGCCAAAATGAATATTGTCTTCTAAATGTGATAAAGACAATAAAGCTAATACTTTAAATTTATACTAAACACTAGATCTAAGAAACAAAAAAAAAATAACTCAACATAAAGGAAAAAATAAAATTTTCAAAAATTGGAAAATCAGTTTGTTCAAAAGATGATCAGAAATAAATTAATACACAGTTTATGTACCCAATAAGTAATTTATAGGAAACAGACCAGTTATTAAGAAGTACCAGTTTATTTCATTTTAAAATAAATAACTACAAAGATTTCATTCCAAACTATTCAGCTTTAAAATACATTTTATAAATCAGTTGTTAATATTTACTTAAAAAAAACTAATATAACATGACACAAAAATATAACTACAGTTTCAATTATTTTTTAAATGCTTATTAAATATAGTAATTTGTAAAATAAAAGCTTTATTCTTTCAAATCGGTGACTGAAATTTTTTATAAACGATTAAGATTGGTACAATGTGTAGTAATGAGATAAAAATGTAATTTATGTAAAAGATGAGTAAACAAGCAAGAGGTTGATAGCTGCACTTTTTGTTTTTATTATTTTAAAACACAATGAATTACCTCATTCTTGCACAAATGAAAAACAACAGATAACTCCCTATTGCACTGATTATTATGTTCATTATTTTTTACAAAATAAGAACCGAAAAAACACAAAAGTGGCCTTTATATAAGTAATCAATAAAATCATTATTATTTTATTATTATAATTAACATTAAAGTCTTAGAATGAGGTTTCAGAAACACATTTGTTATCAACTATTTTGTTGCATTTTTGAATTTCTTCTTTTTTCTAAGAATAATGCCTAAGATTAATGAATAAGAGTAATGAGACTTACTTAATTTAAAAGAAAATTTACTTTTGTCCTAAAGTTTATTTTCAAATAAATATTATTTCCTAATAATGAATAACTGATCTATATCAACACTTGTTAGTGGAAAGTATATATAAAATACAAGATTCAATGTAAAATTAAGAAAAAATTTCCAAGTTAAATGCTTTTAAAATAAAGAAATATGAATTAAAATTTTTGTTGCTCAGTTACAAAACCAATCATCTCCATAACATAAAATTTTTAAGCAGGAAAAACTGATTTTCTTTAACACTTAGCTATATTTGATAACTAATAGTTAACCAAACTCTTCAGTTTAAGAATAATTGAGACTGTGTTTTAAAACACAATAAAATTAGGCAGCAGGTTATTCAATGTTACATTTTGGATTTGGTTTATTGTAAATATTGGGATTTTTAAAATTTCAAATGGACAAAAATGCTTATTTTTTATCAAATTGTATTAAACAAAATTAAAATCATAGTTTAAGTAAACTATACTTGAAATTACTTAAATTATATGACTAGGACTTGTGACCAACGAAAAATTATTTTGGAAATTGCAGTACACTTTAAAACTGACTTTAAAATTCCAAACTTATGATATTGAACAGTGTCTCAGAAAAATAGAAAAATCAGGCTTGATTTTGGAATTGAGCTGAATTTTCAGGAATTTGGCAATTGATTTTGATGTTCGATATACCATAATAAGATATATTACTAAAACATCAACTGGTGATGAGTAAAGATAAGAAATGTTCAAAAAATGACGAACAATAACTATAGTAAATTCTGACTATGGTAAACAAATTACATAGTAAGGATTATAGCTTTTCCATGACATATGATCACTTTTATTTCTTTTATTATTTATTAAAAGCCTGCACTTATTTCTTCATAATAAAAAAAAATACATGGAACAGACTCACAGTCATGACACAATAACACTGAAGAACAGGTACTAATGATTGAAGAGACACAAATATGAAGATGGTCAGTTTTTCAACTCACAGCTAGCAAGAATTTACTGATTTTCCTAAGCACATAAGACTTGGTTTTGATAAAATTGCCTTGTTTCCTGTATTCAGTTAATAAATAACTGTATAAAAGATAATTTAAAACTTAAAAAATGAATTTCAAAATTAGAGGAGATGGCTAGTCTTGCAACTGAAGAAAATATTTATGAAAAAAAGGACTAAAGAAACAAATTATAAAAAAATGAACAAAAAATTTTCAATAAAGCCTCATAATGATGAAAAGCAACCAAAACTGCATTCATTTACCATCGACATCCCAGCTCATGTTATTATTAACAATACTCAATTAATAAAACATCCATAAAATAAATAATGGAAAAAGTAAACAAAGCAATGGCCTTTTACCTTAAAGTAAGGAAAACAGAAAAATGTTATTGTTATAATTGTTACTGATAAAAATTCTTAATATGTTAGAATTAGAATTCTTAATTATGAATAATAAATTTTTTTCCAAAGGTACTTATTTGTTTTCTGAAATTTAGAATCTGTAAAAAATTCAATTAATAAGACTAATATAAACATACTAACTTTTTTTAATATGCAAAAAATTCAATAAAAAGTGGACTATACTCAAAATAAAATTCAAATTAACTGCTTCAGTCATCAAGTTTACAAGTATTTGTTCTTATAATTTAGGATTTTTTTAATTTTCTAATGGCAAGATAAAAAGACAACTACAGCAATTAATACAAAGAACTATAAAGAGAGAAGCAGCTGTAGTCTCTGACAGTCATTTCCAAAAGGAGTTCTGCAGAAGGTTCTGTGAACAGAGTTAGAACTTTTTTTTAAATGGTAATGAGTTTTGAAGCCTGCAAATATATTTATTATTAATTTTGTTTACTTTATGAAATTATTTAATTTAAATGTCCTTTTTTTACTCATAATGAGCAAGTTTGATTGTATTTAAGATTGCAAGAGTTTCTAAAAATTACGCTAATTAATCATTTCTTAAATAATATATTTTATATACACATATGTTCTATTTACCAGGGTAGGTAAAACAATATCAGATTTAATTTTTCAAATTAAGATTTTTATGTTAAAATAAAACTATTACTATTAATAAGAAAAAAATTTCTTAACCCTATGAGTTTTTTTTTTTTTTTTCTAATATTACCTAGGAAGAAACCCACGTTTAACTTGTGTCATTAAATGAAAGGGGGAAATTACAACATTTCCCAGATACTTAAAAGTATTACGTTAAGCATAATGTATTCGAATGAAATAAAGTTTTTGTGTGACATATCAAACAAAAGTTCTTGAATTAGAATTATGACTAACCAGCATGTAGACAGGTTAAACACTCGATAGAAATGAGTTAAAAATAAGTTAATGGTAAAAACACTAAATGCTGTAAGTATGCTAAAAACAATGAACAGCTTGAAAAGAAGTCACAAAAAATATATTAGACTCTTCTTAAACAATACAAGCCACAAATCAATGAAAAACGGTAGTTGAACTAGTAAAAAAATAAATAAAAGTCATTTACATTACACATCAATAAAATTCCTCAGTAAAAAAAATATTATTGATATGATTAAGAGGAAATGCTTGAAAGTACAATTGACATAAAAATGTTGATGAAGTTCAAATGGGCAACATTAAATATTTTGTAAAAAAATATTATCCCCTAGTTCATATGAGATTATAGGTATTAAGTCCCAAGGATGAGTCTGAGATATTTTTTCTAACTGCCATGATATAAAAATAAAATAACATTCAAAAACAAGATAAACAAAAATGTTACAAATTCTGAGACCCAATGTAAATAAACAAAATCATATAAATCATTTCAACACAAATCAGAGATGGCAAGCTTCTTCCACAGTGGAAGAAATAGGATTCTTCCAATCCAAATAGATGAAATTCTTAAAAAAAGTCACACTTAATATTTTTTTAAATAAAAGAAAACTATAATTTAGCAATTGCAAAAAAAAAGCTAATTACTTTTTTAAAGAAATTAGAAGAAAGGCCTTGTAATAGCATAAAAAAGTAAAGAATATAGTTAATTAAAGGAGTACAGTAGCCTTAAAGAGAATAGTTAAGTAGAGCAGTATAATAATCTTAAATATAGTAGCCTAAAGGAGTACTATTTTTAGTTACGTAAAGGAGGACAATAGCATTCAATTAAAACTGTTTAAAATATCATAATCAAATTTTATAAATACCAAAAAATCAAATCACATAATCAAAACTAACACTTCACTTACAAAAACAAATAGCATACTAATTGCTACAATCAATTGCTGTTAAATATGAATATTATTTAGTCAAGATTGTATAAAATACAATTTGAGAATTACAATTTTATTTTAAAATTCAATGCCTGTTTTTGTTCATTGATGCTTTTTTTGCTTCTCAACAACAGAAAAAAAAGAACTCGTCATTAGATTGCAACTTTGAAATTTTCTTTTTTTTACATTTTTCAAGTTTTACAGTCTTTTGCTCAGGATTTACTCATAACATTAGAAACAATTTTGTTATTTTATTTTAAAATAATATTTCATTTTTCAAAGCACTAATTTCATTATGCTAGTTATAAAAAAATGAACATCTAAATTGACTAAAAGTACAAAAATAATAATAATGACATTAACTATTAATTATTAGTTTTAATAATAATGAAATATTAATTTCATAAAAAAAAAATTTCAACAAAGAAATTTTTTTTCTAACATTTGAAATAGTTATCAGAATTAAATCTGTAAACACAAAAAATTTAATTCATTATTCATTTAGATATAAGCGTACAGATTTATCTAAGAAAATAAAGATTACAAAATTCTTATAATGAATAAATAATTGTATAGGAAAATTGTCATTTTTTAAAAAAAAAAGAAATATATGTGAGAAACTTTTAAATATCTTGAATTGTATCAAATTGTTTAATCTTTAAAAGATATAATACTTAATGCTACACTGTATAGATAAATTTTAATTTCTTTCATTTATGTAATGCAATGAAAGATAATTTGATATTCTAATTTGAAACATCTTTCATATGTTCATTAAGTCAGGTACGTTTAGTCTGTCCAACATACATAAGATCACATTGACAAGAAATTTACTAAATACCTCAGCTATTATTGCATATCCCCCAATATATACGGAATTTTGGTAGTTTTAGAAAATAATACTCCAAATGGTAATAATGAAAATGTATTAACGTTTTAATAAACTACAGTTAAGAAATTTTTGTCCACCACTCTAATAAACAATTTTAATATATGTAATCAAAAGGTCAGATTCAGAATATAGTCAAGTTCTAAATTTCTGATAAAAATTATAAAAGTTCAATTTGTTTTAAAAATTTCCACTTTGGTTTACTGCCACTGGAAGTCTCAATTATTGGAGGGCATGTTATTGTTAGATATAAGGTCTTTAAAGTTGGTGAAATTCAATTCATTTAAAAGGAAAAGGACTTTAACCTAAAATTTATTCAAAATTTTATCTCTTATCTGTTTTTCAAAAATTAACGTGAAACAATCACATTATTAAAGGTCAAAGTAGAGAAATTGTTGGATTGTGTGATTAATTCTCTATAGATGGAATCAATAATATTGAAAGGAAATCCATAGTCAACAGCTTAAAAGCAAGAGAGCTTTTTATTCAGATAAATATTAGATTAAAAATTAGCAGCTATCTTTCATTTAAAGAGATGGGATGACAAGTTATGAGGGTGGATTGAAACTGCAAATGGTTTCTGATGAGCAGTAGATTCATATTTTTGTTAAATTGAGGCAAACTAAATTCTCAGAAACAAACAATTTTTTTAGACAATAGCAAAGCATATTTTTTAAAGGATAGTAAATATTTCTCCAACATTACACTTTGTAAAGACAGAATACTTTTTTATGAAAGTTTAATTTTCCTAATATAGTAAATTTTATAACAAAAATTTTATCTTTACTTATCTAGTGTACATAAGAAATATTTTACATAAAAACCAGAAAAACTAAAAATTCACAGCAAAGGTTTTCATGAAAAACAAAAATAAGTAAACTAAATTTGTTTCAGATCAGGATGTTATGCTGATTGTCAGCATTGTGAGCCATTAGATTTAGCATTTTATTCTATTAACTTAAATTATTTTATTATTTTATTTTAAAAAATGTGTAAAAGATTATTTTAAACACAGTAAATTAATTTTTAATAAATATTACCAGTCTAGTATATAGTATCATTTAACTGCAAATAAAAAATTATTATAAGAAAAAGATATGAAAATATTACAGGATAAGCATATTAGCAGACACAAGAATTTTTTCTAGAAATCTAACTCAAACCAGACACCTAGAAAAACAATAAAAGATAAAATTGCGGATCAGGTAGTGGTGTCAGATCCTCACCAGTTTTGCAAAAAAAAACGCTTCTCAATAATAAAAAACAAGTTTTTTACTTACTTGTTTAAAGATATTTTTTCAGCAAATGTAGTGCTGAAAATACTTTCCGGATTTTAAAGAAATTTCTATTTATTTTCCTAGTCAGAAAATAAGATTTTTTTGGCAACAGTTTATTAAATATCAGATCAGACTCATTCCCAGGAAATTTATGACACTAAAAAGTACATTAGCTAAAAGTAAATTTTAGAAGCAAAATTGACAGGATTATCTTAAAAGAACTTATAACTAATGAAGCACAAGATGCAGGTGTAGGAGCTTCAGGCATCTTAGTAGTTTTTGAAGTAGAAAAAGTTTTTGGCACACTAAAAAAGAGATCTTCAAAATCTTTGGATACAGCTACAGTTCCATAACCACTTCCACTACCACTTCCAGATGAAAAATCTGTTTTAATGAAAACAAAAGATTAGAAAACAAAATACTTAAAAATGATTTTTTTTGTTCCATTTTCTTTTAAACTAAAATACAGATCAATAATTTCTTTCTAGTTGTGATTAATTTTATTTTAGTGTGAATCTATGTTGTAAATAACCCTTCCATGCACAGGACTGAACAAAGATGAAGACACACACTCCAGAAAAAATAACACTATGAGTTACAATAGAAAAATATTTTTTGTATAATATTTATCAGAATTGGGAAGGTTTAGGACGGGATGGTTTAATCCACGGTTTAAACCGTCCTGTTCAAAACTGTCTTAAACTGTAAAACCCTTTTACTCAAAATTATGTTACAATTTAAAAAAATTCTTGTGGAAAATAAAAGGTTAATTTCTGAACAAGAAACAAAATGAAGACAAGTTTTTGTTTTATTAAAAAAGTTTACAGGATTCCCACGCCAAGAAAAACTTGCAATTGATACCGCACTTCCAAAGAATGGGAATTTATTCAAAAGAAAAAGATTTTATTTTTATTAGTCGATTTCAAATAAATATATTTTTCTCTTTTCTTTTTCTGTTCACTGATATGTATGCAATGCATTTTCCCCACCCCCCTCGTAAATCAAGCAGAAAACGAAGTCAGCATGCCACACCCTTGAGTTTGATTGATGGCCTAAAGGAAAAAATAAAACATTCCTCTCTTCCCTGCCTTCAATGTCACGGAGGAAATGACGTTTCTCTGGGTAAACGGGGGAAAAAAATTTCCCCTTCCTTACATTTTCCTCTACTCAACTTCAAGGATGAGTCCAATTTCCGCTTTTTTCGTGATAGTTTAAAATCGTTCTAGTTTAAAATGGCGGGGAAAATCGAGCAAAATTTTTCACGGTTATCTGGATACCGGATAAATGGTTCTCTACTATATTAAAAGCATTTTAATTCATATTTAAAAGATAAGGCATTCACTTTAATCATTCAATGAATTGTGCATCTTCAAAAGCTATTAAACTTTTCTTGTTATATTATTTTCCTTTAAAAAGTAAAAAGTATAAAAATGTTTATTTAATATCCGTAATTATTATGTGTACAATGGTTACACATACAGAATTTTTACCTTTTACCAATGTTCAAGGTTTTGGACACTTTAAGACCATTTAAAACAGTTTTAGTCAGTTTAGGACAGCTTATGACAGTAAAACCCACATGTTCTGTCCAAAACCAGTTGAGGACGTATAAAACCCCAATCCTGATATTTACTCATTTTTAATATAATTTACTATGTCTCTAGAATTCTTATTTTAACACTGATATAGAAAAGTTACGCTATTCATTCACTTCAAATAGAGAACCTTTTGCTGATAAAGGTGACACACATTTTAAATATGTATGGAGACTGACAGGGTAAAAGAACTTTCAAATGAATGTATAACATGCTGTTTGTGAGTGAAAACTCATCTGATAAGAATACACTGAACCTCAATGGTAAAACTAAACCATTAATTTTAAAATCTTACATTAAACAAAATATAAATTATCAACATACTTAACATTTTATACTGGAAATTAGAATGAACAGTAAACGCTGAAGCTCCCATTAGAGCATTAAATATCTCAAAAGCAAAAATAGACAGTAATTTTAGGGAAAGCTACACATAACGAATCTGAAAGCATATTGACTCACTGTTTAAAATAAAATTTAAAAAAAACAAATTGGTCGAACGAGAACTCTACTTGGAAGAATTTTTCCATTGATATTAAATGGTGATAACCAGCCAAGTAGATTAAACAGTTTAGATAACTCAGATATCAGCTGCAATTTTGTTACTGACGTTTCTTGTATTTAACCACCTTGAATGCCATCAGGGGTGATTGTGAGCCCAAGTCAAAATTCCGGAAAGTTTCTTGAGTTACAAAAAAACAAAAAACAAAAAAAAAAACAGTTTAAATTGAAAAATTAGAAAAAAAATTTAAACAAGGTTTTTTTCCTTTTTCTCAATATTTCTTAGTTTACTTAAAATATATTTAAAATTTTACACATACCTATGATGACCTGGAGAAGTAATTAAAATTTACAAATATGTCTTTCTTTCTTGAGTTTATGATTATAACAACTATTTACTGATAAAAAATGAATATTAATCATGAATATAAGCTTATAAAGTATCTCACTGGCTCTCCCTTACAAACACATAAAATAAACTGTGTTTTTAAGTTCGACCTTTGAAAATTTGTTTTCCGGTAATTTCCGTGATCAATAATTTTTTGAAACGGCTGGACCTTCGATCTCCGGAAACTTCCGGATCACTGTTAGCGAAAAATCCGGAAATCCGGATTTTTTCCGGAGCACAATCAGCCCTGTGCCATTGCAGGCCAGGAGTTTTGATTGAGTTGTCGACTTCTATAGGCTCAGACTGATTTATTTCTCTAAATTAAGGCTAACTACCAGAATGGTCTCCCATTTCTTTGATTCCAGATAACTTCTATTTAAAGAGCTATGGTGGCTCAGAAGATAGAGCCTCTGCTTCTTAATAAGGTGACCCAGGTTCGAATTAAAGTGGTGGCTGGTTGATATGAATTCTGCTCCCCACTTGCACCTAAACAGTATTAAAATAAAATACCCTCAGTGGTATAGATAGATTATGGGTTAGAATCCTCTTCCTGTTAGGCTAACTGTGGAAGTTTTTTGTGGTTTTCTTCTCCACGCAAAGCAAACGCAAGTTAGTTTTATCAAAAATCCTCCATGAAGGCTAGTTTGTCCCATTTCTTGATCTGGGAGTTTCTTGGTCTTCTGGGTTGGGTTCAAATTTACAAGGCTATGGAGTTAAACACTAAATCATAAACTCAGAATCGGGTCGGCTGCTTAATGCTGGTCATAAAATAAAATAATACCTCTATTCAAAAGAACAATGATCTTGCATTGAAGTTATAATACTTCAGTTTCATTGTTTACTCCACTCATCAGATCATCTGCAAAGAAATGTTACTGAACAATCAGAGAACCTTTAGTAAGTCCCCTGCTTCATCAATGGCAAGTTACTTCAGACATTTGGTGGTTTGATATGGTGCTAATGCTGTATTTTTTTCTTATGGTTCTTAGCTGCCAATCTTGAATTCGATCTAATGAATCTCTGATAATCTGTATGCTCAGAATCAACTTTGAATTGTCAATAGATTTTCTCAATGTCAGCTACTAGTGTAACTTAAAGAGTGTGAAACCTGGCAAGTATGAAAGCAAAAGGATCTTGTGCATAACATCAGTTTGTCATTGAGTGACTTCATTTGAAGACTTTGTTGATGCATCAAACAATACTCAAAATTTCATAATAGAATCTTGTATCTTTGTTATCACATGATGGGGCATGTAGAATGCATTTTTCAGACTTCAACAAATCTTCTTGAGACACCTGTTTCATGTGTCAATCCTTCATAAAAGATTACAAGAATAGCTAAGTCCTGAGAAACTCCCAGTCCTTGAATGGTAATCTTACAATGAATCTTCCTTTACTATATCTTGTCATGATAACTTAAAAAAGTTGTTTGTAGTATTTTCAGATTCACTTGTGTTTTGGTGTGAAATTTTGTCCAATTCCTGAAGGGTTTGCAAAAGTTTATCAATGTTACAACAGCAATATGTAGATTTGTGACAGCTCTTGCTGATGACAAATTAATTTTTCCAGAAATTACTCATCTGAAAACTGTTTAATGCAGCTATATTAAACTTCTCTAGCTCATGCATTCCTCCTTGAATTAGATTTGAAAATGTGTCTGCTCCCAAAAGCACACATATTTTATTTGGATGGCCAAAATACAGAAGTCTTTTGAAGTAGTCTAAGTTCTCCAAGTTCACTTAATTCTGAGGTAAGATGGATGCTACTTTAGAAAGCATTAAAGCTAAGATGTGTAAATTGAATCCTGGATCAAGCTCTGAACCAATAATAGCATTTACAAAGCATCTAATTTAATCATGGGTTTTGAAGATAGGCCAGATAAAGTAATATTCCCTTTTCTCTTAACCCCAAACAATCTTCTTTTTTAGAGTCAATAAGTTCTCCACAAATAACACTGAATCCAGATGAATCATACATTTGAACTATAGCAGTCAAAAGAATACTTCTATCTAGTTTTGGGCTGACAGAATAATGAACTGATGATTTATATTCTCTATCAATAATTGCCATCAAATTAGCAATTTTTTTTTTTTTTATGTAACAAAGAATAATTTTTCTTTTAGCAATAATTGCAAAGTTTACTTCTGCAACTAACAGCTGAAAGTCCCATATTCAAGCAATTAAAAGTTTTCCATTTGAAATTAAAGTTTTTCTTTCTAGAATAGTTCTCAAAAAAATTTTCACTGAACTTTTGGCCCTTTTAAACTTTAACTTAGGTTTTGGTAAAAGCACATTTCTCATTTCAAATCTATGTCCCCTTATCTAAAAATAAAAACTCAGCAAAAGTTAGCATTTTATTTTTCCTTTCAGATAATTCTCGCAATGAATTATTGTCCAGTTTCTTTTGCAAACAAAAGACTAAAATAGAATTCCATGAATCAACTAGTTGTTTTAGAATTTTTAAATTATTTAAACATTCGATTGACATGTCGGCAAGTCTCTCCATTTTTAGCTGACTCGAGTTGCAAACTAGGCTGCATGAATAATTTATCTAAATGGCAATAAACAAGGTCTACTTTATTATGATATCTATTTGTATCATAATAAAGTAGACCTTGGGCAGCACTTGCAAAGCTACTTTGTAAATGCTGTCTAAGACCTTTCAAAGTTAGCAACAGAAATTTGAATCTAATTTATTACCAAAAATGCGTCACCTTTTACTGATAATTTCAGATATTGCAACTTTTGATAATTTGGCACTAACTTATTGTTACACACAGTGGCTGTAAATAAATCAGGAAATGATATCCAAGTAAAAAGCTCACCTGAAAAAGTTCTCAATTCCAGTTTTGGAAGATATGTATAAGCCTTTTTGAGTATCTGTTGCAAGTGAAGTCAAAGTTTGATTCAACTGTGGTCTTGTCAATTCATTGTTTTGAACTTTCAAAAATTATTCAAAACTATCTAATTTATTTAATAACTTGAAAAGCCATGTTTCGTAAAAGTATAATTTTTTTTTTATCACAACTTATTTCAATATCTTGAAAGAAATTCCAAAATTCTAAATTAAGTTCACTTAATTGAAAAGAGATATAATGTTCAACATTAAATTGGATCTTCTAATAAAGCTTTGATAGAATTAGCTATTAGCCATAAGCTGCCATTGTAAGCTTATTTTTGACAACTCGTTTCAACTTAAGTAAATCATCCATGCTTTGTTTATCGAAACCCAATGCAAAATCATGACCCCCCTCTTAAAAATTTAGAATCAAAGTGGACTCGACGAACCATGTTCATGGGTGAAAACTCATGTCATTGAACTTCAATAGTAAAAAAAAAAAAAAACTAAACCATTTATTCTTAAACAAAATATACATTTTATTTTAAATTTAATGATTGGAATTACGGTGCATGTTTGAGCCATAAAAATCCCAAAAGTAAGCTCACATTACCAATCTAAAAGGGGTGAATAATCTCTAAAACTTAATATTTCTGACAAACACAAAATATTTTCATCAAGCAATATTGATTTAAATTCATTAAAGGTAAAAATAAGAAAGAAATGAATCATTTTATAGATGTTTAGCATGCTCAAGAAATTTTGTTAAGAGCGAAATTTAGAAAACTAATGAGATTATGTATTTTAATTTCGTATCGTAAAAAAAAATTAACACCTGCTATGAACAGGAAGATTTATCAAAGACAAATCAAATGTCCTTTAAAATACAGCAAGCTTCTAACAATAGTAAGAAAATATAAAAATTTGTGTATTAGTCTTAAGCTTTAACTCTATAGAGAACCTAAAAGCTGAAGATGTAGTCGTAAAAGTGTACAGCTTTTTGGAAAAAATATTTCTTTGGAAAAGTGTTGAGTGTAAAATACAATGGGGCTGTAATTATGAAAAGTCCTTATATTGCCTTTTAGCAAGAGTTTATAAAAATGTGATAAGAATAATGCTAGCTTTGGCAAATTAAGATTCAGAAACAAAACAGATGTAGCTTATTTTATAAAGTCCACTTATTAAACAAAAGAAAAAGTATTCATATATTACGTAGTTGGTATGAAGGTGAATATATTGTATGTCTCCCATGCGTGACTATACAACGCCTGGACATGCTGAGCATCAAATTATCGAGCTAATCTTGAGGAAAATTTGGTTAAGATATGGTTAAATACGTAAAAATTAAAATTAACATTAAGGACTCAAAACATTGGATTGCTCTCCTGGCCAAACTATGGGAACCATTTTTTCCAGATTGCAGCTGCTCCCAATATTTGGGAGTCAAAAATCTAAATCCATCATAAAAAAGTAAGTTTATTCCGAGGAAATACATTTTTTTCTGATTTTGCAATTTAAAATATGGTCTGCACTAGTTAATTAGCATATTTAAGATCACATCCTTGAACCATTAAGACTGAGACCTAGAACGGGAAGATTAGATCAAAAATTATTCAGGGTGGTGAGTTTTTTTTATTTTTGCGCACTGTACCTCACTAAACAATCTAAATCTTAGTGCTATTGTATAAAATTCTAATTAAAATATTATAAATTTATAACACAAACTTTTTTGTACAAAGTTCTTATAAACTTTACAGAAACAAACATTGTTTTATGTATGCATTGTTTTATGTAGTGTTAGATTAAGCCTAATTATTACAATATTAGTCTTTTGGTCATTGTGTTACGATTGCAGGCGAATTTGAATTTATAAAGATTGTGCAGCAGATTGACTGAATAAATTCTGCTACCAAGGTTCAGGTAAAAGTATTTAAGCACTCTAGAGTAAGACCCTCTTTTCACAACTTATGTCAGGGATGAGAGTAGTCAGAAAGTAAAAAAGAGGAATTTGCAAAAATTTGACAAAAAAATAGCGATTTTTAAACTTGAAAGCCATGTGATTATAAATCCCGATATGAGGCTTTTAAATCACGTGAATATGAAACTCTACATTGAAATGCGAAAATCTTGATGCGTGATTTTTAGATCACGTAAATACAAATCACGACGCATAATTTTTAAATTGCGATTTTTAAACTTGAAAGCCATGTGATTATAAATCCCGATATGAGGCTTTTAAATCACGTGAATATGAAACTCTACATTGAAATGCGAAAAGACACATCTTGATGCGTGATTTTTAGATCACGTAAATACAAATCACGACGCATAATTTTTAAATTGCGCGATATTACAACCGCAAAAACGAATCATGACATTGGATTTTAAGCTCGCGTGAATACGAATTGCTACATAGGGTCTTAAAAGCGCATAAATACAAATCACGATATTGGATTTTTAAATCTCGTAAATAAGAATGCCAATGTATGATATTTAAATCGCCTGAATAAGAATCGCAACGTTCACCTTTTTAATCAGGTAAATACGAAAATTGATGTTTGATAATAAAATCATGATTCTAAAAATGCATGAATTCAAAACACGATATTGGATTTTAAAATCTCGTAAATAAGAATCATAATATACGATATTTAAATAGAGTAAATAAGAATCTCCAAGTGCAACTTTTAAATCAGGTAAATATGAAAATCGATGATTGATATTAAAATCGCGTGAATACTAATCGAGATATTTGCAGAGTCTGGACAAGGGACTTCTAAAAGGCTTGTTTGTATTGTTTTTGTTTAGTCATAATAAATAAAAATTTACAAGATTAATTGAATGAGCAAATAAACATTTTCACCGCAAATCCACCTCTATTTTTTATTTTGTCGTTTGCTTTCATGCCAGAATACAGGAATCAGCGACGTTAGAATTACGAAAATACGAGCTATCCGACGGACAGATAAAAAATACAGAAAATCTTATTTTCTGTGCGTGAAATCGGAGAAAATAGCTAATATAAGTAAAAATGTGGAAGGGATAACAACTAGGACGTAGTTTTAATTTTCCGTTTATCTTTGAAAATCGTAAATAAATATAATTATTTTATTTCAACCACTGAATTTAAAAGAAAAAAGCGGGATATTTATAAATAAAAAAGAAACCAAAACTTTTAGAGAATCGGAGTTTTTGATAAAAAGGCTGAAATTCGTGAGACAAAAGCGAAAAAATCTCATCCCTGTATAAAGGTTAACCAGTTTTATCCCAAAGAAATTATTTTCAGAGAAACTTCAGAGGGTGGAATAATTTCGGTCCGCGGAAAATTAAATTCCTCATAAAATATTTTAATTTGAGCAAAAAAAATATTTCCACAGAAATTAGCGGGAAAATGGAAAAATCTGAACAAAAAGTAGAAATCAGCGAATCCACGGAAGAATCACATCCCTGTTATGTAGAGCTAAAGGGAAACATTACTCAAGGTGAAACAAAATTTAAACTAATTGATGTTTTCATAATCTGAAAACATCAGACAAAATAATACAAGTGTAACATATTTATTTTAATATTAGAAGTAGAAGTATCATATTAATTTAATACTATTCAATTTTAAGTTCAGAATCTAAACAGAATAAAATTAAAAGATTATTTAGCGAAAAAAAATAGTTTTTACAACAAAATTTCCTGATTGTAAAACTTAATATGTTTGTAGAGGACTTCAGATTTTGCTATTTTCTTCATTCTTAATCTGGATTGTATTTTAAATATAAGGTTCTACACTTTAGTTAAAGAGCATTTTCTGTCCATTGGTAATTTAACTTATTTCATTTTGAAAAAAGGGATTATACATTAGGAGTAGACTAACTAGAGTTTTTAGTGTATGATTATTGAGGGTAAAACTAAAAAAGAAAGAAATTATGCATGTAAAAAGAATTTAGTTTCTTTCCTTCACAAAAATGCTCTAATATACATCATGAATATATTTATTTTTAGTTCACAAATATCTTTTACAATTAGTTCTTTTTTTAGTTCAAAAGATATGACTAATAATGAAATTAAGCACTATATGCATTTCAATAAAATATTGTTAGATAAACAAATCATAAAAATTATTAGGTATAAAAAACGACAACCTTGGATGCCATTATATTTCAAAATTTTTTTTTAATTTTATGTTTTTCAAAAGATATGACTAATAATGAAATTAAGCACTATATGCATTTCAATAAAATATTGTTAGATAAACAAATCATAAAAATTTTTAAAAAATTATTAGGTATAAAAAACGACAACCTTGGATGCCATTATATTTCAAAATTATTTGCATAAAATGAAATAATATTGCAGTTTCAGCAAAGCAATAATTTTATTATCAAGTAATTTTTATATTATTTTAGAGAGAACTTGAATAAAGAGTTATGTGAAGAGAAATTATAAGTGTTTAGGAAATTGAAGATAACAAGCAATAATTTTTAAAGATACCTGAATTTTCCCATTCAACATCTAATCCTTTGTAAGCATGACTCAATTTAGTGCTTATTAAATTAAGTGTTAATATTTGTTGATTTATAACAGCATTCCCATTCGGAAGAACAAAATCTTTTATCACACTATTACTAGTCGCATTGATATTTCTGGAAGAAAAAAAAAGGAAAACATAATCAACAGTTATTGAAGACAAAAATATAGAATACATTTCTTGTTAAAAACTTATGAAATGACAAACATACTATAATGTTTTTTTGATGAAAAATCAACATATGGGTGCCCAACAGTATTAAAAAGATGTTTTTGCGTTCTAAATAAATCTTATCATTGATAAAATTTCAGTAATGAAGAGGCCGCTACATCAATTCTCCTTTTACTCCCAAAACAAATTGAAATCCATTTGGTACATTAATAAAAAATGGATTAACTGAATTTGAACTCAATTTGATTGAAAAGTTTTATTATTAGCAATTAAGACCGATTGGAATAAACATCAGCACTTTTTAAGGCCTATATATAAATTTTTAGTGATACTATGCCGAGCACTGTTTAAATTTAATCAGCACTTTTATATCTGAAGTCTAAATGTAGAGATATATATTTTAACAAAATATCACATTTCAACTATAGCCTTTACCAGATATAAGTTCCTCATATAAAGAAGGGTGGATTCTGATTAAACATCTATCTGATTAAAATTCTATCCCAATGACAACAAAAATCATTGAAATAAAAAGGTAAATACTCTTCTTATTAGTTAGTCAGTGTTAAAGGAGGGCAGAATATGTTTGATGGCACAAACCAAGTACAGGGGGAAAAGGATGCTGTCCTGGGAAAATCTTTGATCCAATTAAAACAAAAATCAATCAATCAAATCAAGTAAATAAAATCTCAGAAATTTTAATAAATTTTATAACAGAGAAATTAGCACTGAAATGAGTAATCACTTTTTGGCATGCAAGATTTGCGTCGATTCAATAGCAACCTTTTATTTTTAAATTTTTTTTTATATATAAATATTGCATTAAGTTTTTTCTCTTTTTTTAAAATTTCAATACTTTTTATGCATATTATTACAACACTTGAAAATTGAATCACAAATCTGATTATTCCGTTGCTTTCATGAATGAGCTTTATGTATTGAAAATCGATTTTCACATGGGTTTTAAAATGTCAATATATTTCAAACTATGTAATTACGACATGGAAAATTTGAATAGCACATTTGAGCAATCACTTTTAGTCGCAGTTACTGTATTTGAGGTGATTCCATAAAAAAATCAAAATAGCAGCAATCGCAAACTAACAATAGGCTCACTAAAATTAATTGAAAAACATTGTTAAACCCAGACAGACAAAAAAAAGTGACAAAATAATGCTTAAACATCGGAAAATAATGTAAGTTCTGCTAAAAATAATCTTTAAGAAACGTAAAATCCTGGGGGGGAAAGGTTGCATAAAGAAAGTATGCATTACATTCTAGATTTCAACGCTGATCGTCGCCAGGATTGATCAGGACACCTGACTGAACAGTTTCTGAATACAGACCTAATTTACTTTTTTCAAAACATAAATAACTACATAAACTACAATCAATCTTTATCAAAAGCAAAGTTATCGCGATGTGTGGTATATGATTGCTGAATATTAATTTGTTCTGAAGTGTCTCTTGGAACTTTAAAATTTTCAATTGTGCTCAGCATAGATTCAAGGCCTACCACACGAAAAAAGTCAGCAATTAGATTTCCAAACACATCCTCAGTAACGTTTTGAAGAGTTTTCAAAGGGAGGAAAATCTCCAATCATTTCCTTCTCTTTCCCTTCTGCCATATGAACAGCTGTTGAGTGTAGGAAAGGAGCATGGAGTGGAGAAGCATAGGAATGAATGAAGGAATCAGAAAGGAATGAATGAAGAAAATCAGGATGGTGCCAGGATAACCTCAGCTGTAAAACAAGCGTTTGCCCCTCCCCGTTTTTTTTCAGGAAATATGTCTCTCCACTCCCCTTTTTCTTTAGCTGGATGTTAAAAACATGTGAATGTTTGATGAATAAAAGGTGCTGATGAGCTTGGGATAACCTTGAATATTCTTACAATTAAAATGTTCAAAAAGAATTTCAAACTTTCAACTGAAGGTCAGTGAAGAGGAGGAAGAAGCAATGTGTGAGAATTTTACACAGGGATAAAAGAAAGACCGTTCTAGGCAGAGTCAGTAAAAAAAAATTTGAATAAACGGTTTTCTGAAACCTGATTTGAGAATCGAAAATAGGGGAAGAAAATGCACAATATAGAAGCTCATTTTAAATGCTTGGGAGAGCGCTTTTATTGGGGTATTTTCTTTTCATTGCTCATATTTCTGTCTTTGAGTTAGATTATCTTCCTCAGCTTATTATTATTTATTTTATCGTTAAATCTTCAATTCTGATCCTCTGTTGCGTTTTTGTTTTATAAATATTTTTGTTTTATTAATATTTTTGTTTCATTAATATTTTTGTTTTGTTTATACTATTTTTTTTAATTTCGTTTTGTTTTAGCATAACTTGTTTCAAAGTAATCTATTTTAAATGCCTCCCATTAAAAAGAAAAATTATACAGCTGTGTTTAAGCTGTCAGCAATTAAAAGAGAAAAAGAAACTGTAATAAATGGTTTCAAAAAAGAGGAAATCATCCCGGGACAAAACGAAACCCATACTGAAAGTGTGAGTGACGGAGCAAAACCTGAAATAAACAATGAACTAGTAAACCTATTTTGCTCTGCTACAGAGAGCTCTGATTTTGAGGGATTTTTAATGCAGTGATATAAATATATATAGTGATAGGCGATAGCTGAATAAACTATTCTTTAGTTTTTCTTTGAACAAAATTTGTTTGGATTTATCCTTTATTTCTAAAACAAGATTTTGAATTGCTGATTTAAAAATAGGATCATTTCATTTTTATTTTTAACAATTTTAATACTTATTTTAATGGTTTTTGATACATTATTTTTTCATATTTTAATGGTTACTTCAAATTAAAATAAGAAATTGCTTAATTTTACTTAGAAAGATATTGAAATCTATTTATATACTAGGATTGTTACTATTTTTTCCTTTTTTTTTGCATATTGAATATCCTTTTATTGGTTTTTATTTATATAACTATTTAAATTATATATATATATGCATATTTAGAGCATGTGTTAAGTCTCAAATCAAGTCCTGCATTAGTATAGTAAAATTCAGCACTGTGTGCACGATATTGCGGCATATCCTGAGGAAAGCTTTTTTCTTTCTGCCAATTTTTAGGTCACATCGTTTCTTCGCAAAATTACGGTATTAAACAAAATTGTTGATACTATGAAAAACAGTTAAATTTATTTTCAACTGTCATGTAGAAACTATATTAAAAGTAATTTATTTGACTAATCTTTTTCGAAATTCTTTTTATTTTATTTATATAAAAAAACTTATTGGTATATTCACTGCTTTTTCACAAAATATGCCCTCCAAGGAAGAAAGATTTCTTAAAAACTTTTGCTATTTGAAAGAAAAAATTTGTGTAAAATATAATTACTTTGTTTGACCGTTACCATTCCAGCAATTTTTAGAGCCCTGCTCCATTTGAGAATGGGAACATATTTTTATCGGCAGTTCTTGCCAGAATTTTTTTATTTTCTTAGTTTTCTTTTTTAAGTTGTCAACTAATCTTTCAATACTTGTTCCTGCTGCAGTAGTGGGTCTAGCTCCAAGGTTATGCAAAAACTTCAGCTTTTCTAAAGTAATTTCTTGTCCATTAACATCTCTTTTTCCAAGGCGAGGTTTGCCACATTTGTGGAATAACTAAAAAAAATAATGCTTACTATTTCATCATTCTGAACAAAGTAAAATTATATCAAGAAATGAAACAATTTTACTAAATCATAGGTATTAGTCAGAGCTTTCTCTATACAAAATGCTAATTAATAAATGCTACTTTTTGTGTTTTATAAAACTTACAAGTCTGCAAGGATTGGGATTTTTTGTCTTATAAAGAGAGCAATGACCAAAAAAAGCTTGAAAACTGAATTAATTAGAATTAGCCAAGATCTTTTAAAATAACTCAAGGAAATGTTCAGAAATATTTATTCAATTAAAATATTTCTAATTTTCTTATTTATAAACAGCAACCCTAATTAGGATTACAATCACAACTTAATTTAAAAAATAATTTCAATTTCAATGTTGGTGCTCCATTTGTAGTTTAACCTGAAAGTAACATTTAGCTTAGGAATAAAATAAGTTTTAAAGACAATCACTAAAATTATCCAAAGTGATGCTTTTGTTGTGACCAATTGATTATTCACTTAGGAAAACAATTAATATAGGTTGCATTAGTAGGTAAAGATAAGTTTCTAAATACCTTTTTTGAAATCAAAACTCCATTCTCTTGAAAATTCATTACAGCTTCAGATATTTTAATGTCAATTGGTTCTAGTATAGATTCAATGTTATAAGAATTTTCAAGTCTAGATACAAGATTTATTAGAGAATCTAAAAAAAAAAATATATATATATTTTTAGGGGCTATTACAGATCACAATATCAAGGGGAAGGCCTATGGCTGGTTCCCAAAACAGAAAAATATTGATTACTATGTTTAAAAAAAAAAATCAGGGTAAATGATAGTTCAGGAATGAAATTGTTAAAAACATTTCTTAAACCTGCAAAAGATTATACCAATCAGTGCAAAAGGCAATAGATACAGTGTGCAAAATAAAAAATGGACCACCATGAAGAACTTTTGATCTAATCATTGACTCTTCACTTTCAACTTCAACTCAATCTTCTTTTCAAGGACTCAATTTTCGAACTCTTAATGGTTCTAGAAGGTGACCTCAAATATGCTATTTAATTAGTGCAAACAATATTTTAAGTTACGAAATCAGACACAAAAACATACTTCCTCTGAATAAATATACTTTTTTTTTACTGATTCATATTTCTGACCACCAAAATATAGGGGGTAGCCGCAATCTGGTCAGGAGAGTGGTTCAATGTTAGAATCCCTTAATGTTAATTTTACTTTTTGCCTTATCTTGAGAAATGTCAAAGGGAATTGAAAACTTTTTGCATACAGTTATGAAATGCATTTATGCAAAGATAATTCCATGCGAAAAATAGCTTTAAATAAATATTTATAATTTTTTATTTCATTTAATATTAATCGAAAAAAATTTTAATTGTTAGTTATACTCTTTTATCTTAAAGAACTCGAATTTTAGACATTTGGCTTTTTTGAAATTCAATTTCTCAAGAACTATTCAATCAATTTCGCACAACTTCTTATCTTACCATGTAAAATTATATTCTTTAAAATGATGTAAAAAATTGTATACCTTACAAATAAACATTTTTTTGACCATTATTAAATAAAATAATAAATATTTAATAAAAGTTGTTTCCGCTTGGAATTAACTTTGGATAAATGAATTTTATTATTGGGGGCAAAATTTTTCAATTCACTTAAAAAGTTTTCGAGATATAGCGAAATATGCGAAAAGTAAAATTAACATTAAGGGATCATTATGTAACTATTGGGACCATATTTCCCAGATTGCAATTACCCTCTATATTTTGGGGGACAGAAATCCGAATCCGTTGAAAAAATATATGTTTATTCAGAGAAAGTACGTTTTTGTGTCTGATTTCATAACTTATCGTTTGCACTTATTAATTAGCATATTTGAGGTCACCCCCTCAAATCATTAAGAATGAGTCTTTGAACATAAAAATCTGATCAATAGATCATTATTCAGGGTGGTCCGTTTCTTATTTTGTGTACTATACATGGAAATATTGAAGATAGTGGTAAGAAATCGGCATTACCTACTTTAGTGTTAAAACAAATGAAGAAGTAGAAAAAATATCTGAAGTAGAAGATAGAGATGACAAGTGATAAAGAAGCCGAAACAAGAAGTTACAAAAAGATTCTTGTAAAGCAAGAGACAAAAGGCAGAAAAATAATAAAATGGTAATAAAGAAGTTTATTTTTGTACTATATTTAGTGGTTAAAAAGCAGTGGCCAGAGCTAGATAAGGTTCAAAATATGATAAAATTTCCAGGTTGCCAACTTAACATATCTTGCAACATTAAAATTCTTTTTAAAATCTATGTAAAAAATCACACATATCTACCACATTTGTGCAAAATATCTTAGGATTGGATTGGATTGAATGTAGAAGTTTTATGGCACAAGATCCAAAGGAGGATATGCTGAGCCAAACACAAAATATCTTAGGATGCATTAGGGGCTTTATTAAAGAATCTGCGTAAACATTATTACAATCATGCAGTGTTTTTGTACTTTTAGCAGATGCAAAAAAGAATTGTAAAAATAATAAAAAGCACTGCTTGAACAATTATTTAAGATTAATGTCTGATTTAACAGATGTTGTTGAACACATATTTAATGTTATTAAATATTTGTTTACATGCAATTAGATAATTTTAAAAAAATTAATCAATATGCATAGTTTGATTTTTGATTTTAAGATTAACGTTGCATATCTTTTTTAATTGTATGCTATATCATTATATAATATATTAAATAGTATATAAAATATTATTATGTATAAAAGATCAATTAGCAGTAATCTATCAGGAAGTCAATTGTGTCACAATTTAAAAATATTAACAAAAAATTATAAAACGTTTCAATTTTTAAAAAAGTACAAATTGAAATAGTATTACTTGTATATTATATCACAACACAATAAGTATAATTATTGGAGCTTATAAAAGTGATAAACTGATAAAGAGTCTTAATGCTTTTTTGTTAAACATTATGAAGTGCTAAAATTTCCTTTCCATAAACTTCAAATTATTCCTTGTAAATCAATTTAAAATATCTAATTTGATTAGAATAAATAAATTATTATATAAAATTCAGGCTCAACAGCCGGAATCAAAACAGATGTTAAATTCATAAAATTGTTTTAAGTGCTTTTTTTTTTCCTTTTTATTAACCATTTAACGTGCTTCATCTTTAATGCTTTATTTTCAATCTAACAAACAATTCTTTGAAACAATATAAAAATTAACACTTAATCACTTTAAAATTAAGTGTTCAGAATAAGAATGAATTATTTCATTTATTTACTTTAGGATTTTTAAGACAGCATTATTTTATTTTATAACGGTGCGGAAGAGCAGAACCAATTAGGAGTTAACAACTGTCAATGTTTAACTCCATAGTCTCATAATTTTGAACCTAACCCAGAAGACAAGAGAACTTCTTAATCAAGCAGTGATGCAAATTTGTCCCCATGGAGGACTTTTTGGTGAAATTATCCCACATTTGCGTTACGTAAATCACGAAAACCTTCCATGGTTAGCTCAATGGAAAGGGGATTCTAACCCATGCTCCATCTACCACTTAAGATATTTTAGGTCAGCACTGTGATCAATCGAAACAAAGGCAAATTCTGTATTCGAACCTGTGTCCTTCATTGTGAGGTTAACCGTCTATCCCCTTAACCACCACAGCTTCCCATGAATTATTTGAAAACTTTTATTTGTTAAAAATGTAAACACTTTTCCCCTTGTTAAAGCATTTAATTGTAGAATTTACTTGCTAATTTCATTATAATAATATTTTTGTTTTTACCAAGTAGATATAGTTATCTGATAGGTGTTAAAACATTGGTTTTGAGCAATTATTTTATGCAGTTTATAATCACTTATGTTTTTAAACATCAATGCTGTCATAGGAATGTTGTAATAACAGGTATGAAAACAGGCTTTTTTGACCTATTTTAGAAAAAAATTTAATGTAGACATTTAAAGTAAATAAATTTTCACAAATAATTATGCTAAATATATACATAGATATAGAAAAATTGGAAATTTAAATTTTCATTTACCCCAAAAGTAATGTTGAATATTATTCAGAAAGCAAAACTTGTTACAAATGTAGTATCAAATTTATGTGATGGTGGTCCATCCTTTGAATTATTTAAAATACATTTTTCCTTTTAATTTTTCAAATTTTCATTTTCAGTTCCTTCTAGTTTCTTTCTTTTCTAGTATATAATTGCGCAAAATTGTAAACCATTACATTTCACTGAAAACATTGAAACTGAAAACATTTTAATACTTCATTGTTCCACAAAACAGCTGAAAAATTTTTTGTGATATTTCTTTCTTTCATAAGTTCAAGGTTTCATCAGTTCAAGGGCCAAACAAAAAGGTTTTGCTTTTTATTTTTACACAACTCCAATTTACTATATTGCTACTATAATTAATACTAACATTTGACGCTTATTGTATTTAATTAAAAGAAATAAATAATTCAAATTTTTATGTAGGTTGATATTGGGAAGGTTTTAGAGGTAACAAATATTATTAAAACTGACATGCAACAAAAATATGCAAACCTTGATTCAGTATAATGTTTCAAAAAAAGAGCCTTTACCTATAAAAGAGATCCATTCATTACCAAAAGAGATGTGATTGTTCAGGCAATTATTTAAGACATTTAAACAATAAGGAGAACAAGGTTTAAGATCTGGTAAACCATGACAATGAGGACAATAAGCCATTTTCATTAATGAACGGCTACATTCAGGAGTAGGACCAACCTGAAAACATTTTGAAATTAGTATTTAAGTAATATTTTTCAATGATTGTATATAATAACTGCTCCCACTGAAAAAAAATTTATTATTTAAAGTAAATAAAGAACACAATATGATAAAAAAGTAATCAAAATAAAGTTATTATTCTTATGTCAGACAGGCCTAATTCCTTAAGAGTTGAGTGGAGAAAAATAACTTATGTGTTTATGTTCACAAAACATGATTTTGGATTTACATTGGGCCATTTGATGCCTATGTAAGACAAAATTATAGTCTTTCACTGTTAATGTGTTACATCTGAATTCAGAGTTGGCAAAATTTTCAAACAAAAATAATAATAACCCCCTGGTAAAAATCATGGTATTTATTGTTCTCTCCAAAATCCCTCTGTAAACTAACCAAAACACTTGTATCATGGATTGAATTCTTTAAAGGTTTAATTTAAACACAGCAAAAAGATATAAAATTTGGCAAAGCAAAATTAACAACTTTTTATAATCTTTGTGCAGGAAATAGCCTAAATCTGGATGCTAGTGCTTAACTTAAGCATTTAAAAAAACATAATAGGTTAAAAAAACTTATAAATAAACCCAAAATTTCACAGCGCTATGCAGCGGCACTTATGATTCTAGGCCTTAAATTTTGGTATGTGAGGCATACCTAATGGGGCAGCCTATTTGCTGATTTTTTTTCTTTTTACTTTTCTTCTAGAAGTTGAAGATTTTATTTTGTTGAATTAAACTTTAAAAATTTCCTTTTCATCCTTCCCTTTTTTTTCTTCTGAGGCAATCTATTTTTATATTTCAAAATAAATAATACCCTAAAGAATTAACAATACATGTTAACACTTACAGCTGAAGGTCAACTTAATTATTTTTACTTTCTAAAATATGCGATTTCAGAATTTGAAAATGTAGGAGAAAAATGATGCAACATAATTAGTATGTGTATAAATATAGAATCTATGAACAGGCTTAAGATTTCAGGGAGTTTGTTTTTTTCCATAATTTCTTTGACTACTGACTTGAGGAAAGATTTTTAATTATTTATTCTATAATCAAAATTTATTTTAGCAAGATCATTAATCAATTTATGGTTCAAATTAGCACAAAGCAAGATCATGATGAGGTGGGTGCTACCAATGACACTGGCAGACATTTAGTGGATGAGTTTGTGCTAAGTAGGGTATACTCATTCATAGATCCAAAATATGTATGAATTTGGATGAGTATTTCTAAAGAAATTTAAAAAAACTACTAATGAGCCATCAAATTTATATACTGTCATCATAAGTAAAGCTCCATTGCACATCAAATGTTCTTCAAATTTAAGATATAGGACAGAATTTTATGCCAATAAAAATATTTAATGATGCCGATAAAATAATAATATTTATAAGTAAAATTAATTAATGATGAAATAATAAAAAAATACTATATTTACAACAAATAGAGCAACTAAAAAAATACCTCCATAATATTTTTTACTACATCTTTACCAACTGAAAGAGCTTGTACAAAAGTTCGTGTTGCAGTGAAAGATCTTTTAATATCCAATGTTAGCTTGCCAGGTACATCTCCAAATGGTTTAAGTTCATTCATATTTTCAATGACACACTCCAGGTATTTGTTATCAAATCGATGTTGTGCGTTTAACACCTACAAAAATATTAATCACACAATTTCGTCAGCAAAATACTTTTTCATATTTACTGATTCTAAAGGCTTTAAAACAAATAAAAATATGTAGGCAAACTCATGCCTAGTATACTGCAAGGTTTCATGTGAACCATTAATGTGAGACCTTTTTTCTTCGAAAGTTTTATATGCACAATTATCTGTACAATCAGGTTACAGTTGTGCCACAGAGAAATTAATGATTTTAACCATACAAAAAGAAATTAGGAATATCAGGACAACTATGAACCCGACATAAACCAGTTCAGATGAAACTATGAAATCGACAAAAATTAAACTTGATATTTAAAATTTGAGAAAGATAAAGTAATTAAGTTCATTAAAAGTAATTTAGTTGATTTTTTGATTAAAGCTTTAACTAAGATAAAAGACTAAATATATTTTGTAATTGCCAGTTTACAAGTTTGAAGGAATGAGGTTTCTTCAGTAAGAAAAATAGTCTCCCTCTTCTAGTGGTTTTTCGAATTTATGATTTCTGACTCTCCGTTCCTCTTCCTCAAACCTCCTTACTTCAAACTGGCAATCTGGCATGCGGCCTTATCGAATATTGCTACTGTAATTGTTTAATGCTTAGTGGAAAATATCAAGCAAGCGCAATTCAAGTCTCATTAGCTTACAAAAAATGTTTATTAAGCTAGAAAATATTTTTTAAAAAAATAGCACAATAATAGAAAAACAAATAAAATATTGAAACATATAACTTCTAGAAAATATAATTATCAAGAGGATTCTATTTACTTTCAACATAATACAGCTATACTAACTCCTACAAGCCTAATCTTGGTTTATCTTACATATATATACAGTGGAGCATCGTTTATACGACGCCGAAGGGACCACCGAAAAACGTCGTATAAACGATAACGTCGTATAATCGATTTTTACTTCTAAAACTGCAACTAACTCTGTTTTCAGTTAATTTTAATGTTTAACGTGTTGATTTACATAAATTTCTAAATTAGACAAAGCAAAACAAACAAATAACCAAAGAAGAAAAATTGCAGTGAGCAATTTGAATGTATGTTACCCTTAATTATATTTTCTTGCTATTAGTCTCTACAATGCTTTGAATAGCGAGTTGAACTTACTGCTTTCTATGATGCAATTTTAAATTTCTAATCACGGCCAAATCTAATGGCTGAAGCGCACTTGCGCAATTTGCAGGAAAAAAGAGAGCTTTTACATTTTCCAAAATAATTAGTATCGATGGGTGCGCTGGACATTGGTCGATGAATAGCAAAGTTTTTCGTTTTTGCCTCTTCATAATATTGTCTAGTTTTTCAGTCATCTAGTAAAAATTACGGTCGTCATCCAAGCATTCTTGTTGGCACCCTTTTCTGTATCATTCATGTTGGCAAATGCCGCCTTTTTTTAAAATACACAAGAAAAAATAAAAAATTAAATAAACGTGAACAAAATCTAAAAACCGACGTATAACCGATTCTGTGCGTCGTATAAACGATATATTTTTACATTAAAATGAATAGGAATGATTTGGGACCACACTAAAACGTCGTATAAATGTAAACGTCGTATAAGTGATCGTCGTATAAACGATGCTCCACTGTATATATATATATGTATATATATATATACAGTCAGACCTCGATATAAGGTCACCCCGCATATAAGGTCACTTTTCCAAAGTCCCGACTCACAGAATAGGAATTCTTTGTTACAGATTTTTGGATATATGGTCAAGTTTTCAAAATCATTATCGCTTATAAGGTCAGTTTTATCTAAGGCGAGGGGAGCTCTTTTCTAACAAAAGAGTATTTAACTTCCTTACAATGCAATCACTCCTCTCAAGCTATAGGAAAATGTTGCAGCCAACAAACAAGCTATAATTTCTGAAATTGTTTCACAAGTTGTGGACAGTGAGGACAATGACAGTGATCCTGAGACTGTAGCTGTAACCCAAGTAGAAGCCTTCAATGCAATAAATGTCATACGAAATTTTTTTACAAACCATGAGGGAGCTGAGGAACATTTTGAGAAGTTACAAAATCTAGAAAACATTGTTCGAAAAATGAAACCAAAACCGAGACAGACCTGCATACACGATTATTTTAAATAAGGTAAGATGTATGTATGTACACTTTGAGGAAATTTGTAAACAACTTTATTTTAAATAAAAAAAATTTAAAAATCTAACTTTCTTTAATTATTTACTAATTCTGTTAAAATTTATTGACTTAAATATTTAATTTATGGCTGATCGTTTTCGTTTGTACAGTACAGAATCCGTTATCCGGAAATCAAAAAACCGGAACGAAATTCGATAAATTTCCTCACCATTTTTTTTTTAAAAAAATTTTTTTCCTCATAAGATTTTAGGATTTTTCTTTCTTTTTTGAAAGATGTTCACCTTACCATCATTTTGGAAATAATCATTAGTGTATTACTTCATCGTTTTTTCTTCTTTTTAAGATTATTTCCACAAAAAAAAAATTTTTTTTATTTGGGTTTAACAATAAAAAAACGGCTTTTTGTAGCGATTCAGAAAACCGGAAAAATCAGTTATCCGGAATAGCGATGGTCCCGATTGTTCCGGATAATCGGTTCCCTACTGTATTACCATTTTTAAAAAGTCATGATGTTTACTATTTACGTGCTAAGTTACGAACTGCTAATGAATCGGTTAAAAGATCACTCCGCTTATAAGGTCACTTTTGCGATGTCCCTTAGGGTGATCTTATATTGAGGTCTGACTGTGTGTGTGTGTGTGTGTATATATATATATATATATATATATATATATATATATATATATCAAATAACCAATCAAAAACATTTGGAAAAAGGAGGGGGAGAAAATATTTAAAACTACACTTACAATTAATTTGTAATTTATTTTTAATGATCAAAAATAAAGAAATAATCAGTCACTAAAAGAAAAAACAAACACTTCATTTTTCCACGGCATGAACATTTGAATTTTTTTTTTTCTGAATCGTTTTCATCTTGAGATGAAAAGAATTCAGATAGGAAAGTTTAAGTTTTCATGCTTTGAGGAAAAAAACAAGGTGTTCATCCTTCTTTTCTGTTCCATTTATTTCGTTAACTTTAAGATTCTTTTGAACATTAAAATAAAATTACAAATCAATTGTTGATGTAGTTTTTAAAATTTTTCATAGGCTCATTATGCTAGTGTTACTGATTGTTTATTTGATGTAAGCTTGTATATATAAGACAGACCAAGGTTAGGTTTGTAGGAGGAAGTATACCTGTTTTATGTTGTGGAGAGTAAAACACTCTTGTTGATTATGTTTTTCAAAAGTCATGTGCTGTTTTAATATTTTTTTTCGTGCTTAATAAATGCAGGGTATCTGCTACATTTTAGATTACCAAATCTATGACTTTTCATGACTTTCCACAAATAACTCCAATAATTTTTCATGACTTAGCTAAGTTACTATTTTCTCCACAAAAACAAATCAATAAATTTAAAAAAGCATCATAATAACATTAATTGAAATGATAGGTATAACCAAAACTGTTATACTCTGCATCTTCAGATTTATTGATTTTAAACTTAAAAAACAGAGTAAAGAAAAAGTTGAAGCGATAAAATAGCTGAAAAAAATACAAAATCAAATAACTAAATACTGTCAGATATATGTAGTTTTTTAAAGCTGTTTTATTCCTTCTTTAAAGTAAGTATAAAAAGCCTAAACTAGAATTTTAAATTGATAAAATAAAAAATAAAAAAATAAGTAATAAATAAAGAAATTCTGAAATAATAGAAATTAAGATAATTCACCTCAGAAATGATGTACTTTCCTTCATTTTTTTTAAAGAACCTCATAATTTTTAAAGAACAGGATAAAAAAACTTTATACTTAAATAGAATATGACTATAAGTGGTGATTTTGCTACAAATTTAGATATTTGGAACATCAGAACACTGTGAAGTTAGGAGGGGGGTTTTCCATTTTAAAAATTAAATTTTTTGGCGACCTAAACCCACAGCTTTCCATGATTTTTTTTAAAAAAATAATTCAAATCATGACATTTCATGACAAATTTTGTTCAATACCGAAATTCATGATTTTCCAGGTAAGCAAATATACCCTGTAAATGTCTTTTTGTGAGTTCAAAAATGAGTCCTAAATTGCGCTAGTTTGGCATTTTTCTACTATGCCACAAACTATTACAATAAAATGCCAACCAACAACTGCCAATAAAACGATTGAAACACCCCAATAAAACGATTGAAACACCCCATGGATTTATGATGGTATCAGCAAAAATCAAGTGAATCAATAAGTGATAACTCAATTCATATTTCATATGCCTTAATCATATAAGAGATTTAAAAACCTTGAAAAAATCAATAACAATAATTAACAAAAATATTATCGAAACACCCACAGATTTGAGATTGGATCCAGTGGGCTGAAAAGTGATCACTCAAATGGAGAATTCGAAATTTCCATGCCTTAACATCATATAAAAAATATTATATAATATATATATATATAATTGATTTTATTTTATATAATAAGAGGAACAATATTAATATTGAATTGGTTTAATAATTCCTTTGTTTCAAATCGGAATTTCAAAGTGTCATATTTCCTAACATCGATTAAATTAATAGCATCGAGCATGTAAACATTAATACGTCAGATGATTTTTTTTTTATTAAAAATGCAAACAATATTTTAAATGTTCAGAATTAGTTCTTGCATAATGAATTGTACATTATTGTTACATCCATGGCAATTCTTGACAATATTTACTTAACTTATATTTGACTTATGTTGTTAGTTAGTTTGAAATTATATTTTGCTCATATAAATCTACAAAAAAAATATTCCTCATGAATGAACGAGAACTCCTTGAGAAAAAGGGGATGTTGATGGTAATGGGAAAATAGAGGTTTCATTCATGAGATTTTGCAATTAAAATTTTAGAATAGCAGTGCTCCTCAGAAAACTTTAACAAAATGTAAATTTTTGATTAGCAAAAGTACATAAATTAAGTCTTGAGATTTGCAGCCTTCCATACATCAACGGTCTTGAGATTAACAGAATTCCGCGAATTAGAGGGAAATTACACATCACCAAATAATACAAAATGAAGTAGATAGTGACTGTGAGGAACTTAACGTTGCGACACAATGTGTATCCGGGGGGAAAAATTAAATGATCTAATAAAATGAAGTCATTTTTCAAAAGTTCCTGCAAGAAGTAAAATTTGTGTTTAGGCAAAAAAATGGTCAAAACAATAAGTTTGTATCAGCTTTTTTTTATTTGGTGCAGATCGGTGCAGGTTTGGGACCCCTGTAATATGTTATTTTGATTGATTCAAATTAACTTAAACCATATTAAACTAAGCGTGAATGATCATCTGTTAGTCTAGTGGTGAAAAGATTTCATTGATTTAAACCAGTACAAAAAAGAGGATAAAAAGATTAAATGGGACTGAATAACATACCTGAAACATTTTAGCATAGAGTCGATGAAAAAATGAATCCATAGCATCTTCAAGATCTACACCTCCAGTAGCATAATATTTCTCAAGATCATCAAACATTGATGAAAACAAATATGCATTTTGTTCATATAACTGACCATATGTTCTTACAAACATATCATGGAAACTTTTCCTAGAAACTTTCAGCAACTCTCTGAAAAATTCTGCAAGAAAAATAGACTAATTTAAAATAATATAATTTTTTTTTTTTATTATCACAATATTTATTTAATGCAGTGTGCATAAAGAAAATTCTAAGAAACTTAAAATTTCTAGAACTGTTCCAGCGTATCAAAAATATTTTCCACTAAAACAGAAAACTAGTTCTTCCTACAACTCACAACAATTTTTCAACCTAAAAAGGTGCCAGTACATAGAAAAATTGAGCTAAATGGGAAAAAAGGAAAACCGTTAATAAAAAAAAGGACAAAGTATTTCTCTAAGAAATATTTATATTTAATACAAAAATAACTTTAATGCAACTATATTTCAGAAATAATACATAAAAATATATACAGAATTGAGGAAAGTATTATATTGTAAATTAATGCGAACTGAAAAAAATTTAGACAATTGTAAGTTTAATTATTGAGTTTAATCCTTTAAAAAACTATAAACTTTACAATCAGAAAGCAAAGTTATTTATAAAAAGAAATGCTTGTTAATACTTCTTCCATAAAATATTTTTGTTAAAATTTATAATCAGGCTCAAAATTTTGTTAATAGAATTAATAAAGAAAAGCTTTAACAATTTCAAACTAGAAATACGGTGAATATACAGCAATTAAATATATTTGTACAAAAATAATCTTGTGGATAGTCGATCGTTTTTATTTTAAAAAATACTCATGATTCTTAAATTGTTAATTGGGATAAATTAATTTTAAGACAAGACATAAATTTTGAAAATGCAAGGTTCCATTCGCAAAATTTACTTAATTTGCATGAAATAGAAAATAAGTGTAAGATCAATAGATTCCTCACTTAAAAAACCATAACTATAAAATTAACAGTAGTTTTTTTTTTCTCTGTAAAATCTATCAAATTCTACAATTTTGAAACAACAAATACTGAAGGAAAAATTGCATGCATATTACTGCATAGAATTAGTAGATGATTTATAAGAACAAAATTTGGCAACTTCAAAATCACAAGGTTTTATCAATATTAATTTAAAAAAATAAATTGAAAAGATTTCAAAGAGATAAAAATCTGTGGTGTGTCACAAAACTTTAAAAGTGCTAATTGAAAAATTAAAATAAAAGAATGAGCTATTTGATTTCAATTATTAGTTTCAATGCTAGGTACCTAATTTGTGAAAAATCAATAATTTAAATGCTCTCTTACAATTTCCAAATCATGCGGGGAAATTGCATAACTGTTTTTTATTTCTATGAAAACTATGAATTTCTATTTCAAACTACAATTGTACATTAGTAACTAAATGATAAATAAAAAAAATAGTAACATCCATTTTTACTGTGAACTTCTGCATTTCAAAATGGCTGAGAGAATATAATTCTGAAACTTAGATTTAAAAAAATTAATAAATAAAATAAAATTAAGGAAAAAACATGTGAGAGTAAATTTACATCTAGTGAATTTACTCAAACTATGAGACCACTAGCTGTTGTCGCATGGCACAATTTTTCTTTTGTGAAAGCGTACATGCTGAAATATGCTGAGATAACTTTTTTCAGAATGTTTGGACTAAATAAAGGAGCCCAATATGAAAATTGACTCAATGCAACAAAATGGTGGCTCAAATGATGTCTTCTAACTTTTATCATTTATGAGCCAATTTTTAGTTTTGGATATAATAGGAAAGAATAGGTGAGAAAAATATAATAAAACTATTAAAATGCAATAAATATATACACACATCTTTAAAATTTGCATTGAAAACTTTTGGGTTAATTTTTTTACAAACTTCAAGAATTTTTTACAGTTAAGGCACAAGTTTTAACTCTATTTTTTCACACTGTTTTGTGTTTAATATCATAAACTTCAGCATAAAAAAAAGAGGGCATATTTGGTTCTGGTCATTAAAAAAAAATGGTTTTTAGTAAAAATATTTCAAGATTTCAGAGCATTTCAAGTTTCCTTGACCTCAAATTCTTTCATACAGTTGACTCGCGTTATAACGACCCCATCGGGACTGTCCTAATCTGGTCGTTATATCAAATGGTCTCTATATCAAAATGAGCAAATTTCCTTTGAAAATCGGTCACATAATGGTTTTAAACGTCATAATGCATGCATATACTATTTGTGGTGTACATGTTATAAACCAAAAAAGGATAGGATACATTAATAAAACATAGTGACATTTTAACAATTGACTTACAAGTGTTAACAATTAAGAATTTTATTTTAAAGTACAGATTAAAAAACATAGTATGACAAAAAAAACTAGTTTCTAATGAATTAATTTTTCGATGTACATAATTTGTGGTATATATAAAGAATTTTTTTTTATGTACATAATCTGCAGAATTATAAAGAAGAGTAAACCGAGGAACATAAACGAGGCTTCATTAAACGAAGACATTAATTTTTTGATGTGCATTAATTTGTTGAAGTTACATGTTTTAAGTTTTTGTAAAAAAATCGGAAATTGATGTTTGTCGTAATTTTGAGCTCTGGAAAAACGCTATTTCCACACTGTTAATTTTCTCCAAATGGTCATCTGAATTTAGGTCACACTCAAAAAAATCCCTTAGTGTGTTTATTGCTTTTGCAGCTTGTTTAATTGAAGGCCTTTCCTTCGGCAAAACACTAATTTCCTCGTCAGGTGAAGCCTCGTCCATATCTTTATTTAACAATCCATTTAAAATCTCCTTCTCTGTTAATTCCTCTGTACATTGTACATCATCGTCGACTTTTGCATATTCGTCAAAGTTGTTCATGGCATCACTCAAACTTACATACGAGGAAAATTCCTTCAATATTTCATCGTCTAGGTCATCTAAGTGATCCATGTCCTCGCCACACGGATTTTCCTTTTTACAAAATCCTGCTGATCGGAAAGAGTTCTTGATGGTGTTTACTGAAATTTCTTTCCAAGCGGTTTCTACAGTTCGTAGAGCAACCAGCAGATCATCAAATTTCATGTTGTTTTCCACATGAAATAAAATTTTGCGAATCAACATTCTCCTGTAGATTCTTTTGAAGCTGTGGATCACACCTTGATCCATTGGTTGGGGCTCTGATGTCGCATTTGGGGGAAGGTACTCCACTTTTATGGCCTTCAAATTTTTAATTTCCTTTGAATGCGCAGTGCAATTGTCGACAATTATCAAAATTTTTCTGTTCTGTTGATACATTTTTTTATCAAGGATTTGAAGCCATTCTTCGAACAGCGAACCCGTCATCCAAGCCTTCTTGTTGGCACGATATGCCACAGGTAAAGATTTTACACCCTTAAAACAGCAGGGACGCTGCAAATTACCAATTACAAGCAATAGTAATTTCTCATTACCTGACATATTCGCTCCAAGCAGAACAGTTATTCTTTGTTTGGACCGCGAAATTCTTCTGCATGTTTCACCTTTTAAAAGTAAAGATCTATCAGGTAAAAGTTTATAAAAAAGTGCAGTTTCAACTGCATTAAAAATATCGTTCTCACTATAGTTTTCCGTAATTTTTTTAAAAGTTTCTTCCTGGAATATACGACAGTATCTTTGTTTACTGAAGAGCTTTCCCCGCATATTTTTTTGGACACTATTTCATGCCGATGCTTAAAGTTCTGAAGCCATCCATCGGAAGCTTTGAAGGATTCATTGGGATAGAGTTTTTCAAAAAAAAAACTGTTGCCTTTTCTTTTAAAGCGTTTCCATCCAGAGGAATGTTCTTGCTGCGCATGCCTTTGATCCAATCTAAAAGGGGGTTTTCAAGAAGAGGGAATTTTCCATCTCTGAGTCGCATTCTTTCTGGTGCAACGTTTAAAATGGATTTTCTGTTCTTCACTATTGTGAACAGAGTGCTCTTAGGTATTCCAAATTTTTCATCGATTTCAGTTTTAGGCATGAGTTTCTCGTCGATGCATTCTAAAATTTTTCTTTTCACATGAATAAATAAAGCACAACATTTAGCTACTAAAGGTGGCATTTTTATCAAATGACAAATCAGCGTGTTGAAATGCAAACTTGCAAAATTAAGTTGCACTTTAATCAAATGCAAAAACCTTTTCCAGTTAAAAACAAAATGAAACGGAAAAGGGGAGGCAAAGAGGTGGGGATGTCGGCAATGGGAGATGGGGGGGGGCAAGAGTAAACTAACTCACCCGATTCGACAGCTCATACTCAATGCTCGATGGCGTTTGTTGTCTACACACCCCCATAGTAGCCAACTGAAATCGCTTTGTCTTGACGCCGTGTGAGACCTTCGGATTCTAGGAAACAGGTGGTGTGCTTGTTCAAGGTCAACCATTCAACCCCACTTTCCAATAGGAAGTTAGAAAAGAGTGGTGTTCAAATTCAGAGAGGGTCGTTATATTAAGAGTTGAATTTTTTTACGGTCGTTATAGCAAGAGTAAAATAACGTTATCTTTTATGGATGTGAATTGGGACTCCTTCACAGGGTCGTTATATCATGTGGGACGTTCTATCACAGGGTCGTTATAACGCGAGTCTACTGTATAATGTTAAATGGCATATTTTTAATCATAAAAAGATCAAAAGGTTTTTAAATAATAAAAAAAGAAATTCTATGATTAAAATAGGTGTTAAATACGGTGAGATGATCTTGGGGTTTAATCATTACAAAACGCCTTTAACATAAAATATATTTAATAACAACAGGGTGCGTAGCCAAATCTTTGAATCAAAAATAAGCACTTAACAAAAATTTTCAAGCACTCAAAAAATTCATATTCAATCAATGATATTATTGAAAAACAAAAACTTTTTATAAACAGTTTTAGCGTTAAAAAAAACCCAAAAAGAAACGGGCGTAAATCGAAACAATCAGTACTTTCCCACATCACCGAGTGAATTCAACTTGACCCTGAACTCAGAACAAAACTACCCTTACCCCTACGTCAAAAAAAGTGTTAGAAGTAAAATAAAATAAACAAGAACAAAAATAAAATAAATTAAAAAGAAAAACATTTCATAAGGATCTGATATTCTCTATCCGAATTGGAGCACTCGGGTTTCGGTTACAGGTGTGCGCAAGTCATAACGTGGGTACGACATGAAGTCCGCGTGAATGATTACGTAGCAAACTCCCCATTTTTCGTGAAATGCATGGGATCCACCAGATATCACTGAAGGGAAGGAAAAAAAATTATTCGAAAAAAAGCACTTTTGAAAAACGCCAGCTGAAAAAAGCACCTTTAAAAGATTTTAAAAACGAAATCCCAAAAAAAGCACCTTTAAGTACTTTTTACAAACGCTACGCACCCTGAACAAACACGGATGATGGTAATGATACAGTGGAATGGAAGAAACTGATTATAATTAATTATATGATTTCACATTACTGCGCAGAGCGCCATCTGTTTAGTTTCAGATATTATTATTACTTACATTGATATATTATTAACAATAGGTTACCTTGTAATGTTACTCAAGGTTTTTGACATTTAACAGTTTTATCTAGTTTTAACCCTTAGGTCAAGAGTCCCAGTTTGATATAGCTCTTGACAATTGTCAAAAATTGAAATTTTGGTGCAGAAATTCACAATTTTTTATAAACATTAAATAATTATAAATAAAAATGAGTAAAATTGCAATTTTTATAATTTGTTGATTTATTTATTGAAAATAAAAATACAAACACAATAATCCAAATAAAAAAAACACTTAAACACAAATCTTGTTCATTATGTCTAAAATCAATTTTTATTTTACTTTTATTATAAAGTCCTCCTTTCCCCAAAATATGCGAAAACATAATACTAGGTAGTTTCCAAGCCCACTCAACTCTATGTTTCTTTCTAATAAATAAGACTGTAGAAAGTGTAATTTTATATTTCAAAATACAGTAGGGAACCGATTATCCGGAACAATCGGGACCATCGCTATTCCGGATAACTGATTTTTCCGGTTTTCTAAATTCCTACAAAAAGCAGTTTTTTTTATTGTTAAACCCAACTGAAAAAAATAATATTTGGAAATAATCTTAAAAAGAAGAAAACACGAGGTAATACACTAATGATTATTTCCAAAATGATAGTAAGGTAAACATCTTTCCAAAAAGAAAGAAAAATCCTAAAATCTTATGAGGAAAAAAAAAATTCTAAAACTGGCGGGAAAATGTATCGAATTTGGTTCCGGTTTTTTGGTTTTCCGGTTTTCTGATTTCCGGATAACGGGTTCTGTACTGTACCAAATTTGAACAAAAATGATCGAATAGTTTCTGAAATGCCAATTTTTTAAAAAGTTGTATATTTAAAATTACATTCTTTAAAATGATGCAAAAATTCTATACCTTACACCTTAAAAATCTTTTTTACTATTATTAAATAAAATAATAAAAAATCATTTTATTATTAGAAATATTATTAGTTCTTATTAGAAAGTACAACATTTTCAAAATTCTAAAATTACACTCATTTTAAAACCAATTTAGAAAATGTGGGAATATAACTGAGGAATTATTTTTAATTTAAACTAATTCTTTTAAAAATATTAAAATTAAGAATTTTGTACATTTTGAGTATCTTAAAAGCGATGCAAATAATTGTGAATGCCCTTTTTATGATAGATGCCCTTTTTTAAGGGCAGGGGTGATTGTGAGTCCAAGTCAAAATTACGGAAAATTCCTTGAGTTAAAAAATAAATAAAAAAACAGTTTAAATTGAAAAATTAGGAAAAAATTTAAACAAGGTTTTTTTTTTCATTTTTCTCAATATTTCTTAGTTTACTTAAAATATATTTAAAATTTTACACATACCTATACCATTTACACATACCTGGAGAAGTAATTAAAATTTACAAATATGTCTTTCTTTCTTGAGTTTATGATTATAAACTATTTACTGATAAAAAATAAATATTAATCATGAATATAAGCTAATAAGGTATATCTCCGACTCTCCCTTACAAACAAATAAAATAAACTGTGTTTTTAAGTTCCACCTCTGAAAATTTGGAAACTTCTGCGATCAATGATTTTTTGAAACGTCTGGACCTTCGATCTCCGGAAACTTCCAGATTACTGCTTGCGAAAATTCCGGAAATCCGGATTTTTTCCGGAGCACAATCAGCCCTGTAAGGGGAAAAGCACCTTTTTTAATTTCTAATGCCCTACCTTTTTTTAGGTCTAGAATGAACCCTGTAAAATTAATAATCTATGAAGATATCAAACTTATTCATTTTATGACAGAGTTATTTATTTTGTATTTAATCTATTTTGGTCAGATGCAAAACTTTTTTCGTAGAAGTAATAAATTTTGCTCATTGTCTTGAAATGGTGTATATCATGCAATAGATATTTTTCATTATCATTTATGGAAATTTTGGCTGTTTTAAAAAGTTTTTATAATAAAAAAATATATAAATTTTAAAAGTTGAAGAAAAACCTTAATAAAAATTAGCAAAAATCTAAAAATAATTTTAAAATAATATAAAAAATTTCTTTTATTGTCAACCTTTGGTTCGAAGCCTGCAACCTGTTAAATGAAAAATTCAAAGGCATTTCCACAATAATCGTAACATGCATCACAAACAACTAAGATTTACAATGGACACCTCATAACTGCCCCATCATGTATTTACACAAATAACTAATCACACAACTAATAACAAATAACTAATTACACAAATAATAAATTCCGAACAGTCTCCTTGAACAATTTTTTATTTTTTTAATGATAAAAGTCTAAAAAATTTGGAATTTTAATAAATTGGAAATTCCTACAAAAGAATCTGATCTTTGTATATAAGTTGTTTTGCAATTGGCACATTGTTAAATTAGGTTTAGTAATAGATAGAATTAGTAAATATATATACCAACCATCAAACAAATGAGACTGAGTTTCAAACAAATCTCTTAATTCTCCAATAGTGAGAAACAACAGTTTGTCAAATTCAGCTCGACTATGAGTACTTAACTTGTGTTCCATTTCTTCAGTGCAACAAGTCAGTCCTCTTTCACAAATTCGTAAATGTTCTCCTGCAAAAACAGTAAAAATTAACATTTCAAAAAAACTGATCACTAAGAACAAACTAGTTTATCTTACAAAAAATTAAACAAATCTCAAACTTTATCTTTCCAAATTTGATCAAAAGGAGTTCAATGCTTATTAAAACCATGTAATATCTGAAGAATAAATAATAAAAAGTGACTAATTTTATATATAATACTCTTCAACTCAACACATTCAAAAATATTTACATAATAAAATTATGCATTGTAGAATTGGTTTAGTATGTGGCTGCACCAGTTTTTTGGAAGTACTTATTTTCACACCAATATTGGCAATAATAACTGCCATTATGATGTTTGGATTATACTCGTGTTCACCCAAATAAATGTGATGTAATGATCAGGAGAGTAGGAGGATAAAAGGTATAAACTTAATAGTTTCACTGTTTCTTCCCCCAGTTTAAGTTCAATTGTTCAGTATAAATTTGCCCTAATCTAGAGATATGTGCAGTGGAAAAAAAAGACATTTCAGCAGGAATTCAAACATTCATTAAATAAAATGATTGAGAATATTTACAGATCACAAAACATAATCAAACAAGAAAACATGTAATAGCACTTGATTTCTTAAGAAACCAGTGGCCTTCTAGGAATGTACCATTATAATAACCAGAGCAAGTTTAATAATATAGGGTGTGTTGCTGACCTGTGCCTGTTAAGGCAGAGGGGTGCGGTTGTCATGTTTTCCAGTGGCGCCATCTATGTCTAAAGAATTCGACTTCTTCCACATCCATATGTCACGCCCATTTATAGGGTGGACCCATTCATTCATCCACAGATCGTAATTTTGACCTGAATTAGAGAACGATCAATCTCCAATACAGTACCCCTAGAGGTACTGATTTGTTATGGGAACATGGAGGACTGTGCTACCCGACAGATTTAATGTGCATCAGTCACCAGTTTGGCCGGCAGGGTTCGAACCCCCGAACTCTCTGACATGGGCCTAACACCCTATCAACCAGGCTATCCCAGTCCCTAAGATGTACATAAGATAAATATTTTTAAAAAAAGGCTTTCTGGATTTTGCTGTTAAAATTATAATAGGAAATAAAAGGTTTTCTCTTTTGTTTTGTAAAATAAGTCTTAATGACATTTTAATAAATAAATATAAAAAGGGTTTTCTTTTCTAAATTTTATTGTTGAAATTATTATAAGAAATAAAAGATTTTCTCTTTAGCTTTGTGAAATGAGTCTTGGTGACATTTTAACATGCATTTTAACTTACATGTGTGATGTTGTAACCTACATACGTTCAATTGGTCTTTTTGTAACTGGTAGATCTTTCATAGGTCATGAACATCATTCCTTTTCGTTAATACTTGAGTCCAAGTTTAAACTTATTGTATTGTATTCTTTTTGCTAATTTTCAGTTGTCAGATTATGTTGTGTTATTATACGTCTAAACGTTTTAAAATCAACTTATTTAATCAAACAATCTTTTTTTAGAAATACTTAAATACTTTTTTAGAAATAAACTCATATTGATGTTCAAACATCAGAAAATTTGCCTGAGAGCTATTTCATATTGAAGGGTGTGACAAGTAAAAACAATATTAAGAGCTAATATTTATATTTAGAGCTATAAATTAGTTAAGAATTGTTTGAAATTTTTATATTTTTTAGGGATGATTGTGACACAAAGTGAAAAACCCTGAGAATTTTTTGGGCGAACACCTGATATCAATTTATCTATTATACATAAATAATATAATTTTTTTAAGTAATATTTATATTTAAATTACCTTCCAATGAAAAATATCACATCTTTTTAGTAATTAATTTAAGAAAAAACTTAGTTTTTATAAGAATATCGATATTGGATACTAAAATCATCTGAATATGAATCGAAATCTTGGATTTTAAGAATACGAAGATAAAAATTGTGATATTGGATATTTAGATCATATGAATCAATATGTGTAACTTTTAAGTCACGTATAAATATGAAAATTCACACTTGATATTGCAAACGTTTGAATACGAAAAACAAAATTGAATATTAAACTCGCTTGAATGCAAATCACAATACTGGATTTCAAAAACGTTTGATTACAAATCATAATATTGATTTTTTAAAATGCGTAAATACAAATTACAATTTTAAATCACGTGAATAGGAAGTGCAATGTAAGATTTTTAAATTGCGAGAATAAAACATGTAACTTTTAAATCAGGTAAATACAAAAATCGAATTTGATATTAAAATCATGTGAATATAAATTGTAATATTAGTGGATTCCAACATAGTTTAAAATATTAAAAACTGCAAAAATACTACAAACCAAGAAAAAAAAATCCAATTGACAGAAGAATCGCCTGTATAAAAACGTCTCATTATCGTGATTCAGCAAAAGTTTCTAAATTTAATTTTAGATTGCATAACTCAGTGAAAATTTAGCTGTATTATACGTTTTGATTCTGACTGAAAGTCCAGAAATTCATAATTTTGAAATATGCAGAATTCCAAGAAATTTACAGAAAATCTCATGCTCTGCTTATAATTTCTAGACCTGGAAGGATTCTACAAAAAACCTGGAATTAAGGGGTACACTTGGAATGCAATGACCTCTGATTTATCAGTGAGCTTAGCCAAATCTTTCACCAAAGAATAAGCACCTTTTAAGCGCTTAAAAAATATTTTTAAGCACTATATACATTAACAAAATGCAAAATAATTTTCAAATACTTTTACATGATCATGATAAAATAACCAATTTCTTACAAAGAACTCTTTTCTTGGTTTTATTGGCCATTTAAAATACTCGAGACATTTTTCTTTTCAATATCAGACGCTGGAAGCCTGAAATTGAGAATATCTTGAAAAATGCAGCAGAGCTACAAATAAGAATGCGAACCCACCTCAGGAGACGCACATGCGGACAACAAACACAGCAGACACAAGTATCTCCTCAAACATGTAAAATTATTGGCTCTTTCATACGCTATGAACCCACGGTATGCCGAAATAGATTGTGGTTGAATGAATTGTGAAAGGAGCGAAAATAAGCACTTTTTAAAAACGCTTCGCTCTATGTTTATCTATATCTGCGCTTCAATTATTAAGCAGGAATAATGTAATAATTAAGCAAAAGCTCAACATTTTTTAAAAAAATATGTTACAATTGTCTCAGGAGACTTTTTGTGAAACAAAACAATATTATATAAATAAAATAAAAAGTAACTACTTTGGTATTTCCATATCCGCATCTATTTATACAAACTACAATCAATCACTCAGGCACCAAAAGAATTTTAAATTTGAATTTTAAAAAAATATCCAAAAGTCAAGGTTGGCAAGTTTCTGCCAAGGTGGTTAAAACCACTGGTAGAAACTGGTTAAAACTGGCATGGCAGAAACCGTGGCAGAAATTCAGAAAATGACATAAAAGTAAGTACTGAGATTGACATATAATGGACAATTCATAGGAAAAACAATTAAATGTTAAACAAAGTACAATTTATTTATAAAATTATCACCATTCAAAATCAAATATTACATTGTTTGCACTCTGCAGTAATCTATAACAAAAGACAAGTTATGATGCAGTTTCTTAACCTAAATAATTTCTCAATTTGCTATGCACGAAAGAGAAATTTGAGAAGATTCTCTCAAGTCTAGCAGAACTAGCAGACATTGCTATCAAGGAACAAGCAAGAATTGTGAAACTTTCATCTATTACATATTTTTTAAAACTGGACCACCGTGTAGCAGCTGGGGTAGTTGTTAAAACTTGACTGGAAAAATAAGTTTCAGGAAATGGGTCCGATACATTTTGCGAAGCTATGACATAAGATCAGGGTTTCCGCTACGGTAGCTTTTTTCGCAAAATGCGAAAAGACCCCTCAAAAATGCTAAAATTCAACAAAGCATTTTCGCATTTTTGCTAAAGGATTTTACTAAATTCCATTAAAAAAAAAAGCTTCCGCGAAAAACCATGACGCTAACATCCATGAAAAAAACTTGATCAAACAAGAAGGAGAAAAAATCTAAATATCTTTCGCAAGAAGAACCATGACGTTGCATTTTCAATTTGTTTTCGGAATCTCCCAGAAAAGATTTTCAGTTTACAGAAACTGAATTACTTTGTGAATGGGGATTATTTAAACACATCTTAATGCAACGATATAAAAACATGTCATTTAGTGAATTACTTTTATTTTTATATACCAATGATGTGTCTGAACAGTACCCATTAATAACTTCTGTTATAGAATATTGTGCAACAATACCAATGCACACTGTTGACTGTGAAAGGGGCTTTAGCTGCCTTAATTTGATTAAAACTAATATTCGAAACAGGTTGTTAATCAACCATGTAAACAATTTGTTAATGATTAATATTGAGGGCCCTGGAGGTGCATTTAACTTTCAAGAAGCATTTGTAAAATGGGGAAACATGAAAGAAAGGAAGATTGTTAATTATAAACCAAAATGTTTTAATAAATAATAAATGTGTTTTTTTTTTTTTTTTGTTATAGGCATTCTTTTTGATATTCTTGTACATTAAGCTATTCTTTGTCAGATAACTTACAGTACTTGTTTGATATAAAGTAATTTTATAAGCCTAATGGCATTTTAGCATTTTGCTAATACTTTTTTTCAGATTTTAGCTTTTTTGCTAATGAATTTTTAGACTCAGCTTAAACCCTGCATAAGATACAAAATTTCGGTTAATATTGGCGAGCAAAATTCTGGCACTTTCTTCTTGAGCGCATGATAATTTCAATCCCAAATACTTTGGATGCAGCATATAAGTTAGCAAATGCTAATCAGTAACTGCCTGTTTAAATCTGTATGTAAACAAAATGTCATTAAGCAATTACTAGAACTAATATAAATGTTTCTTTAATTCCTGCCAGTTTTTACCTGTTGTAACCAGTTTCTGCCACTGGCACAGCAAAACCCAGTTTCTGCCAGGAGTGGCTATGAATTATACCCTTTCAATTGGTCTTCTTTCTGAAGTTATAATTTATTTTATTATTATTGTTTTTAGTTTCATGCAGACCACAGACTGGAAGTTGCTAAAACTTTGCAATTATTTAAGTGTAAATACTGGTACAGACAGTGGCGTAGCGAGGGGTGGGCAAGGGGGGGCATCATGCCCCGGGCGCTACTCGCAAAGGGGCGCCAAATGGTCCGCAAAACAAAAAATTGCTGGATAATTTTTTTTTTATTATAATTGATTTCTGGAAAATATATTTAAATTAGTGCCAGTGTAATATAATAAATGTTAATTCATAAATATTATTCATAATATTTAATATCTAATTCATATTAAATATTATATTAAATTCATATTCATATTAAATGTATTTCAATATTTAATTCACGTCCTTGTCATCGCACTCTGCTTAAAATAAAAATGAAATGTTATTAAATATTATATATAAGTTTAATGTCAGCATAAATTATATTGTAAATTTCACTATGTTACTACCTATCAAGTTTAAGGCATTCTTGGTAAGTAATAAATCAAATAAGATTACTTACTACATCGACTCGACGCTTCTATTATTAAGTGAATAGAGTATGAAAAAATTCGTTAACAGAAAAATTTGTTGTTCTCATATTTGTCACCACAGATTCAAAATCAATTCATTCATCTTCTGGCATCTAAAGTTCGAAATCAACTAACAAACGATATCAAAAGAAATAAATATTATAGACTTTTGTTTGATTCAACTCCTGATATCTCTCATCGAGAACAAATGTCCCAAGTCGCTAGGTATGTAGATGCTGATTTTATCAATAAAAAAGTTTCCATCAAAGAATCTTTTTTGAGTTTTATTGAAATACATGCTAAAGATGCAACCTCGATCAAAAATACAATTTTAGAGAAGTTAAATTACGATGAAATTTCATTAACAAACTGCAGAACACAATGTTACGATAATGCTGCCGTGATGGCAGGTCACACATCTGAAACGCGATGGAGCGCTAGAATACAAGCGGTTATCGTTATCATCTATGGGCTAGAGAATATAAAAGAGCTAATAGAAAAGTTAGCAGAGCACACTACCACTACAAGTGACAACAGAAGTGAAGCTATAATTCTGTTGCAAAATATACTAACCTTTAGTTTTATAACTTTACTTCATTTCTGGTATGAAATCTTAAGAAGGATTGATCGTGTGCAGCTCAGATTACAAGATCCTAGAATGAATTTTAGAGAAGTATTCCATGATCTTGAATCATTAGCGATTCAACTAGCCGAAATTTGAGACAAGCTCTGTAAAGAGGTGATAGAAAAAGCAGAGTCTCTTTGTGAAAAATGGGATATGGATACAACAATACGTGCCTGGAGAATTGGCTATGGTGGTCTTTCCGCAGAAAGTGAAATTTCTCGCGTTATGAAAAGCACTCTTGATCGTCTCCAACAAGAAATGTGTACACGATTAAGTGACCTTAATTTCAAATTTGGATTTCTACTAGACGTTGAAAATTTATTAAACAAGGATAATGTTGATAACGACCTCGAAAAATTTTTTTAAAAATCTGGGTGAATTTTATAATACAGATTTCAATGTAATAGAACTTTTTATCAAAATATGTGACAGCAAAATGTTACTCCACAGTAGAAAAGAAATTAAACCTAAAACTCCATTAGAATTTCTTACTTTTATAATCAATCTCGAATGAAGATGTTTTTCCAAATCTGAGAGCGGCATTTCAAATACTCCTGACTATCTCAGTATCAATTGCCAGCTGCAAATGTTCATTCAGCAAATTAAAATTAATTTTGACAGATCGCCTAAGTGACCTAGCATTTTTAAGTGTGGAAGGAGAAAAATTTTAAATGATCAATTTTGATGATATTATTGATACATTTGCTTCATCAAAAGCACGGAAAATTTGGACATAGTAATAGTTTTATTAATGTATTATAATCATATGATTATTAAATATATGTATCTCCTTAGAGATAATAAATATTTACTTTTTCATTGTTTAAAAACTGCGTGTTTTTAAAATATTTCTTTATAAATATGTAAAATAAATAATAGGTATCTTTTGAACTAATTCTAGATGATCATATACATTTCAAAATCTAGTCTTGCTCTCTCAACTACATTTTTTGTCTCAAATTTAAAGCCTGGCTTGAGTCTATGACTTTATTTATTAATTTGCTATAATCCAAGTCGCCTATATATAAACCATATATATTTAACATATAATATTATATGGTTTTCGAATGGGGGGGGGGCGCTAAAAGGGTATTGTGCCCCGGGCGCGAGTTAAGCTCGCTACGCCACTGGGTACAGAAACCTTCCCACTAAAAAGTACACAGTAGAGACAAAATCTATTGAAATAAATAGCTATATAAGGGCATTGGGAATTGAATACTGCATTTGTTTTCAAAAATACTATTGTTGACAAACATATAATAACACCAGTACAACAAATTTAAAAAAAAAAAAAAAAAAACATCAATAATGTAGCAGTCAAATATTTTCAGTTTAGATACAATTCAGAATATTTAAAAAATAAAATCATTCTTACCAGAAATAGCTGAAGGAGGAACATCTCCATCATCAAAACCTTTAGCAGTGTATGCATATTTGACATTAGAGCATGGCAAAGGTTCTTTACCACTGATTATTTTCACTAATACAAGAACAAAAGCAAAACAAACAAATTGTTTCATACCGATACTTATGGGAATCACTATGAATTGGAGAAAAAAAATACCCTTAACTCAAAGCATAGTAAGCAAGCTGAGATCAGAATAAAAAAGTATCTTTGTTCTGTTAAAACAATTCAATGATGTGATTATAAGCAAAGTATTTTTCCCTATCTTGTATGTTTTACATAGCTAACCATTACATTCATTTATGGCTAGCATAGTATTTTAGTTACATTCTTTTACATGGTCCACAGTATAAGCAGGGATATTTTCGATAAAAAAAATAAAAGACTAGCAGTTATTGTGGATAAGCATTCAGAGTAAAGTAGTATGCGCCAAATTATTTGATCTTTAAGATTAAACTACTTCTAACTGAATAAACTATATAATAGTGAAACTATTTAACTATTTTAAGCACTATATTTTGCTTATCGATATTTTTTTTCTTTCTTTTTTGTTTTGTATAATACCTACATTACCCCAACTCTAGCCCCTTCTAATCTGCTGATGATGATGACTGACGAGTTATTTTAGAGCTCTTTGCTGCAATGCGCTTATAGCTTGCTTGTTTTTAGAGTCTACTTATCTGTTGCTGTTGTTAATTTACGCCGCACTAGAGTTGTTGTTGTTGTAGTTAATTTACGTCGCACTAGAGCTGCACAATGGGCTATTGGCGACAGTCTGGGAAACATCCCTGAGGATGATCCGAAGACAAACCATCACAATTTTGATCCTCTGCAGAGAGGATGGCACCCCTGCTTCGGTAGCCCGACGACCTGCGCGCGAAGTCGAGCACTCTACGGTAGCACAGTTTAACGAGGATCAATACCGCACACCCTCGGTCCCTACGCAGACTGATCCAAGTGGTCACCCACCCGCACACTGACCGTAGCCAATGATGCTTGACTTCGGTGATCTGCTAGGTACCGTTTCTTAACGATCAGTCCACTGCGGGACCTTCTTATCTGAACCAGAAACAACGATTACGAACAACGATGAAAACAACGATGTCTACTTATCTGAACCAGAAACAACGATGAAAACAATTATGATACGAGCCAATCAAATAGGTTTAAAAGACATCCCTAGTCGAGCGGTATCATTTGCCAAACGTTGTGCGAAACAAGAACATGGTGGGCCCGAATCCCGCAGTAACCCTTTGTGATGTCTTTTTCTGAGTTGTTCTATGTGTCTTTCTACTTGACAAAGATTCTTAAGCCAAAATTGAGCACACAATCCTGCAAATGTATGTAATTCCAATAAAGCCAAATAATTATAATACTATAATGTGGTCAGTAAGAGGGTGGGTGACCACTTTGATCAGCCCGCATAGGGACCAAGGGCATGCGGAATCGGTCCTCGTTCTACCGTAAAGTGCTCAACTTCGCGTGCAGGTCGTTGGGCTGCGTATACGCAGACCCTATCAGGGATGAGATAATTGGAGCTTGCATTTGGAATTAGCGATGATTCGTGGAAATGTAGAGGGAGAACAAAATTACATTAACCTAAGCCGCAATTCGATAAACGTTTTTTTCTCCTCGCCTTAAGCTATAAGAAATAAATTAAAGTAAACAAATTAATAAACGCTTATGCATGCGTTTTTCGTTAAAATTTCAGTTTTTTCAGAAGTATCGAAAGCACGTTTGCATGAAATAACTTACTAAATGCGCCAGCACCTTTGCGTTTTGTTTTCGACCATGCATTCCTCGATAAAAAAAAATTTTCTTGGATGTTTACTATCACGTTCTAAAATTTTGCCCATCCTTTATGCATCACCCTATATATATATATATATATATATATATATATATATATATATATATATATATATATATATATATATATATATATATATATATATATATATATATATATATATATATATATATATATATATATATATATATATATATATATATATATATATATATATATATATATATATATATATATATATATATATATATATATATTATCCGTAGTATAATTTAAGTTTTCTTATAAGAAAACTTTATTCGTGTAACTTGCGTTATTCTGCAAGCTCGTGTTGTTCATCTGGAAATTAATTTATAAGTGTGAGATAAACAAATTTGTTAAAATAACTCATTAATTCTTTTTGATATTAAAAATACTTAATTGTTAGGATCATTTTACAAATATACTGTATTTATGTTTCATTAAACGCATAACTATATTTAAAAGAATTTGTGTTTATAACATACCATATTTAATTCCCCTGATATAAATAATTGGATGTGTTAATCTAGAACTGAATTAGTTCACTTTTTACATTTTGTCATTCTTGCCAAGACAGTTATATCAGGCAGTACCGCACTTATTAATTGTTTTACTGGAAATCGAATTAGCTAATCAGCATACTTGTATGTCTGTAAATTCCTATATCACTTGCGCATAGCATTCACTCAAAGTTGAGATTACCAAGTTAAGACTAGAGAAAAGATGCTTTCGCTATGTTTTTAATTTTAATGAAACTATATTTATTTTTTTTAAATATAGTGAGGATGTTTTTTAAAAATTTTACAGAAATTGTATTTGCGAAAAAAATAAAAATATTTTATTAAAGAAACAATAACAAAAAAATTATGTAACATTTTAATAGCATGTTTTATTGGAACAATATTTTGAAGGAGAATTCTATTTAACTTTTATTGTAAAAAATTGAAAAACATTTTATTCTTTTTTTTTTGGAAAGAGCGAAAAATAGCTAAAAAAACGGATAAAATATGTCTCCGACGCTCAGTATACAAATTACCATTTATCTTTCTTTAATATATCTTATAACTTTAATTTTGCAGGTTCGTGCCCTGAAAATCCCCCCGGACTGAAAGTGTTTAATAGAACTGGGCCACTTATAGAACTTTAGACTACGACAGTGCAATCTTTTAAAGATCTTATCTAAGCGTTATGTGGTTGAGGGCTGCATTTGATGAACGATCTTAAAATTAGCGTTGAAAACGTAGTATAGTTCTAAATTTAAAATTTATAGTTGTAAACCTAGATTTGCTATAGATGTAAAGATTAAATTTTATACCAAACTTTAAAATGAAGCTCTAACTTGCTAAAATTTTAAAAGATTGATTTAATAGAGAATATCACTAAAATATGACAGGTGGGATAATAATTTTTGGACAATGAACACTTTATTCAAGTTTAAATATTGAAAAAAAATTTAAAAAGATAAAATAAAATAAGCAATAAAAAAATATTTTAAAATAGACCTTTGACTGGGATCGAACACCGGACCCCTAGGACTTTAAATTTCTTTGGTAACCATGCTTCGCCTCATATGCTGTTGCCCCGAATATTATGCCTAAAGAGGTTCTCAGCGGTTTTTCACCGGAACCTATTTTTGTTCATTGTGGGTCCCCTAATACGTCTATAAGAAATTACTTTACTACAATTTTCAGTAAAGTAACACTCGATCGAAGCACTCGAATACGCCATCTGGAGAGAGACCGGTTTCATGCCTTTAGCCCTTCCCTCTCTTCTTCTTTTCAGTTGTATTGGAATGTACTACGATATTTTCCCTTTTCTTAATATTTTGACTTTTTATTTAATAAAAATATTTTTTTAAATTGCCATGATACTTTTCTTTAGAACTATGTTTAATGTAATTTTCAGTTCCATATAGTTTTCTAACTTAAAAGATTTTAATCTATATGAAAATCAAGAGAGAAACTAACGTACTTCCTTCCTCTATGACTTTCCACTCGGTAATGGGGAAAGCATGTGAAGTGTCGCCATAGGTAGAGAGCTCTTCTTTACGCCACCTGCAGCCCATTTCGATCGCCAATATTAAAGTATAATTTCTTTAAAAGTTTGAAAATTATAAGTGAATATATTAAGTGGAGGTAAGGATGGAGGATTCGTCAGCGTAGAGTCGGGGCCTAAATTAATTCTTTTTTTTTAGCTATTATTCGCTCTTTATAAAGGAAAAATAATAATTTTTTCTTAAAGAACACTTTATTCATGTCAAAATATTGAAAAATAAATAAGATAAAAAAATAAATTAAAAAAATAATAAAATCTTTTTAAACGTTAACCTTTGACCGGGATCGAACTCTGAGACTTCAAATTTCTTTGACCACCAGGCCGCTTCTCTACTGATCATGCCACGCCTCACACGTTGTTCACCCGAATAGTAGGCATACAGAACTTTTCTCCGGTTTTTACGTGGAACCTATTTTGACCCATTGTTTGCCCCTTAACTTGTCTATAAAATATTCCTTTAGTACGATTGTTTAGTATATTACATAATTTTTTTTTTAAAAAATTAAATTTTTCATGTTACCGCATGGATTATGTGTCAAACTATTTTATTTTATGTTCTCTATCTAAATATAAACAATCCCTGCAAGTTACAGCAATGTAACATTATTTTTAAAAAAAAACTTGTTAAGAGTCCACTGTAGCCAAGTTAGCAACATTGTGGGGAGTGAGTAGCTATCGACCCTGTCAACCTACATGTATGAAAAGGTACCCTATCATAGAATCGAGTTAACATGTCTTATATACTAGTGAATTGGAATTGTTATTTTGTAGTAGTGTATACACTACAGTACTCACACACCAGAATTTTATCTGTAATAGAATTCAATGAATGCGATGCCACTAGTTGATTCATTGCTGTCTTGTGAGAAGCCGGGAAAGCTGTATTAAGATCACCATACCTTTTGAGTGCTGGTTGTGAGAGCTGTATTAAGTTAATGGCTGTGGACGCTCCTGTGTTACCTTTAACAGTCGAGTTTATACGTTGCGTGTGATCGAGACTCAGAAGCAACAGCATGAGGAGGTTAATGTCGCCGTCACAAGTAACAAGTCAACTGTTCAATGTGGGCCTTCCATCGAAGTAGGCGTGTTCATAGCGAAGTGGGAGTTTCTGTCACAGTAGGCGTGTTCATATAACGTCCGGGTCACACATGTGGGGAGTGAGTAGTTATCCATCCTGTCAACCTTCATTTATGATAAGGTACCGCAATATAGAATCGAGTTAACATGTCTTCTATACTAGGAAATTGGAATTATATTTTCGTAGTGGTAGATACACTACAAACATAATTTGGCAAAGTTTTGTGAACCCCGTTGAACAATCCAACTGTAATAAACTTTTTTAAAATTATGTCGGAACACATTTGACTGTCCTTTAAAAAAATCTCAGAAAGTAGTGATTTTTTAGCAGCTTTATATTTTACCTCCAAATCTTCTTGCAGAACATTTTTATTTTATTTTTTTGTCATTTTATCATTTTTAAATTTTTTTTTTTTTAAATGTATAAATTATATCTCACCCTCTCACACTCTGTAGATCATCATCGGATTTTCACGGATTTGTTTGAGGGGTGGGCTTTCAATAGATTTCTATTTTCAAATTACATGTTGAGTTTTAAAATCCCACTCAGAAAATGAACATTCTTTTAATAAAAAAATAAAACACACCTTATTTTTATATCCGGAAATAGGGTGTCATTACTTTAGGACAGCAGTTTGAACCCTAAGATGTAAATTTTATTATTTACAAATTTATCTGTAACTGTAAGTATTTGGAGGGTAGCACGCAGTCATAAGAAAGGTTTATACATGCAAAAAATTATTTTCAACAATTATTCCTCGTTATTGTTTGGTGTGGGAGATACGCATATTTACATCATCCCGAATATTTTCAATTGCTATGTTCAAAACTTAATTTATAAGAAAAGATATAGATTTTTTCACATTTACGATGACAACATCCAAAATGTGTCATGAATTGCAGTCGTTTGATTTTTAAGGAAATAACATTTCCCTATCTTAAAATCTATAATTCTAAATTTAAAAAAAATCCAAAATTTAATTGGGATAGATCAAATAGTTACTGACTTCAAGAAACTTTATGTATATATATATATGTGTGCATGTGTGTGATTAAATTATTATTTTTCGAGAGCTATTCAATCGATTCCGTTTGGACCATAATTTTTTAAACTCATCCCCTCATCCCTTCATCTGATATTTGAGAGTCAAAAGTTCGAATCTTTTTTTTTAAAAAAAGGTACATTTATTCATGAAAATACGTTTTTGTGTCCAATTTTGTGTTTTAAAATATCATCTGCACCGCTTTCTTTACCAATTATTTTAAAGAAGAAAAAATGCAAAAAATCAACTAATTTTTTTATTTCAGTAATCAAGACAGGGAACTAAAATAAAACATAATACACAAGTTCTAAGTTGAAATTTTAATTTCTTTATGCGTAAAAAATATTTAATTTACCATCAGTTTACTATCCCACATTATGTCGGGCCGATGAAAAAAGTTAAGTATGAGTCTTTGTATATGTTCGCATCTTCATCATCTGAAAATTCATCGGCATTACTTTCACTTTCTTTCGCGAATGCCATTTTTTTACTCTTTTTTTTTCTATTTAAATTCATCAACCATCGTATATACAATCGCACAAAATACGTCTGCTTTCTCACAAATAGCAAACTTCCCAAACAAATATTCGCAAACTTCCAATCACAGCAGATTATTTTTCTTTTTTGTTTTGCTTCCTGCCGAATAAAAACGTGATAAAACAAAACGCATTGACAAATTCTGCTGTGCCCGAGTTTACTCAGGATAATAAATATTTGCATTATTTACGTACCCGAGTTAACTCGGGATAATCAGGGAAGCGGTTAAAAAAATTGCATTCATGAAAAAGCTGTTTTACGTCCAATTTTGTATTTTAAAATATCAACTGCGCTATTTTATTTCCTCCTATCCCTAGTGCTCTTTTTCCTGCTTAAAATCCACATTTCAAATCATTCATATTGCATCCTAAGTGAAAATTCAATCATTCGAGCAAATACTCCGTCAATGTCCGTTTTTTATTTTGCGCACAGCGAAACGTTTCCAGTGCAGAGCTTCTTTTGCTCCCGAGTGCATCCCTTTCACGGAAGACGATAAAAAGATATTGGTAGGCGGAGGGTAATAAGACAAATCACCCTTCATTCCAACCAAAAGATGACTAAAAAAGGGATTTGCATGATATCGGGAGAGGCAATTCCCCCCAAGAGACAGAGGGGAGAAAACTATTTGTATGAAAATTGAGCAAATTTCTCGGCAGATGCGTTTTGTGGATGTGAATGAAATATTGATCCCGTTATAGGCAGGCATTTGGAATACTGCTTACAAGAAATATCGACAAATCAATTGTGAGAGAATTATAAAGAGGAATTCATGTTTTATATGACGTCTTAGATTGCCCATCACACTATTTATAGTCCCGAAGATCTGTCCTCTCTACTGAGTGGAACTTTATGAAAACGATATTTACACCATTCTTAACTGACCTAGTGTGGTTTAGTAATGAAGAACCGGACTTTTCAACATATATAACGAGAGAAGAACATAAAATAGGTCAGATGAAATAGCGTTCATTTTATTGATTTTCTGACGTCCATCATGCAGTTTTCTGTCACCGAGCTACGAAAGATTCGTGTCCTTGCTGACAATAGGGCGGAATTAGGCTACATTTTCGCACTTACGATGGCTCACTTTAGTGCGTATTTTTGAAAACATACCGCATTTTGCGATATGTAAAAGTACAGGATTTTGATTGGTCAAATTTGTCCATCTTAATTGCAAAAATTTAGCTGAATTCCGCCCCTAGAAAGCCCCGTGGATTTACGAAATATAGATTAATGAAGAAGCAAACATAAAACTGACAGATTTTTCACTGTACTGATATTTTATTTCAAAAAAAAGTTTATAAGGAAGGGAACGTAAAATTAACTTTCTATTCGATTTGGGGGCCCCTCTCTGATGTGGGGGCCCGGTTCAACTGTCCCGTATGCATCTGCCTTAGTCAAGCTCTGAGCGTGGAATGTCAAATCGAAGTGGAAGTTTCTGTCAAGATAGGCATGTTCACATCACGTCCAAAAACCACCAATGTGAGTAGTTATCGACCCTGTCAACCATCATCTATGAAAAGGTACCCCATCATAGAATCGACTTAACATGTTTTATATACTAGTGAATTGGAATTGAATTTTTGTAGTGGTGGACCCACCAAAGTACTCCACCACCAGAATTTGTCTGCCAGAATTTTATCTTGTATTGCTGTAGTGGTAGCTACTCTACAAACCTTGCAAAAGCACAAAAATGTGCTCCCCCTGTCAGTTCCGTTCTGAATTTTGAAAATGTTCACGTTCATGACTATCTTCTTCCTTTTTTTTTTATCGTTCAAACTTAAAATTGTTTGTTTAAATTAACTCTGTTTTCTCTGGCTGCTATAGTTCACCTGCATTCAACTTCACTTTCTCTGTCTGATTTAGCTGACAAAATGAACTTCGAAATCGCATTCCAAAAACTATAGAGCCGCGTAAAGCATTGCCCGGATGAAGTATGTCTGTATTGAACCTTTTTTTTGCATTGAAAGAACTGGTGACTATTTGATCACCATAATCACCATTTTGAATAGACCATATTATTGTTTATTTTTTAATCATTTACAAATTAATATAAATAATGATGAATCAAAGACATACAGATTAGTCCATATTCAAATAAAAATCAGTCTATATTTAAATAGAAATGTTTAATTCATTGTTGTACAATATTTTAAACATGAAATTTTAATATGCTAGCAATATTGTTTGTATTAAACTATTTAAACATTCTACAATATAATGGTTTTAACTGCGCTAAAAGTAGCAGATTATAAATATATATATTTTACTTTTGATTTAACACGGCTAATTTGCTTACAGACAATTACTTTTGTCTTTTTCATTTTTGCAGAAAAACAGTACTTATTACTTACAGCTAGATAATACGTTTCAACAAAGAAGTCAACTACTACGAGTGAACAATAGTGATCACAATACAAAATATTTACTGACCTTATTGGATACATGATCAATAAGTTAATTCTTAAATATTTTAATTTAGCGGTCGAGTTTATTAAATACACTGAATGTTTCTACAACATCTACAATCTCAAACACATCGTGCTTTAAATTACTTTTCTAGCTGATTTTTAACTCAAGGAAAAAACATTACCTATGATACTACTTTATCATGTAACTATCATTGAAATTTATAAAGTTTGCAAAAAACTACTAAATTATAAATACCTTAAATAGTTGAAACGAAAGCTGCTGAGCTAAAACAAGATGGCGAGGTCGTCTTGTAAACAAGCATGAAGGAGTTACAGCTCAACATAAACAGTTGAAAAAGTTTTTCTAGTTCAATCGTTCAGAAACTACCACTAATATTATCTTGCGCTTTCTGCCATAAAAGTGCATTGGCTGAAAATGATATTTTAAGTAATATTTAATTTATAGTTTTCCTTCATAAATAAATGTTTATTTATTAATAATATGGGATAACCTTTCGCAAAAATGTGGCGCTGGACCAAAAGTAATAAAATAGATGAAAATTTTGAAAGTTTAAATGCTAGATCGAATACTATTTAATTTTATGTAATATTAGTTCTAATATTAGAAGATAGGATTCAAGAGTCTTGCGTTTTCTAGCACTGCAGTCTTATATTGCATTTTTCTAATATTAGATCATATTTTTTGCTACCTGGGAATATTGTTCGATATAGTAAAAAATTTGGGGAACGTCGATCGATATCTCTCAGCATTTCGGATATCTCTAAATTTATATTTTAAATTTATTATTTGGAATTATGAAAATTTGACGTCATTTTTTGTTTTTTAAATGATTAATTTAAAAGACAAAATACGTCAACAAACACAATAAAGATTAGAATGAAAAGTTTTACAAACAGACTTTTAATGTGAAATCGACGGGAATCGTACACTATCGTACACACAATGTCGATTTTCGCCAATATTGACAATGTCGGTCGATGTAGACTAAATCTGTTACAATATTCCGGTGCTACTTGGGTTGTGAGCCAAATGACTTAAAAAAAAAAACCCGGAAACAGTAACCCGCAATAGGCGGTATGGAGCTTGCAGCTTTCCCTAGTGTAGAAAACACCATCCATTGACACGTTTTAAAAGAAAAAGAAGTTATCTAGTGCATCAACTGAAGTGTTAATAAATTTCAATTTCTTTTCAAAGTGTTATGGTCCCGCAGTGGACTGATCGTTAAGACACGGTTCCCAGTAGATCACCGAAGTCAAGCATCACTGGTTGCGGTCAGTGTGTGGATGGGTGAGCACTTGGATCAGTCTGAGGTTGGGATCGAGGGTGTGCGGTATCGGTCCTCGTTAAACTGTTCTGCCGTAAAGTGCTCGACTTCGCGTGCAGGTCGTCGGGCTACCGAAGCAGGGGTGCAGAGGATCAAAATTGTGATGGCATGTCTTCGGATCATCCTCAGGGAGGTTTCCCAGACTGTCGCCAATAGCCCATTGTGCAGCTCTAGTGCGACGTAAATGAACTACAACTGCAACATCAAAATGTTATTATTATTTTTTAGAAATTTAAAACATTTAATCTAAGGGCCCCAACAATTTGAATGGCTTAGGGCCCCGTGTACGCTTAATCCGGCACTGGCTGCAAGTGATAGTGATGATAAAATTAACTAATAAGATTTATGGGATTTAGTTATCAGTTATGATCGCGCATCTACCACACTTTAATTGGGTATAATATAAAAAAAACACAGCTACTTCCACTTAGTAGGAATAATATTTACCATGACGCAATGCTAAATTCTATGCCCCTATCCACATAAATGCCACTATCCACATAAATCAATTATTAATCAAAAATCGAATATCAATTACTTTTCTTTATAATGCAATAAAATCTGGCGAGCAGCTATTTAAACGATCAAACACTTCGTTTGTTTATTTGTGGCTTGAAGTTAGGCTCGCAGAAAATGCCGTTCATGGGTTAAATTTAGTAGAAATAACACAACCTGTGACGTAGGATATTGGCGATCGAAATGGGCTGCAGGTGGCGTACAGCAGAACTCTTTTCCTATGGCAACACTTCACATGCTTTCCCCATTAGCGTGCGGAAAGTCATAGAGGAAGGAAGTACGTTAGTTTCTCTCTTGATTTTCATATAGATTAAAATCTTTCAACTTGAAACACTATATGAAACTGAAAACTGCATTAAACATAGTTCTAAAGAAAAGTATCACGGAAATTTTAAAAAATATTTTGATTAAATAAAAAGGAAAAATATTAAGAAAAGGGAAAATATCGTAGTACATTCCTATACAACTGAAAAGAGGAGGAGAGGGAAGGGAGAAGGGCTAAAGGCATGAAACCGGTCTCTCCCCAGATGGCGTATTCGAGTGTTGCGATCGCGAATAGTATACCCAATTCAATTCACATGGGCTTGTGAAAATAGGATTTAAGATTCTCTAATACATCTCTTTTAATCCATGATAGCTACAAGCGCATTTATGAAGCATAAAAATCATACTCAATCTATATTCTTGCATTCTGTCAAACAAAATTTTGTAACATTATTTCATTCACGCAAAAATTAGCTCTAGCAAGTCATTAATTTTTAATAAACTTAAAACAAATCAGAAAATTTTGAACTTGAAATATTCCTCAATGTCTGTTGGAGAATATTTAAGCATAATTAAAGAATCTGTTTCACTTGAAGAAACCGATTTAAATAATATTTTTGATCGAATAAATCTATTGAGTACTGCAAATGTAGCAAAGGAATCTGAGGTAAAAATTTCTGTGTTTGAAAATATCTTTATTATTCATAATACATAAAATATATTATAATAATATTTTTAAATAACTGATTAACATTCAGTTCATAAATCTTCCTATGTTGCTTTGATTGTTTTTTCCTGGCCTATATCACATTAACCCCTTCCTTCTCCTTCCCGTGAAAATGATGGGGTGAGTTTTCGCCCTCTATTTCTCGCTTCCGTGATATTTCCGGGCTGCAGTGTTCAGTAGTAATGCGCCAATGAGAATTAAACTAATTACTTTCTTTTGCCTGGAAAACATTTTATTTGTGGGGGATTAATCTTAGACTATGTCAACCTTTATCTATCAAAAGGTACCTCAAGATAGAATCGAGTTAACATAACTTATATACTAGTGATTTGGTATTTAATATTTGTAGTGGTAGTTACGCCACATATTTCTGATTTTACGCACCAGATGGCAGTACCAGGATAATTTTAAGGTAAATGTAGATAGTTTATTTTAAACTAGATGTCAGCACTAATAAATTTTCAGGGATAAAAAAAAATAGGCAATTATATAACCGTTTTCTTGAAAATTAACCGATTGTTATGGGGTTAACACAGGTGCAAAAATACTTGCAACAAATACCCTAAGTGTTTTCTATTCTGAAAATAATTTTTTTACTTGCTTTTATGAAGTTTTACTTTTGATGAGCTAAATAACTATAAAATATCTCAAATATTTTATTTTCTCTTCCAGGCACAAAATTTGTGTCAGGTAGGGTGACCCTGGATAATTCACGATCACTCTGTTTCTGGGGTAAATAATGACCACTTAAGTTTTATTTAAATTTTTTTTAATTTGAATCATGGACAAGAATGCTTGTACGCTTTACTAAAGTATAACTATTGTAATATCTCCCTAACCACAACTGAACAGAAACGAACTGCACATGCGTAATAGTCAGTGATTTTTAAGAGAGTAAGTTGTAGGAGATCCTCTCCTCTCTGCTATAGAGTCATGAATGAAAATTTGTGTGTTTTTTTTTGTTGTTATTTTTAAATAAATTGTTTTTGTTTATTACCACGTTTGTTGAGAAATACGTTACAGACAAATAAATTGGAGGCACCTGACGAGATATGAAAGTCGTGGCTGAACCGTTGTTGTTCGGTGATTAAAAATCCAATAAGTGCTAATATTTGATGATGGAAATAAATAAAAATTCTGGCAAAAAGATAATCTCAATCCTTGAGATCGTTTAAGATAGGAAATTTTCTCCGAAGATTAAGGAATGTGCTATTTGTGCTCCGATTTCGATTTAATTACAAAGCAGTATTCATCCTGAATACAAGTGTTCCAATTTGTGAAAGAGGTACCCTTTCTTGTTATATTTGAGATAATTCAATGGTTGGCCTATACCAGTATTATCTTTTCGATTTGTTTACAAAGCAATATTCATCCTGAATGCAAGTGTTCCGATTTGTAAAAAAAAGGTACCCTTCCTTATTATATCTGAAATAATCTCATGGTTAACATATACCAATATTATCTAGATATCATATCGTCCAGATGTAGAATGTGAATGTGTTACTGTTTAAAGTGTTTTGACAATTTTTTTATGTGAATAGAACAGTAAGTATATTGATTTTGAGTGCTAGTATATAATAGAAGTGTCGAAAAAATTTTGAAACAGTGTAAAATAATTACTTTGTATATCTAATCATTTTTTGATTAGATATACAAAGATATATATTGAAGAAAGTTATTTGTTTTTCTCTTAGAAATGTGCAAATATTTATTTATATAGTTTTCTATGTATTGAGTGTAGTAAATTAAGTGATTTCTGTAAGTAAAATCATTATAAAATTAATAACGAAGCATGAGAAATATTTCTGTTTTAAACAGGAAGTAGGGGGAAAATTAGCTTATTCATCATTGCGGTTTTGAAAGAAATCGAATACTTTTTTTTTTCTTTCTTGCTTTGATGTATTTATTACTTTTGCTAGAGCTGTTATTTAATCCGTTCATAAATTTTTTTCTACAGATACTGATTGCTTATATATATATATTTTTTTTTAATTTTATTAAAAATTTTAAATTTGTGTTTGAGTTTATGAAGGTAAAGAGTAGAAGCATTTATATTTTGTTTTGATTTTCACGTCTATCTTTAGATATTACTTTTAGCTTAATTAAGGATTTAAATGACGATTTATATTTTGATATAATATTTTTATGAGATACATTTTTCATTATAATTGGATTTATTCTTGAAAATTTTTGTTTCGGATGAATAATATTTTTCTTATTGTTTTCGGTTTGGTTCTCATCATTGCTGTTCCTTGTTATTAAATAACCTATTTAAAAAAATATAAAATTACAGTGTCATAAAATTTACAGTTTTGTTTCAATTTAAATTTTATGATTTTTTTATTGTTTAGCTAAGTACTTAATTGAGGTAAATATATTTATTTTCTTTGAGTTAGCAAGGGTATAATTTTTTTCTTTGGTAAAATATCTACACATTTAAGTTAAAATTTATTGGATTAAATTTTTGATTTATTATTTAATCTTAACCATGGCATTCTTGGGCAATGGATTAAAGGGAGATTTATTAGTGTTAGCATCAGAGTTAGAAATAGATGTTAATCCAACTATGACAATAATTTAATTGAAAAAAAGCCATAACAGAAGATGATATGTATGAAGAGGAGTTCGCTAAAGAATTATTTTTTACTATTATCGAGGAAAGAAAACAACGTAAGGAAGAGGAGAAGAAGGTTCAGTTGAAGGAGGAAGCTGAATCAGAGGCGTTGAAATTAAAAGAAGCAGCTGAAGCAGAGGCAATGCGGTGAAAAGAAGAGAGAGAATATGAGTTGGAGCGAATGAAACTTGAAGTTAAATTAAAGATGGCTGGTACTCCTCAAGTAGAAGGTGCGTGAAATTCAAAAGATATACACTCGTTAGTTCATAAATATGACATTAAAGAAGATATTAGTTTGTATTTGGTGTTATTGAGCGCCAAGCACGGAGGGCGGAAATAGGAAAAGAGTTGTGGATAACACATTTGTTGGGTTTACATCCTTATGAAATAACACAAATTATTGCCCGTGAACCTGATGATAAAGCCCAAGATTATGAACACGTTAAAGGACTTTTACTGAAGAGGTTCAAGCTTTCACCTGAAAAATTTCGTCAACTTTTTATGAAGCATCTAAAATCAACTGAAGGAACTTGGCCAGACTTCTATCACGAACTTTCTAATTATTTTGATGGGTGGATAACGGGATTAAAAGTAGATACTTTTGAAAAGTTAAAAGATTTGATTATAACTGACCAGATGAAGAAACGAGTTCTTCAAGAATTTAAAGAGTACTATTTGGATGAATGGAGTAACATTACATCTCCAGTAGAACTTGCTGGAAAGTTAGAAGAATTTGATGACGTACGAAAAACGATAAAATCAAAAGACTCTAGAAGTATTCCTACAAAGCCAAAAGTGTTACCAAGTCCGCCAGCATATCGCAAAAATTTTACGAAATATGATAATTATAGAACTGATAGAGTTTTGTCTGAAAGATATAAGAACTTTAGGAAAGATAATGTGTATGATAGAAGAGAAGAATATATAGATAGTAGAAACAAGGATGTCAACCACATAAATGATCGTAGGGAAACAGGGATAGGTCGAACATTTGATAAACGAAGGACTCCAAAGCGCTATGAATGTGGTTCCAGCAACCATCTCTGTCCTCACTGTCCAAAACTAAGGAATCCAAAAGATATTGTAAATATTAACAGAATCGTGGAAGGATAGAAGATGAATTTTTGGCTCCATATACCGTTGTTGGTAAAGTGAATGACCACTTAATGCCTATTTTAAGAGATACTGGTGCTAGTATCGATGTCATATGTAGAAAATATACATCTCCCAATAAGTTTACAGGTGAGACAATTTGGGTGCAACAACCTCTTGATGAAGGCCCTGTGTGTTTACCTCTTGCACAAGTTACAATATCACTTCCAGGTGGAGACCTAATTACAAAGGCCGCTGTTGTTCATCATGAACTAGATAAAGGACGCTATATAATGGGAAATCGTACAGCGTCTTTACTTTCTGATTCTCAATTAAGAGAAATGTCTGCACCCCTAGCAATAAATGCTGTTGAAACAAGAGCACAAACATTACGAAAACAGAGGAGAGAGAACAATTGTCAAGAAGAAATAATCGACACAGAAAAAGGAACTTTTGAAGATACTACGTCTGTAATGGAGCCAGAAAAAGTTGAACATGCTGAAAACTTCGAATCTACTTCTGAATCAATGATCGAGAATGATTTCCAATTTCCTCCTCCTGATGAAAGTGGAGATTCACTGCTAGAAATAAATACAGATCAGCTTGCCAATTTACAGGTAGAAGACCCGGATTTGCAACCTCTCTTCAAAATTGCCAATAAAAATAAAGAAGTTGAAGATCGAAATAAAAAATTTTCCATCAAAAGTAAACTATTAATGAAAATTCAAGAAGATCATAATGGGAAAATAAAGGAATGAATAGTGATACCAAAAAAGTTCAGAGCCAAAATTATGACTTTATGCCATGAAAATACTTCTGGTCATCTGGGAGTCACAAAAACGAAGGATAGGCTTAACCGTCACTTCTTTTGACCTAAATGTTATAAAGATATTGAAGATTATGTGAGATCTTGTGACAGTTGTCAAAGGGCTGGCAAACCGAATGAGAAAAAGAAAGCTCCTTTAAAGCTTGTGCCTATAATTCAGGAAGTATTTTCTAAATTGAATATTGACGCTTGTGGTCCACTTCCTATCACTCCATCTGGGAAGCGTTACATCATCACTTCCATTTGTTTATCTTCTAAATATCCTGATGCGATACCGGTTACTGATTTAACTTCCATATCAGTAACAGATGCATTACTTAATATTTTCAGTAGATCAGGCTTTCCTGTTGAAATCCAGTGTGACCAAGGGACATCTTTTGTTAGCAATTTAACCAGCGAATTTTTTGATCGTTTCGGAATAAAGGTGTGCCGTAGTTCTGTACATCATCCGCAATCCAATCCTGTTGAGAGATTTCATAGAACAATAAAACGTATTTTGAGAGTTTTATGCTTGAAAGCAGGAAATGATTGGGAAAAACATCTACCCTCAGCACTCTTCGCCCTTCGAACAGTGACATCACGAAAGCACCGGATTCTCACCCGCAGAATTAGTGCATGGAAAACAACTCCAAACACCGGAAACTTTGCTTTATGAAAAATGGACAGGATTAGACATAGAATCCAACCCAGTTACAGATTATGTTTTCCAGTTAATTAATCGCTTGAAAAGATGTCAAGAACTAGCTATAGAGAAAATGGAAGAAGTACAGATAGAAAGAAAATTATGGTATGACAAAAATGCTGTCAAGCGTGAGTTTCTCGAAGGAGATTTGGTTTTAGTTTTAGCAACGTCAAGACCAAATAAATTATCTGTTCAGTGGCTAGGACCTGGAACTGTAAAAAAGAAGATATCTGAAACAAATTACGTCATAAACTTACCAGGGAGAAAGGACGGATCCCAAGTTTACCATATTAATATGCTGAAGCCTTATTATAAACGAAGTGAATATGTCAACTTAGTAACGATGAAAATTGAGGAAAGTGAAGTGGATAGTGATATAGACTTTCCACATATTGAACCAAGTCCCAACGTTTATAATTTTAATGACATTGTATGCAACAGTAGTAGTTCAAGAAAGACTGACTTCACAACAAATTGATCAACTGCATCAATTGTTAAACAATTTGCAAAGAACTTTTCAAACATACCAGGAAAAACCACTTTGATTGAACATGATATTATACTGACTTCTGATACCCCTATCCTCTCTAAACCTAATAAAATGTCTCTTAGGCAAACTGATATATTGAAGACTGAAATCGATAAAATGCTAAAGTGTGGTATTATTGAAATCGGTGAATCAGACTACACTTCACCTATGATAGTCGTTGAAATCCCAGGCCGTGATCCAAGACCGTGTGTGGACTATCGCAAATTAAATGCAGTGACCAGAACACAATTTTATCCTTTACCTAATACTGAGGAATTAATTGAAAGGGTGTCCTCAGCAAAATACATTACTCTAGTAGATTTAACTAGAGGTTATTGGCAAATCCCTTGACTCCGAATGCTCAGAGATTAGCAGCCTTCAGTACTAGTTTTGGGACTTATAGACCTCTTAGAATGCCATTTGGACTCAAGAATGCTCCATTCTCTTTCAGCAAAATGATGGCACAATTGTTGAGAGGCTGTGAAAAATATGCTGTTCCATATCTTGATGATGTAGCAGTTTTTTCTGATTGTTGGGAGGAACATTTAGAGCACCTCAAGGAAGTTTTTCTCCGAATTCATAGAGCCGATTTAACAATTAAACCAATAAAGTGCCAGTTTGCTCAAAGTGAAGTTAAATATATTGGCCATATTGTAGGAAACGGAAAACGTTCGCCTGGAGAAGTGAAAATAAAGGCTATTAAGGAGTTTTCTAAACAACAACTAAAACAGAAGTCCGAGCCTTTTTAGGATTAGCCGGGTATTACAGACAATATATACCCATGTTTTCATCAATCGTTGCCCCTCTGACAGAAACTTTAAAGGGTAAAGTTCGAAAAGGACTCATTCAATGGAATAATGACTGCGAAAATGCTTTTCAGGAACTTAAGAGAAAACTCTCAAGTGAGCCTATTCTGTATGCTCCTAACTTTGATAACGAATTCATCATTCAAACTGATGCTAGCGACTTAGGTATGGGGGTTGTTTTGGCACAATATGATAAAAAGGGGAAGGAACATCCTATATTATACTTAAGTAAAAGGTTTTCTCCCACTGAAAAAAGGTATAGCACAATAGAAAAAGAGTGTGCTTGCATTATTTTTGCTCTAAGAAAATTGCATTGTTATATTGATGGACGATCTTTCACTTTTGAAACTGATCATTATCCTTTAACTTGGTTAAATAAATATGTAAGTACAAATCCACGCTTAATGCGTTGGTCTTTATTCCTTCAAACTTATGATTTTAAAATTATTCATAAAGCTTTGAAATTGAATAATAACGCGGATAGTTTAAGTAGAGCTCCTTTAGATTTTTAAAAAAAAATGATGATAACGATTGCAAATAATTTGCATAAAACTGAAGGTTAAAATCACAATAATCATAACATTTAAAAATTATTCATTTTTCATTTGTGTTTATTTTATGTGCTATATTTTCATATATCTCTTGATTGTATAAAAATAATGATTAATATTTTCTTTATAATGTGTTTATCTGAAATTCTGTAAAAATGATGTTTGAATATTTGTATTTGTATGCTGTGTTTTTTATAATGTTATTGATATGTGCTGTGTTTTCATATATGATATTGATATTATTTTATATATTTGATACGTTAAAGTAATGTAACATTTTTGAAAGTTTAACTTTTTCATTTATTTACCTGAAAAAGTTCTTGGGAAGGGAGGAGTCTGTAATATCTCCCTAACCACAACTGAACAGAAACGAACTGCGCATGCGTAATAGTCAGTCAGTCAGTCAGTGATTTTTAAGAGAGTAAGTTGTAGGAGATCCTCTCCTCTCTGCTATAGAGTCATGAATGAAAATTTGTGTGTTTTTTTTATTTTTGTTATGTTTAAATAAATTGTTTTTGTTTGTTACCACGTTTGTCTATATGTTTGTTGAGAAATACGTTACACTACATTTATTTAATAATAGTTTTTTGTTTAATCTAACAAAATAAGCATCTTTTAAACTGCTTTCTGTATTTTCCATTTCAAAGATGGGTTTCAAAATGTGCACATTTCTGCAAAGATCCCCTCCTTCTCTTAATAATAAATATATTGAGTTACTTTATTTTTCTTTGATGTAAACAGGGTATCCGCACACCTAGAAAGTCATGAATTTTGGAATTGAACAAAATTTGTCATGAAATGTCATGATTTTAACTATTTTTTTTAAAGAAAATCATGGAAAGTCATGGATTTAGGTCGCTGAAAAATCTTAATTTTTAAAATGGAATTTAAGAATTCCCTCCCACCATTTCATGGTGTTCCGAATATCTGAATTTGTAATAAAATCCCCACTCACAGTCATATTTTATTAAAATATAAACTGTTTTCATTATGTTCTTTAAAAGCTGTGGTGTTCTTTCAAAGAATGAAAGAAAAAACATCATTTCTAGAGTGAATTATCTTTTAAACTTCTGAGATTTCAGAATTTTTGTTATTATTTTTATTTATTTTTTATTTTATAAATTTAAAATTCTACCTGAAGCAAGCCAGTCATTAGTGAATTTTTTTAAATTCCGAAATGAGAACTGAAAAATCAGAAGTATTTCTTTCCTTTCAGATGAACAAGAAAAGTATCTTTAGAATATAATTCTGTAAAAAATTTTTTTTTGCTTTTGTATTTTTTTCAGCTATTTTATTGCTTTAACTATTTCTTTACTCTGTTTTAAGGGCAGGGTGCTAAAAATAGAAAAGGGCACTATACTTTTAAAAAAAGGGCATTGTATTTTATAATGTTTTTTTTCATTTATCTCAATATTTCTTAGTTCACTAAAAATATATTTAAAATTTTACACATACCTTTGAAAGACCTGGGGAAACAATTGAAATTTTTCAAATATATCTTTTGTTCTCGAGTTGATAATTAGAATTAAATTACTATTTTCAGATTTAAAAAAAATTTATATTAATCTTGAAAATAAACTTATTGAGTATCTGGCTCTCCCTTATAAACAAATAAAATAAACTATGTTTTTAAGTTTAACTGTTGAAAACGAAGTTCTGAAGTATATACTGGAAAAACAATATTTACAATATATATATATTTGTAAATAAATTGCAAAATAAAATGTATACTTCCAGACATTTTAAATAAAACATACTGGAATTTTTATATATGAAATCAGTAGCAAGATTAATATCAAACTTAAACTTCACATTCATCTTTAACTTACACAGTATATCAGATCTGATAATTGCAATAAATCAAGGCAGGGTTCCCACGGTCCTTAAAAACTGCTTAATTTTTATTTTGGAATATAAGGGCCCTTAAAAGTACTTAATTTTGGTACAAGGTTTTTAAAAGTCCTTAATTTTTCTTCATTACTAGAGTTGATTGGAACAGTTTTTCAGTTAAATTTTTTAAAACAAAATACAGTTCTTTAATCACCTACAATTAGACCATGCATCAAGGGCATGCATCATTTTAGAGAGACAAAAATGAATGTGTTGGGGGGGGGAAGCTACAAGCATGGGGAAGAAAGCATGTCCTTTTATAAATATATTGATTCTTTCATAATACTTTTTTAGGGGCAGGGGCTGTTTTAAGGTACCTAAATAGAAGACCCACACTAACCTTCAGAATCAACAGAATTCCATAAATTAAATTCTACTGGTCATTTGCTTATAGGAATTAGGTAAAACCCTTTAGAAACGAAGTATCAGAAATATTTTTTGAACTAGAATCCATAACAAAAACTATTTCCTAAATCTTAAAGAATTTAAATAACTTGTATAATATTTTGATGTGTAACAATTTTTTTCAAAAATACTTCAATTTTTTTCCTGAGTAGTAAATAAGAATGCATGATTTGCTTCTAACAAGAAAGTTAAATATTTGTAACTGTAAGTTTATAAAAAGCAGTAACCTTTTTTTTTCATGATTGTATTAATTCATAATTGTATTAAATATGATTGTATTAATATGTAATATTCATGATTGTATTAAAAATTAAACAGATCTGTACTAAACAGAGTTTGAAAAATCCCAGCCCACCTATGTTTTTCATCAAAAACCTGGGTTTTTGATGAGATCCTCAAGTTTTTTCAAAAACACTTAAATTTTTTTCCTGAGTAATAAATAAGAATGCATGATTTGGTTCTAACAAGAAAGTTAAATATTTGTTAACTATTTATAATTTGTTTAGTTGCAATGTAAAATATTTTTTTAAAGCTTTAGATTTTTACGCTGTTATTTTTATTACTTAAGAATAAGCAGATTGTTACGCAAAAATTTAGATCTCCTCATTCAAAAGATTCTTAGATTTCAATAATTATTTTATTCAGTTAACATTGCAACTTAATATACTGTTTTTAATTTTTATTCAATTTTTGTTTTCTTCAAAATTAGTTCATGTTTTTTCCAGATTGTTTAGTAATATTATGTAAGGTTAATTCATAATAACAGGTTTTGCTGGAAATAATTTTGTGTAAAATTCATCATAAAAGTAAATATAACACATTTGCTGTTTACTAATAATCTCAAAATTGTTAATATATACCCTTTTCAATATGTTTTTTATAAAATTTTTCAATATTTTTACCTAATAAAGTGATATTGCAAGATTTTTTTTATAAAAAAAAGGAATACCCCTTTCAGTTTTAATTAAACTGAATACAATATCAATTATAATAATAATAGAGGATAATATTAAGAATAATAGAAGATGATAAAGAAATATTACTAGTAAAAATCTATACATGATGTAAAAATAATTTATCACTATTTCTTAATTAAGGAACCTTATCACTTTTCTGGCCATAGGAATGTGTTTAAACTTTTGAAAAATCATTTTTGACTCTTTCATTTATATGTTTCACCTAGAACTAATAAAAAACATATTGTTTTGAAAATTATACATTTTCTCAAACATAATTCTATTTTTATTCCATAAAAATTTTCATAAAAATATTTATTGCAATGAATTTAAAACAATATGTTAAGTTAAGCGTAATGAAAAAATAGTGGAATGATTAGTTACTTTGTTATTAGTATGGTCTGTTTTTACTTTGATTTGATTTAATTTAACATGGCTTTAAGAAAACTATTCTCATGAGTAACTCTAGTTCAACTTTTTAGTATTTATTCTTTTAATATTTTCTTTTGTAAATGAAACATTTTATTATTAGAAAATAAACAATTATTTTGGCGTAACTGAATATTTAGCATGATTGGCTCACAACTGAAGGTCTAGTAGCTAAATATAATTTTTTCAATGTTTTTGCCAATTTTCTTTATTTAGTCTTTTTTTTTTAAATGTAAAATTGCAAATTTTTATTTCTGCACTTAGTTTTACAATTCAATTTCAATAAAATGATTAAAAGTGGAATACGGATTAGTTTCATAGATGATGTTAACCTTTGACAATCTGAAGATGTTTAAAAAAAAAAAGCTGATCCAGGTTTGTAAAAATTGTCTGGTACTTCTTTGGCGAGCCCTGTTAATTAATATAAATATATCAGTGCTTACATTATAATAAAATTATTTTTTATAATTTTTTTTAAAAAAGGTAAATATTTGGCTCTGTCACTGGTGATATATGTATATTCAATGATAAACAATCATTCTATTTTTAAATTCCATAATTTTTTCAAAAAAAGTCGTTAAAAGTGCTTAATTTTATCTTTGTTAAAAGAGTGGGAACCCTGCAAGGGTAAATAAGACTGAAAGAATTTACAGAGCAATAATAAAAAAAACTTTTTATAGCTACGAAGCCGTTTAAAAAAATAATACAAATACATAAATAATCTGTGTGAAATCAAAATTAAATTCTTATTAATGTAAGAACATTTTTGAAAACAAAAACGCAATAAGCAATTAAAGTATTCAATACATTAGCATCAATTAAAATATTAATTATGGGAAAATAAAATTGTAATGAAGTATTACAATAAAAATAAGTTATGTAAAAGAAAAAAAATTAAAAAAGGCTTATTTCTACCACCAAATATCAAACCACCCTAAAAAGAAACTAACAAATCAAAGTACAAGCAAAAAAATAAATAAAGGATAAAATCGCAGTATTTTTGTCTCTGCTAAAAAAAAATAAAATAAAGTATCCTAAAATATGAAACAAAGCTGCAAAATTACAAAAAAATAAACGGAGAAATTATTAATAAAAAATAAACTAATAAATAAAAAAACAAAATTTCAAAAACTAAGTGATTCTAAGAAAATAATAAAAAAATTTAATCTAATAAAAATACTACCCAAAAGTCTGTATTGAATCGAAGTAAAATCGTACTTCATCAATTCATGAACGTTTGCAAGAACAGAAGAAAATAAACCGGAAAAAATTATAAAAATGCAATAAGTCAAGATTTTCTGTTGCAAAAGAAAAAAAGAAAAGCTAACTAATTATAAATAAGATGGATAAATAGATAAAAAAGAAATAAAAATTATGATGTTAAAACAACGAAATTAATAATAAATTACTAAAAAAAAATTGCTTTAATGATAAATACTAAATCAGCACAAAAAGTAATACTATATAAAAAAAGTAAAATATTACCTGAAGTTATTTTATTACTGTTAAGCTTAAATTTAATAAACTGGATATTTCACAATCTAACTGAAAAAAAAGGGTTAAAAAATAAAGACCGCAAACCTGGAAGCAGAATAATTTTAAGAAACTAACGCTCATACTGTTCAGTTTTCTTTAGTCTAAGTGACCCTCTATTATAAATCACTGTCACTGTACACCAAAATAAAGACCAAATTTCTATAATAATGAGGAGGGGAGAATTTAAGTAACAATAAAGAAGTGTCATATTTAAATATATCGAAAGTACAACACAGAGTTATCGATCGGCGTGGTAATTGTGATAGTGTCAAATCAAAAACCTCGTTTGAAAAATATCGTCAAATAAACGAGTTACTATTAAAGAAAGAAAACTATTTCTTAATCTATCAATTTATTTAGTTCTATTTTAAGTTTATTAATTATTAACCAAAAGTTAAGTTTATTAACCAAATTAAAGTTGCTGCATTAAGATCATTCAGAAAAAAAGAAAAAAATTTGCGAATAAGACACGTATCTTCAAATAAATTTTACTTTTAAATATTTTTGAGGTATAGGCATACAGCTATAAATAAATTTAATGCAATTAAATAAAGGAAAGTTTCGCATCTAAATTTACCAATATAATTGCATCACTCGTAATGTATGGACATGTCACAGTGTCGTCGTCATCGATTATCGTAGCACCTGTGATAGTGTCGAAATGAAAACCTAATATTGTTCAGTTAATGAGCAAAAAATTTTAAAAAAATTCTAAGTGAATGAAAAAGTTTCCTATTCAAATGAGTTTATCTAGTATCAATTAGGATGAACAGTCGAACAAAATAATAAGTAAGGAAAGAAAGAAAGAATAATAAAAAAAAGCGATTTATTGAATTAAGTATGCTTCATCTACAAATAAATTGTATGCTTGATTCAACCTTTATGAGGCGCAGTCATACCTTTGCACACACTAGTAATAGTATAAGTAAATAAATTAATGAAAAAATCGACTGCTGAAACAAATTCTATTGAAAACGAGAAAGTTAGTACTAAGCGATATTTTAGAGAGTAAAAAAAAATAAAATAAAGACGTATCTGTTTATACTCCTGGCAGCGTGCCAACAAAGAATGAGAAAGTCTTAAATATATCAAAGAGTTAGAAAGTCTTAAATTTAAGATTTTATATATATATTAAATATGTTTAGTACGGAAAAATATCAAAGATAAATTTAAAAAAAAAAAAAAAACGGAATAAATATTACTGTTTGCGAATATAAATTCTTAAAATAACTTGTAATAAAACATAACTTGAAACTTCTGTACCTTTGAACTCCGGATCGCGGTTAACAAAAAATTCGGCAAACCAGATTTTTTCGGAGCACAAATCATCTCTGTTTTTCTTTTTTTTTTCTCCCCCAAGCGCAGCACATGATAAGCACTTCCCTACCTAAAGATTTCTTTTTTTTTTAAAAAAGAAATGCGGTAACTACGAAGGACAATCGGGTCTTTGCCTGCACAGTAAAGCAGAAAGGCCTTTATTATTAATTATTATTGTAAAAATTGTATTTTGTCATTGTAAAAAAAAAAGTTTATTCTAAATTTAATATTTTTTTGTTTTTTTTTTTGGATAAAAAAGCTTTTTTAGTTCATAGTTAATTGTCCAAGTCCCTCCACTTTTGAAATCGAAAGTACTAATTTCTTTCTTCCTTTAAAAGAATAAAGCTGAGCAGAGGGGGAGTGGAGGGCTCCAAAAGATACATGAGAATGTATCACTTTTTTCAATGACCTAGTTTGACCCCTAAAATTGTCTACAGGCTTTGTGAACAAGACTTCTTCCCTTCTTTCTTTCCAAGAAAACTCTTGACCGGCCTACTGACCGTCACCATTGCCATATGGTTTCTTAAAATAGCAATGCTTCCATTTCTAAGAAAAAGAACTTTTCCTGAAAGGAGGAAATAGGAACCCACACTGCTGCAAGAGGGGTTGCATTCCCTGACAGGCGCGACTTTTTGGAAGATCTCTTATTTAAATTACTAACTTCAAGAGGAAATAGTAAAGAGGGCGGGGGAGGAGGAGCGTTTCTGAATCTCACTTACCCATAGCTATTGAGCTCCAGGGAAGACAAGTTGATTTGCAGAAAAGTATCACTAAGTGGGGGGAGAGAACAAAAAAATTCTTTCTTGCAGGAAGGAAGGTGGGATCTTTTTGGAGGGGGCACACCAGGGTGCATTTTATTATATCAGGGCGGGATAAAAGGAGTAAATGGCAACAGGGAGGAAATTTCTCCTCAAAAGGGCATGCGGGGCGGGGCGCCCCGCAAACCCCGCCTAGAATTAACCCTGAATTTATGTTATTAAAATGCCTTTTTAAATTTCTTGTGTTTTTGTCAGAGAAAATAGTAACTTCGTTAAGTCATGAAAAAGTCTAGGAATTAGTCATGAAAAGTCATGAATTTGATAATCTAAAATGTAGCAGATACCCTGTATAAAAAAAAATGTTTAGCTTTTGTTTAATTGTTTCACATCTACTGTAAATATTATAATTGATTATAGGAAACTGTATCAAATGTCGCCCCCTACAGATGGGGTGATTATTGATCACTGGGGTAGTTCTTGATCAATGTCATTTCTTATAAATAGTATAAAAAATAGCTAATTGTCTTTTCTTAAATAAAAGTTCAAATTTATTAAGAAGAACAACTGTAAAATATATTTTTACTGTAATCACAAAGTTTGTTTTTAATGGTATACAAGACAAATGTGTTCTGATTTGCACCAGTTTTTGTTTGTATTACCTTGCTTCTATCTTAATGTGTCAGTGTTTTCACTACAGCGCGAGAATCTCGCATATTTTTTCTTTTCTTGCATTAAAAAATTATCACCGCGAGAAATTCGCGCATTCTATAAATCAATTTCAAAATTCGCGAATTTCTCGCATTTTGGAAAAGGCTTCGAATTGCGCCCTTTAGAATAAAATCCGTTTCACTTTTATTTCTGGATCTTTCATTATTTTCAACATCTGCCCCGTTATCTAGCTTCCCGAATTACCAGTATTGTTCAGAACCTTTTCAAACAACAAAACACAAGCACGGAACCCCTTTCAGAACACATTTCTCTACAACCAGGTGTTTACCGTAGTTAAGGTTTCTTCATGTAAGACGTTCAAATTTTTTATGTGCTAATGTAGATGTAATGTAAGGTGGACAAATGCCTTGTAAAGGCAAAATCTTCTATGATGATGCACCAAAAATATTCAATGCTTTAAAAAATAGAAGACGTTAAAAATGTATTATTATTAAAGAAATGATTTTTTTTAAAGAGTTTTTTTTTTTAGTTTTTTGAAATCTCACTTAACTTCTTGAAATCTCACCCTGTTTTTGAGAAAGGGTGAGAAATTCTCACCCATTTTTTTCTATGATGAAAACACTGTGTGTGTACATCGTTAGAATAATTTTTAAGTTTATAAATTACCCTAATAAATATTGTGAGAAATTATAAGCCTAAAAAGGATACTAAGCTTCTAGAAAGCAAAATTAGTGAATTTCTTTTAATGATTGAAAAGGAAAATTTCAGTGTGAGAGCTTCTGCCAGAGCTGTTGACATACCTTACTTAACTTTACACTCTCTTCTTTAGTAGTAGTGAAATAGCTTAAAAATAGTTTTAGTTATGGATAAGGCAAAAATTTACATGCTTTAAAAATAGTCAAAAGTTGCATAATTCTTGCAATTTAAAGCAGAAATAGTTTTTTTTTTTTTCTAATTTAGAAAAAGTAGTGTTCAGTTTGAAGAGATAGAAAATAACATTTCAGGACAAAAATGACTGTCCTCAGAATAGAAAAATGAGTGAAATGAGTGAGTGAAAAAAATGAGTGAATGAAAATGAGTGAATGAAAAAATGAATTAAACTCCTCACTTTAACGCCACACAACTACCCTTCTAAGCAAATCGACCTTTTTTTGCACTTTACACATCGACAACAGCGCCACCTCACCGCTCTCGTATCCAATTTGCGCATGCCCACCCTTCTGTGAGTTTCAAGGTTTATATAATATATATATATATATATATATATATATATATATATATATATATATATATATATATATATATATATATATATATATATTATATATAAGTATAAGTTTTCCTCAACTTTCTTCGTGTTTTCTTGTATTTATTTATATATATAAGTTCTAATGCACAAGCTATTATTTGTTTTTTATGTGTGAATACTTATTAAAATGTTTTTTTTTTCAGGCTGTGGGAGAATTGTTACTTAATTTAGCTAAACTTGTACCTACAAACAATGACCACATATTATCCAAATTCTGTTGTCTTTTGTGTTATTTTCTTGAAAATTCTACTGTAAGTATAAATTTTCAATGTATCCACGTTTAAATTTTAATATTTTAGTTAGTCATAGTATTTGAATTCTTGGTTACCTATTGAATACAGGACTGCCATATGTTATTTAAATGAAAAATTTTACTACCGTTTTCATCGTTAAAGGATTAAAAAAATGACCACAAAAGCAATTTTTCTCAAGGTAGTCATTGTGTTCTTTTTATAATGCTTTATTTTTAAAAAAAAATTTTTTTTTTTAAACCAATATTTATTTTGCTGTGCCATTACTTTAATGCATATTTTTTTTCTGCTTCTCAGTTTTTCTAATCATATATTTTAATCTATATTTCCATTCCTTTTGTTTGTCTGAATTTGATCAAAAGATTTCATCTTCCAGATTGATTTTGAATAGAAAACTAATAAGTTTCAGTTTCATGACCATGTAATTTTTAATAACAAAGACTGATGGTGCTTATTTTTTTATAATTCTCTTCCTAGAAACCACTTGATTTGCAATAATTTAATCAATTTTGAAAAAAAACAACATTTTTCAAATTTATTTTTTTACATTTTTATGTTTAATTTTACTTAATCACCAGGGTAGGGAGAATAGGAAAACCTGGAAAATACAGGGAATTAAAAATTACCTGAAATAACATGGAATTTGGAGTTTTTCTTAAGAAACTGGGAAAATAAAGGGAATTTTGTTTCTTATTTTCATCTTTTAAAAATTGTAAACAAAGTGAATATTTTAGGATATTTCAAATGTTAAATGAGTTTATTTACTTCAGTAGCATTATTTGTTTTATGAATGTTCAGCTGTTCCTTTTTTCTCTAAGTTTTTTCAGAAATTATAACTAGTACAGTATCCCTAATACAGTTCATACAAGAGCACAGTGATTGTGTTTTTCCTCTTAATATCTTGTGTATAATATGCACAGAGAAAACACAGGGAATTTTTTTCTTTCCAAGTCTGAGTAGCAATCCTGATTCATCATCATCGTCATAGTTGGCCGGACAGCCCAACGTGGACCAATGCCTTCCTCTGAAGATTTCTCCATGACGACTTCCAATTTGTCTTTGATCTCCAATTCTTTTCATTAATTGCAAGAAAATCAGACTCCACTGAGCCCATATCAGCTTCGGCCTTCCCGGCTTTCTTGTTCCAGTGGGTCTAAAAAGCGGTATCTTTTTTATATTGTATTGTCATCACTCATTCAAATCACAAGAGGCCACCCAATTCATTCTATTTATTTTTATGTATTTAATAATATGGTAGGGAACCAATTATCCGGAATGATCGGGAGCATTGCTATTCCGGATAACTGATCTTTCCAGTTTTCTGAATTGTTACAAAAAGCCGTTTTTTATATTGTGAAACTCAACTGAAAAAATATATGTATTTAGAATAATTTTAAAAAACTCTTACTTCTTTTGACAGTGTAGATAAATAATGATTATTTCTAAAATGATGGTAAACATCTTTTAAGAAAGAAAAAATTCTGAAATCTTTTGAGGAAATTTTTTTTTTTAAAGTGTATCGAATTTCTTTCCGGTTTTCTGGTATTCTGATTTCTGGATAAGAGGTTCTGTACTGTATCAGGTTGTCTATAAATCTTGTACAGTTCAAAGTTAAATCTCCTTCTCCAGTTATTGTTTTCATTTACACCACCAAGTATACTCAACAAAATCTTTCTCTCAAATATTGCAATACAATTTTCTTCCATTTTTGTCATTGTCCAAGCTTCAGAAGGGTGTGTCAAGACTTGCTGGACAAGAGTTTTGTGGATTAAGAACTTTGTTTTTCTAGAAAGAAACCTAGATTTAACAAATCTTCTCAGCCCATAGACAGCCCTATTTGCCAGATAGAGTAGGTTTTTTTTTTATTTCAGGAGTCATTCTGTTATTAATAGTAATAATCCTAAGTAAGTAAAACTCCTTACTGTTTCAAATCTATAAGAATTTATTTCAAGACAGGGGTCTGGAACTCTGTTTCTTGAGAATAACATATATTTTGTTTTCTCTACATTTATGACAGCCCATTTGCCTTGCAGCCACGTCAAGGGCAAGAAATGCCTCTTTCAGGGTAGGAAGGGAATGAGCAACTATATCAACATCATCAGTATATGCAAGTAGTTGTACTGATCTAGTAAAAATGTGACCACTGGTATTGATGTTTGAATCACGAATGGCTCTCTCAAGTGCAATATTAAAAAGAAGACAGGAGAGAGAATCATCCTGTCGAACACCTGTAAATGTGTCACGATCTTCTGACAGAGACCCCAGAAACTTAATCTTACACTTTGTATCTTTCAATGTAAATCTTGTCAATTTAATGGGTTTTGAAGGTATTTTAAAAGTATTCTTTGTTTCAGAAAGATAATTTCTATTGATACAATCAAAAGCAGCCTGAAATCAATAAAAAGATGTGTGTTCAATGTTAAATTCCATTGATTTCTCTAAAATCTGATGGAGACAAAATATCTGATCTTTAGTTGATTTTCCAGCACGGAATCCACATTGATATTTTCCTATTTGTGAGTCAATAAATGATAACAGCCTGAGAAACAAAATTGTAGATAGAATTTTATAAGTTATACAAAGAAGACTAATGCCACGATAGTTGGCACATGTCATAGGATCTCTTTTCTTGTGAATTGGGCACACAATGTTAATATTCCAATTCGTTGGCATAATCTCAGAGTACCAGATGTCAGTAATAAGTTCAAATAAATTCCTCAATAAGGTAGATTCACAATGTTTTAGTAGTTGTGCTGAAATAAGATCATGACCCGAAGTCTTCTTTTTCTTTAAGTTTTTTATTTGCATCCCTGATCTCCTCAGTAGTTGGAGCCTCAACTTCTATGTTATTCATTGCTGGATTCATGTGCAATTATTTCAACATCTTCACAATTTTCATTTAGAAGTTCTTTAAAATGTTCATGCCAACGTTTTAAAATGTCTTTTTTATCACTCCAATCGACTGCGATTAATTTTCTAATAGAATGCTCTGCATTTATTAATGGATTTCAGATGTTCAACACCTTTAAACAATTCTTCATCAAAGACCCTTTTCTTTTGCCTAAAGAGTTTCTTCACCTCTTTTCTGTGTCTATGGTATTCCTCTGCACTATTTTTGTGTGCAGATTCTTGTATTCTTGTGTGTGCTTGCATCTTATGTTTATATGCAGCATTCTTTTTATCATTAGCAATGGCATAATCAATATCATACCAATCCTTAACCTGTTTCTTAGTTACTTTACCAATCACGGTATTGGCAGCGTTACAGATACTGTCTTTTATAAATTTCCATTTATTTTTCACACTACAGTCACAATTCTTTAAATTCAACTGTTCCTTTACTTTTTCGCAATATTCAAGTATTATCCTTTCATTTTTAAGTTTATCAGAGTCATATTCTCTCAAAGTCTATCCCTTTAACATTTTTGCATTTGATAATTTTGATCTGACTGAAGCAATAATCAAGAAGTGATCTGAATCCACATTAGCCCCAGGATAAGTTCTCACGTCCATCAAGTCTGAGTAATGTCTTGCTTCAATTAGTATGTGATTAATTTTATTAGCATAAGTGCCACATGGGGCACGCCAAGTAGCTTTATGAATATTTTTATACGGGAAAAACGTGCATCCTATAATCATATTATGTGAAGTGGCAAAATCAATTAATTTGGAGTCCATTATCATTGGTTGTATCATGTAAGCTAAATTACAAATTTAAATTCCCTTTCTCTACCTACACAGCATTTAGATCTCCCAAAATAATTTTTACATCATATTTTGGATTATTGTAGTGCATTTTGTCTAAATTTTCATGGAAAATTTCCTTTCCTTCCTCTGTTTTATCTTCAGTTGGTGCATAGGAACAGATAATACTGAAAGTAAAGAACTTTCCCTTAATTCTGAGCTTTCACAGTCTCAAAGAGATTGCCCCGAAATCCAAATTCAGGTGTTGTATTCTTTTACTTACGATAAAGCCAGTGCCCTCTGTATGTTTTTTTGGGGGGTGAAAACTGTAAAAAACAGTTTTCCTTTTATTCAATGTTCCATTGCATAACCTGCTGAATGGCAATCAAATCAATATTGCATTGTTCCATCTGTTCTAACAGCAAATGCAATGCCTTGGCTCTTTAGAGAGACAGAATGTTCCAGCTTCTAATTCTCATATCCAAATTTCGTTTTCCAAATAGTTTCCATGAAGTCCTCTAGGATTTATCTTTTAAGGATTTCGTAGCAAGAAATTTTTACAGGATAGAGGTGTCAACCCTATGCCCAACCCCCAACCTGGAGGACCAGTCCCCTGATATAATCACCAGAGGCAAGGTGCCTGGTTATACACCCAGACACTGGGTACTCATTTTTAGTCGATTTAGTGAGTAATTTATTTTAAATTAAGCATTAAATATTACAATTTAAGTATTCAATATTACAAATTCATTATATTACTGGATACAAATATTCAAGTAGAAAGCCCTGGATAACTTCAAGTAGCGAGACGCCACCATTTTGGTGATTAACTCTCTTCCTTTGTTTATAATGCAGAAATACCAAGAGTTCCCATTTTTAAACGCCACTTTTTATTGATAAATGTTTTCATATTCTTGAAGATAGCTTTAATATTTTCTATTTATTCTTTCAATTCTTTTATTTCCTCTAAAAGTATACATTTTATATTTATTCTATTCAGTGAAAATAATACCTTATCTATAATTTAAAGCTTTCTCATTTTGCTTTTTATAATCTGCTGCAATTTTTTTCCCTAACTCTTTGAAATTTTTTGCAGTCTAGTTTTTTTTATAAGGTTTAAAAGGTGTTAGGATTTGTAATTAAAATCATTCTGGATATTATTAACTGTGTTCAGAGAAAAAGTTTTTTCCCCCCAATAGTTGAAATCTTTTTTCTTCTTACTCAATACCAACTGTACCGTAATTTCGCGCGTATAGTCCGCAGACCCAATTTTATAATAGAAAAATTTCAAAAATCGTCAGATAGTCCGTGGACTATACGTCCGAAATTACGTTCCTTTAATACGGAAATATTAATGTATTTTAGAAACAAAGAACTAAGTATAAATAGAAAAAAAGTACTTACTTACTAATATACCTTCAGAAATAAAATGCTAAATATAAATAAAAAACAGTGCTTACTAATTAATCATATTTTAATCACACATTCTACTACATTAACGAAAGCCTTCAAAGTCCAATTCATCGGTATCAGAATTAAACAGTTCTAATATATTTTCGGAAAGAGTGTCCGAAAGTTCATTTTCAGCATCACTATCTTCACTGTTAGTGATTTCCTCGCTTTCACTAACAATCCCGGCTTTTATAAATCCCGATTGGATGGTTGACACTTTAGCACTTTTCCAGGATTTATCGACCCATTCCGCAACTTCAGTGTATGAAGCGCGTCTCATATTTCCTGCTTTTGTGAAAGTATGTAAACCTTCCGACATCCAGTTCTCCCAGCAAGCGCGTACGTGGGTCTTGAAACTTTTGTTCACGCTAATATCCAGAGGTTGCAGGATTTTTGTTAAACCTCCTGGAATAACGCTAAGTTCAGCACCAATGTTTGTTTTTCTTAGCTTCCGCCTTTACAGTGCCTTTTATGTGTGCCCTCATGGAATCCATAATTAGTACTCATTTGGAATTGAAAAAGGCACCTTCTCTCTTCCAAACTTCTTGAAACCAATTGAGCATAATGTCCTCGTTGCACCAACCCTTTTCATTGCACCGTATTACGACGCTTCGAGGATAATTTTCCTTGGGAATTGTTTTTCTCTTAAAGATCAAGAGCGGCTTCAACTTTGTGCCTTCAGCACAGCAGGCGAGCATCACTGTGAAATGGGTCTTTTCTTGACCAGTTGTTGTTATGGATACTGTTTTCACTCCACAAGTATCGACGGTGCGATTCGGTGGACAATCAAATGTTAATGGAACTTCGTCCATATTTATAATATTTTTTAGGGAATACTTCCCTTCTGCAATAACTTTTCTTGTAAACTGAAGGAAAGAAGCTTTTTTTTCATCTACGTCGTGCGAAACAGCCTGACACATTGTCGTTCTGCTGCGAACTCTCAAGTTCTTACGACGCATGAAGCGGTAAACCCAATTTATTCCTCCCTTGAAATCCGTTATCTGCATCTCTTCTGCCATGGCCTTCGCTCGGAGACGGATTTTAACTGTTGAAATGGAGCGTTCGGCATTTCTTTGGTCGAGAACCCATCTTGGTAAATTTTCCTCTAAAGCTGGCCATTTTACTTTTCTGTGCCGATTGGATAGCTTTCCTCCCATTCTTTTTAACACATCCTTTTGTTTGCGCCAATTTCTCACCGCTTTCTCGTCCACTTCAAAATAACGGCCCGCTTCTCTATTTCCATCTTTTTCAGCTTTCACAACTACCTTGAGTTTAAACTCAGCAGTAAAACTCCGGCGATGTTTCACAGACGTAATGTTGGATCAACGTTATTGAAGATGAAAGACAAAATACGAAAACAAAATACTGTGCATTAATAAGACAAAAACGCATCAGAATTGAAGATACAACAATTTTAAAAAAAATAATAATAAGCTGAGGACGATGATCGAAATCAGACAGAAATATGAGCAATGAAAAAAAAAACGATAAAAAGCGCTCTCCCAAGCATTTAAAACAAGTTTCTATTTTTAGCAATTCCTCCCCCTATTTTTGCTTCTCCAATCAGGTTTTTTTTTTTTTAAATAACTCCGCCTAGGACGGTTTTTCTTTTATCCCCTGTCTAAAATTCTCACACACTTAGCTTTTTCCCCTCTTCACTGATCTTCAGTTGAAAGTTTGAAATTCTTTTGGAACATTTTAATTGTAAGATAATTCAAGGTTATTCCAAGTTCCTCAGCACCCTTTATTCATCAAACATTCACATGTTTCTAACAAGCAGCTGAAGAAAAAAGGGGAGTGGAGAGAGGCATTCATGACAAGTGGAAGAGACATATTTCCTGAAAAAAGCGGGGGGGGGGATGTGCTTGTTTTACAGTTGACGTTATCACTGGCCCCACCCTGATTTCCTTCATTCATTCCTTTCTGATTTATGCTTCTCTACTCCACGCCCATTTCCTACACTCAATAGCTGTTCATATGGCAGAAGGGAAAGAGAGATTTAGTTCTCTTTTGGATAGTGATCTCCAGCAAGTGATTCCAAGAAAGGTCTTGTGCTGTTTATATTTGATTATCGGCAGTTCACGACAGCGTGTTTTTTAAATTTCAACGATTTTAACCGTGAACAACCACCGTATTATCCGCACTTTTGGATAGTCCGCAGCTTCAAAAAGTCGCATTTTAAACACAGATAGTCCGCGGACTATACGCGCGAAATTACGGTAATTTGGCTATAATAAACAATTGCTGAAGCTTTAAGTACAATTAATTAAATCTAAAATTAAATCCTAATTAAAATTTTAAGTGCAAATAGCAAAATCGAAAAATATTGTAGAATTGCTGTTTAATTTTTAAAATACTAAATAAGGTTATATATTTATCTATATGTGTGTGTAAGGAAAATTTGAAAGAAAAGGAATGAAAAGTCCAGCAGAACCCAACTCATTCCTTTTGAAAACACAAAATGAGAGAGAGACAGGTGGAAATAAATAAAACTCTCTTCAACCACAAGAGAAGACCCTAATGCTATTTAACTCCAAAGCTATTAAAAGAAACCCCCTTCCTCTCCCCCCAAAAAAGACCTCTCCAACTAGAATTAGTTCTCATTTTGGTAAGAGAAGAGACAATGGACAAAGTTGTGATTTAGGCTCGATTCTCAAATTTTCTTTAATATCTTTTCATTTTTCTCTGCTAATAATGCATTTCATAACTGAAGAAAATAGTTACGAATTATTTATTTTGGAAGCTGCTTGAAATTTATAAATTTCTACCATTTACTCAAAAATAAGAATTTGCTGAAGAAATTTTAATGAAAAATGTTCTCTTAATGATCTTTTACCTCCATTAATCATTTAAATTGCAACGTAAAGTTAAAAGTAAGCTGGCAGAAGATTAGAGTAAACTATGAAATTTCAAATGCTGAAAAATTTTAACTTGAAATTTATTAAAATACAAACAAATTATGAGCACAGAATTCTCCATAGGGAAAGCATAAGCTGCTGTCAAGTGACATCCTCTTAATAAACTATGCACATGAAGAGTTGAAAATGAATATTTAAGTTTATTAGGAGAAAAAGGAGATTAAAATGATCAAAAATCAGTTTATTTGTTAAATAAGTTTAGTTTGAAATACAATTTACTTTAAGCTTCTTTCTTAAATTAACAAGTTTTAAATTTTTTTAAAAAATCTTTTGCTGTTATTATCCTTCGGATTGACAGGTAAGAACTATTAAACTTTTTGTTCCTTAACCTTATTTAAACCTTAAAAATTAATTATTTGTATTAATTTAATAGTATTTAAAAATTATAATTGTAATAAAGTACATAGGTTTTTTTACTATATTTCTTACAAGCAAGATTAAAGCATTCCCACAATGACCTAGTGTCTGCCAGGTGAGTCATGCTGATAAATTTTTGTGGCCAATGACACTGTTGTGGCAACATGTTCAGCATTGTACTTGATTTTACTGCATTGAGGATCTGCTACTCATTGATCGGAAGCTGTGGTGACCGTCAATTTGCTACTAGGGATCAAATCCTTCACAATTGGCAGCTCAGTATGTTTACCAGTAATTATGAAGAATTCTGTATATTAAAGTTGGTGAATTCGGAACACCCCTGGCATGTACTGTATGAAACACTTTAAACTTGGTTTTGACTTGAAAGTGTTTAATTTTTGCATCAAATCATAATTACATTTATTTTATAAGTTGTCATCAAGTATTATACTGATTGAAATGCTTAATTGTGTAAGAAAAAGGAAAAAAAAAATATTTCATTTTTCCACTTGTTTGAACCTATTTTTTATTCTTTTTATATCAAAATCCTAAATCAAAGATAAATGTTTCTTAAGTGTGTGACAAATTGAATAATCAACCCAATAATTAAGCATGCAGACACAAGAAAGAATTATAACATTCCTAGGTGGAGGCTTAAATTAGACAAATAATTTAGATACAGAAAAGCGAGATTATATTCATGGCAACTCTACTAAATGAGCATTTGTGCTGTCTATAGACAAACATATTAAACTTACGCATTTAATATAAATTGTAATTTGTATGTTTATGAACAGGTTTTTGTTGAAAATAAAAATATTTCTATTTTATGTAGGAAGTTCTTTTACAATCAACTTCTTCAGAGCATTTATTTGAATTCTTTATTTCAAAATTATCCTCTTGTGGCATCTGGGTTCTGAGTGATGTTCTGGTTGCATTTTCTTGCCTTTTGTCCAAAATGCCTCTTCTTGAATTGGATCATGTAAGTAAATGAACCATTTAAACTTTTTTTAAGGTTGCCATGGTTTCAAAGCCATCTATCAGACTTTTTTCAGATTTCTGTGACAAAATTCTCTAGCACTTATATCTTTCTGCAAGACACTTTCAACAATAACAAAGATGTGTGTTACTAATTTAAAATAATAAAAATGATGTATACACACAAAAAAATCATATAATTATTTTCATTTAATATTTTTTGTAATATTTTTTTATTCTAATATTATGGGTGATATTCTTGCATTTTGGTGGGGAGAAAAACACACTAATTATTTCCTTAATCGCATTTTGTAAAGCATTATCACATTAAAAATCAATCGGGTGGATGACCACTTTGATCAACTTGCGTAGGGACCAAAAGAGTGCGAAATCGGTGCCTGTCTTCGGATTATCCTCAGGGTTGTTTTCCAGACCGTTGCCAATAGCCCATTATGCAGCTCTAGTGCAATGTTAGTGAAGTATCTACCTACCCTAATGAGTATATATTCAAGAATACTTCAGAAAGTAATCATTTTTTTGGAATGTTGACTTTTTATGCTTCTTTGTGAAAGAACAATTTCCTATGATTAAAAAATAATAAGAGAAATCTACTTAGAGCTTCTTATTTAATATGATTTAAAGACTCATATGAGACATTCTATATATACACTCTTATAATATATATGTACACACTGAGGTAACAACAGTTATGGGATAGCATGATATGAAGTAAATATCCATCATCCGTTTATTTGTGAAAACAAAATGAAAACAATTAAAATCATATTCAGAATTTTCTCCTCCTGTTTCTACCCTTTTGACAGTTGAGTTTGGTCGGCAGAGAAAGGACCTCTTAATGAAAGAGACTGCTAGCGTGTGTGTAGAATTGTCAGGTTTAATAGACAAGTAACATAATTAACAATAACAGATAATAACAATCAATGTGGGATGTAAAATGGACCATTTGGATTGTGGCACTGTAAAATTTGGCCGTCATCGAATGTGGCAGCAGATGACCAACTCGAGTCCCTTTGCTAACAATGCCTCTTCTTATCTTATTTGTTAGACCCTAGTTGGCTGAAAAACTGTAGTTTGGTCTAATGATTTTGTTCTGATTGTAGTTTGGTCTAATGACAATTGAGCCACAGCCAAAAAGTGGCAAAGGCTGAAGCTTTGTGGGCAATGAAAGTTGCAGTATCCAATTATTCATTTGCTTCAAGTCAGGATATTGTGCTGTTATTTCAGGCTATGTTTGAAGCTAACTCTATTGTTAATCAAATGCAGTTTAGTGACCGGAAAGTTTCCTACGTATTGTCTCATGACATTGGGCTATACTTTCAAATACATTCTTCTGTAGACCATAATGACCTGAATGTTTAAAAACTTCCCCTCGTAATCTTGCGGAACATTTCCTCCCACCTCATTCATCACCCCCACTTTCCTCTCAAGTAATGAATAGATAAGGATAGGACACTTTCCCATTGGTTTTTGTAACTATGGGAACGTCCGAACTAGTCATCTGCGCTATGTATCACAACTGAAAACACCCTCCCCCCCAAAAAAAGCAAGCCGTAAAAGAGATTTCATATTTCATAAGGTTTATGACTTTTATATTTTCCATTCCCATTTCGGAAGCTATTTGTGAATTGTGGGGATCCACGATTGACAGAATTGTTTCTAAAAGACCTAATGCTTTCGATGGAGATGAAGAAGTTGTTGGAACAGCAGACCAGCGAATGTTTGTGTTTGCAAATGGTGCACCATCAGGGCAATTGTCCCTTCAAAAGATTTTTATGGCAAGCCTTATTTTAATGTTTGGACCTTCATATCATAGGCAATTTTGTACTTCAAAAGTGATTGAAAAAGTAACAAATCAAGAATATTTGCTTTGGTTTAAAACATAATGTAGTATATCAGTGTATGATCCTGCATTTTAATAAATGAAAATATAGTATTTTAACATAAAGTTGACTTTTTTTCGCTGTGAAATGCTTGCAGAATATTTGTATAAATTACTAAGTCCTGTTGCAGAACATTTGAAATTATTCTGCTTATGAGCGAGAAAATCTCCCCACTTGTTTTTCTTTGTAAAATTAACATTCTTGTGATTGTGAATTTTTTTTTTAATAATTTGATTTTATCAATGAAGGTTTTATCTGAAAAAAGGAGGGAGGGGGTACATATTAGTTATTAATTTGCGTTCAAAACATAAATTAAAAACGAAAAAGAAATAAGTTTTAAATATGACTGCTTTGAAACTTAAAATATTTTGTTAGCTGATTGTAAAATAGTCAGCTTTTTAATAAATTTATTGCAATTGAATCTATTTAGTTTTATTTAAATATCAGTATTCTTGTAACTTATTGAATATGTATTTTGTGTATATAAAAAGCAAACAATTTATTTTTCTTTAGATTAATTTAAAATAACTGATATTTTTTAAGGATTTCTGATGTAAATTAGTTTATTTTTCACTTGTATAACTGAAAAATTGGTTAACCGTCTTTAAAATTGTTCGAGGGAAGAAAAATTATAAAATTTTCTGTTGAGAGTACAAATTGGATTTATTATAATATATATATATATATATATATATATATATATATATATAAAGTTCAAAATGAAGAAAAAACAAAGGAAAATGATAATAAAAGAATAAACAACTGGGGGGTGGGGGAGGATAAAATTTTTTTAAAAAATCCAGAAAATAAAAGATATAATCTTTTCATCAGCCCACACGATTATATCCACAAGAAAGAGTGCTTTCTGATATTGTATCAATATAGCCAAAGCAAAATATATTAATACAATAGTGTGAGGAGCACTCAAAAAATTTTTTTTTACAAAAATTACAACAAAAAAATGGAACACAATAAGCAAAAATAACACATAAAAACAGAAAAAAAAACTTAATGAAACAAAATCTATAAAACGAGCAGCGAATTCAAATATACTTACATAAACAGGAAATTTTTCAAGAATGATTTAAAAAATATTTTCGTAACTGGATTGTCAGATTGCAAAATATGAAAACAAAAGCGCAAATTGAGCGTAACTAGAGGAGTTTTGTTTTAAAGTGCTGTTCTTACTGCATTGATTTGTTAATTACCAGGGATGGGCCCGAAATGGATGTGTGCAAGGTAATATTATACTGGATAATTTAAAGAAGTTGACCATAAATAATTTTAGGAAAAAAATATTTATTTAACCCTTTCGAGCCGACTGTCACATATACGCGCCAGCAAGAAACTCGCTCACATCCCGGCCGACACACCCACATGTCAGAGAGTTTTCTCGTTCACCTCCACGGCCATCACACATTTGTGCTAGCGTTTCGGAAAATTTTAAAAAATAGAATTTCTTCCAAAAGATGGCATTGTATGTCCATATGGTTTCATATACATGTAGATTTGACTTTCTACTTAAGATGAGAGTACATTCACATGGTTTTTAGGGGAAGGAATGTTTTATGAGGACTCTTTAAATTTGCACGTGGTATTTGTTTACAGTAAGCAGGAGAGTTTTTTTTCGCTACTTTCGATTTTCGGTTTTGTTTTTAGTGGATAGTTAGATGTTGTAGGCTTGAATTTTTTCTCTTTTTACCGTTACAATGTCTAAGCGTCGAAACATTTTAACTGAGATAGAAATCGAGGACATTATGCAAAATATTTCAGATATTGATTCTGAAACAGATTAGGATAGTAGTGATCGTGACTCTATAATATATTCTGATTATTCTGATCATGAAGAATCAAGCAAATCTGATGATGATGAGAACATTTCTGACATTTGTATGCCCAGTACATCGAAATCAAGTAGTACTTCTGCATGGTCATCTACAGCAGTTACCTTTCAAAGCAGTGCCTGGACTAAAAGTGGATGATTCGCTTGAAGAAGAGATTGATTTCTTTAGGCATTATTTTGATGATACCATCATAAAAATAATTACGGAACAGACTAATCTGTGTCAGAGGAGTATATATCCTGAAGGTTCATCTGGTGCACGTTCTTCAAACTATTTACCTGTCACAGAGGAAGAAATGTTTGTTTTCTTCGCTCTAACAATTTTGATGGGTATTATAAAAAAACTCAAAATCAAATTGTACTTTTCAACGAATCCCATGATTGCAACTCCATTTTTTAATAATGTAATGAGTCGTGATCGAAACATTGCAATTCTTCGATGCTTGCATTTTGCCAGCAGCGATGCCAAAAAAATCGGAAAGCTTCAACCAGTTTTAAATAAAATAATTTAAAATTTCAAGTCCGCTTACACCCCTGAAAGGAAAATATCAATAGATGAAAGTTTATTATTGTGGAAAGGAGGACTTGGATTTCGCCAATACGTCCCTGCTAAACAATCCAGATATGGAATTAAACTCTATAAATTATGCGAATCTAAATCAGGATACATATTCAATTTTATTATTTATACGGGGAAGGACACAATGTAAAAGGAAAATTTAGGATTATACGGGGAAAGACTTGTCAAATCTCTACTTGAAGAACTTGCTGGTCAAGGGTACCATTTATATATTGATTGTTTTTTTATGTCTCCCTCATTAGCGGATGAACTTTTCGGGTTACAAGCAAATATTTGTAGGACTGTAATGATGAGAAGGAAAGGAAAGCCAGAAAATTTCCCGTCGCCCAAGATGAAAATCGGTGAGATGTTGGTTTTGTAGAAAAAGAACACGAACTTAACTGCTTTCAAAGACAGACGAAAAGTGCTAGTGATATCTACCATGCATGATGCAAAATTGCTTGATACTGGTAAAAAAGATCGCGCAACATCTAATCCTATAATGAAGCCAGGGTGTATCTGGAATACAACAAAAATATGAGAGGGGTTGACTTAAGCGATGCCATCATAATTCAGTATCCATCTTTCAGAAAACTGTTAAATGGTACAAGAAACTTTTCTTTAATATCATGGATATGGCTGTATTTAATGCCAATATTCTTTTCAACAAAAAAAAGTAAGAAAAATCTCCCTCTCCTTATTTATCGCCTTAATTTAGTTAATCAAATTATTGCTCAGTATTCCTCTAAACTCCCCAAAGTCAATATCATACCAAAATCAGCAGAATCATTAAATTCACTCAGATTACTGAAAGACATTTCCCAAAACTTTGCTTAAAAGAAATGGGTGAGAAAATGAGACGAGGATGCTTCATTTGTGCCTGTCCTGGAAAAATCCTCCAAAATGGAAAATGAGTAATTATGAGTGCAAGGACTGTAACGTAAGACTGTGTATAGATCCCTGTTTTAAAATTTTTCATACGAAAAAAGAACTTTAAGTATTTAGTTTTCATATATTTAGTTTTCAGATATGCAATGTTAAATGTTTTAAAATGATAAGTACATAATAAAAATAAAATGTGTAAAATATATATTTAAACAAGAAATAACTTAAGTGAATAAAGTATCCATACAAATATATATAAAGCATATGTCATTTAAATACTCTGCAGAACAATATTAAACAACTCGCTGATATTTCGGTAATTTCATGGAATTAAGCTTAACATCAAAAAACCCTCCAGCCCTGGGGAGACACACACGAGAGGGACTGCCGACCTCAGAGGTAAGTGATTTCGCGCTTCCCGTCGCGAAAGGGTTAAGAAACAAATATAAAATAGAAAAGAAAAACATGAATTGCCTATTTTGCACGTAATTTTAGCCACGGATTTGCCCGAAATGAATTTGCACATGGAAAAATTATATAAATTAACAAAGAAAAAATTTTTTAGTAGATAAATTTAGCCGCGGATATGCCTGAAATTGATTTGCACATGGAAAAATTGTATAAATTAATAACGAAATTTTTAGTAAATAATTTTACCCACAGATTTTCTCATGGAAAAATTATATAAATTAACAAAGAAATTTTTAATAAATAATTTTAGCCACGGATTGGCCCAAAATGGATTTGCACATGGAAAAATTATATAAATTAACGAAGGAATCTTTTTAGTAAAGGAATTTTTTAGCAAATAATTTTGGCAACGGATTTACCCAAAATGGATTTGCACATGGGAAAATTATATAAATTAACAAAGAAAATTTGAATACATATATCCAAAAGAATATATGATTAATTCAATCATTTTATTTAGAATTTTATTACTTTACTTGGGTATCCATTGCTTTTTATCAAATTTTGAAAGAGTTTATCGATTTGTTTTTTGGATAAATAAATATTACTGCATATTCTTTTAATTCTATTCATTTCATTAAAAGTGGTATTTAAATAGATACTCCTAGAAACATTAGAATTCCAAGTAATTAGTTTATTTATATTAAAATTAAAATAATTTCTTTTATCGTATAAATCAACAAAGCAGATATTTTCATCTTTTATAATACCCAAATCCAAAAAATTGAAATTAATATTATCATCATGATTACGAGGCAAGATTAATTCCTCGGGGGAAAATATCATTTAATAGAATAGTATAATCTTGAAAATTAAAGATAATTAAGTCATCAATATATCTGAAAACAAATTTAATACTAAGAGTATAATTTTTTTCATAATAATGCAAAAATAAGTTAGCTAAGAGAGATGAATAATTAGATAGATCCTTGTGGTATTCCATCAATTTGAAGAAAAATATCCTTTCCATTGTAAAGATCTTTCCGTCTTTTGTTCCATCTTTTAGTTTAGAAGGGGGAATGCTATTGAAAAGATCCTGGAAATCAAAAGTCATAATAGAATTAGTTTTATTATGTTTAATGAATTCTAAAATCGGTTGATTATTAGTGATAATCCAAGAGAAACCTTCTTTAGAAACATTGTTAATAATTTTATTTAAGTTAAGTAGTTAGAGAAAATGGTGCCAGGTTTAGTTAGATAAGTATTAGATCCACATGTGATAGTTCTAAATTTTACAGGAATTTTATGAAATGTAGGACTGATAATTAAGTAAGGAAATTGTATATTGCTAATTTTAATTTTTAATCTCTTATATAAAGCTAACATTTTTTTAATGACAGTATTATTATTGAAATTACTAAGTTTAAAATTTTTACTATTTCTTAATTCCGTATTAAAAGTTCAGCATAGAATTTTTTTACAGAAGATTGCATAATTATTGTTAGCTTTGTTTATGGGAGTAATTACGAAATTTTTTTGAAGTTGCTTAATTGATTGAATAATATTAAAAAAAATTGTTGGATTGTTACTCTTATTTAAATTATCCTTATTTTTGAAAACAAAGTTTTTAAAGTAATAAACACTCCAGTAGTAAACACTCCATTTCTATTCTGTTAGCATACCTAAAGGTGAAGAGAATCTATTTGATATCTTAAAACAAAAACTATTGAGATCATTAAGAAAGTATTTTAGAATTTTATTGATTGATATATGGTAAATGGGTCTAAATTTTGTGCCTTTTATCATTAAATTCCTAAGTTCTAAGTTTTCTATAATATTTAAATTACCAGTAATAATATGTTTATGATGTTTATCAACAAAATCAAAATATTTCTCTTCCTCACAGTGACATTCATAATTGGATATATTAATATTCCCTAAATTTTTATATATATATATATATATATTTATACAACAAAATAAATAAATACAAAAAAACACGAAGAAAATTAAGAAAAACAATAAGTTTCATTTATTGCGCATAAGCTGCAAGTAAACTGAACTCATTAGATAAGTTCAAAATGAAGATAAAAAAAAAGGAAAATTGCAGACATATGGAAAAAAAAGGGGGGGGGGGAAAGAAAAATAATAATAAAAAAAATAACAAACAACTGGGAGGGGGGGGGGAAAGGGATAAAATTTTTTTAAAAAAATCAGGAAAATAAAAGATATAATCTTTTCATCAGCCCACACTATTATATCCGCAAAAAAAAGTGCTTTCTGAAATTGTATCAATATAGCCAAAACAAAATATATTAATACAATAGTGCGAGGAGTACTCAAAAATGTTTTACAAAAATTACAACAAATAAAATAGAACACAATAAGTAAAAATAACACGTAAAAGCAAAATATAAAATAAATAAAAAGAAAAAACAGAATAAAACAAAAACTATAAAGCGAGTAGTGAATTCAAATTTACTTACATGAACGGGAAATTTTTCAAGAATGATTTAAAAAATATTTTCGTAACAAGATTGCCAGATTGCATAATATGAAAACAAAAGCGCAAATTGAGCGTAACTAGAGGAGGTTTGTTTTAAATATTATATATATATATATATATATATATATATATATATATATATATATATATATATATATATATATATATATTATATATATAGTTTGTAAAGAGAAAAATTTCTATGGAAGTTCGATTCACTCAGATGAAAAGATTTAGGTTTCATATTGCTCAAAAATTATTTGAAAATAGGTTTAAAAAAAAACTCACAATTTCGTAACTATTGACCATATTTAGTTTCTTCCATGTTTTACAATATTTTGAAAGAAATAACAGGAATCTTCCATTTAAAATACCAACCTTGGTTCTTGGTTCTGAAAATAAGGGCATTGGATCAGGTTGGGTGAAGTGTGTATAAAATTAAGCATTTTTTTTTTTAAAGAAGGCTAATTAAGGGATTAAATTTATTTTAACGAAAATTTTGGATGCATTGGATTCATATAGATTAAATATGAAGCATAACTTATCTATTTTGTTTGATTGTTTGCTTACAGTAATGAATTTAAAAGAACATGTTTTGATGTAGGGATAGATCTAAAATTAGTGTTTATTTCATTAAAAAAACAAATGTAAATATCGTTTTGAAATAAAAATGCTATTAAATAAATGTATTTGATTATATTTTAAAAAAAAGTGAATGCTTAAAAATATATATTTTTTATTATTGTTAAATTAAAAAGTTAATATTCATGGCTATCAAAATTATGTTTAACTTAGGATGCTATATATTTTGCTAAACATTTAACATTAATTGAAACATTAAATAATGCATTTAATCACAAAGTAAGAAAGTGCACTTAGCTAAGCGTAACCATATATCCACTTTACCCCACCTCAGAAACCAATTCATACCAAATAGAATTTGAAATTTTTAATGCATCTTTGTTCTTTAGATGTCCCTTTATCAGTTTGAACTAAAAGTAATTCTTTTTGCAATAATGTTATGTGTATTTCTCGTCAAACTTTTCAATTTAAAATAACTAAATTCAAGTTACTTTGAGGGGTTCCACCAAAAAAGCTTAGCCAAAAGCTGGTGTAAAGTGTCATATTTGTCTAGAACTAGATTCAATTATGTGTTCAAAAATGCATACTTATAGTTTTAAGTTACTTTTGTGTACATAATTGTTACATGTAAAAATAATGCGTAACTCTTTACTAATAGGTCGACATTCTTTTAAAAGACGATAGCATTTTGTTTATGTCATCTGTAGAGGATAAAAGCATTCAATATAATGCTCTTCAGTGTCTTTTTGCTCTTCTTAAGTAAGTCTTATTCCTAGAATTATCAAACTTTATTTTGTAACTAATTATTCATGGCAGCATTTTGTTGCTAATTTTTTAAAAGTCTAAAAATAAAAGAATAATAGGGTTGGAGTGATGATTAAAATGGCAATTTACATGACTTGATTTTTTTTATTTTTAAAATATTGATTTAAATTTTTTAAAATAAATTATTTAATTGAAAATATTTTTATACAATATTTCATAAATATATTTATAAATAAAATTATAAATATGAATTACTTATAAATAGAGCCCGGATTTTGATGACCTAAAAAATCTCAATTAATGCCCCTAAAAAGTGCAAAAAATGCCCTTAAAAGTGCAAAAAATGCCCTTAAAATGCGAAAATTGCGCTAAAAATGCCTTATGACATGATTTAAATAGAAGTAAAAATATTGAACTAAAACAATGTTTTACTCTTTAAAATTATCATGAGTCGTTTTAAAAAATGTAAAGCAATGCAATACTTGTTCTACATTCATTAAAGTTTGAAAAATATGTTTTATATCCTAAAATAACAACAACAAAAAAAAAGAAAAATATATTGTCTCCTAAAAATATAACAACTTCCATCTCATAATATTACTAAATATCAGAATTACAGTGGATTAGTAATTTTTTTTTAAATATTTTGAAATGTAAGCGAGCGTTTCTTGTCTGAAAGCAAATTTTTATACCAGGAGAAGCTTCTTTCAACGTCTACTGATGTTATTGGTGCGTACTTGAAAAGGACGGTCACACTTACTGACGATTCTTCTTCAATTTGAAAAGATGTTGCTTCACCTTTTAATATCCTAGAGATTTTCTTCATTGTTTAGAAACCAGTGTAATAATAAAAAATAATAAAAATTAACAAAAAATTTAAAAAATGCTTTAAAATGCAAAATACGCCACAAAATTTAAAGAAAATGCCCTATAAATCTCAAAAAATGCTCTAAAGCAGTGGTGCGCAAACTAGGGGTCGCGACCCCTGTGGGGGCCGCCAAATTTTTATGAAATGCATTATCCCTGCATGCTGCATACTATACAATGTACATATAAAGAGTGAAGCGCCGCCACTAACTGTTTAATTGCAATTTCATGCTGTCCACTCTTTCTTTGACAGTAATGCGTAATGTATTCTCTATCTGGCTATCCGTGGAAAAACAATATCCCGTTTTATGCAAGAATGCCATCAGAGTGTTAATACAATTTGCATCAACGTATTTATGTGAAACTGGATTTAGCAAACTAGTTTCAATAAAAACTAAATACCGCTCGCGTTTAAACCCTGAAGATGATATGCGAATTGCAATTAGCAACATACATCCAAACATCGATGAGATAATTAGAAACTTGCAGCCATATACATCTCATTAAAGGGCAATTACTGATTTTTGAGTTATACAAAAAGTATTTTCTTAAAATTATAAATAAAATTAATATGAGTTAAATATGATGATGTTTTTATTCGATGAAACGAAAGAAATGCGCGAAATATACATCGTATTTGTGAACATTTATCTCTAGGGGTCGCCGAAAATTTTCTCTCTACAAAAGGGGTCGCAGTCGAAAAAAGTTTGCGCACCACTGCTCTAAAGGACAAAAAATGTCCAAAAATGCAAAAAAATGCAAATGTCATCAAAATCCGGGCCTTACTTATAAACATATGATTTTTTTTCCAAAGACTTATTTCATTCATAAGGAATGTTTTATCCAACGAAGTAATGAAAGGGAGAAGTATGTAAATTATTATCTTTTAAAATAGTTTAAGTAAAAAAAATGTCTAAAAGTGGATAATAGTGTCATGAAAGCTTAAAATTATAAATTTCCATTTACTATATATAGAATAATTTACTGGCAATAAACATATTTCAGTTATACCCATTTAGTTTCATATTTATTTGGATACAAATGCTTTTAAAACTTATTAAATATGTAGTTAGTGAGCATCAATAATGAAGAAAGACTTGTTGTGACAGAGTAACATTGAATAATTTATTTTCATTAATGTTTTCTGATCTAAACTGATTTACTCTTCATTGGATATCTAATTGACAGTATTTCTTTCAAATTTTAGGATCGTTTTAACAACTATGATTTAATTTATTCAATGATTAGTTTGTCATAATTTTAAATATTTAAATGAATTATTTTAGCTGTATTATAGTTTTTAAATAATAGTTTATATTATGAACTTGGTTTGTATTATGAACATGTCGAATGATTTGGCTGATAATTGTTAAAAAAAATTTAGAAAATTTTATTCAAATAAAAAACATTCATTTTTTTTAAACCATAGCTTTTGCCAACAAATTTCTATGTTTGCTATCTATTCTAAGCCTTTTTCTGTTTATATTCTTTGAAATAAACTTTATCATTGTAGAAATCACAGTGAAACTGTCCACTTGTCTAAGAAGATGAATGTTTGTTTTCAAAAATGTCTATCACTTCTTAAAGAGTCAGTTAGTGAAAATAGTAAAATAAATGCAAAGGTAATATATTTTCTTTGTTCTATAGCCTTAAAAATATCTGTGTTCATTACTTCAAAGATCTATGATAAGCCAAAATTAGTATGTAGCAGTAAATTATCAGGTTTCTGAACTATGTATGGTGTTTTCAATATAAATGTTAACAACAACAATCTCGAATTCTTGACTTGCTGTACTTCTGGTTAGATAGTATACAGCTGCTTACTACAGCTTATTCTACAAGGTAAAATTTTCAAACTGATAATTTTGTATTTAATAAAAGAAATAAATTAAATAATTTCTTAACTCAAATATGCTGTATTTCATAAAATATTAAGCAATTCTAGCGAATTTGAAGTGCTCATTTGTTTCAGATCATTTGATCATTTATAAGTGTATTGTTAAAAAAAAGTGGCATGGTTGCTGAAAAGAACTCGCTTTTTTGGCGGTCCCAATTTGGCCTCTGTTTACTATTACTGTGTATTCTTGTTGAAAGCCATGCACCATCATGCATTAGAGTTAACAGCAGCAAGATTAGGTTCATTATACAAATTGTCAGTGATGTTAGTATATTGTTGATAAGGTAAAAAGTGTTTTATAATGGTTCTTTTTTTTCAAATGACAATTCTTGCTTCTTGTTATGACAGGTCTTAAAAACAAATAATAAATCAAGTGACAAATATGCAAAATACTACTCAAGTCACAATGATATCTCATTATGAGCCAAATGGCCTCAAAATATACCGGAAACTGTAATGCGGAAGTATGTTAGGTAAAGAGCTTCAGTGTCGACAACACCATCCATACCTATGACTTTTCATAATTTCTTTTCTGCTGAGATTAATTTTAACTCAGGCATCTAAGGAACTGTGCTATTTGGTATTTTATATTTATATTCATATAAAAATGCGAGTTTCAAAAACTAATTTCTTTTTGATAAGTTACATTTATTTTTAAAATTTGGGAATTGTTAAATAGTTTGTCAAACATCTTATTGACTTCATTTGTATATATAATTTATGCTCAAGGGTTAGCTATCATTTTGTTTTCAAGATTTGAGTTTTTAATAACTATTTTTTTCTTCTATCACTTCTTATCTAATAAAACTAAATCATGTCTTTACATTTACGAACGAAATCTATTAACTTATCTTGGATTTGTATGCACCTTAGAATGACTTAGTAGTGTTTCTTCCCATCTGTATGAAGTGCTTAAAAATGTATTATTTTTTTTCCAAAACATTTGAGCTACTTTTTTTTCTCGGGAAAGTTTCATCTATTAACAATCTATGGATAAATGGCTTGCAGTCACAGAACTGTATCAAATATAGGGGGGCTTCTTTTCCACCTGTGGAACAGATTTCTAAGTTAAATAATAAATTTTTCAATGATTTTTTTTTCAGTTTTGTGCAGTTGTAGTTTAAAATAAAACACATTAAGAGGGAAGTTTATATTTCAGAAGTAAATTCAACATTTAGAACTCTGGGACTTATTAGATGCAAGTTTTTCAAAGATTTGATCTTTCAAAAAGTTAATCTACCCTTTTTTTTTTCTTTTTTAAAATTATAATGATAGAACTTAATTTCTCTACAGTCACAAAAATTGAACACATGACCTTTTTTGAATAAGTTTGTTCAAAATCTTTGAATTTATATTATTCTAATACATTTTGCTGATATATTTTTTTCTTTCTAAAGCTAGATGGGTTGCTAACAATCACTGGTGTCAGAACCATAGGGGTGCAGACCCCCCCCCCAATAATTGGGAAGCCAGGGTCCATTATTTTGAGAAAATATTTATGTTTTATTTCCATAACTTTTACTCTCTTTTTCTCTCACTCTCTTCACATAGTGCAACTTAATATATTATACAATTTAAAGATATATATATTTAATATTTAGTATATATATATTTAAAATTTAGTAAAAATAAAATGCACTGTATAGAAGAAGTAAAACAGGTGTTTAGAGAACAACAAGAATTGTCACTGTCACCCTTTCCTTCAATGAGCAATAAAACACTTTTTACACTGTTAACAGATAAAGATTGATTCTAAAGTATCCAGTCATTTGATACCTCAAAAATAGCCCCCTTAGTTTTTGCTATGGGAAAATGGCATTTGCATTTTGAAATTGTCTTTATCTTATTTATGACCCTGGATTGTTTTGTCCCCTTTTTTAAAATGTCAGATATCAACAGACCCATCACTTTGTTGACTATCTATTCACATATTGTCTCAAATAGACAATTATCTAGAATTTCTTGGAAAACAGATGTATAAAAGCTTACTTTTAGATATTCAAGTAGGGGAAGACTCTAGTTGACACTTTCTATTTTTTTTTTTTATTTATTATGTTTTTTTGGTGATTTTCTCAAGAGATTTCTCTGATATATAATCATTCTAAGTCTTCTCATAAGTACAAAGCGCAGACAGTTCTATTGCTCCATTATTTAAATTAGCCATTTCCAGTTCAAAATTAAGATAAATGTAAATATTTGTTTACTTCTATATTTTGTTTCATTAATTGTTTTAACTTAAATTATTAGTTTCTTTTTAATAAAGTTTATATAAAGTTTTTGTGATGAAGTTTATCATTGGATAATAAGAAATTATTAATCAAATCCATTTTTAGGGAGGTAAGCAAATGTTTGTATTAAATCAATTAATACATTTATAATTGTATGTTTATGTACTGTAAGAATTCTTTTATGTTTTGTAGTTAGTATATTATATTAGTATTTAGTTTGTATATCATTTATAGGATTACATTAGTTCTTGATTTTACTGTTCATTTTTTGTGCATGAATTTATTTTTAATGCATGGAGTTTGTTTTTATTTCATATTTATGAAATCAATGTAACTTTTAAATTTTTAAAATTATAAATCAAAACTTAGAGTTTTTATGACCTTTCAATAACTTTGTTTTCATTCAGAAATTTAATGTCACGTTTATTATTATAAATAAATTTACATGTAATTTAAAAATTTATATAATTATTGATAATTTATGTTCTTAAATACAAAAAATTAACATCAACTTACATTTTAATTAATTAAAAGAATGAAGAAATATTTTAAATGCAAAAAATTCATATGATTTTATTACAGTCAGTAATAAAAACTAATAATTTTTTTTTTCTCTTTTAAGAATGGGATAATTTGTTAAACTTAATTTATTGTATAAGTGTTTTAAGGGTACTTTATGTAATTTTACTTATTTTGTTTTTATCAAAATAATATGAGAATCGTAAAGTAATTAGTTTGTGCTAAACAACATTTTCATAATTTGGCATTTTTAACAAATCTTTTCTTCTGAATTAAAAGTATAAATTTAAAAAAAAATTTAATTCTGAAATTATAAATACTGCCGATAAAGGAAGAAAATGAGAGTTCTATGTGTTGTCTTTATTTCTTTGTGTAAATTTATATAAAGTTTTTGTGGTTACCAAAATGAAGCATGTGATCCAAGAAAACCAAAATATCTCATCTTGTCTGTTTCTTTTCTTGTAAATAATAAAAAGGTAAATATATTACATAAAATATGCATAAAAATTATTTTGACCATAATTATTTTAATTTATCATTTCTTTAAAATATGAATACTAATTCTGTCAATCAACTGAATAATTTTATTTTCCTTTTTTAAAACCATAAAAATTAAACCAGAACAAGATGAGAAAAACGCTAGTCTTAAAATTGCTTTAATAATCTTGAATTTTCCACCTTTTTTGTTGCAATTTAGAGTTTTATAAATATATTTATTTTAATCATTATAATCTCTACTGTAACAAATGTTTAAGATAGTTTTTCTAGTATTATTTTTTATGTATCTTTCATCTCAGAAATCCAGATCAAGTCAAATTCATAGTAAGGAAAAGTGTTTTTTTTGTTTGCTTTTTTTTGTTTTTGTTTAGCAAAACGTTTTATGGCTTTTTCTGATATTTATTTAAAAGTTTGACTTCAATTTAAAATGTTAAAATCTGTCCCAAAAAATTCATCTCATTCATGATTCTGTTATCACATAGGATTACATGACATAATATTTGCTTTTATAAATTCCATGTCATTCTCCTCAAAAATTTTAACAGACAAAATGTTCCTTTCGAAATAAAACAATATTTTTAAGACACTGTACCCATTGGATTTAAGTAACTTTACTTTTACTTCAACGTATTTAAAAAAATAAATTCTTTTTATTTTTCAATTGAGACTTTTGAAAAGGAGGACATGCGTATACATTAAAATGAAATGTGACACATGACACTTCATATATTTTTAGTACTTTATATGTTTTAATTTTTAATTTTTTTTAATTATTTAATATAAAGCATTGTATAAATAATGTATGAATCAACAGGGGCTAAATCTTTTAATAAGTTAAAAATGTCAACAAAATTTAAAGTATTTTAATTTAACAGAATATTTAAAACAATACCTAGTCGAAAAAACATTGCTTGTATACATCGTCATACAATTAGTGCGTTTTATAGAACTTAAGAACAATTTTAAAACTACTTAATCCTTTACTACACATTATATATATATCTTTATAATATATAAAAAAACACATATAAAAAATATATATGTATCAAAAAACACATTGTCAGGTTTGTGTAAATCTATTGAAGTTATGATTGGTGGATTGTCAGATCTGCGAACTGAAGATAACTTTTCAAAATTTTTTGAAGAATGTCCTGCAGCAATTTAACAAAACAAAGGCAAAAAAACCACCTAAGAGATACAGTGGACTTGCTCCTTTGTGTGAAACTAATTATATTTCGTGTGAAGAATATTATCACCAACAATTTTATTAGATGTTAGATACAGCAATAAGTGGGTTAAAAAAATCGAATTTTAGATCAGCCAGGTGGTAAAAAGCAAATTTTGTTGGAAAATTTTCTGCTTAAGTTCGAAAAATCGGAAAGCTTAATTTGTTATCCAGAAATTGACATAGATGCCATCAAAATCGAGCTGGTGCAAAGGAGGCTGGCCGAAAGAGGCTTCAGTACTTTAAGAAAATTAAAAATGTATTTAAGATCAACAGTGACCCAAAAGAGATTAAATCATGTAGCAATGTGTTACGTCCTTAAAAACATTTTAGACGTTATTGACAATAAGAAAGTTGCACAAATTTTTATTTCTCAAGTGCAATCTAGGAAAAATGTCTTAGGCGTAATTTAAATAAATTTTTCTTAATGTGCTAACCTAATGTTTGAATAAATTTCAATTTTTGTATAATTTTAATAAAAACTTAAAGGTCAGTGAAAAAAAATTCGAAAAATAAAAAGGATTTAAATATTATTGTACAATTAATTTTAAAATTGTTAAGAAGTAACACAAAAAACTGAAAATTATATACAGTGGAACCCCGATTTTACGGTGTCCGTTTCGTACGTTATCCCGCTTCTTACGTCATTTCCTGCTGATCCGTGAAAATTGCCTATACCCCGATAATGTTAAAAAATCCCGGATTTTGCGTTACCCCTTTTATGAAAATCCCGCTTGATGCGTTTTTCTACAAACAGATCAAAAAAAAGTTTTTTATTCTATTCGAAATGGTTTTAGTCATTTTTCCGTACTAGCATACCAAATGAGATTTTCAGTCGGTTTTGTTTGAGTTTGAAAGCTATAGCATTTTTTCTTATTTTCAAAACCTCAGTCATCGTGTTCTTTTCTCGAAAGAAGATGTCGAAACGAAAATGCCTTTCTCTGGCTGAAATCATCGAAAAAGCTAAAGAATTTCATGGCACTAAAGTTGATCTTGCTAAATCTTTAGGTATTGCTTATTCAACTTTGCAAATGATTTTAAAGCAAGAAGCTTCAGTAGAACTAAACGCTAAAAAACTCGGAAAATATGCCAAGAAGAGAAAAACCCTTAAAACATCTCCGTATGATGAGTTAGAAAACATTTTAAAGAACTGGTTCAAGGAAGCCAGAGCAGCAAAGATTCCTATACATGGATCCATCCTGAGAGAGGAGGTGCTTGAAATTGCTGAAAGGCTTAAACTCCAAGGCTTCAGTGCATCAAATGGCTGGATCGATCGATTAAAAAAAAAGGAACAATTTATGCTTCAAATCTATCTGTTGCGAATCCAATAGTGTGGATATGACAATTGTGTAACAGTGGAAATAAGAAACTCTGCCAAATTTATTAAAGGGCTATAATCCAACTGACATATTTAATTCGGATGAAACGGGATTGATTTTCAACCTATTGCCAAACGAGACATTGACAATTAAAGGTGAAAATTGCCATGGAGGAAAGCTTTCAAAAATGTTGTTTTGCTCAGTGCAAATGCCGATGGTAGCCAAAAGTTAACGCCTCTTGTGATCGGTAGAGCAGAGAAACCACGGTGTTTCAAAAATATCAAAAGTTTTCCTACCGATTACACTTCAAACGAAAAAGCATGGGTGACGCAAGCATTACTTAAAAATTTTCTTCGAAAACTGGATATTAAATCGAACATCATTTTATTCCTAGACCAATGCACTGCTCATTTAAACCTTAAATTGAAAAACGTGCGAATAGAGTTTTTTCCAGCTAACTGTACGAGCAAACTTCAACCACTGGATTTAGAAATTATACGATCATTTAAAGAGAGTTGCCGGAAGCAACTCAACTAGTTAGAAAATCTCTAATGTTTCTTGATTCTGGTTACTTTCAGGATGCTTCTAAGGCAAAAATTAATGTTCTTGAGGCTCTTAATTTGATATCTTCAGCTTGGGACAGTGTCGACCGAAAGTGCATTATCAATGGATTCAATAAAGCAGGATTTTCAATATCGGAGGAGGAGAGCGCTGTTGTTTTGGAAGAAGAAGAAGGTAGCGTGTCTGAAGTTGAGGACCTTCTGGAAGTCTATGATGCATAACATCGACTGTGACACAGATATCATTACTTCAGAAATCCCTTTCATAAGTGATTTAATGCCTGATTCCGACGATAGTGCTGATGACGATGAAATAACAGAAGACGTGCCAACAGCTGATCAAGCGATACAAAGCATAAAAACTCTAAAACAATTTTTACTTGCAAATGTAAATCAAGTAGAAAATTTGCAAAAAAATTTTAGTATTGAACGAGCTGTATACGAAATTGTAGCTAGAAACGAAAAGCAAGTAAAGATTACTCATTTTTTCCATTAATTTAACTGGTAGGTGTCAATTTTAAAAAATATGCATGGATTTTTCTTAACCCCGATTTTACGTTGTTCAATTCGAGCGTTTTTTATCGCTAGTCTGACAGAAAACGTAAAATCGGGCTTTCACTGTAATTACAAATCTTGTTTGTCGAGTTATTTTGTAATAATATATTTTAAAAATTAAATAAAGGAGATTTAAATTGATTTTTTTGATTTTTCTTAAATGTTTTTACTAGTCTGAAAGTTTTTACTCAGTCGGTACTTTATATTGTATTTTATTGGAGATACTACAGTTGATTTGTACTTCTCTGTGCACTTAATAGTACTTTTTAATAGAACTGAGTGTTAAGTGTTCGTGATGTATCGATCTATTAATCAGAGGACTCGAACACACATAATAATTTATTTTCAAAATTAATGATATAAAAATTGACAAGATCATTGTAAAGTGACAGGGAGATGTGCCCTGCTCCAGAGTTGAATGGCAACTGAATTCTGACAATTGAATTCTGAATAGCAACTGATATTGACTTGAGCTCCGCCTTATGGCTTAATTGGACAATTCTTAACACTGAGTACAAGATGTTCCATAAAGATTACTCCTTCGATACATTTCTAGAGTTCTTGTCACAAATGAAGTGAAAAAAAGGATCACAAATTAACACAGTAGAGAATCATTTATCCGGTATTGAGATAACCGGGAAACCAGAAAAACGGGGGAAATTTTGCTCTATTTTCCCATCATTTTAAACTGGAACGATTATGAAAAAAAGCAGAAATTGGACTCATCCTTGAAGTAGAGTAGAGGAAAATGTGAGGAAGGGGGGAATTCCCCCCTCCCGTTTACCCGGAGAAACGTCATTTCTTCTGTGACCTTGAAAATCTTTAGATCGAGAGAGGCAGAGAAGGGACGAATGTTTTATTTTCTCCTTTAGGCTGTCAATCAAACTCAAAGGAGTGGCATGCTGATTTCGTTTTCTGTTTGATTTACGAGGGGGTGGGGGGAAAATGCATTGCACATGCATATCAGTGAACAGAAGACGAAATAAAAAATATATTTATCTATTTGACATTGATTAATAAAAATAAATTCCCCCCTCCCGTTTACCCGGAGGAACGTCATTTCTTCTGTGACCTTGAAAATCTTTAGATCGAGAGGAGGCAGAGAAGGGACGAATGTTTTATTTTCTCCTTTAGGCTGTCAATCAAACTCAAAGGACTGGCATGCTGATTTCGTTTTCTGTTTGATTTACGAGGGGGTGGGGGAAAAATGCATTGCACATGCATATCAGTGAACAGAAGACGAAATAAAAAATATATTTATCTATTTGACATTGATTAATAAAAATAAAATCTTTTCCTTCTGAATAAATTCTGATTCTTTGAAAGCGAGGTATCATTTTGAAAGTTTTTCTTGATGTGGAATCACACCTGCTTTAATTAAAAATCGTGTTTTTATAAAAATTATGAAAGGAGAATTGTCTATTAATTTAAACATACGATTATTTTATGAAGCAGATTGCATTTTTGTTTTCCTGATTCCACAATGTTTGATATTTTTTCTTTTCACGATAAATTTCACACTCAATAAATTAGTTCTTTTTATTCATAAGTTTTATCATTAGGCTTTTTTTTTTAAATTCCGTTGATCTTATTGATCTTACCTTGTTCCGAGTGCCTTTTTTAACTATCGTTTTGGTTCGATAATTTCCAAGTGTTGTTTTTATTTAGATTAATAAGTTTTCCTTTTATTTTATCATCCCCCCGTATAATTAGGTATAAAATATATTGCGTTATTTAATCATTGGTTTTGTTTATATTAGTTAATTTAGGAATTGTAATTATTTTTAAAAAATAAATATGAGAATTTTGTATTTTTTAAACTTGTTTCTCTTGTCTAAACTTACAAATTTTTGTTATTCATTTGAATGTTATTTTCCTACCATTTTTTTTTCTTTTTAAATTTAGGAGTGCTTTTCTTTTTTCTCCTATTTTAAAATGTGTTACACTTTTTCCTTGTAATTCGGGTGCAATAAAACATCGATTAACGACAGTTTTTGGTCGATCCAGAAAACCTGGAAATTCAGACATCCGGGATAGCGATGGTCCCGAGCATCCCGGATAATTGATTCTCTACAGTACTTTAGTTGAGAAAAGGAAAATCAAAATATGGCTAATCATCAATTGAGAAGGTGAGATTAGAAATGTATGTACAGTTGTTGAAAAAACATAGAAGAATTGAAAGACACTTATTTCAGGCACTCTAAACTTAATTCAGCAATCAAACTGGTTTTAAAACTTTAATTCTGTTTGTCTTAATAGTGATTCTTTAGATTTTCATATTGTTTTTTCCCACTCTTAAATGGTAATTTGCGATCCCTAATTTGTATATTTTTTTTAAAACTCGATTCTTAAAGATGATTCTAAAATTATATATGAGGATGTGGCGTAACTACCACTACAAATATTAAATACCAAATCAATAGTATATAACACATGTTAACTTGAATCTATCACGAGGTACCTTTTGATAGATGAAGGTTGACATAGTCTAAGATTAATCCCCCCACATTGGTGACCTACGGACGTGATAAGAAATTGTCAATATTGATGGATGAATCCACATTAAAAAAAACAGTTGATTTGCTTATTAAAAAAAAAAAAATAAATAAAATCCGGTGAAGTAAATAAAGTCTCCCGGTTAATAAATAATAATGAGCGAAATGCTAGAAAAAAATAATAATAGCGAAAAGCTATAAAAAAATAATAATAGCGAAAAGCTATAAAAAAATGATGGGAAAAAATAGCAACAAAAAAAAAGCTATAAAATAAAAAATAAAAAAAAAAATAACGAGCGAAATGCTTGGAAGAAAAAAAAAATATATATAATGAGCAAAAATTTAAGTTAATAAATAAACAGCATTAATCAACTAGTGGTAATTGTTCATCGAATTCTATCACAGATAAAATTCTGGAAGGGGAGTAATGTGGCGTAACTACCACTACAAATATTAAATACCAAATCAATAGTATATAACACATGTTAACTTGAATCTATCACGAGGTACCTTTTGATAGATGAAGGTTGACATAGTCTAAGATTAATCCCCCCACAAGGACGTAGATTGAGGAACACTCTTCATCATAGAATCAAGATGTTTCAGTTTTCATAATAATGCATTGAATTTTAGTAAAATATATTAATTTGATTGTAAAATATAATTTTTTTCTGTTTGATGTCATGTTTTTGTCATACATTAAATAAAAGTTACTTAAAATCAATCTATGGGTGTGCGTATTTCCTATATGTATATAATAAGGGCAAGGGAAATATTTTTCTCTCTTTTTCAAGGAACTTGAAAATAAGTCTAAGTATGCCCCCCCCCCAATAAATATTATCTGACGACGCCATTGCCAACAATTCATATAAATTGATTCAACTTTGTTATTAGATTTTGTCTATAGTTTTTGAAGGAGCCTCTTATGATAAAGAGTATTGGGCAATGTATCGTGATATAGGGACTGTTAGACATAGCGATTTAACATATGTTCTAAAGTAGGAATTAAATAGTTCTAAGTATAAATTATTTAAATGCAAAATACCCCTATTAAATTTTATCACTTAAAGTGAAAAACAATCATTAAAAAAATCAATGAATAATCTTTTTTTTAAAATTCATGTTTTATTTTCATTTATGGATTGAGCTCAGAACAAAAATTTGACAACAGCAACTGCATAGCGGTCACAAAGTAATAGTAAGTCTACTAAAAATAATTGACGAGAATTGCTAAATCCCGAGAGACAAAAATGGCGCATAGAGAAACCATGTATTATGTTTATATTTTAACGCTGATCCTCGTGCAAAACCAGGAGTTAAGATTCAATTCTTTTTTGTCATCCAACATCACAAAATGGACATCTTCTTCATAGCTGGACGTAATAAACATCTTCGCAGCTAGACTGAATTGAAATCGTCTTCACCAGGGCTGTGACAGTATTAGCGTAGGCAAATCCTCACATGTTATATCATTAAACCGCGAGTGTCGCTGTATACCGACAGCTTAAATTAGATTTCTGATGCATCGCCTTAAATCGAAAGTCATTATCAACCTGCCGATATATGCATTATATCGATATTTCGCGATACATCATTTATCGCTTAGTCCTAATGATAAATAAGGTGCCTATATCAGAAGAATTAGGCACTATCTTCCTAATTCTAAGTAAAACATGCCCCGTTTTCTGTTTATTGCATAATTTGACCCCGAGTTTTCATCACATTATATAAGTCAAAAAAGTATTCATTGAATTAAATAAAGTTTTTTTTTCTTTTAAATTTAGATTCTGATTTGCTCTCTTAAATGCTTGCAGTTAATATTTTCATATGAAATTGCTGTTATAAAAAAAATTGGAGAAATACTTGGAATACTGAAAGTATGTAATTTTTTTAAAATTTATATATTTCTAATGTAATGATATACTTTTGACATAATTAATGACATGATATATCACGATGTTGTTGTCATAGGCCATTATGGCAAGGGGTGTGATTGTTCTTGTTTTCCAGTGATGGCAACTATGTCCTAGAATTCGACTTCTGCCACACCCATGTGCCACATCGGTTTATAGGACACACCCATCCAATTATCCACAGATCGTAGTTTTGACCTGAACCAGAGAATGATCACTCTCCAATTCAGTACCCCCAGAGGTATAATTTGTTATGGAACATGGAGGACTTTGTGCACCAACAGTTTTGACGTGCACCAGCCACCATTTACTGCGCAGGGAGTCTTCTGCTGGCTGGATTCGAACTCTCGTGTTGACATACGCGAGTCTAAATAACAGACAAATTAATTTCTTGGATTAAACCCTTTCTAAAAAAAAGCTTTTGACAAGCATCTTCAAATTTAGTTACTGCACGACAGTCAAGAGAGTTTTGGAAAAATTAAAGTGCAGCACCAGATAAATAAATATAAAGCTGCTAACTCATTAAATTGATTTAGTTTTGCGAGCTTTTTGATTTGCTCAACGTACCAGTCTACATTTTGATAATTACCCCGTAGAATTCCGGGATATTGAAATTATATTTACTTAAAATATTTAGTGCACTTATATTATCAGGCATATTGGATAAATATTAATTATTTAAGAAAAGAATTTAAAAATCTAAAAGCAATTAAAAATAATAATACTTCCAATGGAAAAATGCGCTAGGCAGCAGTGAATCCAAAAAGAATTGAAACAAAAGAGAATGAACATTTGAAAAAAATGGATAAGTATGACAACCAAAGCTGACATCTTCAGGGGGTACCAGCTCCGGAAGTCATAAAAGCAAAACCTTTTCTATCGAGAGAGCAAGACAAAATACTAAAATTGCTCTCTTTGTACCCCAAAAGTTTTGCCAAAGTCCAGGAAAAGAATATGATACATAATATACAATATAAAATGCAAAAAGCAAATAAAGAAGAATAAAAACAACACAAATACATACGAATAGTAAGAGCGAATGCTTACTTGAAATAAAAATCCAATAACTAGATAACACAACTGACTGCAAGGCACAACTAAAATAAACATAAAAACAACACCCCTATCCTGCACAGTATAAAGAAAAAAAAGACAGAAGTTAAGAAAGTAGTGACATCATTAATAGAAAAACTTGATCAAGACTTGAATTTTGCTTAATTAAATGAAAAACTAATAATTCTCAATCATTTTCTTAATTTTAAAATCAATATTACAAAAATTAAATAGGAAAACCATTACTTTCTAAATTTTTTAAAAAAATACTAGTTGCTTTTCGAAAACTTAAAACATTATTACAGATTTTATTTTTTTGAAAATTTTGCTGCACAAATTAGTATCAAAATTATAGAAAAAAATAACTTTGAAATTAAAATTTTTAATTTTATCTTAAACCCCAATTTTAATTTGTTTATCAACAATATCAATTTTAAAATCTAAATATTCAACATTTAAGCAATTTTCATTAGTTTTCTTCAAAACCAATTCTTTAGGATAAATATTAGAAATAAAATCATAATTATCACAATTAAATAAAATTAAATCATCAATATATCTAAAAGTTTTAAAATCACTAAACTTGCTAAATTTAGCTTCAAAAAAATTTAAAAAATATTAGCGAAAACACCAGAAAGAGAATTACCTTGCAGTATCCCTATATTTTGTTTATAAAAATTAAGGCCATTAAACAGTACATTTTCAAAAAGATTAAACCTACAAATATCCATCCAATAAGATTTATGGACTTTTTTTTTTCGTTAAATAAATATTTATCAAAAATGCCACTACGAAAATCAATTATCTGTGCATGTGGTATACTAGTGTACAAGTTTTCAAAGTCAAAAGTATTAATATTAGAAACGATGTTATTATTAATAAAATTCAAAACGTCAATGTTATTATCAATAACAATATTTTCTCTTTTTTAATCTTAAGTAAAATAATTTCAAGAGAATTAAAAAACTTTTTACTAATACTAGAATTATAACAATTTGTATCACAGACTATAAATCTAAATTTTACTGGATTTTTATGAAATTTCACTGTAGGAAATAAATATGGAAAAGTAATTCTATTCAATTTAAGCTTTAATTTTTTACTAAAAACAATAATCCTTTTTTCAATAACTTTTTGTTTATCTTCCTTTAATTTTAAATAAGTTTTATTAGCATTATATTCTCCAATAATTAATTTTTTTAAAAGTATTTACACATAATACAAAAATTATTAGATGCTTTATCAACAACAGTAATGATAAAACTTATTTTTAAGAATTTTAATATTTTCAAACAATTCATGATCAATAATGGTACCCTTAGGATAAGTATAAAACCTGGAATTAAATAAATTTTATTTAACTTTTTCCACTATTTTTGTTTTCCGTTCTGTAAAACCTTCAAGGGGCCAATGACATTTCCTAAAAATTTTAGCTATAAAAAAATAAAATCTCTTTTAACCTATAAAATAAAATCATCATTTTTCATTTTGCACCTAGTTCTGAATTTTGACCCCTTATTCCTGAATTTTGAACCTTTACTCATAAAACTAATTAATTCTTGATCTCCAACGATTTCTAAATTTCCTGTAATAACATGACCATATTCTTTATCAATATATTGAAGAAATTCTTCATCATTACAATGACAATCAGACAATGAAATATAATTTAAATTCCGACTTAAAAAAGTATAAACCTTTTTTCTTAAAGTAGAGGAATACTTATAGGCAGCTGAAACTTTAAGTTGTTTCAAAGGAAGAATATCAGAAAAACAATGAATAACTTGTGAAATCCTAGCAATTTCAAATTTTTTATCATCAAAATTAATGGTATAAAAAACCTCCTGAACATTAGAAACCTTTTTGAAAAGCAAATCAATTTTATCAACCCCAAGCTTTGATTTAACCAAATCCAGAACAATACATTTGATAAGCTCAGAATCAAATTTAATTTTATTCCTAAATTTAAAAAAGAAATTTTTAAAAACTTTATTTTTAAAGCCAAAAATATATTTCCTAATAATAAAAATATTATTAAAGTTAACATAATAGTTACAAATTTTCAAAAATTCATCAAATTCAATAATTTTTAAAGCCCCTTTACCTCTACCTCTTTTATATCTAGACATTGAACTAAAAGCTCTAGGAAAATTAAAAACTTTCAATTTATCATAAACACAATAGTTATTAATATCAATAGTACTTTAAACCATCGAATTTACTATTTAAACCATAAGGAATTTAAGACTGCTAATGTAAATATTTTCTAAATCAAGCCTTTTTTCTAAATTATCCATAAAATCCAAAATCAAAAGAGTAACATTATTAAAATCGTGAAATTGAAAAAGTAAAATTTCATAATTCATGGAACCATTTTTATTATTATTATGACTATTAAAATTTTTTATAGCAGTGAGAATTAATTCTTTTATGAAATTCTAAACTATCTGACCAATATAACATAAATTACAACAACTACATGGATTGAATAAATTATATTAAAACATTTACAAAATAATACATTGGAATGGCAGTAAATTTGTGAATTATCAGCTAAAGGACAAGTTTTGCAATTTTTATTTTTACATTTTTTAAACTTTAAAATTTTTTTTATAATTATTTAACAAATTTGTTTTACTTCGTGTGATAATCACACCTGAATTATTCATTTAATAATAACAAATCTTAAGTAAAACATGATGTGGCCATTATAAAAAGCTGAGAATTAATTAAACTTTGAAATTTCTATAAACATATCATCAAGAACTGTATTGATTTTTCAATATATATACACTTTAAAAAAATGCAAATATTAAAATATCACACTTTTATTTTGACATGCAATATATATCTATACAATTAAATAATTACTAGAATAATCATTTTGAATATGAAAAACACTTGTTGAATAGCATCCCAATAATCCCACTATTAATTGTAATACTAAAATAAAAATTAAATGGAAAATCCAGTATATTATTAAATAATCACATAAAAAATTTAAGTAAATAACCCCCAAAACACTTACTATTAAATAATCAAAAATAAGGAAAATACTATTGAACAATTACATTTTTGAAGAAAACAATTATTGATTATAAATGTAAATATGAACTTATTGTAGTTATAGAACAAAAAATATGCTAGCAACAAAAAATATACCAACAAATATACTAGAAATTCCTGATCAACCGTTAAATACTCCAGCAGCACCAGAAATATTAACTGCCCCAAAAAGTGTCGCATACTGCTAGGTGATGAAAAAAAATTTAAAGATAAACTTAGGCAATAAATGTGCTTGTGGAGTATAATGGTTGTTCCACAACCCAATGGTTGTAGTAAAAAGAACATCTAAAATAGGTTAACCAAGCATAGTACCTTCTGTTCTCAGTTGAAAATAAAGAGAGTCAGATGCAGACATCACTAACAGGCCAGTCTCTTTGCAGAAGTAAAAGATCGTTATTTAGTTCTGGTGAACTATGTCTAGACACAATCATAATCTCAATAGGTGAGGATGGTAATCTGGTAGAGGAATTTCAGGCCACACTCTTAAGGATCTTGTGGGGTTCCATTTTGGACGCATTGCTCAATCACGGAAAAGTGGTTGATTGAAGACTCCAGATTTATAAAAAAGATGGGCAGTACCATTCTAGAATTCTTAATACCATTTAATGAAACAAGAAATGAGTTTTAATAGCACCATCCTTTCTAGCTGCTTTAGGGGGGAAGGAGGAAAAACAAGCTCTGTTTGACGACAGAAAGATATACAAAAATCGAATGCACCGTGTTAAGCGCAGTCAGCCCCTCAAATAGCAAAATGCTATAAACAAGTTACAGTTACAAAAAAAATTAGAAGTTTCAGTTTAATAAGCACCAAAAAGGTATAAGTTAAAGTTTTAAATATATTCAGTAGTTATGTTTAAGAAACAACGAAAAATGTAGAAGTGAAATGTCTCACGTGGATAGATAAAAAAAAAAGCCGACGCACCTGCTATTCTATAAATCTGAGGGGAGCAACATTCAAGTCCACTTCCATAAAAGAAAGTGTAAAAAATACCAAATTAATTCAGGGGACTTTATAAATTTTAGATCTAAAAATAGTGAGTGACTCAATGTCACAGGGGAAGGTCTCTATTAGTTTTTGCATTGTTTACAATAATTATAATTATTATTTTGTACCTTATGAATTTTATAAAGTAAAATGAAATTCTGCTAAATTTAATTGCAATACATTTATTTTGACAGAGTCTTTCATTTTATGGCTTTCCTGGTCCTTTGCTTAGTTTTGATTTGATGCCAACTCTTTCTTTACCTCTTGAAGAATCTCTTAGTGAATCTGATACACCTCATTCTATGGTAACTATTTATTTAAGAGACACAAAATAAATAATAATTCATCCCGTAATGACAAATTTATTATAGTTTCGAAAGCAGAAAAAGACCAGGAGAAGGATAAAAAAGAATCATCACAGGTCTTCGCAATCTAACAAAAGTAAGTTTCTCTCTGCCTTTGATGTAACGCTCTTATCCCCTTTAATAAGTTAAAATTTTGATCACCAGTTAAAATTTCTTTTGACCATCAGTAATCAAAACTAAAATATTTACTATCTATGGAGAACCTTTACATTAGGTTTTACTATACCTATGACTATAGCTTTTTTCATGGGACCTATATAATACAGGGTAATTCAAAATGAATATACTGATTACAAACGGCTATAAATATTTAATGACAAGGAATTTATCCATAAAATTTACACAGAATGTAGAAAGAACTTCAAAATTTTGTATACATGCTTCACAGATATTTTGTGCGACTTTCCTTGGTCACAGGGGCAACATCTAATCGGTAGTCCATTTCACACCATACATTCTCATGTAAAAAATATGTACTGAAACCATACATTCTGATGCAAAAATATGTAATCAAACTGTTTATCATTTACAGAAAAGAATTAGCATTAGACCTAAAAACCGATAAATTTTCAGTATTATCATTTCATCATTTTCAGTTAGCTTTAGATTAGAGGTGCACAACCAAGTGAAGGGCCACTTGCACAACAGGTAGATTAAAGAAGTGCATGTTAGCAGCAAATATAATAATTTTTATATAAGCAATAGGGTTCTAGGGAGTTTTTTTTATCAGTAAACTTAATAACATATTAGCAGAAAATTAAATAATTTAAATTATTTGAATTTATTTAAAAGAAGAACTGATACTTTTTTTTAAAAAAGAACTTTTTCCATTTTTCATTATAATATATATGTGTATTTATTGGGGAGGGAGTATAAATTCTAACCAAAGGGAAAAAACAGCAGAGCTTACAGAATGAAAGAGTAAAAAAAAATTTAAACAGAAAATTATTTAAAATTATTATTTAAAAATAATTTTATAGAGTAATATAAATTTGAATTAAATATTTTTATTAAAGAGAAGCTGTAATGGTTAAACAAAAACCTGAAATTAAAACAAATCAATTGTACTAGAGTAAATATTTATTTATATTATATTAAATATTTATTTATATTATTAAATTAAATATTTATTTATTTTAAGTTTTATTTTTAATTTTTTTCCTGAAAAATCGGCGAAGCTAAAAATTATTTAAAGCAAAATAAATTACAAACAGAAAGCAGGTTAAAACATGCATCTTCCTCAAGTTTTTGAATTTTTCATGGAACATGGTGATAACATTGTATTGAAATATCAGCATTCTAAGTACCATGTACTACGCATGGTGCCAACTGCCAAAACAAGGAAAAAATAATTTATATTTACAATGAAATATGCTCAAATAAATTGCATCAAACAGTGATTATTTAAATTTGTGATCAGAAATCCGCGTGTTGTATTAAGATCATAGTTAAAGTAACGGGATCGTAAAGATCACGAAGAAAAGCAATGCAATAATTGCAACAAAGAAAAATTTAAATTTAGCAGAAATAAAGTATGCCAATAAGTATTTATTGAAATACAAGATTTAAAATTTGCGTGTCGTAGTAAAAATCTGAACTTTTTTAAAATTAAGTTAGAATGCATCGCAGGAACTGTCGAAAAAATTATTAAAAAACAACTTGAATTCACACTGGCACAAATTAAGTACATCAAAAAAGTGATAAATTAAATGCGTGTTTTCTAACCCACGAGTTGTAATATCGCAATAAATGTATAAGGAATTTTTAAGTCACATGAAAATCAGTTGCCGCCAAAAAGCAGTCTAAACGTCACATGGATTTATGATAAAATTAGAAAAACAGAGCATGTCAAAAAGTGATTATTTAAATGGGTGATTTGTCGTCGTAATAACATACAAATTTCATACAAACAAAATAATAAAAACATGGGAATTTTGGGGAACATGGAAACATACTAATAACGTCCTTTGAAAAGAGATGAAATTGGCTTAAATAAAGCACATCAAAAAGTGATCAGTTTGATGAACGATTTTATAACTCACAAGTCATAATAAGTAATATTGGGAATTTATAAACCACATGAAAATTAGTAGTTATGAATCCCTGAAACGATCTAAACGTCACTTGGATTTATGATGAAATGGGCAAAAACAAAGGTTGTCAAAAAGTGATTATTTAAATGTGCGATTTGAAACTCGTGCGTTGTAATAATATCATAATAAAAATTCTGTCTTGCCGAAATCACGTGGTAAAATGTAGTAATAACTACCTTTAAAAAAATCATTTAGATTTATGATGAAATTGGAACAAATAAAGTCAAAAAGGGATAAGTTAGATGCATGATTTATGACTCAAAATCATAATAAATGTATTGGAATCTTAAAAGCGGCATAGAATTTGGTAATTATAAGTGATGAAAAAGGATCGTCACTTGGATTTGTGACGAAATTGGCAAAAAGTACTCAAATTCGAAATTCACACATTTTAATATCATTAAACATATTTCGATTTTTAAAGCCATGTGAAATTTAATTTCATAGCAATAATTTATGAAAAAGTGAAACAGATTTACTATCTAATCAGTGCAAATTGAGAGCATTAAATACTGATAACTCTAATGTGTGATTCAAAATTTTAGTATTACCTTTTTATTTTTCTGAAGAAAAAACATTTAATTGCGTTCAGAAGTTCCCGCGAACCGCACATCAACAGTCTGCAGAGCTCTGATTATGCACTCCTACTTTAGAAATTCTTGTTAGTTTATGGAGAATTGAGGTTTATAGAATGTACAATTTAGAGATTTTCTACTAAATGTATATACATATGGACATTGTTAGTATGTTTAGTGCACAGAATAAAAAGATATTTTGAATCATTTTAATTCTAAGAATGGGATTTTGGAAAATTATGTGGTTCGAAGGAGCAACCTTAAATATTAATTTGTGTGAACTATTAATTAATTTCTCTGAATGAACATTCCTTTTTTAATAGATTTACTTTTTTGGTTAGCAAAATATTAATAATAATGTCTTGATACTCTATCTGGCCAAAAGTATGTTATGGTGTGGGGGTTCCTGTGGTTGGGAAATGTATTTGATTGCACTCTATGGCAATATTTCGTTTGTTTCATTCATTCATCGAAGCTTGCTTGGTTTTACGGTGTTCAAAAACTCAACTGACCTTCTCAGATCCTATAGAACACTTTTGAGACAGCTCAGCCAAATTCGCACTGCAAGTACTCACTGTGATGGAACTATCAAAAACTGATCTTCAGGCTGTCATCAATGCAAAAGGGAGACTTCTATTAATGTTGCCTCAGGACACTTTAAGTGTTCATACCATTGGGTGTCCGGATATTTTGGCCAGATAGTGTCAGGAGAATGGTTGAATGTTAATTTATCTAGAAATTATTTCATGGAAACTGTTACAGTGAATCAAAAAAAATATTTACACACAATTATAAAAATCATTTTTCAAACATAATTCGATGTAAAAAATTTTTTTAACTGGATTTTTATTATTCTGTTAAAGGATGAAAAATTTTTGAATTGTAAGGTAGGAAACTTTTTACACTATTTTAAACTAAGCAATTTTAAAAAAAATTGAACCAAATTCTTGTGAAATGTAATTTGAGAAATATAATATGAATGAGTTCTTAGGAAATATAATTTTAAATTATAGCTTTCTTGAAAATTTTTAACTTGGAAACCATGCTCGAGTTTTGTAGTTTTTTAACTTGTCTACATTACAATTCAGTATTTTTTCTACCATTTTTAAATAGTTTAATAAATAGTTATTAAGAATTATTTAAATACACAATTATTTTCAAGTAAATAAGTTTTATTAGTGTATATGTGTGCTTCTCAAGACACAGTTAAATACACAGAAGTGAAATTAATATTAAGAAATTCAAACTTTTGTCAATAAGTGAGAACCATTTTTTCAGATTGTGACCCTCCCCTATTTTGATGGCCGAAAATCTGAATTAGTTGAAAAAATGGTATATTTTTGCAGTATGTTTTGTGTGAGTTTCTGTAATTCAATTAATGCTTAGCACTATATTAATCAGTATATATGAATAAAAAAGATGTTTGTAAGGGTCTGATCATTGGAACAAAAGTTATTTAAGGTGATTTTACAATATAAATATATAAATATGATCTATATATTGATCTTGGATAATGATACTACTTGTCATAAAAATCAAGTGTCAAAAACTTACACATACTCAGGGTGGCCACCCACCTGGAAAACCTGGAATTATCAGGGAATTTTTTTTATACAGGTAAAAACCTGAAAAAATCAGGGAATTTGAAAGAAAAGCTGGAATTTTTCTCTTAATTTAAATTATTTTACCATCCGTTATATCCACTTTTATTTAGACGTAAATTTATCGTAAAAAAGTTTAAATATCATCAACTCAGCAATAATTTTCTTGCATTAAAATTCTCTTCATTATTACCCTGCTAAACTAGAATGCCATTTCAAACTCTTTTATGCTGGAAAATGAATGGAGAAATCTTTGACCTCATTGGAGATTATGGGACTATGCAGTTTAAGAAAGGCAAAAATGTGGAAGAAAGGATTAGCATATTTGCTTCTGTTTATAAAAGTAGCGTTTTTTTAAAAAAATCTTCTTTTAGTCTGTGACTTGAATTATTAATTGTTCAAGTTTGTGCCGATGCTTCGGGGGTATTTTTTTTCTTTCAACAAAATTATTCAAAATGTTTTAGTATTTTTAACTTTATTAAATTCTCCAAAAAATAATTGGCTATAATTTAATTAGAGATTTTATCTTGCACTCTTTTTCTGAAAGCTTTTGTCCAATGAATTATTTTTCTCATCAGAGCCAACCAATCGTTAACAGCAAAATTGTTGCATTGATGCTGATTTTCTGGATTTCATGATAACTTTTATTATGATATTTCGGAAATTGTTTCTCCTTTTACCCTAAAAAACTGACAAAAACCGAGGAATGTATGGAAAATATGTTAAATGATATATAAACTTAGAATGAAATATTTTTTTTTAATATTTGTTTATTAGAAGGAAGGAAAACAAAACTTTGTTTTTTTTTGTTTGTTCTGCACTGTAACAGGGACAGGTTTCAAGTTGGGCAACCAGATGACAAAAATTTTAAAACTTAATATTAAGTAAACTAGGTATCATTTCCAAGGTAAAAAATTGAAGATTTAGAAATAATGAATTTTAACTTATAAATATCAGTTTTCAATAGGTCATAGACTGTTAAATGAAGGGCATCATCCTTTGAAATTTTCAACCGTGGTAAGGGAATCTGTAACAAAGTACAGTTTTTTTTTAAAAATTCACACTAATAATGGAAAATAGAAAGAAGAAGAATTAAAGTAAACTATAACAAAACAGGTTATCTTGCACAAATATGTAGAAAAATTTCTCATTTTGATTTACAAAAAAAAAATTCTCAAGATACACTTTTGATGTTTTACGTGCGACACCAAAATACATTATTAATTGTATTGTAGCTCTAGGATTTAATATATAATCAAATTATTTTTCTATGTAAAGCAAGATTTTGATAATACTAAATATTTTTATATTAAATTAATAATTAATTATTTTTACGCACCTCTCAGTCAGACACCACTGCTTTTCTTTTCATTACATTTGCTTTTATTTATTGTCCTCTCTTATTTCACCTTTTCTTTATGAAATGAGGTAAAATATGAAGAGAAACGATATAAATATTCCTTAAGGTTAATTTACAATAATATATTTCACCTCAGTAACCTAATAAAATATTTGAAACTATGTTGTACTTTAAGTTATTTATATTATAACTTAAAATTGATCAATGAAGTTTTAATATATTTTTTTTAATTTAATTTTATTTATTTATTTGAGGTAAAGCATCTCAGTTGTAATTTTATTAGAAACAATTTAATTTCATTTCGAACATTTTAAATCAATCAGTTTGCTTAGATATTGTAAAATGTATGTATTTGGAGAAAAATAATTTCAGAACATTCTGTATTTATTTATTTATTTTTTGAGTAAAGAAAAAAAATAATTTTGTGAAAAAAGTATTAAACCTACTTGCATAGCAAACTACAACAATAACCCACATCCTATTCAATTTTCAGGTAAATGGGATAAAAATTATTAGTTATTTGTTGGGGCTGTAATTGGTCAATGAAACTGGGGAGGGGATATTAATAAGAGATAAAAATTTATTCTAGAATTCATATAAAGTGTTTTTCCGAAAATTTGGCCTATTTTTTTATGCTAGAACCGGACATATGCTTATACCGGACTGTGCTTTATTCTTGTTCTGTGTGTGTTCTTTCTTGTTCTTGTTCACTCTATGCCACTAAAGAGAAGTAAAAGGCATATCGATAAATATTGTCTGATAGAGAAAGATTATTATTTGCCTGCATAAAATTAAATAAAGTTATTATTAAAATTTTTCCTGTGCCCAGAAAAAGCAATTTTTCACTGAAAAATTTGTTATAGGCTAATAATACAGTAAAAATTTGTTTTTTTTTTTCCTTTTAATGTACAGTGATTATTTTTTTTTTCAAAAGAATTTTTTTTATTGTATATGAAAATAGTGAATTTTATCAACTTTTTTTCCCATTTTTTTTTAAAGAAAAAAAGAAAGTTTTTTATTCCATGATTTTTAAAATTATTAAATTTAAGAAAATATTTCTTAAATATGAGTTTTATTTATATTGTTGTTGATATATGTTGCATGGTTAAAGTGAGTAATTTTTAAACAAACTTTTATAAGATGGAAAATGTTATAAAACATATTAATTTGATCATTCCATCAGGAAATAGAAGGCAATTTAAATATAAAGAAGCTATTTAATTAAAAAATAAAACTTATAGCATTAAGATTAAAATTAAAGTAATTTTCAGTCATTATAATGGTTATCATTAACTTAAATTTCTATCCAATTTGAGAAATCTACGTCTGACACTGAAGTAAAAAATTCAAATTAATTATGTACCATTTCACAAATAACTGCATAGGATTTTTTTATTCAAATGTCAGCTTCAAAATTCAGTCAAGTTTGCATTTAAATTGCCAACAAATTCACAGAGTTTAGACAATTTGTACATTAGTAATCATTTTTTGCTTTCGCACGATTCACATCCGACAGCAAAAATTTAATCCATTTAATTTGAACTTATAATAATCAGTTTTTATGAAACAAATTGTTTTTCGTTAGGTTATGATATACTAAATATTTAATGTAAAAATTTGATGATATAAACTTTTGTTTTAAAAGATAGTTTTTCTAAGAAATTAATGTTCATTTTTTTCCGACACCATGGAATTGCTTAGATGTAAAAACAAAACCAATTTTCTCATCTAAACTAGGAAACCATGTTAGATTGGAATTCATAATATATTCTAATTTCCATTACAAAAGAAAAAAAAGAATAAAATTTAAAGAATTTTATCTAGTTTTTTTTTCTTCTATAGAATATGCGACAAGAAATTGACAATTTTTCCTTTACAAATAGTGAGTATGTCTTAAAATAATAGTGCTAATTTGAAACAAACAACATTATTTAAACATTTGACTTATGATATTGGTTTAAAGAAAATTATTTCAATGAATTTTATAAAGAGCACTGTTTGGATAAAATACAGTATAAAATGGCTCTATATTGAAATGTAAATAAATATAAAAATTTACTGGTTTCTAACTATTTGGTACATTTTGTGCAAAAACTATTTAAACTTAAAACAATTTTATTCATTAAAAGCGTTATTTTCTGCAAGCTAAACATTGTTTCCTCCACTTCTATTCAAGATGATAGATTAAAAAAAGTAACATTTTAAATGAAATACTACACTATTATATTGACTAATACACTAATATTGACACTTTTCTTGTACCTATACTACACTTTAGCAGAAAAAACCTGTAAATTTTAAGATTTTTCCTAGAAAACCTGATTTGAGTGGCCACCCTGCATACTTTAATAAGGCACAACCATGTGTATTAAACAAAACTCCTCTACAGTCATTTTATATGTAAGAGTACATAAAATTATAAAAAAAATGATAATTTTTAAGATATTTAATTTTGTTTTATTCCACTCAATAAAAAAGTAAAAATAGTCAGTCAGAAAAGCCTGCAGAGCTTTTCTGACTGAAATTTTCAGTTAATGTTATGCATTAAGTAATACAGTCAATTGTTGATAAAAATTAGGTTGGTATATGGCCAGTGATTTAATAATTGTTATATTCATGAGTTAATCTTGCACTGGAATCCCTCAGTCGTTGGTGTGAGGAAACTAATATGGTAGTAAATCTGAATAAATGTGCCACTCAAACTTTCTCACTAATGCATCGACCTATTATACCAAATCTCTCCTTTTCTGGCACTACGCTTGAAAATGTTGATTCCTTCACTTATCTCGGAACCGTTTTTGATTCTAAACTGAGCTGGAGGAACCCTGTTGCATTTGTTGCCGAACGGGTAGTAAGACACCTCCCTATTTTAAAACGACTTGCTGGCACTCTCTGGGGATGTGCCCGGTCTACCCTCGCTCTGACTTATCAAAAATACATCCTTCCAATTTTTACTTACTGCTCTGAACCACTCATCTCTATGCCTACATCCCTGCTTCAAAAGCTTGAGGTCTTACAAAACCAGGCCCTTAGACTAATAACAGGTGCTGTAAAAACTACACCTATAGACGCAATGACCTTGCTCACAGGCATTAAACCTTTGGATGTTGTCTTTAGGGAAAGGGCTGTCTTACTATACTTTTAAACTTACCCAAATGGATAATTTCTGGACTAACTATCAACTTACTCCTCGTAATTTAAAAACTCAAAATGGATTTATTCAGACTGTCAAAGATCAATTGGTTGGGATCGATCCGCCCCAACTAGAAGGTCAGGTGGAACTGGTGAGCCCTCTTGACTACCAAAAAATTAATGTCAGGCTCTCTCTTGAACAGGACATTGTTAAAAGTGAAACATCTACCGCTGCTCTCCACCTTCTTGTGCTGGAGACAATGGGAATCCGTTACCCGGAACCGCTCTGGCTGAGAGTTTTTACAGATGGCTCTTTCCATCCGGATCAACCAAATGCTGGAGCTGGTATCTCTTGTAATCTCTTCTCCTTTGGTGCCCCAGTGGGTGCCAATAGATCTGCTTTTGACGGGGAAGTTGTTGCAATCCGTATTGCTCTTGAACAGCTTTTTTGTTTTACTGAGTCTTTTTCAAATGTGGTTATCCCTTCAGACTCGAAGGCGGCGCTTTGCTCGATTGTATCTATGCATTTCCCTTCCAATTGCGACGTTCTAAAATGTCAGGATGCGATACGTAAACTCCACCTTTTTGGCAAAACTGTAGCCCTACAATGGATTCCCGGGCATTGTGTTATTGCAGGAAATGAGAGGGCTGATGTTTTGGCAGAGAGAGGCACAAGAATTCTCCAGGCTCTTAGTAGCCCAGTCCTCTTTTTCAACTTTAAAAAGGATTATTAGATCAAAAATCAATGGGGATTTCCACCATCAATTGTCAGAAAGGGTAAAAACCAAAGTGTGGAGAGATCTCCGACAGAACACCATTCCAGACTGGCCGCGCCGCGAAGCGGTCGCTCAGTTTCGACTATATACCGGACATGACTGCCTAGCCGCGCACCTGTTTCGTATAGGGCTGGCACCTGATCCCTATTGTTCTCTATGCATGAGCCAAGCTGTTTTGGATGGCAACCTCATCCTGTGCTGCAGGGCCCTCCGCGGGTCGTCGTCTACCGAGCGATATTGGAAAGCAAGAGCGCTCCTAAGGAAATGACTTTTTACTTTCTTGTTTTGTTCCTATGTTTCTGCTTTTTCATGTCAATTACCTCTGCCATTTGAAATAAAATAAATAAAAATAAAATATATTCATGAGTTTTTTTTTGTTCAATTTAATTGTTAGGCACTTTTAAATCCCCCTGAATTCTATTAGCAGAAATGTTTTTGTTTTAAGCTTTAAAAAGCAGCCCCACTACTGCAGGAATAGCTACACCACTCACCCAGATAGGAATTTACCCAGCGATACATAGCCGATAAACGGAAACAGCGCAGAAGTTGGGGAGACAGAATTTTCTTCTTAATTTATTCAGATAGTTGGTTTTCTGCTAAAACTTAGGACAGCTCTTGTCCTGCAGTTGCATGGTGGATTCTCCTGGGGGAGCAAATTTCTACATAGATACATTTTTTTTAAAAATAATTATATTTTTTTCTCCCTAAAATTTAATATTAACTAAGTGCCTTTTACAATTAACTTCGTATGTTTAAATTGTATATGTTCTAAATATGCAAACGTTTTCACTAGTTTGTCAAAAATTATGTAATCACGATAGTTTAATAAAGAAACTTAGTAACTCTAATAATGTCGACCCTTATTTTAGCCTGAAATAATTTTTACTATTGAATTCTTTACTAAGTTCATCATTCTTTTTTTTTGATTAAGCATGTTCGTTTTAACATGGTAGCTTAAGTCAACCTTAACTTCTTTTCCTTTTTGCTGTATCTTAAGCTTAAATCTATATGATCAAAATGTTTTTGTTTTTTTCAATGGCGGGCACTTGGGTCTATTTCCCATTGGCCACAGAAATTCCAGAATTGCTTCTCTTTTATCGTTACGCAGTGGGGACTTGTGGCTAAGCAGCAACAGTGGAAAAGCACCGCCCATGTCATACAACCACAAACCTGTTTATAGGACCAGTTGCATTCACACAGTAAAAAGGACATAGAACACGCACAGAGAAAAGGTTACATTCTTGCCTATAGTGGGATTTGAACCCTCAGCCACTGGCCCCGCAGTCCAGTACAGTAACCACTAGACCAGTGATCAGTCAAAATGTTAATCATGCTAAATAAATACAACATTAAATTAAGGGGTAAAAAATAGTTTAGTACACTTCTTTTATGTTTTAAATGTTTTGTTTTATTATCAAACTATTTATAGTTATAATTTTTTTTTAGATGAGCATGAAGATCATTCAGAGAACAGTGGGACAGACAATAATTTATCTACTTTTAGCAACTCTTTCAAGGATATTAAAATTAAAAGTAGCAGCTCTGATTCTGAATTTTCTGATGTTGATAGTCAGTTGTCGGGAATGAGAGCTCTTTCTGCATCGGTGCGGCAAAATGCCTATCAGGCCTTACAAATTTTTGTGAAGGTAATAATTTTGAAAACAAATGTTCTTTTTTAATATCTTTATACTGTTGAAACAGAAATATTTGGAGCAATATTGTTCAGCAACTCGTAGCCCACAGTGGTCTGTAAGTTGTTTTTGCATCGATGTGTGCAATAAGACTTGTGTATCTAGTTTCTTCCTATGTCATGTTAGACAATATAAATGCACTTTCAACTTGCAAAAACCAACACTTAATATTTGTTCGCCAAAAAGGGGGTAATTTAAGTGCTACCTTATCTACGTGAGTATTTTCAGTGTTATTTGGCTGCATATTAAAAATGTAATAAAATATATAGAGTGTAATTAAATTAATATACAATATGCATTCCGATAGAAAGTAAGAAACTAAAATTAAAAAGCCACAGTATTGTTTTTATGAAATTTCAGATATCCGAAACGAAACAAGTTATTCTATCTGAAACATAATCTCCTTAATATTTGAACGTCCGGCTGTCACCGCTGTGGTGGTTGGTTAATGTTCAGGAGACTATTCATTAGGTTTTATTAACATCAAAAATATTAAAGTGTAAAGAAGGTGAATATAAATCAGCACATCATGTCATACTACAGAGACAGTTAAGATTGTTTTGGTGAATGAAAAGTCATGGTTTCGAATAAGTTGAGTCGCCACAACTTATGTTTTTACCTGTGATTGTGATATTGCTCTACCTGTTGTTTTTAATTATCTTCTTTAGGTAATATAACACAATGAGAATTAGATTTATGACATTTGTTTGAGGTTCATCTGGGCTGTGGCTGGTGAATGAACATTAGAAAATGAACTTATTATTATTAGATGAAGGTATTGCTTGAATCACACTTTTCAAATTATTTGCATTGTTATGGAATCTGCAAATTAATAAATTTGGAATGAAGTGTGTAGAAAAATAAAGAGTCACCCTGAATAATTTTTGATCTACAGGATGGATCAGAATAGGTGTCACAAATTTTTGCATTGTTTTATATTCTACTTACAGTCTGTTATACTTTATGTGCAGTCTAAATTTGTTCAGTCAAAATGGATGCGTTCAAAAGCTTATTTAAAATCTTAACGGAAATACCTTCTGAAATTAAGAGTTTTATATGAGTCAAAATTTTTTTTATTTGTTTTCTAAATAGAATCAGAAACACTGGTGATTCTCCAATTCATCATAGAGGTGGAACCAAAAGAAAGGTTAGGACAGCAAACTGGTCAAAGCTGTTAGAGAATAGTTTAGGTGCAAACCATGCCAATCTTTTAGAAGTATTTTATTTTATAGCCGTCATTAAACAGCCCACCCAATATTCGGCTTTACGACTACCATTGTTCAACGCCATAGCCTTATAATTTTGCACCCAATCTGAAAAACAAGGGAGTTCCTGGATCAAGTATTGGGAGGAATTTTACCTTCGTAGAGGACTTAACAATGGAACTAACCCGCATTTGCGTTACATGAAGAGGAAAACCTCCCACGGTTAGTTTGATGTCAAGGGGACTCTAACCCATGATCTGTCTATTGTTGTGGATATTTTACGTCAGCACTGTGGTTGGTGCCTTCAAATCAAGGAAGACATATTGCAGAAGTGGCAATTTGCCATATTTCATCAATACAAATGAGTAGTCTTATCCAGATTTAAATCCTCTTGATTAATTTTTGCAGGGGTATATGCTCTTCAAGATTGAAAGCATGAGAGAACTCATCATCATCATCATAGTTGGTCAGACAGCCCAATGTGGGCCAGTGCCTTCCTCTGAAGATTTCTCCATAACAAGTTCAGATTTATTTTCAATCTCCAATTCTTTTCATTAATTGTAAGAAAATCAGATTCCACCGAATCAGCACATTGTGTCTAAAAGGCAATATCTTTTTTATCATATTTTCATCACTCATTTGAATCATGTGGGCCATCCAATTACTTCTATTTTTTTTGTATTTAAAAATATCAGGTTGTTTATAAATATTGTACAGAACTAACACTAAAGTTAAATACAGATTTGGGATCAAATCCCATAGAAAGCAGTTGTGATGAGTTTTTCAATTGTTTGTATAAAGTTAAAAAGGAAAATGGGGACGGATTTTAGCTTTTATGTGATAAAGGAGTTGATTGTTGCATAGTGATATAAGAATCATTAAAAATATTTTGGAACATTTTAATTTCTTATTGCTTGGACTTTACTTTAGGGACACTTAATCTGGTACAGCCTGTAATAATCATATTTTCACATATTAGGACTTAATGGTTCGCGGGGAGTAGCCTCAAATATTCTATTGCGATGATATTTTAAAATATGATCCTACTAGTATGGTCAAGAGAGCAGTTAAAAATTTGGACCATATTAATGTTTATTTTACTTTTAACATATTTTACTACTTTTGGGAAACTTTTTAAAAAAAAATTGAAAAAATTTTGTGAGCAATTAAAATATTTGTTTTTCCAAAAATGCAGAAAATAATTATAAATTATTATTTATTATATATATATATATATATATATATATATATTTTTAATTGTATTCAAAAAAAATATTGAATTGTAAGATATGCAAACATTTACATCATTTTAAGAAATTTTATTTTATTTAGCTAATTAAAAAATGTAGGTGACATCAGTCGAATAGTTAAAAAATCAAATTTTAAGTTTTTGATGTCTTAAAATTCGATAACTGAGGAGCTATTGTACTGATTTTACTCAAATTTTGTATTTTGGCATATAAAATTGCATTCTTTAAATGATGAAAAAACATTGTATACCTAAGAGAATTCGACGCAATTCAGTTCTAAAATTTATAGACTATTGTTAAATAAAATAATAAATAATTACTAAATATTTTTTGCATGGAAATATCTTTGAATAAACAAATGTCATAAATGCATGCCACAATTTTCAATTATCTTAAAGAGTTTTGAGATATGGTGAAATACGCAAAAAGTTACCAATTTCTTATTTTATTCAGGTGTCTCACTGTTTTTATCATGTTTTATCACCTTTTATCCTGCTGCATTTTAATTGTCTACTCAGTTTTTGTTTTGATGTTGTGATTGTTTTAATTTGACTTTTGTACTTTTTAAGCTGTTTTAACTTTGAATTTTAACCAATTTTCTTGTTCTTAGCATCCCTTTTTTGATTTTAATTGTTTTTATTTTGGCCTTTTGGCTTCTCTTATTTTTCACTAATTCTCTAATTGATTTAACTATTTTAGATTTTACAAGCCCTTTTGTTTTTAACTTCTTCTGATATTACAAGCCCTTTTGACTTTTGATTTTACAGTTTAATTGATTTTATTGTTCTCTTAGATTTATCTATCTCAACACCTTTTAACTCTTTTTTTTCTCATTTTTAAAATCATCTTTTATACTTGGTTGCCTTATACTGGTGTTTTATCCCCTTGCCTGATTTTAATTTTCTATGATTTATTTACTATGGATCTAATTTTGCAGTTGCCGCCAACCCACTTTTAGTGGTGAATTATTGTGTAACTTATTTGTTTGTATCATTGCCTATTTGTTGTAATTTGTTGGTATCATTGCCTATTATGTTGTGAAACTTAATCTTTCTAAAATTGTGATTGAATTTAAAAAATTACGCTGTATGACCTATTAAGGGCAGGTCGGTAATTTTATTTTTTATAGGCAAAAAGTTACACTGGCACTAAAGGGAATAAAATTGACAGATAAATTTGAACCACTGTCCTCACCAAACTACTGGGACAATTTTTGTGTCTTATTTTATAACTTAAAATATTGTATGCACTAATTTTTTGACATTTGAGGTCATGTTTCTGAACCAATTATTTGAGTCCTAATAGGTGAAAACTGAATCATTTGACAAAAAGTTATTCAAGGTTATTTTTTTTGGTACTGTTTCTCTGCAATATATTAGAGAAATTCTTGACTCAGAAATTATGGGGTAGCTATTTTATTGAGAGTAATTTTTAAAAAAGTATTTTGAAATGAAAAACAGGTTTTGAAAGAAAAAAAAAATCTTTTTTTTTTTTTTTTTTTTTTTTTTTTTTTTTTTTTGCAAATTTGTTATTATTTTATTTTTTTCCACCTTTTTTTGTTTCTCTTTTTTTTGTGTTTTTGTCATATACAGTATAGAACCAATTATCCGGAACGATCGGGACCATCGCTATTTCGGATAACTGATTTTTTCCGGTTTTCTGAATCGCTACAAAAAGCCGTTTTTTTATCGTTAAACCCAACTGAAAAAAAATATTTGGAAATAATCTTAAAAAGAAGAAAAAAACGATGAAGTAATACACTAATGAGTATTTCCAAAATGATGGTAAGGTAAACATCTTTCAAAAAAGAAAGAAAAATCCTAAAATCTTATGAGGAAAAAAACATTTATTTTTAAAAAAATGGCGAGAAAATTTATCGAATTTCATTCCGGTTTTTTGGTTTTCCGGTTTTCTGATTTCCGGATAACGGGTTCTGTACTGTATTATGTGTTAAACAGAATAGTAAATAAAGCTAGATAAATCTTAAATTCTTAACTTTTTTCTTTAAAATTATCTCTTGAAATCAATTCTGTAACACGTTTTTCAAATGTCTAAGGAAAATGAGAATTATATCAAAAATCTTAAAATACACTAATGAAATAGTTTTAAAAGAGCAAACTCTCCCACTCCTGGATATGGATTTAGTTGTAACATTAGTTTAGTTGTAACATTTCAACAGGCAGTGTTATTAAAAATTATTACCTTTTCACACACATGCATTCTGAATTTTCATTGGCTGTTTTGTGTGTTACTAACTGTGATTGGCTATGTGTTATTTCAGTCTCTTTTTATATTATATAAAGATATGTCTGTTGATGTATTTTGACAAACCCTGAAGGGTTTAGAATCATTATAAATTATGCACTAAGTATCATGTGTATGCATATTACACATAATTTGTTTTATAGATAAGTAACATAATCTAACTTTGCAATGTCTTTTTTTAATCATGAATTTTTTTTCATATAATTTTGTTTGAAAAATCAGGTTGCTGAAATATGTTTTACTTCATATATTGTAGAATAAAAAATTACTTTATAAAAAAATAAGTTGAATTTCTGAGAACATTTTGGTTTAAAAATTGCAAAGAAATTTCATTGGAAATAATAAAATGTGGGAAAAAGCCACTAGGTATAAAGAATGGGTGTTTTTTCAAATCGGCCCAATCCGACAAAAAAAACCACTCGGCTGGCTCACCTTTTCAAACCTTAGCTGAAAAAACTATTATCGTTAATGAACGCGAATCAAACATTTTGAAATTCCATTTTTTGCACAAGTAACGTTAGAGTCCCCTTACCATCAGGTTAACCGTGAGAGGTTTTCCTCACCATGTATCACAAATGCGGGTTAGTTTCATCCAAATTTCTTCTACAAAGCTAAATTTCGCCGAATTTTCTGGATCAAGTTCAAAATTACAATGCTACAGAGTTGAACATTAGTAATGGTAAACCCAAAAAATTGGGTCGACTGGTCAACGATGGTTATAAAATAAAAAAAGTGATTGCTTGAGCCATGATGGCTCAGGGTATTTGCCTTTCAATGAGGTGAACCAGGTTTGAATCTCAGCTACGGTTGTTTGAAACGAAATCTGTATCCGTAATGACTTTTAAGAAAATGACAGTTTTATTTGGATAAGATTAGCGACTTAATAAAAAATCTCTTTTTGTCACCCCATTCTCACCACTCTTGTATTTTTTACTTAAATGTTTGACAAGTCTTTAAATAGACTAAATTTTAGCACAATCAATTTAAATGAAAGGACCTTTATTATTATTATTTGATACATGGTTGCCACTCCACAGGGAAAACCTGGAAAATGTAGAAAATTCTTTACGAACCGGGAATTTTGTTTCGTATTTTCATTTTTTTAAAAATGACTACTCAATGGGATAGGTCAGCTATACTAAACTATTTCATTTACGTTATTTAAGTATGTTCAGAAGTTTTTCCAGCAATTAAAAGTAATAAATATCGTTGCCCAATAATTGTTGTTTTTCCTCTTTATATATTGTGTATAATATGTACAGGGGTTTCCAGATTTGAGTGGCAACCCTGAAAATTTCTCTTTTTTATTGACAGTTTATTTCCTTTTCAGATGTGGTTAACTTTGTTTTTATTGAGGAATTAACACAAAAAGTGGGCACCAATAAATTTAATTCTAGTGACTACCAGATAAATATTTCAGTCTTTATTATTTGATATAACTCACTGAAATAAGGAAATGTTATTTATTACGTAAAGAAACATTTTGGTTTCTTAGAATGTAAAAATCTGATCATTAGGTCAGTAATTATCACTCAATTTTGCACATAAAAAATATTGTCTTAAAAGCTAATTCATTTAATTTTAATTTTTAGTGTATTGATAAAAAAATCATGTTCAGTTATTGGACAGCTTTCTTGCCAGATCATCCAGCTGTGTCTGTGTCTCTTTTCTATACTGTGTTAAAGGACTTGGCACCGCATGTAAGTGAGTAACACAAATGTTGTTTGCTTTTTTTACTGGTTTATTTTATTGTTAACGTTTTTTTCTTCTTTTTAGGTCAGACTTAATGCCTTAATTCTGCTCAGTGAAATAATTAGAGGCTCTAAGCAATATTTAATTCTTGCTGATGGCAGGTTTAGTATCTTATGCACCTATCTATATGGAAGTTTTGACTGTTTAAAAATGTTTCTTTCACTTTTAGAGAAATATTCTTGCATAATATTAATATAAAATTTAGTAAAGTTTTAAATGACATTTCTAAAGAAGAAATTCAAATGAAATAAATTAATTTCAATTTTGTCACTTCTTATTATTGTTTTATTCATTTGAGCCCTTTATTCTATTGACCCTTTCATATTTTAATAATATTTCTGAATCCCAAAAATCCTTGATTCAGAAAAAAGGAGTAATTTTTTTAGGCTTTATTTCCATCCATTGTCAAAGCAGGGTCTGCATGATCTTATTCATTCATCTTGCATAGTGAGTTAATGGTGTTGCATGGTTTATATAAAAAAAATGCAGTCAATGGCTATGAAAAGTGAAGTGTTGTTGTAAAATTCTGACATGGACTCGTAGCTAGAAGTTAGTCCTGCATTTACCCTCCCTAATGAACTCTGTGTTTTGAGACCCCAATAATTTGCCATCTACGATGTTAGTAAACTGATCTGTATTAATCCTTTGGCAGCATTTCTCTGAGTTATCATTACCAATGGACCTTCCATTGTGCTGCTCACATGTCAAACCACTAATAATGTTATCCAGTTCTTTTGAAGAAAAAACAGAGGTGCCAACAATTAAAATTTCATAGCCAAGATTACACTCTTTCTATTAAGTAATAAAAACTATAGTTTTTGAGAAATTTTGTACTGTGTAAAAAATGAGTTCCTCTACTTATGTTATGCTTATGAGGCATTGTGTGAGCAGGCTTAATATTCTAGGAAGTTTTATTAATGTGATTTATGTTTAAATTTGCACGTAATTTTACCATTCATTAGGGTTTCCTGCAATTTACAAATTCGCCTGGTTTTGAGTGTCTTCTTAATTCATTTGCTGTTTGTTTCATTGAAATTTAAATAGAAAGAATGCATTATATTGTAATCACTATTAGTATAATAATATTGGATGGCACACTTTATCAAGTTTAGGCGTAGAAATCAATCGGAAGTAATAACCCGGAAACTACAAATTTTAACCCCTTGTGCCATCTGTGCTTAGCTTTACACGGTTAACCATTCATAAATATTGTGAAAATACTATAATTATGTATTTATTTCATTTAATGTCTGCAATAAATTAATCCTATGAGCATTAACTCGTTTTCCCAAACTTCAGACTAATGACTTTCTTTCAATATAAATTTGGGTGTTTTCTATTTTAATGAGAGAGTATATTGTGTAGCAGAAAATATTCAGTGCAATTTGTTATGCTAGAACGATTGATATAATGTAATGTAATTCTTTAGTAGCTAAAAAATTTTTTGAGAAAATTTTAAGTGCTTAAAAAATATTTCGGTTTCTTCTATTTGAACTGCATTTAAAATCTTAAAGAATGAATTGATTAACTTAAATTAATAATAATATTTAAGATAATAATTCATTTTATTTATTAACTTAGCATTAAATTTACTTATTGATTTATCTATTATGTTAAAAACTTTTTTTAAAGTTTGTTAATTTAGTGGGTTTTATTAAATTCTGTAATCAATAAAAAATTTAATTTTTTTTTTTACTGAATTTGCCTGAACAACAAAAATTTTATGCCCAACTAAATGGCAAAAATATCATTTTAATCCATTTTTATTCAGGAGCACAAGACATTCAGCATTTACTTCACTGAGTTCAATTCTTGCATCAATGATAACTGAAACTCACAGATGTTTGCTTCTTGCTCTAATCTCTGAGAAGTCATCTCTTCTGCTTTTGCAAATTCTAAAAGTAATGTTTTTTGTATATTTTCTACCCATTAAAACAATTTATAAAATAGAATGTTAGGTTTGCAGCAAAACCTGGAAATATAGGATTTCAGGTGAAGACTTAGAGGTTTGGCAGCTTCAAAGAGCAGGGCACGTTGACCAGAGCACTATTGTACCCAAACCCTAAATCCTGATTAACAAGAAAGCTTTATAGCTGAAATAAAGTTCAGCAAACAACTTACAGGAATATCTTGCAATTCCCAAGCCTTAATGCAATGTTGCCCTAAATGCTCAAATCTTTGAGCAGAATAGACCTCACAAAGTATATGTCATGAGTCTCCTCCTCAAGATGACAACCTCTACAAAGAGAATCAGATACAACAACCATCTAGGTGTCTTCTGAGGGTGCATCCAGTGAGAAGACCAATGATCTTCTTGTTCTGCTTCGGAAGCTCTTTTTGAGGCGCACTAGGGCAGTCATAATTCAACTCTTTAGCTTGTCTCTGACCATTGGAGTTGCGCCATTGCTTGAGAGCAATTTTGCCATTGAGCTTGAAAATAGATGTCCTGAATGATGTGGGAGCTCAGTGACTAAAACTCCCAGATAGTTTTTGCGACCTTTCGGAATTTTTTTTTTTCTAGAAAGTTTACTAATAATTGCCATGATAGAAAAATTAAATTGTAAAAGATTTTTAAGTACTAAATAATTCTTTGAGAATATGTTCTCATGAATTAGGTCATTTTGCAGCCTGATAGTGATTGCTTCCAAACCTCATTCCTGATGGTGGTTCTTACTGTTTTGTCACCACAATAACAGGTGATTGTAACTTTCTTTGGATGATATGAATGCAATAAAGTGAGCTGTGAAGTTTATTTTATTCACTTTTATCTGAAGTTTGAAAAAAATAATAAATGGTTTAACTTGTGAATAATATGTTAGGAGGGAGAAATGATTAAAAAAGACAAATAAAGATGAAAGTAATGTTACTTTAATACCCTTGATTGTTGTGAAAGAATAGGAAAATAAAAGCATTTCTAAATCAGTAAAATTTCTACCCTTATGTGAGACCTTGAGTTAATTTTATGATTTATTATGATGAATACTTACGAAAACGCAGATCTTTTTGCTTATCAATACAAGTCAATTTGAGAAACAAAATTTAGCATACTTTTCTCTTTTCCAAGTAAAAGAGTGATAAAAATTCAATCATGTCACAAAATTAATCATTTATTCTTTTTATTATTCACATAAAATTTCAGTCATATAATTATATCAAATGACTAGAATTTTAAAACAGTAATAAAATTTCAATTGTATTACAAACTAACTCTTAGGGAAAGAAGCTCTGTATGTTAAAAGGAGAAATAGTCATGTCCTGCTACAAGGTCATAAAAAAACTTAAGGCTTTTGAAAAGGTTAAAATATTTATTTTTTTTAAAAAAAAATAGGTGCTGAATTAACTGTGTATTCAAAACAATTCTGAATGTCTAGTCATAACTGTCTTTTTTAAGACATTCTTAGTTTTGTATTTATTTTTGTTGCAATGTAGTTTTTACATTTACTCACTTTACTAAGTGCTTTGCCAAATTTCGAATGGACCGGATTTGATAGCCAGATTTCTTCTGAATGTTGGATTAACAAGTGTTAGTAGTAAGTGAGCAAAAAGACCCACTAATTTATGTTTTCTTTCTTTCTTTTTTTTTTGTATTACAGGATTTTCATTGTACTTGGAAAAACCTTGAAAGTCCTTGAATTTTGTTTTTAAAAAAATGAGGGCACCTAAAAGTCCTTAAATTCTGTGATAGGGTCATTAAAAAGTTTTTGATTTTCCCAGAGTAATTTTTAAAATAATATTTCCTTCAAAAAAAGTAACCTTAAGCGAAATGATAGGCCTTCCCTTCATTTCACAGTTTTCTTATTGAAGGTCAGCTAAGTCTATCTATTTTTCTAGTTTGATCTACTTTTTAAAAAGCCCTTATCCTTATCTACCCCTCTCATATGATTGGATTACAAAATACAAGTACGGTAAAACCAATAGTGAAAAGAAACCATGTCTAGTATTAGCCTTGTTTTAACCACGTGTAGCACACTAACTAACAGTGATTTTTGAAACTTTTTATGTTGTGTTAAAATAAAAGTTTGATTCCAAATCATAGAGAATGGGAGGGGCTTACCTAAATTCCAATGATCAAAATCTGGCATTTCATGCTATATGCAATTTATAATGCTTAGCAGATATGAATTGGTAAAGAAATTTGAACTAACACAATTTTTGAAAAGCTCTAATGAGTAAATTTTTGAAAGTAAAATGGAAATATATAATTTTTCCCACCTACATACAACCTTGAAAAATTTGATTTTAGGTCATTGAAAGTCCTTGAACTTGAAATCATAAATTGCGTGGAAACCCTGATAGTTCTATTTCATTTTATAACCGTAATCAAGCTTAATTTTTTTTAACAAAAAGTATCTTGGAAAATCAATTTAGTGGACTTTATATGTTTTCATCTGTTTTATAGTGTTATGCTGTGTTAGCGGAAAATGTGCCTTATAACAAGTTAAGGAATGAAATACTTTTTAAGTATCTTATGCAAATAAAAGGATTCTTGTTCCATAAAGGTTAGTCGTTTTTTAAATTTGATGTGTTATTCTTATGTTAATAATATGGCCCAGATGAAGTTTTGCTTTATAACTCATTTTGTCAACATGTGAATTCGAATTTAAAAAAATTCTTTAAGATAAATGTTGATAAAATTTAACTTTATTAAAATGTCGGTTTACAACAATGTAAATATGGTTTAATGTCACGAGGATATAATGTGCATATCTTTTATTTATTTACTAGCTGAATATCTGTCCTCCATATATGGAAAAAAAAATTTAAACTATCAATAAATTGGTACTGAACAAAGCCACAAAATCATGCAGTAAACTAAGCGACATGTTGTAAAAACACAATAAATTTTTTTTTATATAATTCCAATTTTTTTATTTATCATTAATTTTTGTTTTTGCTGAGGTTGCATTGTGTTATTAGATTTTATTTTATATTTAATAACCGTCGTTAAATAGCCGACCAAATTTTGGGTTCACTACTACTAATGTTCAACTTTGTTATCTTGTAATTTTGAACTTAATCCAGAAGACAAGGGAACTCCTGGATCAAATATTGGGAGAAATTTGCCTTTGTGGAAGACTTTTTAATGTATATTTAGTAACATGTATATTTAGTAACATGTATATTTAGTAACATGTATATTTAGTAACATGTATATTTGTTAATTTTAAGTTTCTTGCAGAAATATATTAGTTTTAGAGAGGAATGTTGCAGAAAGCCCGAAAAAATTCTGCCATAGGGCTCAAAAAACTTGGATGAATGAAACAACATTTTTTTTTTCTATTTCAAAAATACAATGCCTAATCTAATCTTAATAATTGCATTTCTGATAAATTAAAATTTTCAGCTTTAAAATTTAGATCAGTGGTTTCTGTTCCTGATATTATTTATTGCAGCACCTTTTCATAGAATTTATTATTTTTTATTGATAAATTTAATTCATAGCATTTATTATTTTGTTTTGATCAGTTCAGTCAACAGCATTTATTATTGGATTTAATTTTATTTTCATTTAGTTATATTTTATGACATATCTTATTTTTCAAAGTAAAGCAATGACAAAAGAGACATCTTAAACTTCTGCTGTTGTAAATAATTCAAATATGTCTTCATTTAATATTAATATTCAGCCTTTTAATGGTGACTTTAATGAGGTATTATTCTTCATTGAACAAAGTTATGACTTAAGTAATTAGTCTGATCTTATAGCTTTTGTATACTTAAAGCTTAGATTAACTGGTCCTGCAAAAGATGTGTTTGCTAATTTAAAAATTTTACTTCTTATCAGGATATTTATATTTTATAACCATCTTTGAACAACTGACCAAATTTTCAGTTTGTGACTACCAATGTTCAACTCCGTATCCTTGTAATTGTACCCTTGCGTTTTTTTAAATCTCATTGATGTCACAGTATTATATAAAACCCTCCCTCCTAGTAACTGCATTGTAAAAGTTCAGCTTATTTATTTTTGTCCACTTTCATGCCTGAATTTTGTTCCATTTTATTTATTTTATTTTATAACCCTCATTGAACAGCCGACCCAATGTTTGGGTTTACAACTACTAATGTTTAACTTTGTATCCTTGTAATTTTGAACCCAGTCCAGAAGACAAGGGAACTGTTGAATCAAGTATTCAGAGAAAGTTGCCTTCATGGAGGACTTTTTAATGGAACTAACTCATATTTGCGTTACATGGAGAGGAAAACCTTCCATGGTTAGCCTGACGGCAAGGGGACTCTAACCCATGATCCAGCTGCCACTGAGGATATTTTTACGTCAGCACTATGGTTCTTTGCAAACCAACTGTGAAATTCCAATAAACCAGCCCTTTCCGGGATTGGAACCTGGTTCACCTCATTAGAAGGCAAGTGCGCTATCCCCTGAGCTATCAAAGCTCTTATCAGGATACTTGTCAGAAACTTATCTCATTTTTTTCTACAGTTGAATGCAAATCTTCTAATTTATTATCACTACAAAATGTACATCTCTTACCTGGTGAAAGAGTTAAAAATTTGTATCACATAATAAAAATAATTGCTTCTAAAATTTATACTGATGCTTTGGATTCTAAATCATTTAATCAGATCAAGTTTTTACAATGCTCTTAGTATGCTTTTCTCTTTGTCGCATGGCATACAACGGCTACAAAGTGGTTGATAACAGTATGAAAATTATGTTTTTTATCAAACAATTCATTTCATTGGTGTACAGGGGCTTTTTATTTAGTCATTTTTAGCACATAAGTAAAAGGAATAAAATAGGCTGAATAAAGAACTGTTTGAATTTTTATCACAAAAAAATAATTCTTTATTCTTGAATTTGATTACTTTATTTTGAATTTTAAAGTTTGATGAGAAATATTTAAACATTATGTATGAATAGAACACTTGTGGGAATTTACAAATTTTGCTTTTTCTTTTATCATAGAATAATTTCACCAAAATATTAAATAAATAATACGTTATTGGTTGGATGCAAATTTCAGGTTTCAAAAATTATTACTTGTTTTCCTCGTGGCAGAATCACGGCGATATTATTACAGAACATTAGAGTTCTCACAAAAAGATTTTTCCTTTGGAAAGAAAAAAATTTTGGCTTTCTTTTCTGTAAAAATTTACAAGTCAAATTTGAATTGCACATTTATTTAAATAATTACTTTTTGACGTACACAATTTATGCTGATAGTATCTTCAGCAGTTATCGATATTGATTTTTACATGGTTTTGAAATGTACCGATATGATATGAAAAATTAGAATCGCGCATTTGAGTATTTACTTTTTAAGACAATATTATAGATTTTTTTGGCAGTTATTGCTTTTGATTTCTTCATAGTTTTTAAATATATACTTTTTACAAACATACTTTTTATGTGATATTATTTATTACAACAATCTAATCTTGAAACAAAATACACATTTGAGTAACCCTTTTTTTTGAAGAGTCCGATTCGCATGATTTCGTCATCAATCTGTTTTTCGGTGCTGTGGATTTCATGATTTTTAATTATTTTTTCTAATGTGATGATTATTTACAAAATGCAATGAAGGAAATAATTAATATGTTTCCCCCCTCCCAAGAAAATCAGAGAATATCACCCAGAATATTAGAATCAAAAACGTATTACATAGTCAATGAAAAAAATTATATTGTTTTGGTAAACACAGCATTTTGTTACCTTAAATTAGTAACATACATATTTGTTATTATTGAAAGTATGTTGAGAAAGGTATTAGTGCTAGAGAATTTGGTCTCAGAAAAAATTCTTTCACAGTTCTGTTTTTTAAAAGTCTTGACTTTTTTACAGAATCCTTAGATTTTGCAGAACACCTTTTGGGAACATTTTTTTTCAACGCAGCTTGTAAACAGACTTAACTAATTCAAAGCAATTCACTGGACTGTAAACAAACTCTAATTTAGTTATAAAAAGTTGTTTCTCTAAATAACTTTTGTTCTAATGACCAGATTTTTACTGATTAAATGCCAATCTTAAGGATTTACTTCAAATAAGCTGTTGCTAATAAATAACTAATTTTTTGAAATCAGTTACTGTTTCTGACACATTTGTATTTTTGTTCATGAAAATATGAAAGGTACCTGCAATAGTTTAATCTGGCGGTGGAAAGAACAAACCCTTTTATGTAAATTCAACTTTTTGCCTATTTAGCAGTACCTAAAGAATTTTTTAAATAAACCAAAAACTTATTCACAAAATTTTAAATTTCTGTTATTCTAGGACCCGTACAAATAAAAAATTTTAATATTATTTTTTATTATTATAGTTAATAATGTTCAAAAAAATTTGACTGTAAGATATGCAAATTCTTTTCAACTTATTTTAAGTAATTAAGTTTATAAAAAGTCTTGTAAAAATAATATAAATAGCAAAATACAAATAGTTTTTGACTTCAAAAAGACCTATTTTTCAAGAACTGTTTGTCCAAACTTTATATTTTGTGATTTGCACAAGTATAAAATAATTAGTTTAACCTTTTTTCCTTCAAATAATAAATACATTTTAATAATTACTTACTGTATCTTCAAATAAACTATAATTGTGCTTTTCCAAAACTTTAGCAAAAAGGAAGGACTTTCCACCTACTGACTTCTTCAAACTGACAGAACCCTCTATTTCTAAATCTCAGAGAAGATTCTGTAATTTAATTTATCTTATTAACCAGCCTTTTCAGTAATCCTGTATTGTATGTGTTATTAATTACATACAACACTCTTTAAACATGATGTGTAGCATTTTTAAAAGGTGCAGCTTAAAGGTGCTTATTTTCGATTTTCGCTATTTGAAAGTGCTTTTTTCATTGGGTGTTTTCAAAAAGTCTTTAGTTTTTCCTTTTCCAAAATGAAATTTTTTTCTTTACCCTGTCAATTTTCACCACATATTATGCAAAAGCTTTCTTTTCACATTGTTCTGTTCAACGTCTTCACAATTCCTTCAACCATAATCTGCTTTGACGTACCATCCGTCCATAGCATATGAAAGCACCAATCAGTTTGCATGTTTGATGAAATACTTGCCTGTTTGATGAAATACCTGTGAGTCTGTATGTGCGCCTACTGAGCTGGTTTTGGTGAGATTATTGCACTACCATGTGCAACTCTGTTGCATTTTGCAAGATATTCTCTATTTCAGACTTAATTTCCCTCCCTCTGATATCGAGTCGAAAACTCTCTTGATCATTTTATAATGGCTAATATAATCAAGAAAAGAGTTCTTTGTCAGAAACTAGTTACTTTATCATGATCATGTAAAGTCTTTGAAAATTATTTTGCAATTTGTTAATGTATATAGTGCTTAAAAATATTTTTTGAGTGCTTAAAAGTACTTAAAAGGTGCTTATTTTTTGTTGAAAGATTTGGCTATGCAACCTGTTTAACTTAACATGGAACAAAACTTTAATCATACAATGGTGTAGCTAAACAAGAAAGATAAAAGAAGTAAATTAAACATATTAATGCAGGTTATGCACTTGCATCTGGTCTTAAAAACAGAATTATTAAGTTTATTTCATAATAGTTTGTTAAAATGATGGTTGACTATTAATGCTTGTAACTAACTGCGCAGATCAATGACGCTAAAATGGCTATTATCACACAAAAGATGCCTCGACCCATCACTCTATATGTTTTTACGCCTTAATATTTACTTATTTCCAGGTATTATTTGTAAACATTGAGTTTTGTCTTTTAATGTGTTGCATCTATTTTTTTCTAATTATTTTATATAAAAGTCAGTTTGCCTTGCAGATGTTCATTACTGGAGATTCTTAGTCAAATCTAAATGTAAAATGAAATATTGTGTATTTTTTATTAACGAAAACAAAAAGAAATGTTTCATTTTGCAGATGTCCAAGTACAAGTAGCTGCTTTGGCAGTATTTATAAGCATTTTAAATTCTGATCAAACACCTGAAGAGTTTGAAAGTCTAATGCTTTCATCTGACTTTGATAGAGAGAACGATACACCTTGGATTGTGGATGTTTGTAAACAAATAATTTACCATGATGAACACATGCCTCTCAGAATACAATCCTTGCAGGTTTTATGCAGTATGACCAAAAAATATTTTCCTAAATCAAGGTATTTATTCTTATTTTATGTTTGGTTTTCATAATCTTCCTTTCATTTTAATGGCTGTTTCAATAGTTGTAGTGGTAAATTTAGCAATCAAGAATTTTTTTTTTTATGTAAGAATGTAAGCAGATTGTTTACTGTTATATTTTGTAATTAAAACATGGCAGATTTACTGTCTCCCTCATTCATTTCCTCCTTCTTCTTCTTTTTTTTTTTTTTTGTAGATAAAACATTACTTACAAACACATAAACTGTTTAGAATTGATAGTAATCTCTCAGTTTTTCAGTGCCACATTAGATAATGCTGACCTTCAAAAATTAAGGTAATATTAGTGTAATCTGTTTGCAAAATGAAAATAATTCCACTTGTTTGCAAATTGAATCTGAACCTTATCTCCTTGGCAGAATCATGATGACATTGTCGCAGCACATTACATGGTTTTTGCAGAGAGATTTTTCCTTTGGGAAATAAAAATGTTTGGTTTTCTTTCCTTCATAAATTTTCAAATGATTTTTTTTGTCTCTGCAGAATTATATTCAGATGATGTCTTTCTCATGTATCGGATCTGATAGAAAAGCTCGTAACTTTTCTGTTCTCATTTGAGAATATGAAAAATCAACAATGACTAGAATTCAAGCTAGAATTTCAAATAAATAATTTTAAAAAATCCAAAATCCCGAAAGTTTAATTTATAGAAATCATGTTCTTTCTTTCATTTTTTTAAAACATCATATTAATAAAATATGACTGTGAGAGGAGATTAAGTTACCAATTCAGATTTGTAGCAAAGCAATTAATCAATGCTATACATTTGTTCCTCATATTTTTTTTTTTTTAAATTTGCTTGAAATAAAATCGACCCAATGTTTTTAATATATTATGCACATGAAAATTCTAAATCGCTCATTTGAAACTTCACTTAATCATTGCTCACAACTCGTGCCATTCCAGCATAAATGTATGTAGTGTTTTGATCATTCTTTTCGACAATTATTGCTAAAAATTTTTGCTTTTTTTTTAAATTTTGATGTATTTTACAACTTCATTATTATTGATATTCTTGTGTTTTTTTTTTTAAATATATATATATATCGATATTATTATGGCACATGAAGTTTGAATCGCAGATCCCAAAAATCACTCTTTGACACACTCGGTTTGCACCAATATCACTGTTAATCCATGCAGTGTTTCAATTGTTCCTTCGATAATTATTGTTTCAAATTTTCTTATCTTTTAAAACAGAGAAAAAATCGATGTTTTCTTATACACTTATTTACATTTATTTTTACACTTATTTACTTTCACATATTTTGTTACACTCATTTATATTTAATGTGATGATTTTTAAATTTTATGTAAAAATATACTGCAAGAAAATAATGCCTAATAAACACAAATCTATAACTACAAATATTCGTTACGCATTCTCAATTCTTAATAGTATGAATTTTTAAAGAGAAAATTTGCAAATAATCAAAATTTTACCCAGCGGTTATCAAAAATATGTATACAAATTATTAATGAGATAATTCTAGATTTAAATTTTATAATTATCACACAGATTAAACTTCCTAAAAAAAAGTAAGAAAAAATAGTTATTTTTGTTAATGACAAAAATCTATCACTCTACAGGTAACACACTCAGTTTGTGAATAGATCTCTTAGTTTCACTATTCGATGTTTTTAACTTCATTACTCTCACATTATTGTTGGGACCTGGAAGGAGCATTATAACTCTACCCTGTCTCTACTTAAGAGCTGGTGCATTGTCATCCTTTATAATGACAAGATCGTCGATTTTGGCAGTATTTGGAGATGAGCGTCTCCACTTTCGTCGATTTTGGAGTTGGGATATATAGTCTAAGGACCACTTTTTCCAAAATGATTGAGACAACTGACACACCATCTTCCACCTCTCGTTGAGACTTGACTTTTCATTGGTCATTACTGGTTCTGGGATTATTTTCAACGAATGACCAACTAGAAATGTCCTGGAGTAAAGGCATCACAATTATCTCGATCCTCTGCCATTGGCACAAGGGGTCGGGAGATTAGATAGACTTCAATTTCTGCTAAATAGGTGGAAAAATTCTCATACATGAGAAGTTGCTGACCATTCACCCGTTTCATATGAAACTTCATGAACTTAACAGTAGCCTCTCACAACCCACCGAAATGGGGTGTTGAGGGTGGGTTAAAATGCCAGTCTATACCTTAATTTGTTAAAAATTGGCAAACTGGGGCAGATCTCCACAACTGCAGATTTTTATTTGCACAGAAAAAATTTTTGACGCAGTCTCTATAAAGTTCGTCTGGTTTTCCTCTTCGGGAAATAAAACGTTTTAAGGTAGCTACAAAAGAATTTGCTGTTAGTTCTCTTACCACTTCCAGGTGAACTGCCTTTGTTATGAAGCAGATAAAGATGCAAATATAAGTCTTTAATGGACGTACACAACGACCCTTTTTAGGTTTGATTTTAACAGAACCGGCCATGTCTACTCCAGTTTTTGAAAAAACCTTACCTGGATTTACTCTGGCTATTGGGAGGTTTCCCACCATTCGAACACACATGTCCTTTCGCAATTTACAACAGGTGATGCAGTTCTGTGTTGTTCACTTAATTACTGTTCTAGCATTGATTATCCAGTATTTTCTCCTTATTTCAGAAGATAAGAACTGCAAACCACCATGGAGATAGTTACGACTTTGGAAGGATAATTGGATGATTGGCACTGTCTGTTATTTCCGCATTTCAAAGTCATCCCCCCACTCTCAGAATTCCACCATCATCTAGAATTGGATTCAGGGAGGAGATCTTATTTTGGTACTTTGATACTTACTTTTTCATTTTCACTGAGGATCTCACATTATGTTTGAATCGTAAGCACCAAGGAATTACTCTCAGCAAATTCATCCATGAAGAATACTTTGACAACAATTCCTCTATTTCCCAATTGGTCTCCACTGCACAACATACAACTGTTTTCTTCCTTTCTACATCAATTTCTCTATCCAGAATCTCTTATTTCTCTTATTTAGATCAACGCTCCCTGTCCAAGTAACTCGAACCTTCCCATCAAAGACTCTTTTTCATCAAATTTTGCACTGAGGTCCCTCTAATCTGCAGGCTTCTTACTACCTTTTCAATGATGCCAAAACTTTGAATTCGACTTATCTTGCACTTCCCTGACCCTATTACAAACAAATTGTTTCCAACGTTCAGCGCTTCCTCTGATCCAATGCAATACAATGGAAGAGTCCGTCCAAAATACATATTCAGCAATCATATCCCCAAAAATACCATTAAGATACTTTCCTACTCGAGCTCCTATAACTGTCGTCATCAACTCTAAATGTGGCAAAATTAACTTCTTTTAGGGGGAAACACTATTCTTAGACATCAAGAATGCCACTACGATTTTTCCCTCATTACTGACATACCGAACATAAGAAAACGTCCCATATGCATATATATGTACCTCTACTCTTTGACTTTCTGAATTTCCACATGACAAAAGCGAATACCTTGGGAAAACTATGTCCTTTAAGTACTTAACCTCTGAACACCATTCAGTCCATTTTATTTTCAAATCCACTGCCAACTCTTTGTCCCAATCAAAACCTCTTTTCCATATCTCCTGCAACAGACACTTGATCTTAGAAACAAACAGACCAACAATACCAACCGGATAGAACACCATTGCAGCAACATGCAACACAAACCTTTTGGTATTTGCCGAATTATTCAATTGTTTCAATAACAGGGAAGTTTCCAACGACAGATTATCTCCTATAGGGTTCCAATTCAAACCTAAAACTTTCAAACTACCACAGGAACTCTCACTAACATCACTAATACCCTTTTCTATCCACAAAGACTTTAATTCTTCCGAATTAGAATTTAGCTTTCTTAAATTCCTTCCCACTTCTCCCAAAATATGAACAGCTTCAGTCGATAAATCAAACGCCTCCTCAACATCATCAGCAACAAAATAAAGATCGCCTGCATAAAGTGAAGTGTACAACATTTCAACACATGCATTTTCAATATACTGTTTAATGTGCTTTTTAATTGTTGCATTAAGAATAAACGGAGATGATGTACAACAGAAAGGAAGGCGAGTCATTCGCAAAATTCTGAAGCTGTTACTTGAATTATCTAAAAGCCATAAAAATTTTAAAAATTTCCTATCCTTTTCAGTAATGCCTATCATGAGGAAAGCTTTTTCAATATCTGCACTGAACGCTACTTTAAATTTTTAAGAATAATGTCTAACACATAAGGATTTAAATTTGGCCCAATTTCTGAATAATCATTTAAAAATAAATTTTGCTTAGTTTTTGAGCTACAGTTAGAAACTCACACTTTATTAGTTTTTTTTTTTATCATTTCGCATAGCTGTTCTGTGAGGCATAAAATATTCCTCATTATCTCTAGTACATTCCTCGACTATTCCCTTGTTTTGTTTCTCTTGTATCGTAAGTTAATATTCCTTCACAACCCAGTCATTCTTCTCAAAATTAGTTTTTAAATTATCGAATCTCTTTTTTACTAACCAAAAATTATTTGCAAGATCTTTAGGTGACATTTTCCATAATAATAAAGTTACGTACCTGCCCTTAACAAACTGAAAATTATTTTTGAATTTGTTTATTAAATGCTTATCCTCAATAGCTATCTCATTTTCATCTCGAATGCCTAGCAATTCTAAATCCCACTGTACCTAAACATCCGTAACTGACCTTAAATTTGTAGAAGTAACACGGTTCGACATCTTTTTATTTTCCTCCTGAATTCCCTGTAACGTAAAACCGAATATAGTGGAAATACAATATAAAGATTTATTTATTTTCTCTGCTTTAGAATAATCAACAATCTCGAAAAACATAACAGCCCCAATTAAAATATCCAAACCTTCATTGAAATTCAAACATGCATCTGCTGAAACGAAACCTTTCGCTATTAAATCATTCTGGATTCGTGTATCTGGAATCGTAATTGTGACTGTAATTAACGCTTCAATTTCAACAAAAAGTTTTGGATCATTTCTATTCTTTAATTTTACTCAAGTTACACCATTGCTTTTTTGTTTTGCTATTATGGACCCAAAAGAATAAACAGATAAGTTTTCTTTTCTTATTATTTTTACTCGCAGTTCATTTGCTAAACTTCACGCCATCCAGATTCTTTCGGAACCATTATCACAGAGATTTCTTACTAATTTTTTTTCTTCCAAAACGTGTGACTCTGCTACAAGTTTGCAATAAGACGCTATTTCTCTTTATGGAGGAGTGGCATTGAGCAACCGCATTTTCCGATGAATTGTTATTAAACATTTCATTCTCCAATTTCTCGCATGATAAATAATGATGAGTTCGCCTGTTACATTTTATGCACAGCTCCAATTTCGTTTTTCAGAGTCTAGCAATATGACACTTTGAAAAACAATGGAAACAACAATTTTTTCTTTCTACCACGCTTTGATAGTTGCAAACTTTATCTTCACTAATGTCGCAAGAAATTCACTTTTTTCTGTCGACTGTTGCATTTCTATTGAAATTACTCTTTTTAATAAAATCAGATTTCTTACAAAAATTCTTATTTTCGTTACTAAAACTATTGTTATACTCACATGAATCAGATTTATAAATCGACAGTGTTCTCTCTCTAGAAATTATTTCCCTTTCCAAGTATGAAAACAAATCTTTAAATACCCAATTATTTTCAGGATAATTTCGATTGAATTCTAGAACAATTTACCTCGGAATTCTTTCTATTAGAATAGGACTTAATAAATTACCTTAAGTTTTGATCTCTGTTCCTAACGACTCTAAATTTCTCTTTTGTGAATTAGCACAATCAAATAATTTTCTTAAGCCAAATAAATCATTTACATTTCTAATAAAAGGTAATTTTAACAACTGATTGAGATAAGCTTGGATTAACGAGTTTTTATTACCAAATTAATTCTTCAAAAGATTTAAAGCAATATCGTTGTTTACATCCGTTGAAGCAAAACCGGGTCATTCCATGTCAGTTCATCCAGCCATGGCACCCACCATCTCAGATTTTGAAGAAAATTTGAACACTTAAAAAATTTCTTGTACTGATTTCAAAAATATCAATTATATTTAAATCGGTTAAGGGGTTAAAAAGTTATAAGCATTTATATTTTTGCCAAAATTGCGCATTTGCCGCCATTTTGATTCGTACATCAAAGGCTATTAATGATTGTAACTCACCTTATATTTGTCATAGAGCAATAATTTTTTAAAAATTTTGTTCAGAATAAAGTAATCTGTCATTTAAACACTTTTTTTTTTTGCAAATAAGTATCGTACTTATTTAGTAAATGAGTCTGTTTTGCAGTTTTTTGATCAACGGAGTTGAGTAACTTCAGGAGATGATTTCTGGCAACTTGCCCCCTTCAATTTCAAAAATATTTTATTCAAAGATAGTTGAAAGTGCAAACTAACATCTGATATAAAATTTTTGATGGGCGGTTCACACACATTTTTAAAAAAAATATTTTTCTTATGAATTATTATGCATTAAAAGTATTGGTAGTTTGATGATTTATAGTCCTTAATTGTAACTAGAGTATAATAAAATGATATAAAAAATGTGAATGGTGGAAAAATATGTAAAATAAAGTTAAATTATTTTTTTTTCCTTCTTTCCTTGAGCCCCCACCCCCTTAAAAAAGAAAAGAAGAACAGGAAAAATTTGAGAATGAACAAGACAAGCACAATTTCTGCACCAGGAGCACAATTTCTGGCCAGGGATTGCTGAAATTTGTAATTTAGATCTGTATGTTTTAGCCTGATCTACACTTATAGTGTTTTCATTACAGAAAAAAAAAATGAGCGAGAATTTCTCGCCCTTTCTCAAAAACAGGGAGAGATCTCAAAAAGTTAAGTGAGATTCCTAAAAATTAAAAAAATGCGAATAGACTTGGAAAAAAAATATTTCTTTAATTATAATACATTTTTAACATCTTCTAATTTTTAATTATTGGGTTTTGAGTGCTAAATGACCTTGCAACACATGCTGAACAATTCGGAATCACTTAGTAAATTTGTAGCATTGAAAAAAATTTAAACGTCTTACATGAAGAAATCTTACCTTCCGTGAAGAAGCGGTTGCAAAAAAATGTGTTCTGAAAGGTGTTCCGTCATTCGGGGGGTGGGGGGCATTGTGTTCTGCTGTTCGCACTGGTTCTGAACAATACTGGTAAATAGGGAAGCTAGATAACAGGGATCCATGTTGAAAATAATGAAAGATCAAGGAAGAAAAGTGAAACGGATTATATTAAAAAAGGCAGAAGACGAATTTTTTTCCAAAATTCGCTCATTTTGAAATTGATTAATAGAGTGCGCGATCTTCTCGCGTTAATAGTTTTTTAATGCTGGAAAAGAAAAAAATAAGCAAGATTTTCGCGCTGTAGTGAAAACACTGACTTATGACATGAAGGGAGACTTTCTTGGTGTTATTGGAAGAAGAATTAAATAAGTCACAATTTTTTTTTGTATATATATTTCATACTGATACAAGAGATACTCCTTATGTATGAGGTATATAGTTGAACTTTCCTTAAAATCTAAATTGCTCCTTAATGAAATAAGTTCTATATTCTCAGAAGAAAGTTCTAAAATCTTCTGCGAGTTTAAACTGCACTTAAAATCTTTCTAAGTTAATCCAATACTACATAATACTTGGGTTTTCATAATAAAACTTTTTTAAATATCAAATTGATACATTTAAAACTTTTGAAAACTTATTTATTTCTATTCTGTTCTAAATGAATGGAAATACAATTTTATTGATTTGAAAGAAAATAAATTTTACATGACACTCAATTCTGATTGAAACAAACAGAAATGTTCTGGCAGATGATACATTCTGATTAGTCAAATTTCTTTTTTGGGAAGGTAGGGATGAAATGTGCAGGGTTCCCACTCAATTTTTTTTTAAAAATTGAAAGAATTTTCAATGACTTTCAAGGACCTATTCAGTATTATTGTTATATGCTAAAGTACATGTCAATCAGATTTTACAATTACGTAGAAGCAGAAATTGTATATTTTTAAATCACAATGCTTATTTGACAACAACAAAAAAATTATTTATTCAATTTATCCGCTAATAATACAAATGGTTGATAATTACATTACTGTTCCAAATCCCTTAGAATCCCTGTTAAATTCCTTCCAAATTCCTTAATTCCAATTGACAAAAAAAAAAAAAAAAAAAAAAAAAAAAACAATTAACATAGGATATTAGCCAACATTTAAAAACTAGCATCAGTGAAACTTTTCATGAAAAATTTAATAATGAAGTGAATTAGAATTAATGAAACTGAATGAATGTATAATGCATATTACATTAAACAAGCATAGTAAATAAGTGATAAAGCTCGTGTAATTGCACGGTTATTAAAATATAAATACTTATTTTTAATATGTTAGATCAAATTTTAGATTACAGGAAATGTACCGTAAACCGGGGCGAGTCTATATAATTTTTAGTTTGTCAACTTTCAAGTGGTCAAACTTTTGTAAATATTAAAGAAAAAAGGCTTTTAATAGGTGTTTCGGAATCGCTATTTACCCCTCTTTAAAGCTGTGAAATCGATTTTAGAAAATATTGACAGTTACGCTGTTACTGTATATTTTTATAGAACTGCTGACAAATCTCTCGTATGGGGCGAGTCTACCCATTCTACTAAAATGAATGTTAACATTGTAAATAATCAAATTTTACTATTAAATTATTATTTTAGTTGCTATATAGGATATTTATGAAGTAAAATTCATAACTTTATTATATATTTCATTTTTTTATTCATAAAATAACACAAATTGAGTATTTGATCGGTTATCACATTTTGATCACAGTTTTGTTTTTATGATCATTAACATTATAAAATAACATTTTTTTCTGATTATTGTTGATAAAAATAAATAAAAATTAATATAAATTTACAATTAAATAATTAATAAATAATAATAATTAAAGATTATTAACAAAATCGAAATTCAAACATTGGGAATCATGAAAAATCCTTTTCCCATTCTTTTGGGAGGTAATAATAATTTATAAATAATAATTTATTTAACTTGCATTAAATAAAAAAAGTTAATTTTGTAATATAAAAATTTAAAAAATAGGTAAAATAAACATATTTTATATTTACATTTATATTTAACCTATAAATTTTCTTATTAATGATAAATTTATCAATGCAGAATTAAAATAATATACTCAAATTCATTTAAAATGACTTAATTTTAATATAAACAAAGTTCTAAATTATATTATTATGCTTTATTAAAACTAAATACAAATGGGTCGACTCGCCCCGCGAATTCTGGCTTTTTGTTTACAACAGCAAAACTTACATTCTTCTTGTTTTTTTTCATATAAAATTAATGTAATCTTAGTCTTAGATAAGTTTATCACTTAACCAAAGTGAAAATAGTAATAATAATATTATACTTACGGAGCACCAATTAAAAGTTTGCTGATTTTCAATACAAATCTCTCAAAAGACGTTTGAACAGGTCGGTTAAAACGACACCAAATAAATAAAAATGGATCAAACTACTACAGCGCCATCTTCCTTAGAGTCTGAACTAAGTCCTCCGTCGGTAAAAAAATTTTTATTTGCAATTTAAAATAATGAAAATTGAATAAAACTAAAGTGGGTAGACTCGCCCCTGGATGGGTAGACTCGCCCCGGTTTACGGTATATAATTATAGAATCTGTAATTATCTATAGCATAGATAATTTATCAAAATATATCTGTTTCAATTTTAATATCAAAATTTCTATTTTGTTACTTCAGAATATCAGTAATGTATTTTGAACATTATAAAATCTATTGTAGAGCAACATTTCACAGATAACTAAGACTTACCGAGCTTTATTTTCTTTAAAATATGTCCATAAAATGCGAAGCGTGATTTTTAAAATTTTTTGAATGTGTAATTTTTACTAAGCGTAATTTTTAAACCGCATTTATACGAATCTAGACATACTATATGTCAATCAAAATTATAAGAAAGGTGAAGTAAGTCTCGAAGATTGCTTAAATCACGTATCACAATGTGTGATTTGTAAATTTACATTGAATTGTTGTATGTTTCTTAAACCGGAATTATATGAATAGCAAATGATACAAAACGCACGAACTAACAAGACATAAACCACAATGTGAGATACATAAATCACTTTAATGTGAATTCTGTTGGATAATTAGCAAATTGTTTTCATGTGAATAGCGATCATTATGATGCTAATTGCAATTTGTGATTCGAAAGGTGCTTAATATAGAACAGCTATGTGTGATTCTCAAATCATTTTGAATCATCATTCTTAATCAGTTAACACATTGAACATATTTTTAAATCAATTAAACACTATATATCATTCGAAAACTATGACTACAAAACCTAAAATTTGCTAGAAATTTCAGCTTTCAAAACATCAGAGAGATGAACAATAATCTGATCTAAAAAATCTAGGAGAGAAAAGTTTTGCATCTTCTTTATCCCCTTTTCACTTCAAGTATTAAAAATTGCGTCAATCAGAATTTCTGTAATTTTTCTTTGAATTTATTATTTCTTTACTACTTTTTTGTACAAAGTAGTATTTTAATTCCTAAAAAATCAAGTACTTTTCAAGTACCCTATGGCAGAATTCAAGGACTTTTCAGGGCCCTGATTTTTTTCCAGCCAAATTCAAGGACTTTCAAGGTTTCTTAAGTACTGTGGGAACCCTGATGTGTCAATAGTTTTCAGTATTTTTTTTTCTATTCAGAAGTTCTCTTTTTTAAAAATTGGATGTATATAATTATAATAAAAGTCTTACTGAATAAAAAAGGCCTGCAAGTGTTAGAGATGAAATAAAAGCATACAAATTATCGGATAGTCGGTGATATAAAATCATTTCATTTCAATATAATTAAAATAAATAAAAAATAAATTGTTTGAACTCTATCAGTGTTTCAAATGAAATTTTTTAGGAGTACCTCATTACCATAACAATCATTCTGACAAATAAAAGGATAAAATTAACTATAAATATTCATAATTTGGCCTTCAATTTGCATTTCAGAATTAAACAAAATGTTTTACCATTAATAAAACTTGCTGCTATTCCACCTACATAAGACTTTAAATAATTAAATTTATCTACTTTGCTTAAACTGTTATTGTTATGTTTTCGAATTGATTGGAAAATTCTACCCGATGTGCAGGGTTTCCATACTATTTATTTATATACAACTTGGTAAGTTCAACAGTTTTTTATTACTTGCGCATTACTACTTGAACTAGCCCAAGGAGGTGTATTTTCTCTACTTTCTCTCATACTTAAATCAACTGAAAATTTTCCTTTTTCTTTTGCGCTCAAATTATCAATTACATTAAGAATCTTTTGTTTCCATAGAAAAATTTTCTCATTATATTCATCTGAAATCGAAGCATCATTTTTGATTTCCCTAATGTCACACAAATCTTCAACCTTGAACTTATAAACTCACTTTCTTCGTGAATTAATTGTTCTCGAAACTCATTTAAAACATTAGTTTTATCTATATCAGCCAAATCATTACACTCTTGAGATATGCTTCAATTTTAGTAATTAATTTTGTGACCTTATTTCTTAAAACTTTATGCCTAGTCTTTAATTTTTCAATTTCTGACATTTTAATAAATTGACAATAAAAGCACAGTAAATTAGATCAAGAAAATAACACTAACCTTCGCACTGGAACTATCGTCATTAGTATCAAGAACTTAGCATCAACCTCGTTCTGGAACTCGACATTGAAGCATCGATCTGACAACCAAAAACTTCATTGCTTGCTAATATCTCGCTAACTAACACCAACAAATGAGTACTAAATAACTGATACTAAAAACTCAAAATTACGAACTACACATTTTAATGACGAACAAGAACATACACAAAATATAAACACTACAACCGCACTACTTTTTGAAACAACATTTTAAAGCGAACTGAGGGAAAAGAACAGCTGTCCTATAGCTACATCTATTGCTTAATATCATTAACACCAACTATTCAGGGTTTAATTGTTAGTGCTATCAATTTCCTCAGGGTTTTTAAAATTCCACTTATTTATCAGTTAATATTATTTTATACTTAAATTTCTAATCCCCCATTTAAAAAATCACTTTTTTTAATGCGCTCAATTTATGCAAATCATTATGTCCATTTTTAGCAGTTATAGCTGTTGATTTCCTCATGGTTTTTACATTTGAGTAACCCCATCATCGATCTTTATTTCGTGCTACAGATTTCAAGATTTTTTTTCGTTAATGTGATAATGATTAACAAAATGCGAAAAAGGAAATAAATAGTGCATTTTTCTCCCAACAATATGCAAGAATATCGTTCATATTAAAATAGAAACAATATATTATGCGTACTCAATTAAAAATTATATAGAATTTTTTTTCTTTTTTTAAACACTGCACTTCCGTTACTTTAAATTAGTAACATATATATTTGTTATTATTAAAATCTTGTAGAATCTTGTCTTATTGTCTCTTGTCTTATGTAAATCTTGTCTTATTTTATCTTGTAGAAAGGCATCAGTGCTAGAGAATGTTTTTTTCCACTATAACCTTAATCCCAAAATCAAATTTTGAGCTTCTCTGAATAAATATTTTTGTGAGCATTGAAAATTTGTTACTCTAAATCATCATCTTCATTTAAGTATCTTCAAATAAGTGTTAAGATTTTCTTTTTCAAGAAAATGAAGCTCTTTTTATATTACTTTTGAATAGATACATTTTTGTCAAATTTTGACACATTTGATGATGCATCTATTGGTTGAATTGAAATTAATTAGAATAAGATAGTGGTTTAGTTCTTGACAGAAGTCTTTTTTAATTGCTTAAATAAGTGTACTTTATTGCAATTATAGGCCGGGATATCCTGTTTGGTAGGGCGCTGGACTCTTGTTCGGGAGAACGTTAGTTAGAAACCTGCCGGTCGAAAACTCCCTCTGTAGTAAATGGTGACTAGTGCATGCTAAATCAGTCTGGTCACAAAGTCCTCCAGGTTTCCATAACAAATTATACCTCTGGGGGTACTGAATAAGAGCTTAATCATTCTCTGGTTTAGGTCCAAATTGCGATCCATGATTGAATGAATGAGTCCGCCCTATAAATGGGTGTGGCAGGAGTAAAATTCTTGGCCATAGATGGAGATGCTGGAAAACAAGAATAATCACTCCCCTTGCCTTAAATGGCTGACGACAACAACTACATAGCAGTACTATATTATGGATTGGGTAAATACCCACCCAGTGGGTAGTGTCCCTGCTTTGTGTATATAACCAAAATCAGGACTTTATAAATTTTTTTGTTCTTTTTAAACATGATTTGTCTTGCTTATAGTTCTAAAAATAATCTAACTATCTTTAATTTTCAAAAAATAAACTTTAAATTAAGCATATTTCAGTTCCAGAAGAAAACATTTCATAAAACTCTAAATAACTAGTGGAAAAGCTACATTGTTGCATTAAAAAAGTAATATAAAAAAGCTTGCATTGTGTAAAATAGTAAAGTAGGAATTCCTGAGACTGAATTCTTCCAGGCTTTCTGCGACATACCTCTCTAATACAAGTAACTTTCTGCAAGATACTCAAAAATAACAAATATGCATGCACCTAGTTTAAAGTAACAGAAGCGTTAATTTCAATAAATAAATGAAAAATCTGATCAAATAAAGTAATTTTTTTAATTTAATATGTAATATTTTTTTAATTTTAATATTAAGGCGATATTCTCGCATTTTGTAGGAAGATAACACACTAATTATTTCCTGTTTGCATTTTGTATATTTAATTCCTTTTCGCATTTTGTAATTCATCACATTAAAAAAATTTTTAAAAATAATTAAATCTGCAGCGGTACGTATCGGAAAAAAAGATCAACGACCAAATCATGTGAATTGTACTGTTTAAAGAGGGGTTACTAAATGCGTGTTTTCATTTCGGGATTCAGTTGTAATAAATAATATCGTATTAAAGTATGGGATTTTAAAATCTATGTGGAAATCAGTAGCAATAACTGCATGAAAGCATAGAAAGAAAATTTCTACAGAAAAGAATGCCAAATTTTTTACTTCATTATCCTTTATTTTTCATTATTCTCAAATGAGAATAGAAAAATCACAAGCAGTTTTTTTCAACTCCGATGTGCAAGACAGGCTTAGTTGAATATAATTCTGTAGAAAAGATAAATTCTTTTAACAATTTCTGCAGGAAAGAAAAGCAAAAATTTTTAACTCCCAAAGGAAAAATCTTTCTGCAAGAATTTGGTAGCATTCTGCGTCAATGTCGCTATATCGCCATGATTCTGCCATGGGGTAGAAATTATATTATTCATTTAAGTTCAAGGTTGCGCATTTTTTCCAATGCATTGGGATAAATTGAATTAAATGGAGGATATTCTAAATAAGCACAGAGAATACGTTTAAAATTTGTAAAATTTGTTGAAACTAAGCTTTAAACTGTTTTTTTTTTCATTCATATTGAGTTTGCAAATTGAATATGAGCTGAAAACTAGAACAATAAATTTCCTATCTAAACATAAAAGAAAAATTATTCATAAAAATATTTCGTTTAAACCAAACTAGTATCTTTTAAGAAAATTTAATTAGTTCAAAAAATTTCGATGTTTTATTTAAATAGTTTTTTTTCTGTATGGATTCTATTTTATAAAAATAGTTTAATTTTTAAAAATCTGTCATCTTTAAAATTTCAAAATTTCCTTTTAGTCAAAAGAAATAATGAATTATTCCATTTAATTTATTAAATTTTTTTTAAAACTATGAGCTAACAATGTTTCATCTTAAAAATACTTGATATTTAAACAAAAGGTAGTCTCATCTTTTAAAGTATTATGTATTGTTTTCTCTTCTGTATAAAAAAACATATAATTCAGTTATATTTTCAATTGTTGTGCCATTCTAATATTGTTCCGAGTTTTTTATTAAATTTAAATATTATGATATGTATTAAGTTTGTAATATGAAACATTTCATAAGTTTTTGAAAATAAGTTTTGTCAATACAAAAATTTATTTAAGTATAAGAAGAAAAACAGCTATATATCTCAATTATTTATATTTTAGTTTAATAAATAAAATTTTATTTATCTATTTATTTACATAATACAGTTAAGGAAGATAAACTTTATGAAAGTTATCAAGTATTATTTTATACTTATACCAATTAAGAGTAATATTTAATTAAAATAAAATGTATTTCAATAATTATTTATTTTCATGACTTTGTTATATGCATTTTTACTTTATATGTCCTAATCAGGCTGAAGTTTACGGAAAAATATTTCTTTCAACTGAAAACAATCAATGATATATATGTAACTAAGAAAAAATATTAATTAAATACTCTTTTGTTTCATTCTTTTAAGAATTAGAAATAGAATGATAAAATTAAATATGTATTTTATTTGTTTTATTGTTTAACGTAAGAAATAAACTATATAAATCCTTGCTTGCTCAATAAATTAAACTTGCAATTTTAAATGGGAAAAACGTATATGTCCCATAGAGAAAGAAGCTTCCTAAACTCATTTAAACTTAGCATACAAAGATACTGCCTAGCTATCATATATTTTATACCCCTTTGAAAATAATTCAAATATTATGCTATCTTTCTCAATTCATTATTAATGAAATTAAAACTCAAAATAACACATAATTGTTATTCGGAAAGACATCATTACATAACAATAAAATTTGGATCAAATAAGAAATAATGTACTATTTATATGCAAGAAAAGTTTCCTATGATAAACTTTTAAAAATAAATTACATAAAACTTGAATAATTTTTTCACAAAATTTTCCTTGTTTAGATGATACTTTTAAAAACCAAAAATGCTGAGAATTATGATTAGAAATGTGACTTTAAAGAGGAATAAACCATAACTGCTCTCAAATAAAGGAAATTAAAAAAATAAAGATTTTAATTAACATTTTCAATTGAATGAATTTTTCTTCACAGTAAATGATGAATTAAGTAAGTATTGACAATGTAAGCAAAATTTAATTGTGTCTGAAATACATATGATTTTGTATAAAGAAAATTCTAATTATTGAATTTTCAATAAAATTGATAAATACCCAAGCATTTAGAAATTTTGGGTATTTACCCCAAGTTAAAAAAATCTGGCTATTTTACATCTATACTTAGGAAGATACATCGCTGAAGTCCATATTTTCGACAAAAACAAGGAATATTTTATTAACAAAATATACAATTGTAGTTTAATCTAATATCATTTTGCCAATTTTTTAATCATAACAAATTGTGAATGATTACCTGGAATTTTAAACTAATATGAAAAAAAAATTCATTTACAAAAGTAATTTCAGATATACAAATTGTTTGACTCAATAGGAAGAAATTATAGCGAAGTAATTTTGCTCTTTCACAAGACTTTTAACGGTTCAAAATAGGAAACAGTTACTATCCCTCTTGTATTAAGTTTTTATTTTTAAAAATTTCAATATAAATAGTAAAATTTATTAATGGCAGCATCTTCTCTCCCTCTCTCTATCTCTCTCTTTTTTGGTATTTTTAGCATTAACTGAAGCATGAGCTTATAAAATAAAGATCTCAATGAAGAAAATACATTTTTCTACATTAATGGATAAATAGTCAGTATTTAAAACTAAAAAACTGAGAAAAATGTCAAATGAAGTAGTTAAAACTGAAGCAACTTTATAAAAAATTGCAATTTCAAAAGAAAAAAAAAGTTGCTTCAGGTAACAAGGTTTTTTAATTTACTAGTTCCTAAAATATTGCAATTTTTCTTTTTAGGTCATTTTTACCTTTTATTAAAGATGTTATATTTTTTTGCTTGAATGATTCTCAACCAAGCCTTCAATATTATGGAATCAAAGTAATATATTTTAAGTTTTTTGAATGTAATACCATATTTTTCGGTGAAGGCGCCGCATGTCGATAAAATTGAAATTTTTGAAAAAGAATTGATAGTAAGCGCCGCAGTGGCGCTAAGCCGCTCATATCAGCATCCTTATTGAAGAGACCTTTAAATTACCATTTAGAAAATCTGTATAATATAGAATTTAATTTTTTTATACATTTCAGTCATATTCTCTTTTTATTTGGAATTTTATTCTGTTCAAGTAAGTAACTTTATTTTATCTTTTAAAAATAAAAAAAAAGCTTGAAAAAAGATAATAAATTTGTGTCAAAGGAAACATCTGTTTCTAAAGCAGTTTAAAATAAAGTTAGAAGTAAAAACGCCTGCCTTTGCAATGAACAAAATAAAGAAATGCAAGTTTGAAGAAACTGATCAATCAATCTTGACAGCTGTACAAGTGCTTTACTGGTTTGTCCCCACACTTCCCTCCTCTGTTTGACCATAAATTGGTCACACCCAGTTGACATTGAAACTACCATGTGGACTAAAAAATGAATTCTATCCATTTTGCGGTTTTTTATTCGATTCATTAATTTTTTTTATTTTGCCACGTTTTTATTAGTTATTAACTGTTAATTTTTTTTTTTGCTAATAGTTAGCTTGTTTTTTTGTTATTAGTTGTTAGCTTGTTTTTATCGTTATTAGTTTTTAGCTTATTTTTTGTTGTTATTCATTGTTCCTTAGCATTAATTGTTACTTTTTTTTATAGTTCCTTGTTAGCTTTTTTTTTTCTAGCAAGGTCTAAAAAAAAAAAAAAACTAGAACTATGATCTTGCTCCGAAGAAGAAACTATTATTTCTTCTTCAGAGGTATCAGATTATTTCTTCTTGATTATATTATACAGATTATTATTTTAATTAATAAAATTTCTTAAGATGGGCCAGTTTTAAATTCATCCCATCATAGTCTACGATCAAAACTTAACTAAATTTATTGGTTTTTCTGAAATTAACAGTGTAGTTGAATTATAGTAATATTTGGGCTCCAAATTGGAATTTCCGAAGTTTGGCATTTCGTCAGTCCCGTGAGTGTTGGATTTGGGATCCTATTACTTCCTTTTGTCTTCGCTCCAAATACAATTGCTAAGGCGCTAAGCAGATTTCTAGCTTGCGATTTTTCTTTAAGCTGGGGTTGGATACAAGATGCATACCTTTTAAATTTTCTCCTTATGCGATGTTTTTTTAAAATTATTATTTCCTTTATTTATTTTCTTGCAGGCTGCTGCCGAAAGTTTACTAAGAATTGGCAGCAGATCGCGATACAGGCGAATATTTCGTCGACTTCGTTATTAATTTTTTTAATAGTCTTTCTCTCAGCCAATTATTTCATCTTAAACAACTTTTCTTGATAAATGTTTTTGCTATTAAAAATATTTCGTCAGAAGCGCCGCATGTAGGAAGAAATTTTTTTTTTTTTATAGTGCCGCGGCTCTTTCGCCGAAAAATACGGTAATAAAAAAATATATAAATATTCGTTGCAATATAAAACATTGTAAAATGATATTTTTTGTTTGCTTTATAGCTTGTTGATGTTATTGGTCGCTGCACTAATGATGTATCTAATTTAGAAGAAAGTATAAGCTTGTTAGTAAGTATCTATTTTCAAATTTACTTCTTTTTATACAATGCAGTGAAACTTTAAAAATTATTTATCTCTTATTTTTATTTTAGTTATATTGTTACAGGTCATTTTTCAAGAACACTTTTTAAAATCTAACGTTAATTTCACCTTAAAGCTAAAATTTTTTTTGTTTAATTTGATTTATTTTTCCTTTTGGTTCATTTAAAGTATGGAGAAATGTTTTTTACTCCATATGTTTTAGACTTTTTATTTGTTGTCAAGATGTAGTTTGTCTAAAGTAAGAACTCCCCTAGCCATTCGTTTGATGACTATGGTAACAAGATATAACTATTTCAAGTAGGGGTATGGAGTCATTGCTTAAGACAGGTGTCTGCAAGAGAAAGGTAATTTTTTCTTCGGTCTTCTGTGCTATCCCTAGAGTAAAAAGAAGCCACCCTCCCTGAAATGCGCTATTCTGGTTTCCATAGTAATAGACAGCCTCAGACTTTGTGGCGGGGGGAGTTATTACTGTAGACAAACTATACATGATTTCAGCCAACTAATATAAGCCAGATTTAATAAACATTTGGTTTAATATGACTTCTTTATTTTCAGTCTTCCGAAATTTTTTTAAATGCAGTGACAAAACCTTTGATAACATGTTTGACCAATGAAGAGCAGAAACATTTACAAGCATCTGTTTGTGATTGCCTTTCTACCCTGCCTGCCAAGGATTTTGCTTTGTTAGATGTGAGTATGAAATATTTTTGCAAAAAGATTTTTAAGACCTTATTGGAATGTGGATACAATCATTATAGGGTGATGATAAAATATTGACATTATTCGTTAGTTCTATGAATCCTTGAGTTTCCAAACCTTTTTCAATAATTATATTTAACTACTGATAGTTGACAACAGTCATAGGTATTCTATCAAAGTTGCTTGAATATTTCATAGAAAAAATAATTGAAAATTAGAAAAAGAATGTATTGTAAGCAAGAATCATTTTTAATATTATCAATTTTCAATGAAATAATATAGTCTGAAGCTATCATGCCTTTTTATTGAACAGTAAACCTAAACCAAATCTTTTTTTTTCTTTATGTAATTTTCTTTTGACCCTAAATTAGTCAAATTTATAATCTTAATTGAAAATAAGTATTTTTAAAGCAGATAAATCTTTAGATATAATTTTTTTTTGTCGCAAAATTTTAACTAAGAGCAATGAAAAAAAAACTGAGGGAAAGAAAGAATTTTTAAAAATAAAATCTCAATAGAATAAAAAATAGAAGTGAATTTAGTCAAATTTAGTTCAAATTATTTTAATTCTGTCAAAATGTTTCAATTATTTAGTGACAATGTTGCTTTTTGTGTTATTTAATTAAAAGATTTTATCAACTTTTAAAGTTTGTTTCGATTTTGATTGTGATTTTCCTCAATTTAGAATAACACCTACAAAGTAATTGTTCCTATCTTATCAGTTCAGCTGCAGTGAAATAACATCATTAAAAAAATTTTTGTAAAATTGTTTTCATAAAATAATAGTTCATTTAAAAACATAGGGTCAGACCTCTATTTAACAAAGTCGCTAAATCCCAATAAAAAGTTCTTTATATGAAAAATTCGTTAAATAGAAAATCACCATTCGAAATACTTTAACAACACAAAACAAGTTTTAAATTCATAAACACAAGACATAATTAAAATAGCAATTGATAAGCTTTTATCTTGTAAATTATCTACTATCATTTCAAATGATTTTAGCATTTCATTTGGTGATTTCTGACTTCATCTTCTTTGTCTCCTTTTGCAATTTATTGCTGTATTGTTTTAATTTTCCACAGTGTCCAAAATATCCGATTCAGTTAATATTTCTGTGGTTGCAGCTTCAGAATCAATAAAAAGAAAATCATTACACAGTACATCATTAATTTCGTGGTTCTTTCTTATTTGTACCCACATTTTTTTAAGTTATTCTAAACGATTATCATCCTCCACACTTTCCAAATTCTCCTCTCTGACTAAGAATCCAGCTTTAGCAAAACTTTTACGAAAAGTACAGTCTGTAACATCATAGTTCCATGCTTTAGAAATTTCTGGCATGGATTCCTGTGTGAAATGCAAGCAAAAAGGGAAAGGGATTTTACCCCTTTATCTAAAAGTTAAGTACGACTGTATTTTAATCTTATTTTTCCTATTTTATCTTTATTTACTTTTATTTCACAGAATAGTATATGGGTAAATAATCATTTAAAATAATACACCAATGTGATGACAGTCTAATGTTTTTTCCTCATCCTTAAAAATAAGTTAGAGATTATGAACTCAGGGGCATTGAGATGGGCTGTGACGTTCTTTTTCATTATTTGGCAAAATTTTAACACCAATAAAACTATTAAGTATTACAACTTTATTTGACTTTTTCGCTGAAGAAAAAGAAGAATGCATAATTATTGTTTAAGTTATCTATTTTTAAATTCTTACATGTCCTTCAACAAATCTTGGCCAGTGAAAAGCATAGTGTTCCTATTTCCCAATGCAAAGAAGCCAGCTTCTTCATCAAAAATACCGATTCAAAAATTCCTAAAAATGAAAAATTCAAAATGAACAACAATGAATAGATAAATACAGTTTTATAGGCAAACATTGCGTAAAGTTAAATAAAGGTTTTTTGAGGAAGCTTATCTAAATTTTTAAATACATAAAAATATTCTATGAAAAGACTGTGTAAACAATACCAAATTGAATGTTCATTTTATGGAAGTATCATACTATAACATTATGTCAAGATAAGATCCCCACCGTCCCCTCTTCAGAAGTTATTACCAAGATTGCTTCTCACTCTCATAACTAAAAAAATTATTGAATCAAATATTATTTATAAACGTTGTTGAACAGCCGACCCAATTTTTGGGTTTATGACTGCGGTGTAACGTCCCTTTTCTGGAAGGGGACGCTTCTCCTCTGGAATGCAGGAAAAGAGGGAGATTTGTTTTCGAAAGAGCACAACTGAGTCCCCTCTCCCCCTTCTTTTCTATGCAGCTGGCTAGTAAAAGAGGTATTTCCTAGAATCTTTTTACTAGAGTGTTAGGGAAAGAAGAAATACTGTGAAAAAGGGTATACGCTGCAAACGTTAACATAGACAGGGAGTCACTTTCAGTCATGCAAGAAAAAATAAAGAGAGCCCAATCGGCATGCTGCTCCTTTATGCTTGATTGATAGCCAATGGTCAGAAAGAAAATAAGAATTTCTCACTTCCCCGCCCTCAACTTGAATGACAAATAAGGAGGATATTAATTTTTCTCCTCCACCTCCAAGGTGGGTACCTTAATGAATGACGAGAATTTCCCCTTCTTACTTGAATCGTTCTAGTTCAAAATGACGGAGAGAGCAATTAATATTTTCATAACTGTCAAATTTTTTTCTTTTCTATATTTTAACCAATAATTATTTTTTTTCTAATATTTTGATTTTGATTGATTAGATATAATTCTAATACTAAAACATTATTGCCCAAAATATAATGTTTATTTATTTTTTGCTTCTTAGATTCAGATCGTTTTAGGCTTTGTTTGCCATGAAGATCTATTATACGGAAAAATCTAACAAGTCCCACCTAATCCGGATACGTAACTTTTCTATTTGTATCCAGATCACGACTACTATTTTGTTCAACTCTGTAGCCTTGTAATTTTGAACCCAATCCAAAAGACAATGAAACCCCTGGACCAAGTATTGGGAGAAATTTGCCTTCGTGGTGGAACTAACTCACCTTTGATTTACATGGAGAGAAAAACCTCCCATGGTTAGCCTGTTGGCTAGGGGATTCTGAACTCATGATCCGTCTACCACTGAGAATATTTAATTAAATTGCTTTAGAAATACAAATACGTTAATTACGGCTTTTGTTGGAGATTTGTTGTATGGTTTTTGTTGTTTTGCTGAATCATGGTTTTTGTTGAAAAGAAAATGAAAAAGAACCGCTATAATAAACATTGTGAATGGTAATCAAGAAAGCACATTTATTTATTGTTGATTTTTTATTTTAATTTTGAAATGATAAGTTCTATATGGGAAATACTAATGCAATGTTTTATAAATGCATGTCCTATTCTTAATTTATTCAATGTATTAACAAAAGAAAGTTTATTTTTTTCAAATTGTATTACCTTTTATTCACTTAGCACTTTATTTCAATGAAAATATCTGAAATGTGAATTAAATTATTGAATATAATTACAAATTTGAAAATTTGTTAAAAGAAAAATTCTAACAGTGTGAAGACTAGTGGTAATAATAAGTTATAATAAAATGTTTTTAATAAATTAAAACTGTACATTAGAATGTTAGAAAAAATGTTTATTAAATTTGGCAATTCATTGTTTCAAATATAATAGGTTCAGTTACACAGGTTTGATCATTCAGATAGCTCTACCAGGTTATTATATTGGTTTATGTATAAAACATTTTTTGAATATGTAATGTCTTGAAAATTTTTATAAGAGAAAAGTTTTGGAACAGTGGCTATTGGTCTGTGTCATCTTAACAATAATCATAAAAGAAGCAAATTACTAAAGTATGTAAAATAAAAACAACTTGTTTTGATCATGCTAAAATAAAATCTTAATGGTTTGAATATAATTAACATTTATGGCAGTTAAAGTTGCAAGATCAGACACACTTTTTCTGAATAAACTCCTCTTTTTTCAGCAAATATAGACCCTCAAAATGTGGGGTGCAATCATAAAAATTTAGTCCCAATGGAATAGGTGGTTGAAAGTTTGTTTATTTTCCTATTTGTCTGAAACTATTCATGCCTAAAAAAAAGAAGCAAAGGATTAAATAAATAATCCCAGAAAACTGAAGCAGTAAGATATTACCTGATTGCGGCAAAAATTGAGAATTTGAAGCATGTCGACTGTTATTTCCTATTTATATATTTTTGAAGTGAATGAAATTTTTGATTAGGTAATGGGTAACCTACCTAATTTGAAATGACAAAATAAAAGGATTCAAAATGCTTGAAAAGCTCTTGAGAAATTAAAAATACAGGTCTTTTAAATTTTAATTTCTCAGTAACTGTCTGATTTATATTGTTCAAAATTTAGTTTCCATGTAAAATATTTTGTTACGAAGTTAGTTTTGTTTATCTATTAGTTGTATAAAAAATAAATTGTTTTGTATTTTCTTTTAGTCTAGACTGCAGATTCTCTATGTTAGTATCCTCTTAGGTTTAACCTCTGATTCTAATGCAAATACTAGAGGTTCTGCCATCCGATGTTTGGGAATATTTTGTTTGTTTCCATCTTTGATTGAGGTATGCATTATTTAAAAACAGTTAATTCATAAATTTAAATTTCCTTTTTAATGTTTATATGAAATCACATTTTCGTATGTTAAAACTTATTAGTTCAAAAGATACTTATTAATTTTCCATTCGTGTTAAAGTTTCGGTTTGAAACTATTTTACAATTGATCTTCCTTTTATTTTGTTCTGTAAAGATGAACATTTTATGATTGGGGAAATTATTTTAAGAAGAAAAAAATATGTTAACCCCTTAATTTTATATTTATTTATATATTTTTAGGATGCATCCTTTTACGATGATTTGAGTAGAATTCTTGTCAAAACAGTGAATGATACAAATGTAAATGTGAGATTTAAAGCATCCTGGGCCCTGGGCAATCTCAGTGATGGTTTACTTTTGAAGAGGAGGTAACAATTTTTCTTTAGTCCAATTACATTGTTTCTCTTCATTGAAAATCTTATTCATGAGATTTTGAAAATCTTTTCAGAGATTTTGCCAATGAAATGTCAGCCGAGTTATTTTATTCAATCTGTATGGGATGCATTGAATACTCAAAAGATTGTGACAGAGTAAAAGCGAATGCTGTCAGAGCATTGGGAAACTTTTTGCTTTTCATACCTCGCCAATATTTAAGTAAGAAAATCAATGGATGGATGTGACAGTTTAGTGTATAATATTTCTGATTCAAATACTGAAATTGTTTGAAAATGTAGAGGAAATCTCTTAAAGTTTATATTTGAAATATCGTTTTGTTATGAGTCAAAATTAATTATCCCCTATAAAAACACATCATACTATTATTCATCAATCAAAAACTAGTTAATATTTTGACTTTTTTTAATTATCTAAAAATAATAATGAAAAAAGCTAGCCATTTTAAAACTTTAATAATCTTTTTTGTAACATCACTTTAAACACTTTTTTTTATTCAGGTGTTCACTTGCCTGGATAATAATAAGTAAAGTAAACATGTTCATGCACATAAATCAGACATCTGAAAATATTAGCATTAAAGTATATCTCATCTCCTGGAAATTGCTGTATATTTTTGTTTTATAAGCATTTTTTTGTTGAAATTAATTTATTATATTGTGATGCCCCAGTAGGCATTACATATTTCTCAGCTTTTAAAATTTCTTTAATTTAAACATTTTTAATTACATTTTTATTAAATTAACCAATTATTTAATTTTTATCATATTTTATAAAAGCGAATATAAAATATTTTATTCTTTTCTTAACAATCAATGTAACGACTAACTCTTTTTTTTTTAATACTACAGTAATTTCCGGTAGATAGGCCGCAGCTTATATGGGTCATTCTCACTGAAAAGGTATAAATAGACTAAAAAAATTTATTAAATTAAAGTAATTAAAAAAGTTATAAAAACTACATAAATTCCTTTATTTATTTTTGCTATATGTCCTTATAATAATGGTCAAGTTTTCTATTTTATTTTTTACTAGATTTAAAATATTTTAAATTCTGCCTTGTCCACGGAGGAGATGTAATAGTCAACGGAGGAGACATTTTATGTTATAAAATATAAAATGTCAATGAAGACTAATTCATTAATTATTGGGTACAACTGATATGAGTTTAACATTAATAAGTAAATAATAAAATATTTCATTATTAGAGATACAACTACTTCCGATTAATCATGTTGCTATGAAAGGAAACATCAATTTTTAACCTAGGTGTACAATTTTATAAGTAACTCTTACTGAATATTAATAAATTAAAATGTAAAGACTATTGAAATAAAAATTCAGACTCCACATGAAAGTTGAGTATTGAGGGTACTCTTTTATGAACATTTTATGCAAGTTAAACTTACTATCATCCAAATAACGTTTTTGTTTTTTCTCTTTTCTTCTTGTTATTGTTTCTTTTTTCCCTGGGCACAAACGGCTTGCTCTATCAATTTCTAGAAATTTAAGTACAGTAGGGAACCGATTATCTGGAACGATCGGGACCATCGCTATTCCGGATAACTGATTTTTCCGGTTTTCTGAATCGCTACAAAAAGCCGTTTTTTTTATTGTTAAACCCACTAAAAAAATACTATTTGGAAATTATCTTAAAAAGAAGAAAAAACGAAGTAATACACTAATGATTATTTCCAAAATGATAGTAAGGTAAACATCTTTCCAAAAAGAAAGAAAAATCCTAAAATCTTATCAGGAAAAAAAAATAATAATTTCAAAAAATGGCAGGAAAATTTATCGAATTTCGTTCCGGTTTTCTGATTTACAGATAACGGATTCTGTACTGTACATTTAATCACAATTTTTCTGTAAAATCTTTTTCTGATACAGATTTCAAAGTTTCTTGCTCTTTTTTTTTTTTTCTTTCTTCAAACAATCTAGGGTTGGTTTTCTTTTAATTTCTGTCTAGCTTGTCTCATACTACGTTTTTTCTTGTTCCCTTCTCTTTTGCATTTGAACATTTGATTGCTTTCTTTTTTTACATTTTGGTTTTGCCATTTTTTTCCTGAAATTTGAAGAGAAAAAAAAATGTTAAACATCACAGAAATTATTTAGAAAAATTGCCAATATTTATTTCTCCGATAAGAAAAAGTTAAACTTGATTAATTTTCTTCAAAAATACAAACAAATTAACACATTTGTTCCATTTTAAAAAATATCTATTAAAAGAAAATAGTTTTTTAATTATTAAAATTGTATTATGGTTATCTAACACATTGTCTTTTCCATTGACTGTGTCTTTTCCTCCGTGGACTTGTTATGTCCATGGAGGAGACAAAAACTAGTTCTTGAATTTTTCTGATTTTTAATTTTAAAGTTACAGAAATGGGGCAGTTCTTTTTTTTTAAATATACTATTTTTGCAATCTAAAATTCATCTATCAAAAATAAAATAATTTTCTCTTACCTTCTTTATGATGTCCACGGAGTATACGGCGAGAACTTTGCTAAACCCCAGTTGAACACAACAATCGAAAACTGACACCAAAGAAAACAAAAACAACTGATAGTTAACATTATAAAATGAAATGGTTATCTTTCCCAGCAGCTGTCTTATAGGGATTTCGCATATGCTGCCCTTTATCGCATATTTACGGAACTATATTAATTGTCCATGGGGGGAGATTTCATTTTTGATGGACAAAGTTTGCTAGTCATTTATTTTATAAAAATAAATTTTTTTTAAAAAAATATTAAATAAAAAGTTACTATAAACATTTAACTAGGTAAAACTACAAAATTCATTAAAATAACATTTAAATTGTTTAACAGCCATTAAAAATTATTTTGTGTCACAGACGTAGGGACGTCCACGGAGGGGATTTTGAAGTTATGTTTATTAAAAAATAAGAATGAAATATTAAATACATTTAGCAGAAATGCGTATGATTTGTTAGTTAGAACTTCACGAAAAATGATGAAGAAAAATATTAAGAAATCTGCTGTATTTCCTAATATTTATTACTAAGGGACTTAAAAAATCACCTTTTTGTGAGAATGACCCATATGTGCTTAAAAGTTTTTGTGTCATGATGTGCGGCCTATACGAAATATTCATTTATCCCAAACCATATGTAATAATTATTCTATCATGGTGGATTTATTAAAAAACAGATGTTTACCAAAAATTTTCTGAAATTACGAACCTATTTCGCAATGTTTGCTCTGAAAACGTTTTTCTTTCTTATTTTTTTTCCATTCAAATTTAGTTTGATTAAAGAAGTTTTCGATTGACAAAATGACGTCATCTGCAAATGGTGTTACAAATTCAGATTTGTAACTTAAGAATATGTAAACTTAGTACGTTTAGTTTTTAACTTACTTTCTTCTTATCTATACTTTCTTTATAAATATTTTATTTTCAAATTATCCCAAAACTAGAAAGTAAACTTTTTTTGTTCTATGCATCGATCTGATTTCAGTAGATACTTCCAGTTTTATTTCCTTTTTATTTATTTTTCAACGCTGATTAAAAATTTCTGCCCCTTTTACGAGCCAATGCATTCAATATATAAGATATAGAAATTTTTAAAAAAAATAATAAATGCTTCTGCGTTAAATAAACGCTCCTATGAAAAAGAAATCATAGGAGTTTTGTTGGTTATGATGATAAAAACTTCTACTGTGCTGGTACCTGGTAAACATTCAAATTATAACCCATTTAGGTATTATAACATTTAAGAAGTAAAATCATACAATTTTTTGATATCACAAGATACCATTCTAACTCAAATTAATATGTAAATAAAAACAAATGTATTTATTTTTGAAACTAAATTTTAAGAAACATAAATTCAAGGTAGAGTGAGTGAACCTCTCCCAGCAAACACCGGAAAAAGTCAAATAAAGGAACACGAAAAAATATAAAGACAAATAAGTAGATTAGAATGTATTATGTAGAGAATGAATGCATGTATTATATGGATTATAAATGTATTATGTAGAATGATGAATGTATTAGGTAGATTAATGTAGAGAGCTCTTTGATGATACTACCTCATGTTGCATTAAAAATGATGCTCTCAATAATTTATTTTTAAGAGTTAAATTTTAAAAAAAAGCTATTTTAGAAAAATGAAACCTCATCTTTTAAACTCAAACTTTTTATGATATAATATTAAATGCAAACTTAAACAAAAAATATAATTGTTTATTTAAAATATTTGGTTAATTCTTTTTTACACAGATTTATGTTAGTTAGAATCATTTTTATAGACACTAAATTTTATCTGTCTTTTTATGACACCAACAGAAGTGGCATTTCCCTACCAAGAAAGTGACACTGACTAAAATTAAGGCCCTTTAATACACTTTTTATGTTGTCATTCTAATAAATCCAAATGCATTATACTAATATACAAAATCTTTGCATTTAGGTTCCCTCCAAATTCTAGAGTTGATTGGAAAAGCCTGTGAAACTTTATTGTGTGCTTTATCAGCCAATTTTATGAAAGTGTGTTGGAATGCTTGTTATGCATTAAAGAGCATGATGAGAAATGATAGTCTCTTGGAATTATCTGCTCTCATCAAAATGGTATTTCTCTTCTTTTTCCTTAACTGCTCTTTTCATACAAAATGAGCAGATATTTCAGGAGAGTGATATGGCATCCATTATACAGCAAGGACTCCCACGGTCCTTAAAAATACTTAATTTTGGTTAATCTCAATAGTTATTAAAAACAATGTTTTCAGTCTCACAAAAAATTTTTAAAAGTCATTCTTTTGCCCTTAAAATGAGTCTGTGCATTGAGGGTAGAGCATTTTGAAAGACAAGAAGAGGTGTGTAAGCAGCCTTAAGCAACAGAGAAAAAACATGACCTTTTATTATTGATATATAGGTATCTTCATTAATATATTCTTCTTTTTGCTTAGAATGAGACCACATGAGGAGAGTAGAGCATTCTGAAAGTAAAGAATAGAATGTGAAACAGAGGAATAATGCTCATGAATGAGATTAAGCTTCTTTTGCAAGGGGGGGACTGTTCTTAAATACTTAAGTATAATAACTACACTGTCAAGAGAAGTAAGAGTGTTGTACTAAATATCATCAATCATTCCCTTCCTCACCCCCTACATAGTTGTTTCTTTTCAATCATAGCTCAGTGAAAAAGGGTGACTCATTGAGCACCTGTTTTCTTATCATCTGGCCTTTAAGCAGGGGGAGTCATCATGTCTGTTGATTGCTTAGTTAAAGAGAGTTAAAACAAATAATTTTATTTGTCTTCTTTGATTCTCAGAAATCTCTGAAAGTACTCCCATACCTGCCAACTCTTCCGGTTTTCCCGGAAGATTTTATTTTCATATTTAAAGTGCTAGCGAAATTCATGTTATTTCACTAAACTTTTTGAATTATAATAATAATTTTAAATCAGTTTGACCACCACTGCATATAAATAATTACAACAAATATATAAAAGCATATTAGCCCTTTCGATAGTGAATTTCAACCTGATTAAAGTATAAATATATTTTTGAGGAAGATAGTTTTTCGGTAATTGTTTTACTACCACTTGGAATATCCATTCTGGAAAAGAGTGAATGTTGGCACTTATGCACTCCCTACAGGGATTGCAGAACTCCTATTTTTCCTATTATCTCTGTGGCCCTGCTTTTTTTCTTTAAATCTTGTTATTTCCTATTTTTCCTTATTTTTTAAAAAATTATCTGTCATTTCTGCTATTCCCCCTTTGAACACAGTGACAGCCAAAGAAAGGGGAATAATGACTCAAAGTCAAGTACAGTATAGGACCTAAAATCCAGCATTCACGGGGCTGACGAAATGCCGCATTTCGGAATTTGACGAATTTCGGATCTCTTCCGGAAATTCCAATATTTCGCCCACCTAATACAATATTTCAATTATCTTGTTAATTTCGGAAAAATCAATAAATTTAGCAAAGTTACGATTGTAGATTCTGATGGGATGAATTTAATACTGTCCCATCATAGGAAATTTTAATAATTAAAATAATAAATTTCCTTACAGTAATTTCGCGGAGATGTGCCGCGGCGTTATTGATTTAAAACTTGAAAATCTAGTAGGAAGGCGTATCTAATGGGGCGGCCTATATAGTATTACTTTTTTTTTCTTCATTAAGAAATTTTGCTTTTTAGAAACCCCACTGGAAATTTCATCATAATTTTTTTCCACCTGTTACTGTGCTTTTATTATTTTTTTTTTCATGCTTAATGTTACTCCAAAGAATGGTCAGAGCACCTGGAATTTTCCCCTCCCCAATCCTTTCTTGGAATCACTTTCTGAAGACCATTACCCAAGTAGCACATAATATTATATAACATCAGAAAATTGGCAAAATCTAACGTTATCTTGCACAACTTCTAATATTAGAAAGATACAAGAGGTCGCTGTTTGCTCAGCCTTATATAATATTAGATTCTATACAAACTAATATTGTCTAGGGTTCGCCATAATATTATTTTGCATTAGTTTTGATGCTATATAATATTAGATTTTGAATTTTCTGATATTATTTTGCTTCGCTTTTTATTTTTTTGGAGTAAGCAAGAAGAAGACATGGATAGTAGTAGAATAATTCGGCGATATAATTTTACTTAATTTTCTGTATTGTTGTGAAGCAATAAAACATAGAACAATAGTTTTATGTCATTCCATGCATTATTTACTTAGCAATACAGAAATACTAAATAAAATTATATCAGTGAATTGTGCTACCTTCCATTTTTCTCCTCTTACTCCAAAGTATATCTTATGTTCAGCTGATTGCAACTTTTATTGTTGTTTTTTTTTTTTTTTTTATTCATACAATGGGTATTCTGACAAATTTTATATCATTAATAATTTTCAAGTCTATAATTTTAAAATGTACTCTTAATTTTTTTAAAAAAACTTGGCTTATTTTATCAAAATCTCAATTTAATTTGTTAGTTCGTAATAAATATATATATTTTAAATGTGTAACTTAAGCCATTTGTAATTTCACAATTATCATTCATTATTTATATTCTGAAATTATATAATAAAAATCACACTATATAAATATATAGTTATGTATTTACATTTGAACTAAGCGGAAATTTTAACTTTACATCCCCCCTTATAATTCTAAAATAAAATTGTTCAATTTTTAAGTTGTCATTTTTTGCAATAATTGACACAATAAAGAATTATCTTTCATTATTTATATTCTGAAATTATATAATAAAAACCACACTACATAATTATAAAGTTATATATTTACATTTGAAGTGAGTGGAAATTTAAACTTAATTTTTTTCCCTTTATAATATTAAAATTTTTCGATTTTTAAGTGGACATTTCTTGTAATAATTGGCACACATAAAGAACAAAATTTAAAAATATTCAAATTACTTACTTCAACAAATTTACACATATTTCTTCCCCTTCTCTTTTCACTGGAATTGCTAACAATCTTTGCAAAAAATTTACATAACATTTTAATTTCAAAACTATCAGTAAATATTATGTGTTATCTAAATTAAATTTGCACAAACATATAATTGCATACAAGAATGAGACGAAAAAATAATAAAATTTTTTACATTATCTTTTAAAAGTTGCCTTTAGTATTAAAGATCAAAATTTGACTACAATCAATTACTCTTTTGAGAAAGTTACTATAACAAAATGGATTTTTGATTAAGACAATTCCATTCCTCGTTTTTCTCTGAGTATATAGTATGTGTTATGAAGAATTAGCCTTAAAATATATATATATTATGCATTTAAAAAAGTTGCTTTTGCAAAGAACCTTATATATAAAAATTTAAGCAAGATTCTTCTCTGATTTAAATTTTCTGTTTTTTTACAATAATGTAAATAAATTTTCTGCTAAATCTTAAATATTAAGCCAAATAAATTTTTACTATTATCATTATTTTACAATTACATTAATTTAAACGTCATAAAAATATATATACACTTATCTCAAATTTGAACTGCAAAATTGAAGTAATAAATACAATGCTAGTAGTATAATTGCTCATAAGTTAGAGTTATTGTTTAACAATGATGTTAAAATAAATTGCTTCTGATATCTTTAAAATTTCTTGAATTTTCACAATACTTAAACATAACTATAATGACTAGAATAAACTACACAATGCAGTAGTTAAGAATAAAAAAATAAATCAAATCAAATCATGACAAACATTTCACTACTTAATTATTTTATTTTAAAACAAAACACAATATAAATATAATTTCACTTAACTCTAAAAGCAATACATTCCTATTATCATTGTTTAATATAATCTTATCAATATTCTTTTGTTAAAATATAAATTAAGAACACGTATTTGTAATTAAATAAAATTATTTTTATTTTTATTTCAAAAAGCAATAGTAGGACCATGAGTTATCATTTTAATTATTATTATTTTTAAATTAAAAAAAATTCCAAAACTTTACAGTCATTTCATACAGTTTAAAGTTTTTCTTCAATTCAATTTTTTGTTTTTGTGCAACTGAACTATATTTCAGAGCAATAAACTGAAAATCTTTGCTTTGTGGAAAGATTTTATAAAATGGTCCACAACAATTGCGCAGATCACACAAACACACAGCAAGGATGAATCGCACAGGGATGCACCTTTATTCAAACTTTCAGCTCCAGCAGATTTAAAGAGAACCTCCAGTCGTTTTGTTTTCTGTCAGGATCAAATATATGGCTCCCAGTTTTCTACCAGAATATTAATTTCCGTTTGCATTGTACAGCACCTAATCTCAAAAGTGAATGCCTCCTTCATGGTAGATAAGCTTGTTTATCCAGCAGACGAAGCTAAAATTATAAGAGAAAAAAGTTAACTTTACATTGAAAGCACTAAATTTAAATCTCTACATTACTTTATACTGAAAACATTAAATTAAAGTAAATTTAAAACTATTAAGCATTGAATATTTCTTTAAAATTTAAATCATTTCATTTGAAAATGTTTACAATTTAATGGGTAGATTTCCGTAACAATACCTGCAGCAAAAAATCTCAGTATCACCGAGCAAGAATAGAAAAAATTTTCACTAATAACCGCTTTCAAATAATAATTTTATTCTTTCGTAATTATTATTATTTTTTAAAAAAAGAAGAAAGCATAGTTCAATACGCTTAAGCCCTTTTCAATTAAAGTAAATATTCAAGTATATATACAGATACAAAAATATATCAAATTCAATACTTTTTAATTTTTTTTAAAGATTAAGTACAATGACACCTAACTAATAAAATATTTTTGTACATTGTATAAGCTCATAGAGCCAATAGGAAATGTTCAAATTTTTTTAAAAACTTCATAAATAAAAATTTTAATACCTTTTAAGCACTGTTCTTCATTTAACGTAAACACACTTTGAATAGACCATATTGTTGCTTATTTTTTAACTATTTGCTATCATTTATAAATTAATATAATTAATCATACATCAAAAACATCTGTCTATATTCATGAAATGAAAATAAAGATATTTAACTCATCATTTTACAATATATTAAACAGGAAATTCAAATAATGTAAAATTGTAATGTAATGGAAATTCAAATAATGTTTTTAAAGATAAAGTTACTTACAGAATAAACATAGTTCAACAGAATAAAATTCCAAATAAAAAGAGAATATAGCTGATTTTTTTGTCTTATCAATAGAAATTTCTTTAAAAAATAAAATAAGATCAGATAATGTATCCCCTTCCCCCCCCAACCCCTTTAAAAATAACTGATTGATTCCTCCTAAACAGCTCCAGTAGAAATGACAGGTGGAGGAGGTGGGGTACACCCCTCTTTTAAACATTTTCTTCTCTCTTTCTAATAAGTTGAGTCACATTGTGTTATTTCCATTGAAGGAGAGGGCATTGTGAGAGTAAAACTTATTTCCCCTTCACTCATTCCTTCTTCAGAATTTTCTTAGGGCACGCTTAGTTATTTCTTATTCTTGTTATTATTAGCTATTTCGTTATTATTAGTTGTTTCGTTATTATTAGTTTTCCTCAAATTGTAAACTGCTATAAATTTTTAAATCTTTTTTTTTTTTTAATAAACTTTTTTTTTTCTTACATTGTTTTACGGATTTCTGTAATCAGTCCAGCTGAGCATAAAAATATTTTTTTGCTGTTAGCTATTTGCTCTTCTGTTTTTTGGCACGGTGCCAACTGGTAAGAACAACTTTATTTCATATCATTTTGTTGCTTTTTTTTTTGTTAAAAGAACTTTTTTCTCGTGAACTCTTTGCTAAGGCATTTTAGGCTATTCTCCCCCCCCCCCTGAAGTAAGTTAGAAATTACGTTACTTGATGTGTTTTAAAATATGGGGTGTTTATAAAGTTCTGGATCCATTTTGAGGTTTAATAACTCATAAAATAATAAAGATAGATTAAAATTAATAACATAAATGGTTAGATAGACTCAAAAAGTTTCATGACCCTTGTCAATCCTTTATAAAACTTTGAAATATTTATAGCAAATTTATATAATTATTCTGAATTTTTTTGATTTACTGCAGTAAACTAATAAATTCACACTTGTCCGTCTAATTTCTTTTGTTTTGCATACATGTGATAAAAATGATTTAATGTGACTTATTAAATAAGCTGAATCATTACTTTAATGATATAGATTAGAACTTTACGAATGAGGTAATTAAGTATATGAAGATTAATTTTATCTTAAAGTATAAGTATGCTTTAATAATGACAAACATATATATATAGAACAAAAGCTTTATTTAAATCAATAAGAAGAAAATATGTAAACAAAAGCAAATAAGCAGAACAATAAATTTAAAAAACAGAACAATAAATTTAAGAAGCATTTTAAACTTAATTGAAATAATAGTATAACCAAAACAGTTATACTCTGCATCTTCATATTTATAGATTTTAAATTTAAAAAACGGAAAATAGTTGAAACAATAAAATAGCTGAAAAAATACAGAAGCAAATAATTTATTTTCTTTTTTGGAGAATTTTCTGTTCTCATTTTGGAATTAAAAATATTTGCCAATCACTGGCTTGCTTCAGCTAGAATTTTAAATTGATAAAATAGAAAATAATAAAAATAGTTCTGAAATCACAGAATGTAAAAAGATAATTGCTCTAGAAATGTTATTACATTCATTTTTTGAAAGAACACCGTAATTTTTAAAGAACAGGATAAAAACGTTTTATATTTTAATAAAGCATGACTGTGAGGGGGGATTTTGTTACAAATTCAGATATTTGGAACACCATGAAATTAGGGGGAAGGGAAAAATCCATTTTGAAAATTCGATAATTTTTGAAGGAAAAAAAAGATAGTTAAAATCATAACTTTCCAGGTGCATGGATACCCTGTGTATTTTACCATGCATGTTGATGAAACAAAATGCTGCACGTTGATAAAATAGTTAATATACATGCAAAAGTAAAACAATAAATTGCTAATAATTGTACAGTAGGCAAATAAATAGTACTACATTTTATTTCAAAACATAACTCCAAATCCAAAATGCAAACAAAAATTTGATAAAAAAATTTCATTTTTAATTTAAAATATTTTCTTACATTTTGTATTTTACCATACATGTTAAAGAAACAATCTTTCTGAAAATGCTGCCAGTTGATAAAATTTTTAATATACATATAACAGTAAATTATTAATTTTCTGTTCTCATTTCAGAATTTAAAAAAATCGTGGATGCCTCGCTTGCTTCAGCTTGAATTTTAAATTAATGAAATAATAACAAAAATTCTGAAATCACAGAAGTTGAAAAGATAACTCGCTCTTGAAATGATGTTTTTTCTTTAATTTTTTTAAAGAATGCCATAATTTTTAAAGAACATGATAAAACATTTTATATTTTAATAAAGTATGACCCGTGGCTGGCGATTTTGTAACAAATACAGATATTCGTAACACCATTAAATTGGGGGGGGGGATATTCCATTTTAAAAATTAGATTATACGAACTATATACAAGTAATATGAACTATATACAAGTAATACAAACTATATACAAGTAAAATAAAATTGTAGTTATATTTTTAAGCACTTTAAAAAAAATATCATAACTAGGCAGGGTTGGAAAGTTTTTGACAATTGACGGTTTTATCTTGTTTTAACTGTTATGTCAAAAAAAAAAACTTTCAGCATTGTTTTTGACAATTGTCAAAAATCATGAAATTTTGAATCATGTAAAATGAATGGCTTTTTCATATGCTACGGACTGACAATAAGGCGAAATAGATTGGGGGTGAATTAATTGTGAAAACGTTGTATAAAACAATGTGAACAGTTTTTTTTTTGCATAATTCGTAGCGAAAATCAACATGGTAAAGGAAAAATCTCATTTTAAAAAAGAGCACTTTTTAAGAACACCAAATGAAAAAAGCACCTTTAAGGGCTTTTAAAAAAAGAAAATGGAAAATAAGCACCTTTAAGAACTTTTTAAAAATACTACGCACCCTGCTAAAATTGCAGTTTCTGATGAGATGTACCACAAAATATAATGTAAAGTAGTTGCATTACATCTCCCGATAATGAAATCTAAATAAAGTTTAGAAAGTAAACAAGAAGTTTATGAAGGGAGAAAAAAAGACTATTATTTACATTGCATTTTTAAAAGTTTAAACACATTTTAGATTAAATTGAAGTTTAAAATTTCCTCATTGAATTAAAAATGAAGTTTAAATATTTATTTTTAAAAGTGTTGATGTCAGACATCTTATCAATCATTTTACATTTCACAATAATAATTAAATATTTATTTTTAAAAGGGGTGAAGGAAAACAATCTACTTTACGAAAGCATTAAAAGTGATAATCCTTGTTATAAATCTTTGTAAATTTGAAAATATATTTAGTTAAAAACAAATTTTAAATATTTTTTGCATAAATGAATAAGATAAAATAAATAAACTTAATTTAAAATATACTAGCAAAATAAATATGAAAATAATTTAAATTAAATCAATAATAAATCAAGATAATTATCAATAATAAAAAAGGACTATTTCACTAGAATAAATTATTAAATAAAAAATAGATGAATGTGCATTTTTTTGAAATAAAGGTTTATAACAAGGATTATATATAGCTATGATGTCTACTACAGGTTAGGTTAAAGTTTTAATTAGGTTTAGGTTAGGTTAAATTTAAAGTTTTAATTAGGTTAGGTTAAAGTTTTAATTTTCCTATTTTATTTTATTTTACAGTAGCAGCTTTTAATTTTTTCTTTTGCTTTTCATTACTATGGTCATCAACTTTCATTTTACAATAATTGTTTAGCAGAGTATTTGTAGCAGATTTTAATATAAAATTTAATAATTTTTCGATGTTGTGACCATCACTACACATACCTGTAGTAGACAACATATCATTATTTTGCAATACATTAAGAATAACATTAAGAGAAATATTACATTGATTAGAACATTTTAAAAAATTTTCTTCATAATTAGTATTAACCAATTTTTATACAACAATGTAAGAATGAAGCTCTGCATTTATCACAAACTCTGTTGGATATAGTAACCCACCTCGATCACAAATTTTGATGAGGTTGAATTTAGTTACACAATCCATTTCTTTATCTCGAACCAAAAGATCCCTGCACATAGTACAAGTAGTATGCTTTAGTGCTGCTTGAGCACAATAGCCCGCTAAATATGCTATTACAGGCATTGATGCTTCCACTTTAAAAATATCATTGACATTGACGTTTAAAAAATATAGTCATCAATTGGTTCTTTTTCAGATGAACTGACTTCTTTATCATCAAAAAAGGTGATACTTATATCACCTTTATGATGAGAAGATAATCTAAGTTGTTTGGATAAGCGCAGCTTATTTTCTGTCTCAAACATTTGTCGTACGGAAATGTGATACTGAGAACCTGCGATACTGCCCAAACCTAGACTCCAACTTGTCAGTCTGGATTTTCCCGGGCAACACATATGACATTTTTAACTCAGTAATGCACTACTGTGTCAGATTGATTATAGCTTCAGTAGTAATTAACAAAGCAATAAGAGTTTCCTTTGTTAGTCTACCACTGTATGAGTCTAATTTACCCCATCATTCTAGCCAATCTAGAAACTTTTGCAAGAAAATATATTTTTCATCACAAGTAAGAGGCTCACACATAGTTTTACCTTTGAAAAGGGTTTTTACATTAACAATGTCCCATCAAGTAGATATAATATCAATGTATTGACTAGTTTCTTTACAGTCAAGTAAATTGTGCTTTGAACCAAGTTCTCGCAATGCAATAGCAGTATTAGCATTGAAAATTTTCAATGCTAACTTTACATTCTGGCTTTCAAGGTTGGATGGCCACAAAGCTTTTCTTGTCAAACCATATCCATATTTTAATAGATTGTTTGATTCTAACTCATATAGTTTACGAATAGAGCCAAAGCTAGCAGTTTGTACAATTTCGGTATCAGAATCAAAGTGGAGGTAATACATATATTGCCCATTTTTTTGATTGATCCAGTTATTACGAAGGCACTTAACCTCATGTACTGAATCAATTACATAAAAAAGAGGGCGTGGATTATCAAAAGGGTGAGGATAAACATAACTCAGTTTTGGAGGACTGCAGAAAAGGGACATAGCTCTACGATTAATAGCGTTATTATCAGTCGTTACAGCAAAAATTCTGTAACCAATATGTTCTAGACCAATAATAACTCTATTAATCAGAGCATGCAAATTTTTTGCAGTTATAGTAACGACAGGCACAATATGAGCAACAATTTTAAATGAACAAAGTTTACTTTGAATCATAAAGGTATGAGCACTATTTGCTAGACCTTTACTTTAGTATGACATACCCACCATATTCCCACCTTTGTAATCAAATTAGGGTTGAATGTGAATTTCATCAAGCATCAGAGAAACATATCGTTGCTCTTCTTGCAGAGATGAAATCATTTTTTTTTGCATATATTAAAAACATAGAATCACATTGCTCATATTGTGGTGTCGTGTGCAACTTAGCACTAATTTTGAGTAAAGTACTTGGACCAGGTAAGGTTAAAGTACCAGACTGACGCAAGAATTAGTACGCTTGGGGAGAAATGTAAAATAACAAGCAAGAGAGGATTAGAGTATTAGGAGAATACCTAAACCTCTCAGGCTTACACATTAAAAATTTAACTGCTCTAAAATAAAATCAAGGGAAACCTAATGCTTATCCTCAACAATATCCTTCAAAGAAGTCAACAAAGATTCAACAATTTCCAAATAATAAGTAATTGGATGACATTAAATTTAATTGACATTATTTACATGACATTCTAATTGACATTTCAGTAAATTTGAAATAATTATTATTATTCAAACACACACAGGGGTTTGCAAAGCAGCTAAAATGGGGAGTTATGTGATTTGAATAAAATTTTAAACCTAGTAACTGAACACCACCTTGTTGAAATATGACTTAAAATTTTAATTTTTTCAAAATATGTATTTTTCGAGTGCGTACACACTCTTCTTTCAACACTGCAAACTGAGACCTTTTTAATTTCACAGAATTATTTTTCTGTTTAATTCTTCCAGGTATGATATTCATTTATTACAATTATTCGTGAAAATAAAATGTTAATAATGAAAATAAATGTTATTAAAAATTTAATGTCATCGGCAGAAAATAAGTAACCATTTATTGTATTTTAAGGACTGAATTCGATGCCTTAATAATTTTCTGAGTATTCATTAATACCTATTCGAGATGTACATTTTTCAATCCTTATCAAAAATTAATAAAAAAGAATTACATCCAGTGTCATAAAAAATACAGGAGGAAAAAAAAATTAATCAAAATTTTTTGAACCCCTAGTGAAGTCCGATTTTCTTTTTCTTTTTTTTTTTCTTTTTTGTATTTACCACCCTAAAGAGTTCCATTTTCCTCTCTACTGATTTATTGGGTATATTCATTATATGTAGTCATACATAGTGATTTATTAGATTCAATATTTATTTTAAGTATTAATATATTTATAACGAATGCTCAGCCTTACTTTATGGTTTCAATATTTTTTCATTTCAAAATTCTTATGTTACTGTTGCAATAAGCTACAGTATAATCTACCTTCCCTTTTTATTCTTCAAAACAATAATTATTCTTAGAAACATTCTTGAAAGATGTCAGTTAGCAAGTACAACAACAATTCAGCTAATTCTATTCATAATGCTAATTCTATTCTAAAAAGCTAATTCTATTCATCTTTTCCTTCCCCCTCCCCAGAAACTAAATTTTCTTGGAAATGACTCTGTAAAAAAGTAATGATGTAAGTTATCCATAATACCTGGAAATTCCATTGACTATTTTTTATCTTTAGAAATTATTTGTGTTTGAAAGAGGTTAGAAAAATAATACTGAACTGAAGAAAAAAAATAACTGTTTTAAAAAAAAATCATTCTTTTCTTCAATTTTATTATTTTTTCAAATTTATAAGGGATTTTTGACCATAAAGGAACTTTGGTATCTTATGTAAATGTTGCTCAAACCATTTTCAGCAAAAATGTGCAAATCAAGACCCCCATGGGTGAACAACAAATTTTTTTTGCTAGAAAAAATTTTTGAAGTTGGTATATCTTAACCAATTCTATTGAAATTTTGTGTTTTAACATAAATCATGCTGATATACTTATTAAAAAATTTTATTCTTGTACACTTTAGTTTTTAGCATTTTCTTTTATTTGATTTACTTACAAAGAAATCTGTTGCTTTTTGCAAAGGTAGAAAGGTACATTGTGTATATAGAAAAATACTTTTCATATTTTAGGAAACCATACTGCATGCTTTAATCTCTGTCCTTAATAAATCTCCAAATTTCAAAGTTAGAATAAGTTGTGTTCAAGCAGCATCTTCTTTAAAGTACAGGACACAATATGGTGCTGTTTTTCCTCAACTCTGGAAACAGATTTTGCTCTCTTTGCTGTCTGCAAACAAAGATGCCAACTTCAAAGAAATAAAACACCAAGAAAATTTATCTGAACAGGTTCGTATTACAGTAGAGTCTCGAAAATCCGAGGTAATTGGGGCTGACACTACCTCGGATTACTGAAAACTCGGATTTTCCGAAAAAGTAGAAAATTTTTAACAACTACAAATGAAATTAAATAAAATTAACATATTACCTTAAAATCCTTTATTCTTTAGTATAATGACGTAAAAGATTATTTAAAATTTTTTGTTGCTTCAGTGTATTACTTCTCTTTGTTTATGTGATAGTCAGCCAACGCTTCAAAAGCAAAACATCTGCAGGGGTGGCTTCAGTTTGCTGTTCTACATATTTTAAGGCTAGTTCTAAGGCTGCAGAACCTTCACTATGAGGTATTGTTTTTCTGATAACGGAGAGTCGTTTTCTTCTGTTTCATATTCTTCCTCATCTTCCATCATTTCTATAATACTTGAGTCTGTTATTTCCAGCTTGTCGTCACTATTTAGCCATTCATTTAGATCAACTGCACTAGAATTTTCGCAGCCTGGTAATTCCTTCACCAAATCTTTCAAAACAATTGTTTCACTATGATCATCATTAATTTTCTCAATAGGCGTAACCAATTCATGTAGAAACTTAGTCCACGATTTAATTACTGTCGTAGGTTGAACTTCTTCCCAAGAATCTGCTATCCAGTAGACAACATTTCTCAGACTTACATTCCTCAAGACATCCGCAACACTTTCATCATCAGACTGAACTAAATGTTGTAACAAACGGTGTCGATATTTTTTCTTTAAATTTTCCAATACGCCCTGATCCATTGGCTGAATCAAACTTGTAACATTGGCAGGAAAAAATATAGCACGGATTTCACCACAACGTAGCTCATCATCGTCCGGATGAGATGGAGGGTTATCTAGAAACAAAATTGCTTTGCAAGGCAAATTTTTTTTTCTCAATGCCTTCCGTGTTTCTGGAACAAAATGTTCTAGAAACCATTGTTTGAAAATTTCTCGATTCATCCATGCACTTTTCTGATTTGTGTAATGTACTGGTAAGGCTTCTTTAGTGATGTTTTTTAAGGCTCTAGGTTTGGCAGATTTCCCAATCACAGTCAGTTTCATTTTATGATTTCCAGATGCATTGGCGCATGCTAAAATGGTTAATTGTTCCTTCCGTTTTTTGTGACCTGGAGCTGAATTTTCCTCTTTTGAAGCAAGGGATTTTGATGGCAACATCTTAAAGTTCAAACCTGTTTCGTCACAGTTATATAACTGGTCAGGTGTGAGCTTTTCCCTCAATATAATGTCTTCAATCCGTTTTTGAAATGCCTGCACATCTGACGTATCTGCCGAGAGTATTTCACCGCAAATATTTAGTTGACGTACACCATATTGTTTTTTCCAATGGTCTAACCAACCAACGCTTGCTGTGAAATCTTCTTCTCCTTCTTTGAACTGATTTCTGAAAAACACAGCTTTTTCCTGAAGAATATGGCCACTTATAGGAGTACCTTTGCTACGCTGTTGAGTAAACCAAAGAAATAAAGCCTTGCTAATTTTTTCATAGTCTGATGTTCTCATAGATTTTTTTTTCTCCTGGAGTCTCATTGCACTTCTGTGAACAAAACTGCTCAATTTTTATTCGATTGCGGTGCCAGTCACCAACTGTTACCTCTCCAACACCCAAATCGGTAGCAACAATTTTTATTGTTTCACCTGCATCTAATCTTTTTATAGCGTTCAATTTAGTTATCATAGATACAAATTTTCTCTTATTTTTTCCACTCATTTTCGCAGCAGGCACCTTAACGCAACACTTTCAACAGCAATAAGTTTCCAAAATGATAAGGATCAAGCACGTGTATTGAGTCCCTAACTAGCATCTAAGCTACTAGTACAATTGAACTTGGAAGAATAAAACTCTTGTAGATCTGGTTTGAAAATTTCTTTCAAACCAACCCCTACCTAGCCACCTTCCAAAACAAAGAGAACAAAAGGTGGTGGGTTACTGAAATTCTTTCCAGGAAGAAACGAAAAATAACACCTGCATTTTTTCGGTTGCGAGAGGAAAAGGGAAGAACGCTTTTGGTTGCTAGGGGGGAAATTTGGCACCTCGAATTAAGTGGAACCTTGGACTTCTGAGACTCGAACTTTCGAGACTCTACTGTATTTCCATTTATCAAAATTAATATGTCAGGTAAGACATTTATAACTAAGGATGCATCAGTATACATTAAGAAGTCTCATTTTCTACAAATATTCGAATTTTAAAATTCCTATTCACAAACTTTTTGTTTTTGGTTCCTGAATAAGAAGGAAAATATAATTTTTTATTTTTAAATATCCTACACTAACTTTGAAATTTTGACTTTTTCAAGTGTTTCTCAGTGTTATTTTAAAATTTTTGGCTACTTAAAAGTTTTAAGACCTTATGTTTGGAATTTCAAAAAGATTATCTCATTATAAATTTAAAATTTTAATTCATTGACAAACTATTCCATTTTCTTATTCTTTTATATAAAAGTGGGGAAAGGACTGCAGAAATATTAGATAGGCATTTATAATTTTGGCTAATCTTTCACCTCCTCTATAAAAATTTTGAAACTATGCACCTGTATGAAAATTTTGTAATTATGCACTTGGGAATGTGTACCCATAGTAAAGCAAAACACTAAATATAGGGGGTACAACCTTTTTGAGTGAAGGGCCACATGCACAGCTGTTTGACCCATGAAGTATGACAAAATATTTAGACAGACATATGGATGGGTGGTCTAATGTAAACAATAACAAGCGTCCTTAAACCGGAAGAAATTTAGAAAATTTCCGGTGTATCCCTCCGCTTATGTTATGACTACGAGGCGATGTCTGAACAATCCTAATATTCTATGCAGTTTTGTTATTGTAATTTGGGTTCAAATCTAAACATAATTGTACCATTCATAAGAGCTTTCAGAAATGTATTGATTCTCAGAGGTCGTAAGGCCAAAACATTTTTTGGAAAGTTAATATCTCATTGTGAATAATTCTTAAGGTTTGCCATGTTTTGTATTTTATCCCTTATTTGGCTACATTTGAATAAAATGTCGCCAAAAATATCTTTTTAAGTTAGCCTAATTAGAAAATATTCTAATGATTTTAATATTAATATGATAATGCTGAAGTTTAAAGGCTGAAAGAAAGAACTCGGTACTTGTGAAATACTGCAAAAGATATGATGCAATAATATGATGGCGTGTTTTTTCAATCTGCGGCGTAAAAATATATCGGAAGCAGTAACCCGGAAGTCTGGAAAGAGCAATTTTACCACTAGCGCCACCAACCTTAGCTTTACACGATCATCCATCCATTGACAGCATTTGTTATATAAACATCATTTTTCTAGGAACTAATTTTTTTTTAGTTAGCCTTGTAATATCTTTGCATAAAATTAAATGTTTAAAATTAGAAACTGCAAGACTGATTAAATACACAAGTGGGCGTTCTTTGTGCTAAAATACTGACAGTTGTTTCGGATGCTCATAGGGCAACCTTCATCAGTGCAACAGAACGAAATACTAGACTAGACTAGATATAGAATAGTCAAAAGTACTTGCCCGCGAAGCGGGCATCTCACTTCTTCATCTAATAATGTTTGCCCTTGGGCAACTAAGACTTTTGGCTTTAGGCTAGGGGGAAAGGAATACGGGGGGAGTCCTCTGAGTCAATAAAAAGAAAATTTAAAGATGATGAGATTGATATATGTACAAGGCTTATTTATTGTTTAGGCTGTTTTTAGGCTCTTGGTCATTTTCCAAACTGATTGGTCTTCGGTACATAAGCTTGAGACTTTATCGTTCCATCTCTCGTTTCTAATTTGTTGACATTTTTTCTTGATTTCTTTCATGAGCCTATTCAGTTCTGTTTTATCTCATGGATTTCAATTGTTTTGCCACTTTTTTCTGGTATAGTTTTTATTACCTATGAGCTCTCTCATATCCTGTGGCAGGGCCATATAGTTATGTTTGTTGATATTGATTTTAGTAGCTTCATTATATGCTTGTTGTATATCATTTGTGAGATTGTTTATAGCAGTTTCTATATCATCTAGAGTGCTTAGCGTTGTATTATTATTATTTAAAGTGAGGATATTGGAATAAAGTTCCCAGTTAGTCTTTTTCGTAGTGATGGGTGTATCTTGGATAGTAACACCGAGAGTCACAATAACCGGAACATGGTCACTACTTAGCTCTGTTACAGTGTGGCAACTCATTGCAGTATTATTATTAGTAATGACGAAGTCTAACAGATCAGGCTGTTTATGGGGGGTATATGGAAAATAAGTTGGTTCCATAGGGGATATCGCCATTAGATTGAGGCTCAGTATGTTTTTATGAAGCTCTTTGCCATGTTTGTTATTTACTCGACATCCCCATATGGTGTTTTTGGCATTGAAATCGCCTCTTATAATGCAATTTATTCCATTGGGTAATAGGTTTTTTTATCATATCTTTAGTAAGGATGTGATGAGGTTTATTATACATAGCTGGGATTTTAATATGAACTTTACTATTTTTATGTAGTAGTATAGAGGTTTCTTCGAATCCATCACATTTATTATTACTGTATAGGGTAGTGTTGAGACTTCTTTTACTGAATATGGCTATATCACCACCTCTGCAGTTGGTCCTATCCGTTCTATAGGTATTAAAACTGGCTAGGTTTAGCTTGTTGCATGCGTTTCAGTAGTTAAGGCGATATCAATATCGTGCTCTAGAATAAAGTTGCTGAATTCATGAAATTTGGTGTTGATATTTGCCGAATTCCATAACATAATTCTGATTGGTTTACTGTTCATTATATTGTTTTGGAATTTCTTCTTGTTCTATCATTTTAACTGCTTTACTTAGTAGTGGAATTGCGTTTAAACCATTTAGAACACTGACCATATCATTTAGTTTGTTAAAGATATTTTTTGCCTCAGTGATGGTGTTATGCATATCTGAATTTTTCTGTTGCTTTAGTGCGTTAGCATAGCTTTTATTTTGAAAGATTTTTTCATTGGGTCTATTTCTCTTTGGTTTTGAATTTTGGGCTACTGGGAATTTTATGCATCCTTTGTAGCTGGCCGGGTAATCCAGGCCACAGTTGCAACATTTTGGTTTTTCATCTCTAGATTTATTATATTGAGACGTTAAGTGTTCACCCGCACATTTGGGTGGGAGGCGGCACATGGCTGCTGAATGATAAAATCTCTGGCACTTGTGACATTGCGCAGGGCCAGGTCTGGTTTTATAATTATGTTCTTGTTTTACCAAGGGTGACTAGGAACATGTTAAGCTTTGTAACTTCTCCTTTATATCTTTTGGTCATTTGAACAGCGTTTATAACATCAAAACCTTCAAAGATTAGATACTCGATTAGATCATCTTTGCAGTAATTTTTAGGGATTTGCTTAATTACTACTCTTAGATTTCTTTCATTTGGAAGTTTATACGTATAATGTGCTATGTTGTTGCCGTCAACATAGGATCTTATAAATCTGTCTGTTTCCTCATTTTTTGGTTTAATTATCATACTATCATGACTGTTTTGGCATACATAATCCGTAATATTATTTTCTTTCATATCTTTTGTGAATTTTTCATAGTTAAAATTTTCATCTCTTACAAATAGAAGTGGATTTTTAACAGTTTTCTTTGGGGCTTGAAAATCAATTTCATTTACCGTAATTTCATGGAGATACGCCGCCCTAGTATACACGCCGCGTCCTCAAAAATTGGCTAAAAATTTTTTTTCCAGCATGCACGCCGCGCCGGATTATACAGGTATTGATTACAGACAGCAGGTATTGACAGAAAGCAGGTATTGATTACAGACTTAAAACATATTCTATATACACATATATATAACTTAAATAGTTAAATAAGAAACCAATAAAAGGATATTAAATACACAAAAAAAAATAAACAATCCTGCTAAAATGGATTTCAATAACTTTCTAAGTAAATACGAGGGTTGTAAATTAAATAGTAGCAACATAACCTTGAAACTCACAGAAGGGCGGGCATGCGCAAATAGGATATGGGAGCGGTGAGGTGGCGCTGTTGTCGATGTGTAGAGTGCAAAAAACAGTCGATCTGCTTAGAAGGGTAGTTATTGTGTGGCGTTAAAGTGAAGAGTTTCGTTTCCATCGCTCTAAAGCATGTGTTCAAAAGGCTTAATGACGAAAAAAGACGAGATGCTTGAACCCATCGTGCTGCTGTCCTATAAGGCAAAGCATTTGTTCCACAGGCTTCCACTAATCCTCGAGAGCATTCTGTTGCACTTTTGCCACGGGCAACCTCCATTTTAAGCCACAACCGCTGATCACCATGCTTTAGAGCGATGGAAACGAAACTCCTCACTTTAACGCCACGCAACAACTACCCTTCTAGGCAGATTGACTGCTTTTTGCACTCTATACATAGACAACAGCGCCACCTCACCGCTCTCATATCCCATTTGCGCAGGCCCGCCCTTCTGTGAGTTTCAAGGTTAAGTTGCCAATATTTAATTTACAACCCTCGTATTAAGCATTTTCTAATTTTAATTTGAAGTAACCATTAAAATATGAATTAAATAATCAATGTAACAAAAAGCATTAAAATAAGTATTAAATTTTTTAAAAATAAAACGATCTTACTTTTAAATCAGCATTAAACGATAAGTCCAAACAAATTTTTTGCAAAGAAAAACTCAAATTTATTCATGTATCACATATAATCATATATCCAGATATCAAATATAATCACATATAAATACAGCAGTTAAAAACTTTCAAAATCTGAACTCTCAGTATCGGAGTAAAATAAGTTCATTAGTTTATTGTTTATTTCCGGGTCATCCCCGTCACTAACACTTTCATCACTTTCGGTTTCATTTCCCCCTGATATGAGTTCGGCTTTCTTGGAAGCTTTTATTACGGTTTCTTTTTTCACAGCTTTCCACGCTTGTGACACCCATGCGGCGACCTCATCATAATTTGCCTGCCGCATGTGTCCAGATTTTGTATAGGAGTGGATTCCGCGCTCCATCCAGTTTTCCCACAGCTGCCTCACTTCTTGTTTGAAAACCCCGTTCACAGTGAGGTCAAGAGGTTGCAGCACCTTTGTTAGGCCGCCAGGGATAATAGAAAGTTCCGCGGATAATTGTTTTTTGCACAAATCTTTGATAGAGTCCACTTTATGGGAGTGCAGCGAGTCGAGGATTAATAATCCGCGTGGCTGGAAAAAGCACCTTTCCTCCTCCGATATACCAAATCCAGCCACTGCAGCATCAGATCCTCGCACATCACCCCTTTTCATTGGCTCTAATTATCACGTCTTGAGGAAAATTACCTTTCGGTATTGTTTTCCTTTTGAAGATCAGCAACTGGGGAAGCTTCTCCCCTGTTGCGGAATACCCAAGCACACAGGTGAAGGACATTTTTCGTAGCCAGTGGTTACTGTGGTCACGGACCCTTTTCAGACTTCCGCCTTCGGATGCACCATTCATCTACATCAAATTCTCAAGCAGCAGCCTGATTTCCAATTTCTTCAGCTCTTTTAATTGCTGAAAGCTTAAATGCAGCCGTATAACTTCTCCTCTTAATGGGAGTCATTTGAAATATATAACTTAAGAACAAGTTATATTGAAATTTAAATAAAACAAAATATCAAAAAAAATAACAAAACAAAAATATTAACAAAACAAAAACGCAACAGAAGATTAGAATTGAAGATTAAACGATAAAAAAAATAAGCTAAGGAAGAAGATGATTGAACTCTTAAGGCAGAAATACGAGCAATGAAAAAAAAATCTAAGAAAAAGCGCTCCCCTCCCAAGCATTTATAACACGTTTCTATATTCCCTCCCCCTACTTTCTCTTCTCAAATGAGACTTCAGAAAATAGCTTTTTTTTTATTTACTAACTCCGCCTACGAGGGTGTAAAATTCTCCCACATTGCTTCTTCCTCTCTTCACTGACCTTGAGCTGAAAGTTAGAAATTCTTCTTGAATTGTAAGAATATTCAAGGTTATCTCAAGCTCATTGGCACCATTCATTCATCAAACATTTACATGTTTTTAACAAACAGCTGGGAAAAAAAGGGGAGTGGATACTTACTGATGAAACCATAACAAGTGGAAGAGACATATTTCCTGGAAAAAAACGGGGAGGGTTAGTGTTTGTTTCACAGTGAATCACTGGCACCACCCTGATTTTCTTTATTCATTCCTTTCTGATTTATGCTTCTCCACTCCACGCTTGTCTCCTGCACTCAACTGCTATTGCTATGGCAGAAGGGAAAGAGAAACTTTTGTTCTCTTGCAGATAGCGGTTTCCAGAAAGTGATTATAAGAAACATGGGGGAGGAGGAAATTCCAGGTGCGTTGACCATTTTTTGGAGTTACATTAAAGTTGAAAAAATAAATAAAAAGCATAAGTAACAGGTGGAAAAAATGATGATGAAATTTCCAGTGGGGCCATAAGTGCAAGTTGGAAAGAAGGCCAAGACTGAAAATTTTTTGACTGAAATACCTAACATACACAATACCCCCTCAACATATGCAAACTATCTAAGAAAGCTTTACCATAATACATCAAGTTTAAATACTGTACAAAAAATATTTATTCATCTGTCTTTGGATAAAATAACAACAGTACATAAGAAAGTAGACCAATAACGTAGACCTAAAAAGTATTTTTAAGGACAGAAAAAAAAAATTCCGATTTCCGTCTTCGAGTCAGTCTTGTTTCCATCTTACTTCCGTTCGCGGACATTTTCGAAAGATGGAAATCCGTCCTGGGGACGGAAGACTTGCACCCATGAGTGGGGCTTCTAAAAGGCAAAATTTTCAAAAATAATGCTATGTAAAAAAAAGAAAAAGTAATGCTATATAGGCCACCCCATTAGATACGCCTTTTTATTAAATTTTCAAGTTTTAAATCAATAACGCTGCGGCCTGTCTCCGCGAAATTACGGTACCTCAATTTTGTTACTGTTATTATCTTCATTTTTATTTTGTGACATATCATCAGTAGCTAGTCATTTCTTCTCACTGAAGCTATCCTTAACTGGGGAACCTTTCCTTTTGCCTTTATATTTGTTATTATTATTTGTTTGATTTAACTGTTCAGTTTCCATATTGACATTATTATCAATTTCTAGAGGGCTGAAGCTATTTTTCATTGGGATTTCCATATCTCTCTGGTATGTGGTTTTAGAATTTGGGAATGGGGGTTTATAATTTTTACTATTCAAGCTATTCTTAGTTTCGGGTTTACTCCAATCGCGGCCTGACCCATTTGCCTCTACAAGGCTCCCAGGCGGTCCGTGCAGTTCCGGCGTAGCCATCCCTGTCGGTGCCGCAAGGGTGCCAGGTAGCCCCATATCCCAGACTAAGAGCCCTGATAAGGGCTGGGGTGGATGCGAGATACATAGAATTTACAGGCGGGGTGCCCAACCGTCCGGGGGTCTGGCCCCCACAACACTCAGATTGACCTGCGCCTGCAGACCTGTCGAAATTTTCGTAATTCATAGAACCGGTTTTGAAGAAAAACCTCTCTCAACCGTGGCTGAAGTCTGAATGATGTGAGGACAAAAAGAAATGAGAGAAAACAGGGTAAATATAGAGAAAGGTGACATCACAAGAGGGTTTAGAGCAACGGCCAATAGGAGGGAAGGGTGATAAGACTTGTAAAAATTGTTCTTCATTTTTTATTTAGATTTTTACGAGTCTTATCATATTTTCAAAAATTCCAAACTGTTGGTCAATGACCTATCCAGCGTTCCTTATCTTTCTCCTGTTTGGAAATCTATGATTACACCTAACTAACCACCTTTTTGTTCCTTGCTTCCTATTCGTCCTCATCCATTCACCCTTCCCTCCTATTAATCAATGCTCTAAATCCTCTTGTGACGTCACCTTTCTCTATATTTACCCTGTTTTCTCTCATTTCTTTCTGTTGCACTGATGAAGGTTGCCCTTTGAGCATCCGAAACAGCTGTCTGTATTTTATAAATATTTTTGTGCTCTTTAACGTTGTTTGCCTCAGTTTGCAAGAGTGATTACTTAGGAAAAACACAGAATCAGTTTATTGGGAAGAAAATTAGATATCTTGAAATAATTAAACTATGGGAAAATTTATGTTTTTTTATCATATTACATAATACAAAAGTCCATTTAAACATAAATTTTAACATTAAAAAATTTATTCATAGAATTAAATTTTAGATATATATATATATATATATATATATATATCCTAGTTATTAAAATAAATGCAAGTGAAAAACTTTGATTTAAAAAAAGTTTGGTTAAAAATGATTAAAATTAAAAATAATGAAAAAAAACTGATTGAAAAACTACATTGATTGAGATTGGGTGTGTCAAAAAGTATTTAGTTAAAAATTTCCGAATTTGTTTAATTTTTCAACAAAAATATTCTTTCTTTTTTTCCTCATTTCGTTTAGATTGCTGCCATGGGCCGCACATCGAGAGTTGGTGTGGCTCGCGGGCCGAGGTTGTGCACCCCTAACTTAATACATAAATTATATCATAATAATTAGTTCAATACAGACAATATAATTAATAAGTGGCCAGGATAGTCTTGTTGGTAGGGCACTGGGCCCATGTCCAAGAGTTTGTTGGTTCGATCCCCTCCGGCCGAAGACTCCCCGTGTAGTAAATGACTGATGCATGTTAAATCTGTCGATTCACAAAGTTGTCCATGTTCCCATAACAAATCATACCTCTGGGGTTACTGATCCAAGAGTTTCCTTGTCTTCTGGGTTGGTTCGAAATTACAAGGCTACGGAGTTGAACACTAATAGTCGTAAACCCAAAATTGAGTGGGCTGTTCAACGACGGAGATAAAAAAATATACTTAACAATACTTAAACTTTTTTAAAAGGTTTCTAACTTCCATGTGCAATCGATTCCCTGCTTGCAAATTACCTGCAAGCCTCATAAGTATAGCACTACTATCATTATTTCTTTTCAAAATTTTGTCATTGCTCTAACTCAATCCAAGAAGTAACATTTTGGTATTAACACAATCTAAAAAGCAAAAACAATTTTTTTTCTTACTAGCTCTGTCACAGTTTCTGTCATCTTGTTTCATTAGTAACTCTCCAAGATTTAAGTGCTGTAAAGGAGGACACACTTTTGGCAAAAGAGATGTTATTAACATCCATGTGGAAATTTGGGACTCATTTATCAGAAGAGAAAAGTAAAGTATTTAAAGCCTTTGTTTATCAGTAAATTCTAAATTTGTTCAACTCAAAATTGTTTTTAAAATTCATAAATAGCATAGAAAGTATATAATAGAATCAACATTAAGGTAAAGAACTAGAAAAATTAATAAAATGATCAAATACAGTCGCTTATAATGAGGAACTCAAAAATGCTTGTCTATGGAGCATAGTAATTAGCAAACCTAATGTCGAAGATGTCTTATCTGAAGAACACTATAAAAAAGCCGTCAGACAGTTTGAAGCAAATTAACTGTACAGTATACTATATTTATAATTTAATATTAATAAGCATGTTATCCTGGTTAACAAGGACTTATATTCTCATGAATGTGAGTTTGAATCCAGCCGGGCGAACACTCCCCGTGTAGTAAATTGTGACTGGTATGTGTAAATCTGCCGGGCCACTAAGTCCTTCATGTTCTTTTAACAAATCATTCCTTTGGGGGTACTGAATTGGAGATTGATCGTTCTCTGGTTCAGGTAAAAATTATGGTCTGTGGATGAATGTATGAATAGGTCCACTCCATAAACAGGTGTGACGTATAGGCGTGGCAGAAGTCGAATTCTCTGCCACTGGAAAGCAAGAAGATCCACACGTCTTGCTTTCATGGCCTATGACAACCACAGCAAACATGTTAAACTTTTATGATTTTTTTCAAGCACTTGGTTGTAACAAGCAAATATTGAGATATGAAATTTGAAAAAAAAAAGAGGGGGGCTATACAGAAATGGACCTATGCACATATTAAACATAATGTGACCCAGATGCAGCTTGTTAGAACGTATAACCCAAAATGATTTTTTGTATTGTGTTTAAATATAGAGGACGTGTGTGTCACAGGTCCTGGGTTTGATCCTCGAACCAGGCAAGGTTGACTCAGTCCTTCATCCCTTCAGTGGGTCGATAAAATGAGAACCAAGCATGCTTGGGGATTAAACACTGGAGTTCCGCATATGGCTGACCAGCCAACCAGAATATCTGCTCCTTCACCCCAGGGCCCAAGGTCAAGAAAACTGAGATGGGCACAGTAGACCTTGGCCGTCTATGGGCAGTTGCATCACTGAGTTAAATAGTTTAGTTTTAGTTCAAATATGTCCAAGATTCAAAGACACTTTTAATCAATATTTATGTTTACCATTTGTAGAACCTTGAAAAATTAATACGCAACTCACAAGAGCTGCTTTCTATAAAACTATCAAAAAAGAAAGGGCAGCATAAAAAATGCAGAGCGAATTTTAAATTGCAAACAGTGATGTAAAGTGTGTTCGTGTGTTTTCTCCTTCCCTTTTAATCAATCAATTCACAAGAAATAGACTTGTGTTAGTCTTCCCCCAAATTTTTACAAAAAATGCAACTGAGGAATGCACTTTAAAAAGAAATTTTTTTTTGTTAGTGCTGCTGAGAGAAGCTGCAAGCTGTTTATTTGGGTCATTGTCTTTAGTTTTTCAATATTATTATGCATTAAAAGATTGTTTCTGCTGTTGTGTCACTTAATTTAATTTTTTTTTATTTAATATTGTTTCTGCTGTTGTGTCACTTAATTTAATTTTTTTTCTATTTAATATTGTTTTGTTTTATACCTAAATAATATGAAATTCAAATAATTTTATTGACATAAAATTGTTTGTTTAGAGATACATTATTAAAGATTTATTTCTCTTAATTTGCTGCCATCTTTAACACTGTTTGCTCCTCTTGCTCACAAAACAGAAAAACTAATGAATGAAAATATTATGAAATTTTGCCATTTTTTAGAATAATGCTTAAAAAAACAATCTAATATGAAAATGTTATGACATGGCTTCTAAGTTTAAGTCAAAGCTGAAATTCATTTATTTATTTTTTAACAACACGATTGAAAATAAGCAGGGCGTTTCATTGTGTTTAAATTTTGGATTAATTAGTTTATATGGACTGTTTTTATGTTTTTTAATATAAAGTGTACTTGAACATCAATCTGTTTGCTTCGAGCGTTCTCAATTTCAGATTTAGAAAAATCAATAGCAGCACTGTTATCACAAAACATTTCACAGCTTGGTATATCCAATTTGAGTTTTTTATCAGTTAGCACATTTTTTTACCACTCTAACTCCTTGCCACTAACCATAAAAATTAAAAGAATTAAATAAAAAATGAACAAATTAATCACTGAAGATAACAAAAGGTTTAAAAATGGTAATGCAACTATAAATGAAGAAAAAAGTAATTATAAATTTTGTAGGTAAAAAAACTAACACCAAGTTAATTCATAAGAAATTCTGTAAATATTTTTTTAATCAAAAAAGATAAAAATACGTGGCTTTTTTCTTACTTAATTATTAAATTTATTTTACATGTAATTTGATTTGCGTTTTTGTCAGGGCCCTAAGATTTTAATCCAAATTTACTGGTTGTCATTTCTACTAAAACAACTTCGTCTTTTCAATTCAAAAACTAAAACAAAATAAGGAATGAACTGAGGACAATAAAATAAAATCCTTTTATCTTAGTATAATAAATATCGAAAAGGAATTCATAATAGTTTTAATTTCTTGAGAGACAATAATTGAAACCAAAGAGTAATAAATTACTAAATATTCAGAACCTAAATTTCCTTATAAGAATTTAATCAAATGTTGTCGTCTTAAGCAATTAAGGCAAGGGAGTGTGCAATTGTTCATGTTTTCCAGTGGTGCCATCTATGGCCAAGAATTCAACTTCTAGCACACTCATTTGCCATGCCTGTTTATACATCCATTCATTCATCCACATATCATAATTCTGACTTGAACCAAAGAACAATCAATTTCCAATTCAATACCCCCCCAGAAGTATTATTTGTTCTGAGAACATGGAGGTCTCCATGACATGACAAATTTAATGTGCATCTTCAGCCAACTGGATTTGAACACTCGTTCTCACATACGCAAGTCCTGCCAACCAGGCTATCACAGCGCCATCAAAGCAAATAAACAACATTTAAAAAGTTCTCTTTTTTTCCCTTGCAATCTGATTTTGTTGGTTATGCAACAAATAGGAATTTTTTAATGACCGATGTTTTGATACCAAATAATAATTAGTGGAAATACAATTTGACGGATCATTTTACAACTTTAAAAGGGCACATTACTTTCTTCTAGATGAATGTCACTTGTCACTATTTTCAATTTAACAAAGACTTGTATTTTACAACTATCTCCTGTTTATCTGTATATTCTCAAATTTCTTCATATTTGTTAAAGACTGAAAATTTTGGTGATAAAATATCCGCTGAGGGCAAAAATACTTCTTTATTCCTCAACAGATGGTGCTATTGCCAGTATTTATAAATAATGATTTAAAAAATGACATCCGAGATTCTCTCAGAATATCATATCTGTATATCAACAACTCAAAAAAAAGAGAAACGAAGTTTCGGAAGAAATGAGTTTATTTAAAAACATTAGTAATAAAAATGTCACAAACAGAGTGTCGAAAAGAAAAGAAAGAATACCCAAATGATCTGCTTCAACACAGATAACGGGTGACGTCATGATCCACGCAAGAACGACCAACAGTAAATGAAAATAAACTGGCTGATCCCCGCAGATCATGACGTCACCAGCAAAAGTTGGATCCATGAGATCGACGACCAAAAATCGAACCTCATACCTTTTAGCCTCTATTTGTCTAACAAAAAAATCTTTAGATTAAAATTTATATACATATTTTTTACTTCGCTAAAAGTAAGTGCTTATATTGTTTCCAACTTTGAATTTCTCTTTTTGACTTACATAATTATGCATGATGTATTAAAACTTTACGTCATAGCCCAAAAAATGTTGCTTGTAAAATCTCCAATATTGGCAAGTATGTGTTAAAATTTTGATTGATAAAAAGAATTATCAGCTAATTGTTTTAACTGAAAAATCAGAATACTGAAAGTAAAATTTCTAACAATTCAAATATGTATGTTTCAGGTGCAATTTTATCAACTGCATTGAAAAACATTGAAGTTCTTGGCTGCGAAGTATCTCATAATGTGATTTTAATGACTTTACAAGATGTTTTGAATCAAGCTACCTTTGCCAGCAGGTCTTTGCATTAAAAAATGATCATATTTTGTTAAAGTATTTAAATGAAAATGTTTTATAGCAGATAATTTAAATTTTCTTTTAACAATATTGCTATTTTGCATTTTAAGATACAAGATTTCATACATGTTCAGAGTTGTTGTAACCATGAAATTTCTCAGAAGTTTTATAATAAAAAGTATTCGACAAATTGAAGACATTCTTATTAACCATTGATTAATAAAGAACAAAATTATAATTTTAAGAATTGTTTAATGACATTGATTAACCTAATTATTACCATCAAGGTATATTGTAGATATCAAAGTTTTTATAAATAATTTAGAAACAGAACAAAAACAAGTTAAATGAGATAACAAAGAAAAACAACTGTTTTTAACATCAAAGAAATTTAGGTGAGAAACCAATAAAAAAGTTTTGTATTGGTGCCAATGTAACCACTAGAAAATATTTAGTATTTAGCAAACACATTGCTAGAAAGTTCTAAATTAAAAAGTAAACTATATTTTTAATTCAGATAAAGTAGAATTTCTCTGATAACGCTTAAGCAGATTGTAAATCCACTAAGTTCTTGGGATCTGGATTTCTTTATATTAATCACCCATTTAATAATGACATTCAAAAAGATTCTCATCAAAAATACTTTGAGAATACCCTCCTAAAGAAAATAATGAACTGCAGATCATTCCCTTTTTAGCACCATAGCAAAAAAAGGTAGTAACATCCGTTGTGCACCAAGGGAGGTTAAGGCTTTTTCTTCTTAGACAAGTTAGGTGGGCTTGAAGAGGATACTGAGTATCGAACCCCAGTTCTTCGAACTTCAAAGCAAGGTTTGTGATCTTTTTTAAAATGTTTTTTAATTAAATCCGATTTTTTTGATTCTTATTCAAATACACTGTAAGAACTTTGATCCATGATTAAAAAAACTTTATGAATGTTTAATCCAAATTAAATTGATATTAAAACTATTTATAACAATATTTAAGAATCTCAAAGTACCTAAAACAAATTTTCATTATAATACATAGCTTTGAATGCATAACCATTTTGAAACAAATGCAGGATTGAAATTTACACCCTATTTTTGGCATATTAGGGTGTAATTTCTTTTTAAGATAAACTTAAGCTTTAAAAATATGCATTTTCCACCAATAAAATATAATGTAGATGTTAATCGTATGCTTTTTCAATCAAGCGTCAGAATTTTAATTAACATTATTTGTATTCTTTTTGTGAAAAAAAATCATGTTTATTAATTAATTTCTACAGCTATGCAAGTCTATATTAAGACAGCATTAAATGTTTACTTTAATCCTTACTTTCAATCTCAAAAATCAAAAGATTTTTAAAAATGTAATTTCAAATGTGTTGGAATTTAACACACACCAAGAAAGAAAGTAGTTTTGTTAACTAAAATTAATTAATGCAGCAATTCATTTAAAACAAATTTTAAAGCTAAGAAAAGAAAATAATAAAAGTATCAATCATTTAAAACACTGTTACTTAACTTTTTAAGTCTATATATATATATATATATATATATATATATATATATATATATATATATATATATATATATATATATATATATATATATATATATATATATATATATATATATATATATATATATATATATATATATATATCAATTGATTTAAATCAATGATTTTTTTTTAAAAAAATCACTTGATTTAAATCAACAAACCCTGCTTCAAAGCAATAAAAATATGTGATTTGTATCAGTAATAAACTGCCTTCTAAAAAGTTCTGATTGCAAGAAATTTATCTAAAAGCACAAATCTATACTATTTAACTACCTTTCCAAAATTAGGTAAATTTTGAGTGAAAAAGTTAAAATACTGCAAGCTTTATATCTCAAATTCTGATTCCATGATGGCCTTGTATTTTACATGTATTGAAAGATACTGTGAAAACCTACCATCAGTTTATTTGTAAAGCATATTTAGAATTTTCCCTCCTTGTTTCTTAAAATAAAAGTTATACAGCATTTTTTTTAGGTTAATTTAGGGCAGTTTTTAATCATTAATTAAATACAAAGTGAATTTGAAGCAAACAAGCTTTCAAAACAATTGGCATTATTGATAAAATAATGTTTTAAGCTTTTGATAGTTTAAGCAAATGTAAGCAATAAGCTCCTTACTACTTAGGCTGCATTATCATTAGATTTGTTGACACTTCCACAGATACAAAATGCATAATGTTAGCAGAACCCTCAACATGAGTTACTGTGTTTTAAAAGTTATACATAAATATAAAATAAGGAAAGCAGATATGAAATAGTTTTATGTGTTCATTAAGAAGAGAAAAAACATCACACTGTATGCACCATTAAGGCTTATCACAAATTAAAAAGGTTAAAAGTAAATGGAACATGTTGCAATAAATGGTGTTTAAAAACAATAGATTACATTTCAGATTCACTATCAGGGTCAGAAGATAATCCTACAACATAATTGGAAGAATACCTAGGACGTTTACACCCACTTTCACTTAGATCATCCTCATTAGACTTTGGGCAGGATTCCATGTTTACTGTCACTTTCTGTTGTAAATGATTACAAGCATAAGGTATTCCTCTACTACCAACAATAATGAAGTTCCTTCCACTTGAATGTTGTTCGGGGGTAGTTACTGTCTTTTGGTCTTTACGGGGATGCCTTTCAACACACCTGGGACTCAGAAGCCAGCTCAAATTTTTTTCTAAAAATAGTTTTAGACCAGGTGGGATATCAAGTTCATTCAAAACACACTTCTCATCAGGAATCAGATCCCTCAGCCTCACACAACACAGAAATTGAAGGCAAGATGGAAACGAACAACTTTTAAGTAATCTCATACTGCTGCAGGCAGCTGTGGACGATGCCATGGCGTAAAGTGTCTTCCCATTTAAACCTCTACTTGCAACGCCTGTTAAAAAAATAAAAAAGATTTGTTCAGGTTTTGTATTTAAAATATACACTATGTGGCCAAAAGTATCTGGACACCTGATTGTTATGTTGGTGGAAGTATAATAGTGTGTGGGGGGGGGGAGTTTCTCATTGTTTATCCTGCAGTTGGAAACATGAACTCTGAGATGTATTTGGACAATGCTGCACTCCCAACTCTGTGGCAATATTTCCTTCCCTTCCAGCAGGATAACTGCTACATTCACACATTGAGGCTTGCTTATGAGAGCCCCGATCTAAATCCCATAGAACATCTTTGGGACAAAATAGCGCTCAGATTACGTAGCCAGCCAAATCGACCACCCACTTCAGCTGTGATAGAAGTCAATTCCTATCCAAAACTGGTGGAGCAAAAGGGGGACATATTAATGAGTCCATGCGACTGGTTGTCCAGATACTTTTGACCAGTATTTACAATGAAATTTAATTATTTCTGATCTGGAAAATAAACTATTTAAAAATGATTTTCAAGTAAATTGTGAATAGATCAGGTTGTTCGGAAAGTAATTTTGTTTTTCCGACAGAGGATTTAATTGTATTTTTTCGAACCCAACTTCATACTTAGGCTGCATTATCATTATATGTTTTGAGAGCTGATATAGCAAGGCTTGTGTGTGAAAAAGTTCAATTAATTCTACGCATTTGTTTTTGGTTGGTGCCCTTTTAAATATGGAGAGCAATAAGCAGCATTTTCGTCATATTTTACTATTTTATATATTTATATTATTTTTTATTATATAAGATTTTTATAAATAATTTACTTATTGCAATTAAGATTTTATAATTAAACAAATTCTAGAGTATAAAATTCAAGTTTAAAAACTAAATTTAATAAATTTTTTTGTGTGTAGAAACGTTTTTTAATAACAACAAATATTTTAAAACTTCCCACACTAAATTTTATTACGAAAACTAATTATGAGAATTTCCTTTTTACCCGTCTTTTGATATGTATGGTTTTTTTTTCAGTCTAAATATATACATTAAAGAATAAATATTGATAAATGTTTCAAAATACTATCATATTAATTTTACAATTTATGAAGTTTTTGGAAGAAAAAAAAATTCAAACCAGTATTTTAAAATAAAGTAAATGTTTCTTTCATTGCAGTAAGAACATGGAATTTAAAAGTTGACAAATTTCTAAATAAATATTTTGAAAAAGTTATATACGGTTAAGTAATTAATTACTTTTGTTTGTCACAAAATAAAAAATTAATGTATGAATGTTAACAAAATTAAACAAAGAAATCGTTTCTAATTTATGTTGATTGAAGTAAAAAAAAAAAATTATAATATTATAATTATTTTTTAAAAACTCATACGGTGAGCGATATTTGCAAAATAAAATAATAATGAATCAATTTTTACATAATTAACAAAAAAATAGTTTTTTATTTTATGATTTTTGAATGAAAAATATTACAAGCTCTGTAAACAATATCCCATTCCAAAATGGGACCGAACCTATGCCCTCATATCAGTAAGACGGACGCTCTGACCACTACACCACGACTCTTGTACGGAGGAAAAAATAATTTAAATTTAAGTTATGTCTTTTGTTACATGTTTCGTATTATGTTCGTTATATGTTAAGTTATAGCAAATTTTTCCTTCATTCAGTATTTCGGAAATTCTTTAATTTCATCCTAGTTTAGTTTTGTAAGAATTAAAACTCATAGTTCCCTTGTCAGTTACTGACAATGACAAGACTCAATATTATCAACAAGTAAATATTTATCTCTAGTTTAACTAAGCAAAAATAATTATAAGTATTTAAAAATAAAATATAAATTGTAATAAGAATCCACACTTTTCAGTTTATTCAAATTTCAGAGAGACGTAAAATAATATCTTTCTACGGCTCTCACATGTTCACTCTTTGTTTTTGAAAAATTTTTACCATTAAATTTACGTTTATAATCCCAAAAAATTAACGTAAATATAACTATGCAACAAAACGTCAAAAGTTCGTTAAGAAAACGTTTTTAAAAAACAGTCAAAAATGGGTAAAATGTGCACGTTAAAATAACATATTTTTAATGAAATTTTTAAAGGGAAAATTTATAACGTTAAAATACCGTCATTTTAACGTACACGTTTTAACGAATGAAGAAATGGTGAAAATCATCACGTGAAATTGCCGTAATTTTAACAATAAGTCCAAAACCTTATTACGAACAAACATATTTTTAACGCTTATTTGCCCTTTCATGCTGCATGGGTATCTAATGTGTCAGACTTCAACTTGATCCATCTAGGAACCTAAACTTGCTTTAATACTTAGAGATCCTTAAACCATTGCAAAAATTCTTCATATAAACTTCTCGTTATGTCAGTGTCCCAATCTAAAGACATCTTCCATGTTTTCTGAAGGATAAGCTTTGAACAAAGTGTAACGGGTGAAGCAACTCCAAAAGGATCGAATAATTTATGAGCTATAGACAACAAAGTTCTTTTTGTTACAGTTTCTAGTTTTATATCCTCTAACCATTCAAGCTTGAAAGTAATTATATCTGAGTTTGCGTCCAACTGAAGTCCTAACAAATCCAAAGGCTTTGAGTCTCTTATTAGAAGTAAATGCCTAATCTCGTAATTCAAAACCTCCTCTTTTTAGTATATCATCAGCACCTGCTATAAATTCTTTTAGTTGTGTCTCATTCTCTACACCAGTGACAAGATTATCTACGTAGAAACTCTTAAAAAGTTCAGACGCTATGAAAGGATTAATATCAGCATATCGGTTAATATGGTAGTCTAATACAGCTTCCAACAGAAAAGGACTGCTCGTAACACCAAAAACAACCCTGGTATGACGAAACACCTTAAACTCTTGACAATCTTTGGTTTTCCACCATAGGAAACGTAAAAAGTCTCTGTGTTCCATACAAATACTTATCTGAAGTAATGCCTTCTTTATATCTGCAGTGATCCCAATTCTTTTTCCTCTAAATTGTAATAAGATATTTGGAATCAATTCAATCAGATTTGGACCGCTGCGTAAGCATTGATTTAATAATGGATAGCACTTCATTCTAGCTGAAGCATCAAAAACCGGGCAAATGGGTGTTGTACTGCTACTTTCCTTCAACACAGGTCGATGAGGAAGGTAATTTCCAAATGAATCAACATCTAACTGTGGAACTTCTTCAATAATTCCTTCATCGAGCCATTGCAACAAGATCTTCTCTTAGCTATCATACAAATTTTCGGAGAGTATCTTGGTAGTCGCAGAACGCAATCTTCTCTTGGCCAGTTCAAAATTATCTGGTAAAGGCACAGAGTCATCTTGCCAAGGTAGATGAACCTCACAATGTCCTTCATTAGTGTATTTAAGGGTTTCAAAAAATCTTTCCTTAACAGAATATTCCTGTTCATCTTTTGATAACTTTTCAATTGGATCCTTGATCTCAATCAAGTGTAACTCCCACAAATCAGATATATTAGCTTCTTTTACGAAAAGTGACATGGCAGAGCTAGAGTTGTCTTTTTTTTGTGGCACTTACTTTATCAAATTCTGAAATGTCAGGTGATTTTTCTAAAAGTGTCCACCCTAACAACGTTTCTATGGCTGTTAGTCATGAAGTGAAGTTAAGGATTTTACGAGTAATGATCTTTCCAGCTATGTCAGCACCAATAAGCAAATGAATTGTGGAGGAACAAAAAGGAGAACATTCTTTATCTGATAAATGAACTCCATTATCTTCCAATTCCTGCGTTAAAACCTCTGATACCATTTGATGCATTTCTGAGCAAATCTTCTCTGGATCAAGAACGTTGAAAGTGCAATGATAACTCTTTGTAACATCACTCACGTAGATCTTGTATTCTAAATGCTTCTGTTTATTTTCAATTCCACCAAATAAAGTATGGATGAGAGTCGTTTCTTTCAAAGCATGAAATTTCATTTTCTCAGCAGCCTCCTTCGTAATGTATGACTTATGGTTTCCAGTATCTATGAGAGCTCTTACAGCAAAATCATCCTCTGTTTCACCTCGAAGCAGCACAACCAAAGTCTGAAGAAAAACATTTGAGGAACATGTAGGATAGGGCAATGTGTTAAAATGTTCCACCCTCTTGACATCAGTTGTTTCTTTAGAATTGAGAGTCCCATTATTCTTTCCATCAGGGCACATAACAACGTGATGTCGTTTCTTACAACTTTCACAGTTTATTCGAACCTTGCAGAGTTTAGACAGAGGACCAATATTCAAACATCTAAAACAACAACCATGTTTCTTAAGTTTTGTCATTTTTTTTATTTAATCCATTTTTCGAGCAAAATAGCAATCTTTTGCTTCATGGTTTTCTCTGTCACAGAAGACACATTTCAAATTAAAACTTCTATTTCCTGAAAACAATCCTGCAGCAGTTGGAATGTCTCTTTTAATTTTAGAATACTTGGTATTTTCCTTCAACGAGAAACCTTGCATAGCAAGAGCAATTCTATCTTCATTCTCAACTTCATTTTTTAAGAAATTCATTAAAAATTTCTAATCGAGATTCTTCTTTAGAGCTTTTCATCAGCCCCTTTTCGTTTCTCTGCCAAGCTCTAAGTACTTCTTCACTTAAACATAATTCCACAAGGGAAATAACATGACAGAGTATTTTGCTGTAGTTACACCTAGAGTCTAATGACCTTAGTTGTGTTTCAATGCGGTCGTAAGTAGTTGATAATTTAATTTGTTTATCTTTAGAGTTAAAAGTCAAAGTAAGTTTTAACAGCTCCTGAACTTAATACTCAACCAAGAAATCATCTCTGCCGAACTGAGATTTCTAACAGTCAATGGCCTTTGCATAATTTCCAGAAGACTGGGGAAAGCTTTCAACTAATTCGCGAGCTCTGGAATTCTGAACAGTAGCCTGTACTAAATATTGAAACTTGTCAGTTTCATCAATATCGGCGTCTTCATCGATTTTTCGGAATTGTACCCAGAATGGAAACCAATCCTTAATTTCTCAGCCAAACTTCTTCAGTTCTAAACGTGGGAGTTTAAATTTTCGCCTTATATTTTCACTAATTGTCGATTGTGTATCTGTGTCAGTACTCAAATGAACTTTTCAATTAAATAATAAATTCATCTTCTTAAATTTATAAGAATACTCATCAGCCAAACTAGCTTCCTTTTCAATGACATCTTCTTCAATATTTTCAGATATTACTAATGAATTTAAAATTTCTTCATTCAAAGTCGTTTTTCTCTCTGAGAAGTTCAAATGTCGCCAAACAATCCATATCCTCCGATATGTCAACTTCTTGTTTAGCGGCTTCTTCAATAACATTGTACAACCGAGTAAATGCAGCTGTGATAGACTTCCGTTTTAATTTCAAAACTTCCATAATTGTCAACAAGCAAACACTTCTTTATAATATCGATAACATACAAAATGTTAACAACTAGCGTCAAAAGTCACTTGCCTTTCTGAATTCGTTTCATTAAATTTCAAAACACAAACAGTACTGTCGCGGACGCCATTATGTCACGTAAGACAATAAGATTATTTTACTGTTTGTTCAAAATAAATATTCAGATGTTTAACTTCACAAAATGACTTTTATTTACAAGAATTTTAAAACAAAGAAAAACAATATACTTATTTTTTCATGGAACATAGAGAGTGTTGCCACTATCTGAAAAGTGAAACTTAATGAGAATATTACAATTACTTCAGATCACCTCTATTAATAAATTAAATGTAACACATACCATCTGAACTGTTGTGATGCGTTCAAACAGTTCAGCAATTTGGTTAATTTTGCAAATATTAAAATACATTTTTTTTTGTAGCAAAAATCAAGAAAATACTATACATAGTAAGTCAGATGAATTGGCACTTACTTAGAATATAACAATTTTACTTTAATATATCTCCTAGACTTAAGATTAGAATAGGTAATCTGAAACAGCTTCGAAATGGTAAATATCAACACAAAAAATTATGGTCTATCATAGCTTTTGAGATTCTTATTTGTTCATGTTATCCCAAACATTGTAAAAATTATGCATGTGTATTCTAACCAGAGTTGGCATGGAATTTACCATTTGAGGTTTTTACCATCTTGGGAAAAACCTGCTTTTCCCATGAATTTTACTATTGAAAAAAAATTCCCATTGTACAGTGAAACCTCTTGGGAGCGACCACTCCCTGTTCCGAAATAAAATGGTTGTTAATGGGTGATTGCCTTCCATTGATTTCAAAAATGTTATCGAAAGTAAAAAATTTTTTACAATTGATTTTAATTATAGTCAATGTCATTTTCTTGGTGTGGAAATGCCATTTGTGTTTGCGTCATGAAAATCAGATTGTCAAAATTTAACGTTAATAAAAGTGATCCCTACTGATATAATTATGCTTAAAAACAAATTTACTAATTATCGAACTACTTTAAATAAATTAACAATTATGTTTTTTTTATTAAAGTTTACATTTAATTTTATAACATAAAAATTAATTAGCTTTAAAAAATGAGACAAGGTTTCTTTGTTTAAGATGCTTAGTTTTTTTGAAAAAATATATATTTTTTTTAATTCAATTTTTAACTCTGCTAATGCAACATAAGGTTGTCAATCTTACTCAGAAATCATCAGAAAGAGCTCTTTAAATATGAATATTTGGAATACATTTTAATTGCCTTATTTGACTTTTTTGTGCATTTGGTTCAGAAGTTTGCCCGGTCTCACCTCTTCAACACAAGTCTATGGGAAAAATTCTGTGACTCCTAAAAGTGGTCGTAAATAGAGGTGGTCTTTCCCTGTAAGAAGAAACATTTTTCACATCCTCAAAAAAATTTCTTTGTTTCTCCTATTTATTATATCTTTATACATCACATTTATAATATCTTCATATTATTTATTTACTGTATCTTTGAAACATACATAAAGGCAGTAGTACAAGAATTTGGAAAATTTTTAATAATCTTGTAGTGTTACATTGTAGTACAATATACAGAGCTCAGCAGGAGTTATAGTAGAAAAAGTAGTGAAAAAGTGACTAAATATTTTAAAAAAGTGATAAATAGTGACTTAATTAAAAACAGTGTTAATATTCAGGCAACATCCTAATAACCTTAAATATATACAACTTAAAGGAAAAAAATTGGTTTAGAAACATTTATTGTTGTAGCTGTTTATTGCTTTAATTTACTGCTATTGAAATTTTTTTTTAAAAAATTGCATAATAAATATTTTTAATTTTTCTCAACTAAAAAAAAAAGTTGCATGCTTGAGTTTAACTGCTATAGCTTAAAGCATTATATTAAAGAAGCAGTGAAAGTATACAACAAAAATAGTGTTGCTATCATGTAAAGTCAATACACATTTATTGAGATGAGCTTCTCTTCAGGAGTCAAAAAGCAATGCATTTTTAAATAGAATGTGAAGAACTGAGAAAAAAAACTTTAAATAACTATTATTGTAAAAAAAAAAGTACTTTTACAATAAAAATGGAGCAAAAAGAATGTGTCAAAAAGTGATTAATGAAATAAAAAATAATAATATCACATTAAAAGTATTAAAATTGGAAATATGTGCGAAACTGGACATGTGATCATTATCCTAAAGGGGTTAAGTTTGAAATATGCATATGTAATAACATTGTTTAAAAAATATAAATAAATAAAAAATAAGAATGGTTGAAGAAACTCTGGGGGGGGGGGAAGTGGAATCACGATAGAATCGTTGAAAGTGTTTTTTGAATGAATCATTAACAAACTGTCGTTACAACATCGCATTAATCAAAAATACAGCACCATATTAATATTAAATTAAATTAATGCAAAAACTGTCGGAAAACATTAATTTACAACGTAATCGCCCTGAATCGAGTGTGTAAAAAAAGTTAACTTTAAGGTGAAAAAGGCAAGTAATAACATCGTACTGAAAATCCACGAGGAAAGGGATGAAAAAGTTATAAGAATTCGCCTGAGCGCCTAAGGTAAACACTGGAAATAAACTATAAGAAATCGCGATGAAATCAAATACAGTAGAGCGCCGATTATCCGAACTGCTCGGGACCGAATGTGGTTCGGATAATTGGAAAGTTGTTTAAATGATTATTATTTATGCACTAACTTCCCTTCACACTTTTTTCAGGTTTAGGACTAGCAGTACTATCTAAAATAGCTCTGTTTAAAGTTTTTTTTCTCAAATTTTAAATATTTTTCTTAACTTTTTTTTCATTTTGAATTTTTTTAAAATCATATTTCAGCTTTTTATAATTTTTTTGTCAATTACTGATTTTATCACATTTTTCTTTATTTTCCATTGCAAAAGAAGTCCAGTAAGGACTTTTGTTTCAAAGAAGATGCTCTTTTTTGAGCAGCCATATTCCTTATTCTTTTTTAATAAATGAGCTGAACTGTATCAACATCATTTTGACATTATAGCCAATTCATTGCAATATCTAATGAATTGCATGCTTCTATATGAGAAGGTCCACTATCTAGAACTTCACCACCTACTTCTTCCTCTTCGTCTGTGGAGTTCTGATTTTCATTCAATATTTCAGCAAAAATTTTATCATATAAAGTTTGAAATCCTGGGACGTTTTCAGTGTCTCGACACCAGTCTTCTATCTCTTCTGCTTCATAACTTGGCATCTTTTCAACCGGAAGATCTACTGGTTCAGAAATTTAGAAAAATTGTTGATAAGTTAAAAAGTATTCTAAACTTTTAAAAAAAAAATTTAGACATAGTTCGGATAATTGGACGTTCAGATAATAAGGGTTCGGATAATCGGTGCTCTACTGTACATCCAAAAATGATTTTCGAATAAATCATTAACAGATAGCCGTTACTGAAATACATGTCACATAATGAACATAATATTAATTAAAATATGAAGATTTAAAAAAGCCATGGGAGAAAAAGAAATTAGCGGAACTTTGTCAATCATTTGACTGATAAAACAATTATAAAACCAAGTAAATTTATGGTGAATCAATTTGAAATTCTACATTTCAAAATTAGTGTGTCGTTAAAAACAGCACAATTTGAAAAACCACATAGAAAGGACAAAAAATTCTTATAACAACTGACATAAAAAAATTAAAAAAACATCTAACAGTATGAAATTACGTGTCAAAAAGAGATAACTCAAATTCGCATTACATAATAACATCTTATGGAAAAAGAATCAAATTTTTGATAGGGGAAAAAAATTATAAAAATTGCAATCGCTGAAAGGCAATCACAGGTTACCCATTGGCAAAATGGTTGTCTAATTTTTTTTTACCTTCTTTATTTGTGATATTCACCTGAATTGGTATCGAAAACGATCCAGTTCTAACTGTAGGTTAGAATTTCTGATTCTTAATTAAAACAAAAATATCATTCAAATTATGAAATTCTATTCACAACTTAAGAAGTATTTATGGAATTTCTCTGCTCCCATATCTCAAAAATAAACTCACCAACTTAATGCATAACAAAATTAAATAATAAGTGAAAAAAAAAGAATTCTAAAAAAAAAATTATCAAACAGTAGCAGTCAGCATGCAACACATGCACACTGTTTACTATTTCTCTTGAACACAGTTGAAGAGTGTGATGACGTCCAAATAACATGCGCACAACATCAACCCCAAAACAACACCCATTTTGCCAATAGGTGATAAAAGTAACCATTTTATTTATGTTTTTTCTTTTGAAGAAAAACTTTTCAGCACTTTTTAATGTAAAATAAGAACTTTTAAGAGTGCTTAATTTCTATGATGCAAAATTATACTTTATTAAGCTAATTTAAGGTACGTATGAACCCTACAGGAAAAAGAAATTCAATTCAAGGAGAAATACACAAGATTTCATGTTCTGCATCGCCACAGCAGATAAGAAAACAATAAGATAGATGATGATGACTAAAATCATTTCTCGATACACTGGATGGCTCTCTTGCATTTCAAGAAGAATTCATTTGAAAGTGGAAATTGTCTATTTTTCTTCACATATTCAATCCTCTTCTATGCCCCACCCATAGTTATTCTTTACTAGAGCAAGAGGATTGTAATATCAAGGGTTTAGGGAAATGTGAAATCTTTCTTTTGATTCAAATGTGGTGAAAATTGTGAAATTAAAATTTTAAAAAAGTGAGATAAGTGACTAAGCCTCTTAAAAACAGTGAATAAAAGTTACTTTTTTTAAAGATAATGACATTAAGTGAGGAAAGTGACTCATGCCTAGCCCTAAATATATAATCAGTTTAAGCACTGAAATTTTTGCACAGGTTGAAACCTTCATAATATTCCTAATAAAACATTTTTTGCCCTGATTTACCCTCTTTTTCTGTTACTAAGCAATATTATTACTCTTGCAATATTTAGTGTAACAGCATATGAGAGCCCGTTTAAAATGCTAACATTAAATTTACAAAAAATGCATGTTTGCAACGAGTTAAAAACTACTAGACTTCCGCTATTGCAAAAAAAAAATTCATGTTTAAATGAGCGATACTACTTGAAATAGATATAAATAAAATAATTTTTTATTTAATTTCTGGTACAAAACAAGTGAAAAACAAGCATTTTGTTCTTACAATCTTAAGCCAAAATGTTTATTTTTCAAACTTATGTAGGCAACCACCAGCTAAATTGTCTTAATTCTTGGAAGAAAAATACCTCTGCTTTTCATTGAAAATTCTGCTGCTTACTTCAAAAGCTCTTTTGTTGATCACAATCTATCATGCCAACTATCTTATATCTAACTACAGGGTTGCCACAGGAAAAAAATGAACAAAATAGTTGCCTAAATAAGAACAAAAATATGACTTTATTGAAACTAAAACTTTATTAAATGACTTAATTGTCATATACCATAATCCATTTAGTCAAGTTGGTGGCAACAACAATTTTTATCTAACCATTAGTGCTCTAACCTAACATTTTTATCTAACCTTATGTAAAAAATTTTTTGTATATTTGCAAAAAATAAAATACTTTTAATTACTAGAATTCATTAAAAAAATACTTTTTCATTAAAAAAAAAGACTTTTTTTAAAAAAATATTTCCCTTTTACCAATAATTGATTTAGCACGCATACATATTTTGAAGTGATTATTCGAATTCGAAATTCATGCATCATAATAAAAATTGGATTTTTTTAAATTGTGCAGAATTTTGTAGCAATAACTGTTGTAAAGGTGATCGAGAAACAAAATAAATTTACAATGGAGTCTGTGCACATTGAGCGCATTAAGTGATGACTCGAATTTGCAATTCAAAATTTTCAGATTTTTTTTCAGATACTTCTGCGGGACGCAGTTAGTCAACCGAATTTATGCTAAAAAACATTGTTGGAGCACAGAAAATCTCCTGAAAATAGCTGCTTTTTGAAGCGAAATTTTTTTTTTTTAAAATTTGGCAACCCTGTAACTATTGAAATGCTATGAGTGAAGTCAAAAGCATCTTGCAAATACTTTTCATGTTTTAGCAATTAGTTGTTTGTTATTAACTTGTTTGGGTTTTAATGCTAGTTGAAGTGTAGAAAAGAATACAGTATTCAAGGAAAAACATATGGCATTGAGTAAGAGTACTCGCTTATTCCTATTTGTTTTTTATAATCCAAATCAATTAAATAGGAATCAATTTAATTCTTAAAAATCATTAATAAATAATGTTTACACTGAAAGAGTATGTTATGATCTAAAATAATAGAAGGTAAAATATATTTTTCTGTTTATTTTTTATTCTTAAATATGTAGATGTTGAATTTTTATTAATTTAAAGTTTAGCTTATCAAGCTTATCTTACATTGATGACTCGTAGTCATCTATGTAGACTTCATAGTCATCTTACATAAGCTTAAAGCTTATCAAGTTTAAACATTAAGTTTGATGACCACAAAATAATGTAAGTTTTTCAGTACTCTAAAAACGATATAGTATTAATAAATATGATTTTATCGAATAAAGTCATTCTGAAATTTTAAAAAAAAGTTTATTAAAATTTTTTAAATAAAATTTTCGTTCATCAATTTTGATAAAGTTGAGGGGAAAAAATGTTTCATTAAGCAAATAACTTTTAAATAGATGAGTAAATTATAACTTATTTGTTGGTTTCTCTTCTATATTTTTAAAGAATATTCTGCACTCAATTTTGTACCCTTTTTTGCATTATAATACTGTTGAAATCACTTGCTTTTGCCTTCTTTTTTAATGTTTATCATACATTGATTTATAAAGTAATCTTACCTCTGATCAATTTAAAATATTTGTGAATATCATCTTGATAACATTTTTATTCTAATGTATACATCAATATTCATTTTTGTTGTTTCTCTGATTTTTGAAAGCTTTATACATAAAAAATTATTTTTTTAAATTCATTTCAACAAACGAATATTTTGATCTTAAAGGTGCACATACAAACTGAAATAAGTAAAACAATTTTTTTCCTAATCTAATTTTATAAAAATAAATGAAAAAATAGATTATAGATAAAATGAATTCTTATTTCACAGAGCCCTTATCACTACCAGGGGTGATTGTGACACAAAGTAAAAAACCTTGAAAATTTAGTGTGCAAAAAATCGATATCAATTTATATACCATATATGTTTCAGAGTTAACATAATTTTTTTTTATTAGCATTTACATTTAAATCACCTACTACTGAAGAATACCACACCTTCATAGTAACAAATTCAAGAAAAAAACTTACTTCTTACAAAAATATCGCGATATTGGATTTCAAAATCGGGGGAATATGAATCGCAGTATTGGATTTTAGAAACGCGAAAATATAAATTGCGATAGTGAATTTTTAAATTGCGCTAGTGAATTTTTAAATCGCGTAAATAGGAATTACCAAGCATAATTGCCAGATAACATGAATAGAAATCGCAAAGCACAGTTTTTACATCACATATAAATAACAAAATTGATGTTTCAAATTACAAGCGCTTAATTATGTATCGCAATATTGAATTTTAAAAACACGTGGATAAAAATCACAACATTAGATTGTAAAAAGGCGTAAATATTAGATATAAATCCAATACCGTGTTATTGGATTTTTAAACCCGCAAAAAGGAATTGATAGGCTCAACTTTTAAATCAGCTAAATACGAAAATCCATGTTTGATATTGTTAGACAAATAAAGGCTAAAAGGGCATAAGGTTTGATCATCGTCAGTTGTTTAAGATGACGATCTCATGCATTCAATTTACGTCGGTAACATCATGGTCGCGGGAATCGGCCAGTTTCTTTTCAGTTGCTGTTGATCATTCTTAAGTGGATCATGACGTCATCAGTTTAAAGAGTATTTAAGCTTCTGTTGAAGCATTTTCTTTTGTATTCATTCTTTTCGTTAGTCACTCTGTTCGTCTACAAATGTTTTTAAAATAAATTTATTGCTTTAAAATTATAATAAATAAATTTATAAATATTAAATAAATTTAAAAAATTTATTGCTTTGCATTTTCTTATTTGTTTTGTTGCCAAACAGATACAAATATATTCTGCAACAATCTCGGATGTCATGGCTATGGGCCATGTTTTAGGCATAACTGGGATTCATTTTCTATCATCCTGAATATCAATTTTGCATTAGCCTGGATTTAGCACAGTCATTGTCAACTTCAAATGGAGAAGCTAATAATGGGGACCGTTCCCAACCGCCATTTTTGAAAAGTGAATCGTCAGCTTAAACCTCAAGATTGTTATGATATACTTCAAGATTCTGCGGATTCTAAAAAAATAGGACATTTTCAAACTATGATGCTTCTAAGGAATTTTTTTCCAGTTGACAAAACTAACAGTAAGTATTTTTAAAATAACTTTTTGTTCCGAATATAAGTCCACACATCCGAATTTGATGGCTACAGCTAAAGATTACGAAGTTTTGAATCTAGTATGGAAACGAGCAACAATACTCCTTTTGCTTTTAAGAATCTTTGAGTTATAATTGTTTCATCATGGAACCTTCTAGCCTGCATATAGAATTCTGGTAGCTATAATAGAGAAAGCTGGAGGTTATTTTGTGGGTGCTAAAAATTTTATTTCTATGTATAATCGAGTAAATGAGAAGATTTTCTATTTTAAAAGAATTAATGGCTTGTATTGTTTTAAACCTATTGCTTATACTAAGCCTGATAAAGATTTAATTATTGACAAAAATGTTAGTGACGCAAATGACCAATTATTTAATATATCTGCTCAGTCAAATAATTTAGATATCTGGCATTTAAGGTACTGCCACATAAATTGTGATTATATAACCCAAACAAGTAAAAATTCTAGTGTGAAAGGATTACCTAATCTTAATTTTTCAGATAATAATTGTAAAGAATATAAATTAGCTAAATCTAAAAGAATTTCGTTCAAACCCAATTTAAGTATAAGGTCTGAGAAGCCTATAGAACTTTTACATATGGATGTATGTGGTCCAATGCCTGTCATTTTATATGGTGGAAGTCAGTATTTTCTTTTTACCACTGACAACCTTTGTAGGAAAGTTACTGCTTTTCCCATTAAAAAGAAATCTTATGTTTTCAATAGTTTCATAAGATATCAAAAGCGAGCTGAAAGATTTTTAAACTGCAAAATTGTAAATGTTAGAACTGATAATGGCATGGAATTTTGCCATAAAGAGTTTAGTGATTTTCTTGAAAATGAAGGTATAAAAGCTGACCGTACTAACGCTTATACGACAGAACAAAATTGCGTCAGTGAACGCTATAATTTAACTGCCTTAGACAATATTAAAATCTAGTAAATTAGGAAACGCTTTTTGGGCTGAAACCTTACTTACACTTATAATAGAATTTGTCATAAAAACCAAATTAAAACTCTTTTTGAATTGTATAGTGGTAGAAAACCATCAGTCACTCATTTTAAAGCATTTGGTTGTCTAGCATTTGTGGGTCAACCAAAACAGTTGAGAAATAAACTTCAAATGCGAGCTAAAGAAGGGATTATGTTAGGTTATGCAATGCATACGAAGGGTTACAGATTTTGGATTAAAAACAAAAGGAAACCTGTTGAAACAATAAATGTTCGTGTTGATGAAAGTGCAATTGGTGTGGAAGCCGTACTGGGCAGCAAACCCATTTAACGTAATTTTGCTAGTTTTAAAATAGAACGTCCCGATTTGGAGAAAAGTGCTTCAGATATAGGTAATTCAAGCGTAAAACCTGATTTAATACCATGTAAAAACATTTTGTGGATTAGAAAAGCTGTACTACGTCCAGATAATAGTAGAACAGATATTTATTATAATATTGAAGGAGTTAATATGGGATTAAGATTCTATAACGATGTTGAAAATTACTGCAATAGTAACAACATAAAGTAAGATAGGGGTTTATTTGATTTCAGAGGGGGAAATGTTTTTTCTGGTTAAGTTTCAAATTTTCAGGTATATCTTAACATAAAACATAAAGCAAATTATATTGACATAAAAATTCTTAGAAATTATAAAGACTGTTTAAAATCTCCCCAAGTTAAAAATTGGAAATTAGCAATGTCTGATGAAATACTATGAGAGAAAAATTTGGGATTGGTTCCAACTCCTAAAAGTAAAAGAATTTTAGGAAGCAGTTGGGTTTATACAACTAAAGTAAATGAAAAGGATGAAACTGTGAGATACAAAGCACATTTAGTTGCCCAGGGATTTAAACAAATATGAGGTGAAAGTTATGACAAAGTATTTAGCCTCGTGATAAATTTTGTTCGTGTAAGAATGTTTCTCGCAATCTTTGTTTGTATGTTAGGTTGGTATCATTCTGAATTAGATATAAAGTGTGATTTCCTTTACGCAAAGTCAAATGAGGAAGCATATATGTATCAACCTCAAGTTTTTTTTTATTCAAATAAGTGACAAGCTTTTCAGCTGCAGACAGCAGTGGACAATAGCCGATTTATAGTATCTTTGGTCATACTCAGAAAAGTATTTTCGTATACTGTAAATTTGATTAAGGTGATGTAGAAGGTGAATGTTGATTTAATTGCCACTTGCAGTTATGCAAAAACTGTCAGAACAACCATAGAAAGCATTAGAAACGAGACACAATTCTCCATACTTTTTGAGGAAGCAAAGAGAATGAGCTCAAATGAAATAGTTGTCCCAAGAATGGCCGCAAGAGCGTCCCAACGCAGCAATGAACATCGAGAAACTGCCGAAATTTACTACCAGCGAAATGTGTTTTATCCGTTTATAGACCATGTGGTAACCGAACTAGATGCTCGTTTCAAACTACATGAAGATGCTATAGAAGGCATTCAACTGCTTCTACCCAAGAAAACTAAAACTGATGACAAAACAAAAGAGAGTCTGAAAAAAGTAGCAATAACCTTTCTAGGCGAAAGTAAAGGAAAACACATTTCTTAGTGAATATGACACATGGAGCAAACACTGGGAATCAATATCCGAAAACCTGTCACTGATCTCAAAACTCTCAATCAGTGCGATCAACAGTTTTTCCCTCTGACAAGAACGTTGCTGGGTATTTTGGCAACACTTCCGGTTTCCACCGCGACACCAGAAAGAAGTTTCTCCACTCTAAAGAGATTAAAAACCTATCTCAAAAATAAGATGGGAGATGAGAGACTGACTGGACTTGTTCTTCTGAGTATGCATCGTGACTTGGCGGTGCAATTGGATTCCGACGAAATTGTAAATAAGTTATCAACAAGGTGCAAAAGATTAAATTTATTACTTTAAGAAATTAACATTTTTCTATACTCTTTGATCATTGTTTTCCTTACAATAAACAAATATTTTACACACCTGTATGATTACTGAAATATTAGTAGCTTATATTACTATATATATATATATATAATGGAAATTCTCGACCCCTCCCATGTAAAAGCTATAGCTACGTCCGTGCTTATATCAGTGTAGGCGACTTGGATGATATTCAATCTGTAAGTTTGACTGAAAGATGGAAATAGTTACAGCGTGTCAGAGAAGCACTCAGAAAACGGTTTCAAAAGGAATATTTAGGCTTTCTTCATACCACCCTAGTGGACAGAGAGGAAATATCAAGATAGATGACATAGTTCTTATCGGAAATAATAATAAAGGGAGAAAAATAAGAATCCATTCTAGGTCGAGTGATAGAAATAATCCTAGGGAAGGATAGCATCACCCGTCTTTTGAAATTAAAGACATCAGCTGGAATTGTTAATAGACCTATTCATCGTTTTTCCCCACAGGAATTAAATTCAGAAAATGATATATTTTCCTTTGCAGACTGCAATGTAAAAAATAGCCAAAGTTTTCAAGGGGAAGACAATAACGCATGCCAAATTCAATGTGGAAAAAATATTACAAGGGTCATTCAAAAAACACGTTTTGGAAGAGAAGTTCACCCTCCTGAGGAGAGAAATAAAGGCTAAAAGGGTATAAGGTTCAATCTTCGTTAGTTGTTAAAGATGACGATCTCATGCATTCAACTTTTGTCGGTAACATCATGGTCGTGGGGATTGGCCAGCTTCTTTTAATTTGCTGTTGGTTGTTCTTGCGTGGATCATGACGTCATCAGTTTAAAGAGTATTTAAGCTTCTGTTGAAGCATTTTTGTTTGTATTCATTCTTTTCGTTCGTCACTCTGTTTGTCTATAAATTTTTTTAAAATAAATTTATTGCTTTAGAAACTTTGTTTTCTTATTCGTTTTGTTGACAAACAGATACAATGATACTCTGCGACAATCTCGGATGTCAGATATAAAATTCGCGATATTAGCACATTTCTACACAGTTCCACAGAATCAAAATGGCGAAAATCCTCCTAGTCAAAAAAATAGAATTGATGGAAGAATCACGTATATGCAGTGGCGTACCTAGGGGGGCGGTGGGTGCAGTCCGCACCGTTTTGAAAAGCAGGGTCGGCGGAAGGCGGCCTAGGCGGAACACCTAGCAGACCGCCGGTCTACTAGGTCTGCAAAGCATTAGGGCGTCGGCATAAGAACTATCTTTTTCAAACAACAAAATCTAAACGAGACAAAACAAAAATACTGACGAAGTTACAATTTCAGGAATCGCAAATAGATAAATATACTCAGTCCGTTTTGAAGAATTGTATTTGGAATGATAAATTGCTTATAAACCATTTTGTTCATTCGCGATTCAATCTTTTAACAGTGAAGAGTGAAACAAATTATTAGGGTGCCAGTGCATTTGGAGAGTTTATTATAGGTAAGTATATTATATTACGTATTATAGATATAGATGTTATTCTAAATGCTATTCAGAGTAGTAAAATGACTTTGCCGTTTTCTATACATAATATACTATTTATTTCGACAAGTTATATTTTTATTATATATCCCTAGGATGAAACGAGTAAAAGAAAGTGGTGCGTCATTTAGAAAGAAAAGGAAGAGAAGGGAGGAAATACAGACTAAAAATACTGGAGCACTACTCAAATATATCTCCCATAAGTCAACTTCTAGTTCTTTTAGTATTGTTGCCTCAAATACAGGCGAAGAAGCAGCCCTCGAAGGCGAAAAAACATTTTCCAATGTTGGTCAAGAGGAAAGACCTGCTTCACACACTGGCAAAGAAGTAGAAAGTTCATCAAGTTCTGATGAAGAATCTGCTGTACAAATTATTCCGTCTATTTCTATGAAAGATATTGGATTATGGCCTAACAAAATTGACGACAATACAAGAGTATTTCTGGTACGTCAAGGTCCCTTTGCAATTAAAAATTTGGACGCCGACTTCAGCGAAGGAGTAAAACGTCCTAATAATACAATCAAAGCCAAAGGTGAAACAAGAAAACTGAGTCAGGACTGGTTTTTTCAAATTTTGCCTAATGGCGAAAAGCTTTTAAGATCGTGGATGGTATATTCACCATCGAAGAAAAGTATTTATTGTTTCTGCTGCAAACTGTTTGATAATCTTTGTCAAGCAGGTTTTAATATGGAAAATGGTTTTAACAAATGGTGGAAACTTAATCCCAAAATTAGTCAACATGAGGTGAGTCCACTGCACATTCGATCATATTCCAAATGGAAGGAATTAGAAATAAGACTTGGACGTGGCACAACTATTGACAAACTACAACAACAGAATATTGATAAAGAAATAAAAAAATGGAAGGAAATTCTAACAAGAATACTTGATATAATTAGATTCCTAGCAAAACAAAATTTGGCATTTCGAGGACATTGTGAAAGTGTTCATCAGGAAAACATCGATTCAATGGAAAATAGAGGATATTTTCTTGAGCTTGTTGACTTATTGGCTAAGTACGACCCAGTATTACGAGAACATGTAGTAAAAATTAAGATGGGTAATAAATATAGTATCTCTTATTTGTCGCCGAAGATCCAGAACGAATTCATAGAGCTATTGGGAGGCGCAGTCAGAAAAACAATTATGGATCAAATGAAGCAGGCTAAATACTTTTGTATTATATTTGACAGCACTCCTGACATTTCACACAAAGATCAAACCAGTCAAATTATTAGATATGTAGTTATTGATGGTAGCGAAGTTAAAGTTGTAGAATCGTTTAATGACTTTGTAGAAACTAAAGGAAAAACTGCTGATGAAATCACAGATATGATTTTAACGAAATTAGAAAATGACGGTTCAGATATAAAAAATTGCAGAGGACAGGCTTATGATAATGCTGCCCTCATTGCAGGAAAGCACAGCGGTGTTCAAACTCGTATTAAAGAAATAAATCCAAATGCAGAATTTGTAGCATGTACAAATCATTCTTTAAACCTGGCATGTTTACACGCAGCTTCTACAGCTATCAATTCCATCACATTTTTTGGAACTATCGAACAGTTGTTTTCGTTGTTTTCTTCTTCCACTCATAGATGGAATGTTTTACTTTCTGTCACTGGTCAAGGTGTTAAACGCAGTGTAGAAACTCGCTGGAGCGCTAGAGCTGCAGCGGTAACTATAGTAAAAAAACATTTTTTTTACATTTTAAGCGCTTTGGAAAAATTGACATCTGAAGAAGAAAATAGTAAAACGAGATCAGATGCTGGAGTATTACTCAATTCTATGCAATCTTTTTCTTTTCTATGTTACCTTCATTTATGGGAACCCGTCCTTTTGGAAATTAATGACGCTCAAAAATACCTGCAAATAAAAGGGTTAAATGTCCACCAATGCCATATAAAACTAAATTCTTTGCAAACACATTTCATGGAACAAAGAGATACGCTAGTACAAAACGCTGTTATAGCAGCCAAAATAATTTGTGAAGAGTTGGAGATATCAACTGAGCGTCGAGTTAGAAGGAGAAAAAATATGAGTGGGGAAAATTCGCGAGACGTGGGGCTATCCTTAGAAGAAAAGTACGAAGAGAAATGTTTTCATCTATGGACAGAATTATAAAGGAAATAAAAGAACGCTTCGATCAGTTGCATGGCCTTGTAAGAAAATATTCGCGCATAATACCGTGTAACCTACTAAATGAAGAGTTTGAATGTCAAATAAATGACTTGATTGACATTGATAAAGAACAGTTCCATATTGAAAGAAAAAGGATCCAGGTTTTTATGGCTGTACCTACACTAAAAGAAGAGGCAAAACATTGGAAAAACGGGGAGAAGGGCCCTCTTGATCTGCTAAAATTTATTCAGCAGTATAGGTTGGAAAATTCTGTTCCCAACATTGTAATTTTGCTAAGAATTTTTTTAACAATCTCAATCTGTGTCGCTAGTTGCGAAAGAAGATTCTCAAAATTGAAGTTGATAAAAAATTATTTTCGTTCTACAATGAGTCAATTAAGACTACAAAATCTTGCAATATTGTCAATAGAACAAGAAATTACAAATAATATAAATTTTGAGAGCATTATACACGATTTTTCTAGTATGAAAGCTAGAAGAGTAGATATTATATAAATATGCTTACGAGTGCATACAAATATGTCTAAAAAAATTTACTCTGTGTATTAATTAATATTGATTAAATAACTTAATAATTTATTTATGTGTATTAATTTATAAAAACCACTATTTGATTGACTTATAATAGAAAGGGCGGCAAACTGGAGATCGCCCCGGGCGGCAAAAGTTCTAGGTACGCCACTGCGTATATGTAAACATCTCGTTAACAGAATTTCTGCTTATTTGAGCTTCCTAGTTTTTTCTTGCCTATATGCAGCTGTAATAAAGTTATAGCATACAATAAAAAGTGCAATAATGTAATTTATAACAATGATTTTAATATTTAATTAATGGAAAATCTAATTACAACTACAATTTAGGACATAACTTACATCATATCACTTAAAACCAATGGTTTGTATCTTGTTGATATGCATAGATATATATAATATACATACACTAATTATTAATATTACCTATAATTTGGAAATAAAATATATTGCTATCAGTTATAAATAAGAAACCACTATATATGTAAATGACTAAATATGGGTTAATGGTATTTACCTACCAGATTTTTGCCAGTAAAAAACTAGTTTTTACCATATCCTGGTGAAAACTGCTTTTTCTCTGGTAAAATCCCAATCCTGATTTTATCTGCGCTCACGTAACATATGAAATTAAAGGTCATTAATTATTAAAAACCTGCAATAAGCTTCCAATGAAAATAATATTTAATTTAATAGAGCGATAAGTTAACGAGAGATTCATAAGTTATAAGGCATTGTGATTAACGAAATTATAGTTACTCAATACAATAATTTTATTTCAAATGTATTTTAAAAATGAGAAAAATCAAATGTTTTTTCCTTGGGATTTTTAATTCTATTTTAAACTTTAGAAGCTAGCTTTTAAATATTAATTTAAACTTTCTTAACGATCATACTGTGGTGAAAGGAGTTATGTCAACCTCCATCTATCAAAAGATAGATAGAATCCAGTTAGCATGCCTAGTGAATTGATGTTTAATAATCGTAGTGGTAATTACGCGACCAGAATTTTAACTGGGATAGAATTCAATGAATGGATATCACTAGTTGATTCAATATGGTTCCGCAAAAGATTGGGAGAGCTGTTCACCGTGTGTCGCTATTAGCAGTCAAGTGTGTGCAGGACCTCATTGTGTATAAATGAAACTGAGAAGCAACAGTGCAAAGGAGCAATGACACAGTTGCATTTAGCAATTCAACATTTAAATATGTTTTATCTACCAAAGTAGACAAGTTCACATAGACGTGAGCGTTATTTTCGATGTAGGCGAGTTTGCATCACGTCTGGGTCGCCAGTTTGTGGAGGTACGATTTTAGAGAGATGCTGCTTTTAATAAAATTTATATAATATAGAATTTTGAGTAATAATAAATAAAGTATAGTGGAACAAGCAACGATGATAACAAAAGCAGATCATTAATATATACAAGAGTAGAATAATAGTCAAAAATAAAACCTTGACTTGACACAATACAAATAAAATTAACGAATATATGACATAGATAGAATGAATTACCAAGATGTTTGCGATTTTTATAGAAAGACAATGTTCCATTCCACAGATCAAGATGAAGACCAATAATGCTGCCCTGGTCAAAAGTAGTAGATATAGTGCGTTCTTCTCCATTATGATAAAAAGATCCAGTATACGAAAAACCCCAAGTATCACTATCTTTTCCTAATCTACTAATGTACGTATTTTGCAACTGAGACATATCAGCTTCTGCTGTTCCAATTCCAACCATCTAAAATGGATTTGATTTAATTAACTAATAAAATTATTTTTGAAGCAAAGATTCAACTATATTTTAAAAAACAAATCTTTCCTATAATAGATTTTTTGACTTCAATGGCAAGATGCATAAAAAGTTATTTATTGACAACTTCATTTAAACCTCAATATCATGATTTCTTTTCAGAAGCTTTGAAACTTTAAAGAGCTTTCCTAAAGCATTATTAGCAAACCTTTCATGAGATGATATTTCAGTAAAGAACTATCTGGCCAAAAGAATCCCAATTGTTATGGAGATGTGGACAACTCTATGGCAATATTTAGACCATTCACACTTTGAGGCATGTACAAAAATTGGACTGGCCTCCTATAGAATACCTTTGGGATGAAATAAAGAGCAGATTACTTAGCCAGCCTGTGATGGCTATCAAAAACTGGTGGAAGGTCTTCAGGCTGTCATCAATGTAAAAGGGGGACCAAGAAGTCCATACCACTAGGTGTCCTTTTGGCCAGAGAGTGAGAGACCAACATAGAATCAAAACAAAGATTTCTTCAAAGTGCAAATGAGCAAGAAAAGATTGATTGAAATAAATGTTTTCTTCTGGAAGTAAATAAATTTTATACAACTAACAGCATATTTATTATTTAGACTGTAATATTCAATTACTAAAAATTTTTAGTGTCTCTTTTCAAGTTTGTAATAAGATTGTATAAGGAGCAACAAATGAATGTTCAGCTAATGGAAAGAAAATAAAGTTACCATATCTGTTCCATAAACAGGAGATATCATTTGAATCTCCCAGAAATGTTGACCATGAGACATAGGCTTACTTCCTCTCACAAGCGCAGTCCCACTGCTGTGTTTTCTATGAAATGTCACATCTCTATCATTATTTAAAGTGTTTACAAAATCATTCCCACTTTTAACATCCCAAGTCCACTCAATAGCTTCAAAAAAAAAGAGAGACAGTTAAAATTCATAAAGTGTTCATAAATTTTTTTTTGACAGGGTTGCCACTCAAATCTGGAAACCCTATTCATATTATAAACAATATATTAAGAAGAAACACACAATCACTGTGCTCTAGTACTAGTTTTAATTGCTAGAAAAACTCAAAGAAATAAAGAACAGCTTAACCTACTTAAAGCAAATAATGTAAATGAACTAGTTAAGTATAGCAGAAATATCATCCTTAAATATCCCATAGAATAAGCATTTAGAGGTTCCTGTGATGACATTCCTGTCCTGACATTCGTTCCTGTGATGACTTTTGTGCCTTCTCACCTTCTGGAGCTACTTCAGTGTTGTATTGGACAGCAAGATGCCTTATGTCTGAGAAGACGATGGCGGGCGTAATTTTTTTTTAAATTATCATTATCTCAATTGAAAAACGGAAATTCCATTTTACATTTCTCAAAAGTAAACAATTTTTTTTCATTTCAGTACCTCTTCTTTATGCAATTAAGCGGGGACAAAAAACAACAATTATTCGTTTAAACGGGGAAATTTAACATTAGTTTTATATAAAATGATTTGGTTCCATTAAATTTTATTGGTATAAGCAGGTTATTTGATTATTCGATATGCAATTAAGTGGAAACAACTGCATATAAAACTTGAACATAATTTTAATTTAGAAATTAAAGAATTAATAATTCAAAAAAAAAAAAATTTTTGCACTAGAAAAGTTCAAGCAGATCCAAATAGTAGCATTAGTTTTAATTTTTCAGATACATATCATTTTATAAATTTTGAGAAATCGCAAAATGACATTTATGTGACCAACAATCAGTTAAAAACTGTCAAACAAATTACTTAACCAATTGACAGATTAAATATATTTTATTCACAAATCATAATGTTAACATATGTTAATACAAGGGTCCCCAACCCTATGCCCGTAGGCACCCGTCGATCGGTCTTGGTGCTCCCGCTGCTTATGCCCAACCATAAAATATTTCAGTTTTCTATTTTCCCATTAAATGCTATGCAAATACATATTGAAGTATGCTGGCTCAGTAAAGGCAAAGTACTTGATAGATTTCTACATTTAATTGAAGAAATAAAAAATTATCTTGCAGCCAAAAATCAAACATTTTTAGAACTAAGAGAGAAACATTTTTAGAACTTCTTTGGCTAGCATATTTGTCTTTCATAACAGACATAATGGAAAAACTGAATAATTTAAACTTGGAGCTGCAAGGAAAGGACAAACATATAGCAAAAATGATAAGAGGCTATAAACTCGTTCAGAGCTAAGCTAGTTTTGTGGATATGTCATTTGAAAATGAAGTCTGTTGTGCATTTTCCAAACATGAAAAAAATGATAGATGACAGTGAAATTGACTTATCAACATTTTTCATCAAAGCGCTTTCAACAATTTAATATCATCGAACCTTTGATCTTTTTTGTTAATCCCTTTATCAACCAAATAAACGTAACCGTAATAGCAACATACATTTCAGAATTTCTTCAAGTAAAGCGAGAAGAAGTGGAGATAGAAATTGTGGATCTTCAGAATGACATTATCCTCAAAACTATTATATCAGATGAGAAATTCTGGAATATAGTTGAAGGAATAAATTCCATTTTCAAAAAGAGCATCACATAAAATAAAGTCGTTTCTTGGTTCCACAAAGTTGTGCAAATCACTGTTTTTGACAATGAACATCATAAAATCAAAATATAGATCCCGATTTTCAGATGAACACCTTGACGATTACTAGCGAGTAGGAATTTCATCATATTCTCCCATTTATGAAGCACTGGTCAGCGAAATGCCATGCCAGAAACCACATTGACTGTATTTTATAAATAATTTTTACAATTCATATGTTTTGAAAGCAATTTAGTAATCATTTATTTTACACAAAAATATTAATACTAATTATATTCATATGTTAAATTAATTTTATCAATTAAATTTTTTGTGTATTATATGCAGACGTGCCAACTCTCCCGCATTTTGCGGGAGTCTCCCGAATTTTGAGTTATTCTCCCGCCCTCCGGAATTGATTTGAAAAACTCCCGAATTTTACTGCGATCGACGGCCAAACTCAAAATTACCTAATTTTTCCGCGAGTGCGATGGTAAGTTTTTCTTTCAGCTTGAATTCCATCCCCTCTTATCAAACTACCATCTGCCTGAAGCGTAGCTGAACATGCTTTATTTTCCCCCCTCTTCAACGTTACCTCTTAACACTCCTATTTCACCCGCCCCCTTACACTGGGGGCGGGTGAAATCTTCCTCTTCTTTCGTGTGGAGTTGAATGCAATGACGTCACATGTCGTTATCGAGTGACGTCCGTTCAGGAGTGGGGAAACTCGTACTCTCGATAGTCGGAATTGATATTGTATCTTGCTGTTTTTATAGTTTTTAATGCGTATTTTTCCACGGTTGGCAACAAGCTCGTAAACTAGCAACGTGATATCAATTATTCGTTTAGTCTTCGTATATTTAAAAAAAAAAAATTTCAAGGATGTCTTAAGTCGAAACGGAAGTATGGATCAATTTCAACAAATCATGTACCAATGACTTTAGCAAGACTTAATTGCGGAGAGCTAAGTCTGCAACTCTTTTTTTCATGCATACAATAGAGAACCATTTATCTGGTATCCAGATAATCCGGAAAAAAAATTTGCTCGGTTCTCCCGCCATTTTGAACTAAAACGATATGGAAAAAAAAAGCGGAAACTGGACTAATCCTTGAAGTTGAGTAGAGGAAAATGTGAGGAAGGGAAGAATTTTTCCCCCGTTTACCCAGAGAAACGTCATTTCTTCCGCGACCTTGAAGATTTTAGATCTTTATTCTCTTTTAGGTCGTTAAACTCAAAGGAGTGGCATGATGATTTCGTTTGCTAGTTTGATTTACGAGGGGGTGGGGAAAATGCATTGCACATGCATATCAGTGAACAGAAGATGAAAGAGAAAAATATATTTATCTATTTGACATCGATTAATAAAAATAAAATGTTTTTCTTTTGAATAAATTCTGATTCTTTGGAAGTGCGGTATCATTTGCAAGTTTTTCTTGATGTGGAATCACACCTGCTTTAATTAAAAATCGCGTTTTTATAAAAAAAAAAAAAAAAAAAAAAAAGGAGAATTGTTTATTAATTTAAGCATACAATTATTTTATGAAGCAGATTGCAGTTTCGTTTTTCTGATTCCACTACGTTTTTTTTTCTTTCTTTTTCATGATAAATTTTGCCCTCAATAAAATTATTTGTATTACCAAATTTTTTCATTAGTTTTTTTTTTTTTTTTTAAAGTCCGTTGATCTTGCCTTGTTCTAGGTTTTAATATTTATGCTAGTGCCGTTTTTTAACTATCGTTTCGGTTCGATAATTTTCAAGTGTTGTTTTTATTTAGATTAATAGGTTTTCCTTTTATTTTCGCCCCCCCCATGAAATATATTGCGTTATTTAATCATTGGTTTTGTTTATTAGTTGATTTATTAGGAATCGTAATTATTTTTTAAACTTGTTTTTCTTGTCTAAACTTGCAAATTTTTTTATTCTTTTAAATTTTATTTTTCTACAATTTTTTTCCTTTTTAGATTTAGGAGTGCTTTTCTTTTTTCTCTTACTTTAAAATGTGTTTACATTTTTTCCTTGTAATTTGGGTTTGATAAAACATCGATTAACGACACTTTTTTGTCGATCCAGGAAACCGGGAAATTAAGACATCCGGGATAGCGATGGTCCCGAGCATCCCGGATAATTGGTTCTTTATTGTACAGACATTAGTATTGAATTGGTTTTTTAAAATAAAATACTTATTCAATTTGTTTATTTTTTAAAAGTTTTTGTGTATTTTTATTACAGTGTCAAGGGTTTTTGAATAATGTTTTATTAAGGAAATGGTATTTATTTAAAGAGTATCTACCTAATATAGTTTTGTGTTGCTAAATCTGTGTTTAATTATTTTATTTCCATTTAATATTTTTAAACAATTATTGCTCTATTAGTGTGTAAAATTTCTTGCATTCTTATATTTAATAAATTTTTTACTTAAAATTCCTTAGAAGTGCCAAATGTTGCATACCATGCACCTTTTTTTACCCCTCCTGAAATCTCCTGAATTCTTGTTAGGGAAACTCCTGAATGTTAATTTTGCTAGGTTGGCACGTCTGTATATGTAGCGTGTATTATTACCTATGTCTATCAACTATAAATTTATCTTGAAAAAATAAATGGTGCCCGCCACTCGACCGATATTCTGGTATTTGCTCTTAGGTACAAAAAGGTTGGGGACCCCTGTATTAATAAATAAAAAAATTTTAGCAAATGTTAATAAATAATAAATGTTGACAAATATTAATATAATGTTATTGCTTTTAAAACTTCTGTTAGTTTTATATAACTGATATATTACCATTTACATCAACATTGCTAATTAATTTCTTTGGACTAATATAAAAATTTTCCAATTATTTTGTTTAGATTATCTAACGTTGCATTAAAAAAATAAAAATCATCAGAAAACTATAAAGCAAGGGAAATCATAAGATCAGTGGACTAAATAAATTGCTACTTTAATTTAAATTATGTTTTAATAAATAATTTCTTTTGGTATCTTAAACATTAAGAAATCTAAACAGAAAGAAAAATCTGAATGAAACTTGTTGAAAAAATATTCCATGTTATGGATTTGATAGTTAGTTGATGGCTGACAATCCTCCAAAACATAACAATGCTAGTAAAAAAATATGAAGAGTTACTCATTAATAAACAGATAATAATTGCAAACAACAATGAACAAACTTAGGCATAAGAAATAATTAATACATTTTTTAAAGCTATTTTTTTATATTCCAATAAATAATCTATGACAGACTTATTATTCACAAAAAACTATTGTCAGTGGAGGCAAAATTTGTGTCTTTAAATGTAAGTAATTTTATGAAACTCAAAAAAGAAAAATGTGGTGATTGAATTTTCGAGATTTCCATATCATGACCTGTCGCAGAATAATTGCAGTCTTGGCAACTTCAGGACAGTGGCCTGTGAGAAACTACAAAAAAACATCACAGAAGGGACCAGCTTGAAAGGTATAACTTGTAGCCAACCCCAGGCAAACATCTGCATGCTTTAAAAAAAAAAAATTACAAGTTTAAAATCTATTTGGCACCTTGGCAATTGTAGTTGGCTTGACAGATCACGATACAGAAATACCACAATCGGAAACAACAATTAGAAACTTAAGTATAAGGAATAATTAAAACACTTTTTAAAGCTTTTTTTTTTTAAATTCCAATAAATATTCACTGACAGGCTTATTATTCACAAATTAACTATTGGCAGTAGGAGCCAAATTTGTGTCTCTAATTTGATAAAACTCAAAACTAAAATGTGGTCCAACAAATTTTCAATTAAATTGAAATAAACCTAGGTTTTTACTCAGGTATACATGGATTTTAGATAAATACAATTTTATGAAAAAGTGACATGAAATATGTCTTGCTTTTCAAAACCCTCAGTAGAGAAAACAAAGTTAGTTAAGGGAATCTAACAAATACTTACAACTTTCTTCAGCGGATTTTATATTCGGATCAGAAATAAGTAGAAAAGGTGAAGCCTCAACAAAAGAATTTCGGGCATATTCAAAGTAATCTACAGACATGGTTCCTTTTGTGATCGTAAAAATCTATCAGAAAGAAGAAAATATATATCCCTGAGTATGGATGGTGCTTTTAAAGGGGAGATTTCCATTTCGTGATCTGTGGCAGAATAATAACCAATTCTTGGAAATTTCTGGGCAGTGGCTAACTGGGCATGGAAACTAAAAAAACATCACAGAAAGGGACCAACTCGAAAGGTATAACTCATAGCCACCCCCGGGCAAACATCCACACGATTTTTTTTTTTTTTTTTTAATTTTCAAGTTTGAAATCGATTTGGCACCTTGGTGATTGTAGTTGGTGCAACAGATCTCGATACAGAAATATGCCCCTTTTAATATAAATATAAACAACAACCATCTCGAGCTCTTGACATGCTCCGGTTAGAATGTATACTAATAATTCCACAAAGTGATATTTTCAAACAGATAATTTTGTTTTTAATACATTTTATTATTTCAGAGCTCTGTTTTTGATGCCCTAAACCTGTTTTGGACAAGACATGTGGGTTTTACTGTCCTAAACTTACTAAAACTGTCCAAAACCTAAGACATTAGTATAAAAGGTGAAAATTCTATGTGTAACCATTGTACACATAATGATTACATTTATTAATAAATACTCGATGTTTTTTACACAATTTAGCTTAACCTATTAAAGGAATATAATATAATATTATAGGAAAAGATTAATAACTTTTGAAGTTACACAATTCATTAAATAACAAAAGTGAATACCTTATTCTTTAAATATGAATTAATATGCTTTAATACTGATAAATTATGTTCTTGCATAAGGATAAATAATGCAATATTAAAAATAATAATAAGCTTTTTTAATAAAACGAAAACTTGTCTTCATTTTGTTTCTTGTTCAAAAATTAATCCCTTTAATTCTTAATATATTTTTTTTAAATTGTGACATAATTTGAAAAAAAGGGACAGGACGGTTAAACCCTGGATTAATCCATTCTGTACTAAACCTTGCCAACTCTGGTTAGCCATAGCATATTGTTCCAACAATATTCATTTTTCATATTATCATTTTGGCTTAAATTTCAAGGTTGGTATATTGTTAACAAGGTTCTTTAACGATTCCTTTTTCAAATGAGAATTCTTACATCTTGAAATGATAGATCTTCAAAAGACGATTCTTCTTTTAAACACAAATAATAAATACAGATATTTGGGTGACTACAATCGGGGTCTATTTACATTTATCCTTTGCATTTCCGATTATCTATTTCTTCTGAAAAACAGACATCAAAATTAGAATATAAGTCTCTATTGATACATTTATATTGTTGGCTCCACAGCTAATAATCGGGCACTTGCACTAAAAGAAGAAGAAGACACACAATACCTATGCTTGTGACCTATGACGTCAGCACTAACTAATCTTAATCAACTCAATCTTTATTAACTCAAAATTTTAATTAAAGTTAAGTTAATTAAAATATCTCCTACCCTTCCCTATCTCCTCAGTTGTATATATATTTAGAGTCGGCAAAAAAAAAAAGATACCACCTAGATTAACTTTCGTTCTAATAATCAGATTTTCACGTAGTAAGTGCCAATCTTAGGGCACGTTCCAATATTCGCACCGGTGTTACCGGTTACACTGGTTTGCCGCACTGACCGTTCCAATATTAAAACTGGTGTAACCAGTGCACTGACTGCACCGATCGTTCCAATATTCAAACTCGTGTAACCAGTAACGCACGATAACATTTTCACTTAAACATTTTCGACCAATGTATATTGTTTTCAAAATAAACAAATCCCATCAATATTTGATTATTAAATGCATTTCTTTTGTGTTATAATTTTTTCTAATAGCCTTTCTGTATTTTCTAACAGGCCTGGAACGATGAAAATTGCCCTAGCTTAATAACAAATTATACTTTTAGTTTTACTGTGTTATATTTAATATGAGTTTGATTAATGGGATTTCAAATATAAACCCTACTGAACTAGCCGTTGACTGACCTGTGTTGTTAAAACAAGGCTTTCAATGTCTTGAGCATAGGTTTAAATTTGAATTTCTTTTTTGTACTAAGTGATTTCTGAAAACCACATCATTGTAGTGATGATTTGGAGATCTGTCCTGATCTGCGGCCTCTTCAACACACATTTCAAATTATTGACAGATCATATTATATGAAAATTTAGTTTGTATGAAAGGATTTTAAATCAAATCCAATGGCCTTTGCCATTGATTGGCCTGTGTTATTACAACGAGGCTTTCAATGTCTTGAGCTTTTAGGTTAATATTTAGATTCCTTTCATAATTTCTTGAAATCTCAGTATAATAAATATTCTAGTATTATATTGTAACATGATAATATTTCAGCAATATGAAGATTTTATGTTCTATTTGTAAACTTTTAATTCCGTTTAAAATAAAAAAAAAGAATAACTTCTATTTACTTTTCTGTTTCAAGATATTTATTTCTTAATGATACTTATTTTTTTAATGCATGATATTCTTAACGTCTATATGTAATATAAATATTTATTTTTTTATACACCAACTTGAGAATTTCTGAAACAGTTATTAATGACTGTTGTTTTATATAGTATTTTTTTTTTTGATTTATACTACCAAATTGAAGTTTGAATTAAAATATTTCTGACAACTACAATTTATTAGCTATACCAGAGTGATTTAACTTTATGTGAAACATCTTAGCATATACCATTATTTTACATTAAGTAGGAACAATAGTTAAGTTTATTTGAAAAGATTTCAAACTTGATGGCAAAGGTTTCTGTCACTATGTGTTGTTATATTAATATGAATTTAAATTAAAATATTTCGAACCAACATTGGTAATTTATTATTGCAACAATATCTGCAGGCTTAATTATTGGTGAATTTCTTATTTAACCCATATTCTTGTATGTAAACAAATAAAAATTCTGTAAACTTTATAATTAGTTCACCTCTTGTTTTGACGTAAAATTTTTGCTTCCTAATTTTTTTAATTTGAGTTTCTTTTTTTATTTATTTGTATTTAACAATAAAATGTTATTGTTGTGTTAAAACTTTTTTTTTTTTTTTACTTAAATACGAGAATTGTATAGTTTTGATGCAATACAAAAGCTCCCATTTGTAGCAAAATTATAGTAATGTCTTTGGCTCTTATTAACAGAAACTCATTTAAGGTAAATATATGAACAGGTGGACCAAAATTAATTTTGAGTTTATTTGCCATCAAGCTAATCATAAAAAGAAAATTTCATAGTTTCTTTTTCTTTTAATTCAAAGTCTCTATTAACTTCACTTAATAAATTTACAAGTTATCTATTTATAAATATTTCTGTTATGTGGCACTGTAAACTAGTGTTTTTTTCTACCTATTAGCAACACTATACGGTTGTATATTGTTTCAACATAAGTGCTTCATAGTAGATTTTAGGAAAAGTGACTTGGCAACTATTTTTTTTCTATTGCTAATACTATGAATTTCAAATAACTGATTACACAGAATTTAATTTTGAAAAAAACAATTTTTTCAACAAGTAGCTTATTATACAGAAATGCTAAATATGTAAAATTCACAATTATGACTTTTTTGTTGTTTACGTAAATTTTTCTTTTGCACTGCAGTGTAGTTATTACTCATTTTTTGGATTTTTTTCGACAATAATTTTAGTATTGTTAAAAAATAAGTTATGTGTAAAGTATTTATTTCGATTAACCTTAAGTAATAATTTAAGTAAGTTTTCTTTAATAATTCAAGTAATGTTGAACAGTTAGTTATGCGTTAAACATTTATTTAGAATGATTTTGTATTATTATAGAAATAAACACCATAAGTAAAATTTGGTTTTATAATATGTAATCAAGTTTGGTGAATGTAGTAAAATTAGATAATTTTATCATGATACCTTAGAGCAGTGTTCCCCAACCCCCGGTCCGTGGATCAAATGGTACCGGGCCACCCATCTCATTGAAACTGAATTTAAATTCCTAGGTTCTTACCCCAAATTAAAAATATCTGTGTTCCATTAAAATTTTATTTATTAAAAAAAAAGGGCCCCTGAAGGTAGTGACATAAATTTTTTAATGATTTAAAACGATTACCATCAGATGGAACCGTCTCATTGCAAAGAAACAAGCTCAGGGTTTTCATTGATTTTTCGTTCTAGTAAGTTAAAATGTTAAATCATTTATATTTATTTTTTGATGTAACTGCATTTTATTTCGAAGGCATGTTTAAATAAAATTAAATTAAAATTAATAAATTAAAATAATCTAAAATATAAGCAATCAATTCCCCCCCCCCCCCCAATCGGGCCGCGGTAAAATTATCAAACGTTGACAGGTCCGCGGTGATAAAAAGGTTGGGGAACACTGCCTTAGAGCATTGCTCTTTTCGTTTTTATCTAACACATGGTTATTTTCAATTTCTGTTAGAATAACTCTGGAAGTTTCACTTTAAAATGTCTTCTTGTAAACAAATTTTCTTTCGGAAACATTTCACTCTGAAAATATATTTATTTCATAGTAAGTAATAGTCAATTTGCTCATTAACATTGCACAATGTACCATCTCTATCAAAATAGTAGCTGCATTAATTTTTTTAAATTCAAGCAATCACATATCAAACTTATTTTGACAGTCTGTCATTGACATTCACGCTTTTACTTAGATGTATCCAGAAATAAATTGTCTGTATGTTAGATTTTCATATCCGTTTGGCTTACCATGAGAGGCATTTTAAAGGTGTACTACACAATGCTATCAAGTTTACATTTTAAGAGATCTTATTATATTAAAATAAAGTTGCTCTTGTGAGGAAATTAATTATGAAAGTAAGGTTATTATGTAATTAAAATAAATAAATTATTCTATTTACATGAGAAAATGAAGCTTAGAACAAGCTTCATATTTATATATTTTTTAATTTAAAAAAAAACTCACCCTGGGCAAGGGAGAAAAATGCTTTAAATTCCAATCACTGTTGGGCTGAATAATGAATTTTTAATATTTCTTATGTATGCAATAAAATGTTAAGTATTAAATTGAAGAATTTTTAAAATATTTTAATGTAGTTACAATGTTTGGAATGTTTATTATTTTTCTACAAATTAATCGAAATATTTAGGCCATATTTTTCACCTACTTACTAACTTCCTAAATTACCAGCACAGAAAGCAGTTATAAAAATACTCTATTTTTCGTGAAATGTTTTTTTTCGGGGGGGGGGGGTGAAGTTCCTTTTTGTTGTTGTAGCAATTATTTCAGACTTTCTCTTCATCAGGGGTTGCTTCCTTTTAATAGTTTACTTAAAATTTCGTATTTATGTATAAAGTAATGATTGAATGAAGTAAATATTAATAAACTAATATACGGACAGATTGGCATAAATATTGAAAATTCATTAATTAGTAACTAAATAAAAGAACTCAAGTAATATTTTTTTTAAATTGTTATCTTTTCTTATGAGTACTTGTAGTTTAGATGAATTTTCTTTTTTATTTAATTAGTGCAAATTAAGGGAGATTTTTCTACAATACATATAAACTGTCTTGATGGTTTAATATTATTTCATTATTAGAAGTAGTATATAATTATTTATTTTGCAAAAAATATGACAAGAAAAACAATATAAGTTGTACTGAGTAGATTTTTATTTCTCTCTTTAATTTTGTTAAATGTTTAAATATAAAACTTACTGGAAATTGTATATCCATTTTAATATAAATATTAAATTCTTTATTCAGAGAAATATATTAGCGAAACAATAACTAATATATATGATGGAAGTTTTATTTTTTATCAACTAATTTTAAAAACTAAATAAGATCAACTGACATTATTTTTGCATTATTCTATAAAACGGCTTCGAAAAGTCTGAAAATATGTATGCTTTAACAAAAAATGCAAAATAGAATGGCCAAAAAATAAATATAATACTCAAAAAATAAATCTGTAATCATTCATACAATTTTCGCCAAGATTCCAAGAAGCAGGAAAGCGTCTGCTTCTGGTTGCTAATAGCAACCAGAACTGGACCTAACCGCACTGATCGTTCCTAAATTACGGTGCGAACTGAGATCACGTGACTAGTTCGCCTTCGTGTGACCACTGTCACCGGTGCGAATATTGGAACGCGACATTAATGGTTTCTGATGGGGGTGACCTCAAATATGCTAACTGTTTCGTGCTGACTATTAATTAAGTTACGAAATCGGACACAAAAACGTACTTTCTCTGAATAAACATATATATATATATATATATATATATATAGACAGCGGATTATATGCTCTTAAAACTAGAAATATGCATTTAAAATAGAAATTAAAAGTTCAACTTATTTAAATGCTACTACTTACTTTTTCCAACAAACACAGCTAAAACATTTTTTTGTTAAAAGGAAGAAAATCAAAATATTTCTTACTTGAATCTACACATTTCTGAAGAAAAAGCCTAAAACTGAAGTATGATAAATGAGAGAAGAAAAATCATCGCATTTTCCGGAAAGATTTTATTAAACTGAATAATTTTTGTTGCAATACACAACTAAGTGTTTTTCCAAATTTTCAAGGGTGAATTGATGTCGTCGGTCAAAAAAGATCATTTTGAAAGCAGAAAATGACCTCTCCTAGTCAATCGATGTTAATGGACAAAACATGTACAATTTCGTACTCATTGGTTTTACTTTCTCTGGAAGTTCAGCTCCGTTTCCATTAAGAAAATTATTTATCTTCTTCACTGCTGCAAAACCCGAATTTTTGTTTTGAACGAAACACCATTTTTCTTTTACTTTCTTCCCAACTGAGTCTGGAAGAGCATTGATGCACTGTTGAATTTTTTCAATTTCGGATATGGCCTCAGCCAGGGGAAGACCTCGTGTTTCGAGCTTTGTTATTGCTCCACTTAAGAAAGAAAAGTGAGTGTCATTTATGGCCAAGTCCTTCTGCAAAGAGATATCCTGTAGTAATTCTTTTGTGGCATAAACTGAAGAAGCATAGGAACTGTCAATTGCATCTACAATTGACTTTATTGCATCAAAATTATTGGTGTAAAAACGTGCAGCTTCAATCCATGTACCCCACCTAGTTATCACAGGCTGTGGAGGTAAGGGCAAATCAGGATACATTTCTTTATACAATTTTATGCACACAGGTGCCATGAGAAAAACTTTCTTGATACTAGAAATTAAATCATTCAGAGAGGAGAATACTTCTCGAACAGTCTCAGCCAGTCTGTGAACAGCATGAGCCAAACACGTAATATGAAGCATTCTGGAATAAAAAATTTCCAGTGCTGCTGCAGATTTGACCATATACGGAGCGGCATCACAGACAAAAATCAAAACATCTTCAGAACCATCTCTATCTGCAGGCCCGTCGCTAACCGATTCGAGAGGGGGGGGGTGAAGTTTATTTTGCCGACTTTCATATATATATATATACCCAGGTTGCAAAAAGATATGATGTAATATTAGAAAGATGCAGTATAATACTGCCCTGCTAGAAAATGCAATGCTCTTGAATCCTATCTTCTAATTTTAGATCTAATATTATATAAAATTAAATAGTATTCGATCTAACATTCGAACTTTCAAAATAATCATCTATTTCATTACTTTTGGTACAGCGCCACATTTTTGCGAAAGGTTATCCCATATTATTAATAAATAAACATTTATTTATGAAAGAAAACAATAAATTAAATATTACTTAAAATGTCATTTTTAGCCAATGCAAAGAAAGCGAAAAATAATATTAGTGGTAGTTTGTGAACGATTGAACTCAAAAAACTTTTTCAACTGTTGAATCTTGTCCCCCTTCTTCCTCGTTGGTTTCCTCTGTTCGTTTGTTTACGACGCCATTGTTAGAACTTAGCTGCTTTCGTTTCAATTACATAAGGTATTTATAATTTAGTAATTATTTGAAAACTTTATGCATTTCAATGATAGTTACATGAAACGTTAAAGAAGTATTGTAAGTAATGTTTTTGTTTTAGTTAAAAATCATGTATCTAATAAAGTCAGTTTCAGTGCCGTAACTTTACCCCTCGGGGCCCTGGGGCAAACATTTTTGGCGGGGGCCCTTTCAAAAACTTTCAGTACTCCATCTCAAACCGTCATTTTAGCTATTTATGTATTATGTTCGAGAATATATTTATGAAAACAAGTTATTTGTACGCATATAAATTTGACTGCAAAACATTTTAAGTTTTAAACATGACAAAATGCAAAATTTCAGAGAAATAGACTAATCCTGAGAAATTAAATTTTAAAAAAGTCGTACTTATAAAACTCGATTTCTCAGGAACTAATGCACTATTCAACCAATTTTGCTCAAATTTGTATTTTCCATGGGGAATTCGATACTTTAAAATGATACAAAAAAAAACTGTATGCCTTACGATTCAAAAGTTTTCAGACTATTATTGTCCCAAAGAGGACTGATCGTTAAGACACGGTGTCTGCGTAGGGACCGAGGGTGTGCGGTATTGGTCCCCGGTTAACTCTTCTACGATAAAGTGCTCGACTTCGGATGCAGGTCACCGGGCTACCGAAGCGAGGGTGCCATCCCCTCTACAAAGGATCAAATCTCAAGGGATGTTTCCCAGACCGTCGCCAATAGCCTATTGTGCAGCACTAGTGCGATGTAAATGATCAACATCAGACTATTATTAATTAAAAAATAATAAATATTTACTAAAAGTTATTTTTTGCATGGAATTATCTTTACATAACAGAATTTTATAATCGTGTGCAAAATTTTTTCAATTCCCTTAAAAAGCTCTCGATCTGTAGTGAAATCCAAAAAAATAAAATTAACATTTGGGGGTCCAAACTTTGGATAGCTCACCCGACCCAACTATTGGGACCATATTCCCCAGATTACAGCTACCTCCTATTTTATGGGGGTTAGAAAATCGAATCCGTTGAACAAAAGTTACGTTTCTTCAGAGAAAGTATGTTTTTGTGTCTGATTACGTAACTTAAAATAAAATATCGTGCACTAATTAATTTGCATATTTGATGTCACACCTTCGAATTATTAAGATGGAGTCCTAGAACGTGAAGATCCGATCATTAAATCAAAAGTTATTCAGGGTGGTACTTTTTTGGTTCACTGTACGTAAATGTTACCAATTTACGACATCTCACCTAGGGAATTTGACTTGGGGGAAAATAGCTATTCATGTTGTCCACTCCTGTCCCCCATGTCCACAGTAGCCTCCTTTTCCTCTAAATATAATGCTAATCATAAAATATTAATTTTAAAAACCTGTTAAATCCGGTTACTATATCGTTAGGAAGGTCTTTTCAAGACAAAACCATTTTAAAAATTAAAATTATTTTTTAGTTTCAAATCTAAAAGTTTTTGATCGCGTTATGGAAACTGAAGGAAATTGTAGACTTTTTTTTTGTCTACCGGCACATGTACCCACATTTTAATTGAAAAAATATTCCTAATTGATCTATAGTCCTAATTGAAAAAATATTCAGAAATTGTTTCTTTATATACATCGATTAACAAAACCAAAGTTGCCTTACTCCAATAGGGACAGGTCCCTAGAAAATCGTTCTTGAATATTTGGCCTATGTATTCATGACGCCATGTAATCGGATGTGACAAAATTATGACAAAGAGTAATAGTTTTTTTTATGAAAGAGAAATGAGAAAAAGTCAAAGCATATTTGCTAATTAAAAAAAAATTCTTTTCAATGGTTTATCTTGGAAACGAATTTTAATTGCTACGGATTTCTAAGCTGATATTCATAGCTTTTTTATTAAATTAAATGCGTTCTTTTATTTAATTAAATATGATTTTTTTTATATAAAATAAAGATTGCGTTTAACTTTTTAATGAAAACAAAATTGTTAAAATCTCAAAAAATTTGAAGTTCCAATTTAAAAAATTTAAAGGTCTTAATGATTTGAAAAATATAAAATAAGAACAAAATCCATGCACACAATAAGCAGTAGAATTATCAATTAAAGTATTTACTAAACAAATAAAATTTTATATACGAACATAAAAAAAAGCAATTTTTATGTTACCATTCTTATATAAGAATTAGAACAGTATATAAATATAAAATTTAAATGTATTAAATGAGTTAATGCAAACATTTACTTACCTGCTTATAAATAAATTTGCATTTGGTTTTCTTGTTTTCCAAAGAAAATTTTTATTAAGAATGGGAATTATTGATATCATGATTTATGTTTGAAAAAAAGGAAGTTGCAAGTAATTTCAATAACTCTTAATTAAATTTTAATTTCAAAAATTGAATAAAATAAAAGCTAACAGAAAATTTATATCTGAATTAAAAATGGTTAGTTTAAATGACGCAATTAAATGAGCTAAAAACTGGAATTTAACTGGAACGTTTTACGTTTGTCTCAGAAAAAATCTCTTCACAAAATGACCTAAGTAAATGTCAACAAGAGTCATCCCCTTGGATCCCTTAAAAGCTTACATCTGTTTTCCTAGAACATCTAGGTAATTGCTAGTTTAGGACAACTTAAGGGACATATAGACGGTACTGTAAATATATGACATTTTATAGAAGCACAAAAGAGCCCAGGGTCATAAAAATGATTAAGGCAATTTAAAGAAGCAAAAGGTCATTTTCCCATGGTGTAAAAGGAGATTACTATTTTTTGAGGAATCAGATAACTGTGGGTCAACTCTGTGGGTGGTATGAAGGTTTTAACACCTTCATACCACCCACAGTCAAAAGATTCTTTAAAATATATCTATTAGTCTCAGTGTAGGATGCATTTTTAAGGATGCAAAACAGTGGAACTTATTTTAGTTTTCTAAACACTTGTTATATTTTTTTATGATGTGCTCCTCTTCTCCTTTAGTGTTTTAGCTTTAAATTTTTTTAATAAATTAAAAGTCGTATTATGTAGAAAAAAATTGAAACAAAATCGAGGTATTTTTCTTGTGGGGGGAGGGGGGGATTTCTACTTCAATTTGGAAAATAACTAGTAAATAGGAAAAAAAGTAGTTTCTTTTTCTAAAATTCTCAATTCTATTTTACCTTATTGTAGCGAATGTCAAATTTTCAGAAGGGGTGGCGCACATTATCTTCCATCTCAATTAAATTTCAGAGGAAAATAAGAGTTAAATATATATTTTACTTGACTTTATTCCTACGAATGTCTGAATTTCAGAAAGAGTGAAGTATATTCTTCGCCCCCTCACTTTAATTTAAGAGGAAAATAAAATTTTCCATTTGGAAAATAGATTCAAAGTTTTATTTTTTAAAACAAAAAAAAAAAAACTTTTACTGGACTTTATTATTTCAAATGTCTAAATTTCAGAAGATACAAAACACATTTTAGCCCCCCTTACTTTATATCAGGAGAAAATAAAGTTTCCTATCCCTTTACTATAATTTAGGAGGAAAATGAAGTTTTCTATTTGGAAAATATCGTCGAAGCTATGAAACAAAACAATTTTTTTCTTCTAAAATGTCCTACTTTACTTGATTTTATTCTATTAATATCTAAATTTCTGAAGATGAGAAGCAAATTCCCCCCCCCCCCTGACTTTTATCTCAGAAGAAAATAAAGTTTTCTGTTTGGAAAATAGATTCAAAGATGAAATTTTTTTTAGTTACCAATTTCTATTATTTTTTAGCACTTCGAAATTTCAAAAGGGGAGAAACACTATGCTCGCCCCCTCATTACTATTTCGGAAGAGTGAAAATTGGAAACTGGAAAATTGGAACATTAATCGCCCATAACAAAATAAAGTTTACTACTTGATGTTTAACTTTAAAGCTGAGAAAGAATAGCTTTTTTTTTCTTCTCTAAAATTACCTATTTTAATGGACTTCGTCTTGGCGAATAACTAAATATCAGAAGAGGCAAAGCACATAAATGTTAGTGGAATATAAAGTTTTTTTATTTCAAAAATAGATTCAAAATTGAAAAAAAAATTTTAATTTCCGATTTTACTTTATTTTTGTGAGTGTCTGAATTTCAGGAAGGGCGAAACGCATCGTTTGCCCCATCACTTAAATTTTAGAGGGGCCCTCTGCCTCCCCCTGGTTGGCACGCCACTGGGTCTGACGCTAGATAGTAGAGGAAACAACTAAGTAAACCAGAGGTGCAATATACAGAAAGTGTTAACAATCAACTACATGCAGCTGTGGCCTTTCCCCTTCTTTGCAAAGCGTGTTTGTTCTTTTAAGAAAGGGAAATAATTCGCGAAAAGGTGTCACCGTTTTTTACCCTTTCCTTTATTTTATAGTAGGTACGTAATTACAAAAAAGAAAATTTTCAGCAACTCTATCTTAACACAATTTCTTTCCTACGTATATATAATTGGAGCACTGTATTTTGAAAAAACATGATGTGGTCTCTTTATGTGGGGCCCCCTTGACCGTCGGGGCCCCGGGGCGGTGCCCCGACTGCCCCGGCGTAGTTACGGCCCTGGTCAGTTTATATTATGAATTGTGATCATTATTGTTCGCGCATAGTAGTTGACTTCTGTGTTAACTTATTGTCTTATAAATAATAAGTAATGTAATTAGTTCAAAATATGCTTGTAAAAGAACGCTTCCAAAGTAATTCGACTGTAACAAAGTTTTTCTGCAACAGTGAAAAAGATAAGAATAATTGTCTGTAAACAAATTAGCCAAGTTAAAACAATTAGAAAATTAATGATCTGCTACTTTTAGCTCTGTTTAAACCATTACATTCTAGAATGCTTAACGTTCAATACAAACAATATTGTTACCGTATTAAAATTTCATGTCTAAAATATGGTAAAACAAAGAATTAAACATTTTTATTTAAATTTCTTTGCCACATAGCGAGTAGTTATTTTCTGGTATAATAAAAGAAGTTAAAAGGTTTTGCAATTTGATTTTATTTTTAAATATCTGAGAGTTTACTTGGGAGTGCTTATGAGCTAAATTCTTTTAGTTGATCTCCTTCCCTCTGTGTTATTTTTTGTGTGACACTAACGAAATTTTTTTTACGCTAGTATCGATACCGAAATTTACCATTTAATTTCATTGTAAAGGATATTTCAATTTCTTAAAATCATTTTCAAATTAAATAATTAAAGTTTCAAATAAATATTCAATGTTAAATAGTGTTAAATTTGTTTTTTTTTTTTTTCATTTCAAAATCTAATTTTTTTTTTTTTTAAATTTTAGTATATAGCTTTTCATCTTTAAGAAAATCTACTATTTTTAAAATAAGCAGTGGACGAAAGTAAGCAATCGTTTATTTCACACTTTTTTTGTTGATAGCTTGCCACACAGTGAGTATTTATTTTCAGGTCTAATAAAAGGGGTTAAAGAGTTTTGCAGTTTGAATTTTTTTTTTTTTAAACATATGATAGTTTGCTTGAGAGTGTTTATGAGCTAAACTCTTTTGTTAATCTCCTTCCCACTATGTTACTTTTTGCTTTTCGTGTGGCTCTACCAAGAGTTTTTGATGCAAGTATTGATACTGCAATTTACTCATTGAATTTCATTGTAAAAGATATTAAAATTTTTTAAAAACATTTTCAAATTACATAATTTAAGTTTAAAATAAATATTCATTGTTTAATAATTTTAAATTTGGTTTTTCCATTGTAAATTTAATTTTCCTTTACAATTTCAGATATAGCTCTTCATCTTCAAGAAATTTTAATTAAAATTTCATGTTTAAAAGATTGTACAACAATGAATTAAACATTTTTATTTAAATATAGACTGATTTTTATTTTAATGTTTTTGATGCATCATTATTTATATTAATTTGTAAATGATTAAAAAATAAACAATGATATGGTCTATTCAAAATGGTGATTATGGTGAATGTAGAGCTTTGATTAAATTGTATTTTTTAAATAAATTCCTATTAGAAATAATCTAATGCTGTAAAAATTTGTTAAACTATAAGAAAAAAGATATTTGACAAATGTTGGGTATGCATACCGATTTTTAAAGAATGCTATGTCAAAATATTTGGGGAAGGGGCGAACTATATGTAATATATATTTACAACTTTGAAATATGTGAATTGTTAGAGAATTCTCCTTCTATATGATTTTTTCATCCATGAATTGATGATTTTAAATTCTCATAGTATCTTTTAACATTAATCAAATTTTAAAATAAGCAATGGAAAAAATTAGCAATTGTTTATTTAACACTTTCGCCACTTTTTTTTGTTGGCTTGTCACAAAAGAGTTTTGCAGTTTGAATTTTTTTTCATTGCAAGGATAAAGATAAAAATAAATTTTTTGTAAACAAGTTTGCCATGTTTAAATAATTATTAATTAATCAATTACTTTTTAGTTAAAACCATTGCATTTTAGAATGTTTGAAATTTTATTCACAAGTTGAACACTGTTGTTACATTATTTGAATTTCCTGTTTAATATATTGTAAAATGATGAGTTAAATATCTTTATTTTCATTTCATGAATATAGACAGATGTTTTTGATGTATGATTAATTATATTAATTTATAAATGATAGCAAATAGTTAAAAAATAAGCAACAATATGGTCTATTCAAAGTGTGTTAACGTTAAATGAAGAACAGTGCTTAAAAGGTGTTAAAATTTTTATTTATGAAATTTTTAAAAAAAATGAGAACATTTCCTATTGGCTCTATGAGCTTATACAATGTACAAAAATATTTTAACAGTTAAGTGTCATTGTACTTAAACTTTAAGAAAAATTAAAAAGTATTGAATTTGATATATTTTTGTATCTGTATATATACTTGAATATTCACTTCAATTGAAAAGAGCTTAAGCGTTTTGACCTATAATTTCTTCTTTTTTAAAAAAATAATAATTAAGAAAAAATAAAATTATTTGAAAGCCATTATAAGTGAAATAATTTTCTATTCTTGCTTGGTGATACTGAGATTTTTTGGTGCAGGTATTGTTACGGAAATCTACCCATTAAATTGTAAACATTTTTAAATAAAATGATTTAAGTTTTAAAGAAATATTCAATGCTTAATAGTTTTAAATTTACTTTAACTAATTTAATGTTTTCAATATAAATTAATATAGAGGTTTAAGTTTAGTGTTTTCAATGTAAAGTTAACTTTTTTCTCTTATAATTTTAGCTTCGTCTGCTGGTTAAACAAGCTTATCTACCAGGAAGGAGCCATTCATTTTTGAGCTTGGGTGCTGTACAATGCAAATGGAAATTAATTTCTGGTAGAAAACTGGAAGCCATATGTTCGATCCTGACAGAAAACAAAACGACTGGAGGCTCTCTTTAAATCTGCCGGAGCTGAAAGGTGCATCCCTGTGCGATTCATCTCTGCTGTGCGTTTGTGTGATATGCAAAGATGCTGCTGACCAATTTATAAAATCTTTCAATAAAGCAAAGATTTTCAGTTTATTGCTCTGAAATATAGTTCAGTAGCACAAAAACAAAAAATTGAATTGAAGAAAAACTTTAAACTGTATGAAATGACTGTAAAGTTTTGAAATTTTTTTTAATTTAAAAATAATAATAATTAAAATGATAACACATGGTCCTATTGTTGCTTTTTGAAAAAAAAATTATTTTATTTAATTACAAATACGTGTTCTTAACTTATATTTTAACAAAAGAATATCGATAAGCTTATATTAAACAATGATGGTAAGAATGTATTGCTTTTATAGTTTAGTGAAGTTATATTTATATTGTGTTTTGTTTTAAAATAAAATAATTAAGTAGTGAAATGTTTGTCATGATTTTATTTTTTTATTCTTAACTACTGCATTGTGTAATTTATTTTAGTCATTATAGTTATGTTTAAGTATTGTGAAAATTCAAGAAATTTTAAAGATATCAGAAGCAATTTATTTTAACATCATTGTTAAACAATAACTCTAACTTATGAGTAATTATACTACTAGCATTGTATTTATTAACTTCAATTTTGCAGTTCAAATTTGAGATAAGAAGTGTATATAGATTTTTATGATTTTATAGATTTTTGCAAAGATTTAAATTAATGTAATCGTAAAATAATGATAACAGTAAAAATTTCTTAGGCTTAATATTTAAAATTTAGCAGAACATTTATTTACATTATTGTAAAAACAGAAAATTTAAATCAACTTAGAGAAGAATCTTGTTTCAATTTTTATACATAAAGTTCTTTGCAAAAGCAACTTTTTTAAATGCATAATGTATGTTTTTTTAAGACTAATTCTTCATAACGCATACTATATAATCAGAGAAAAACGAGGAATGGAATTGTCTTAATCAAAAATCTATTTTGTTATAGTAACTTTCTCAAAAGAGTAATTGATTGTAGTCAAATTTTGATCACTAATACTAAAGGCAACTTTTAAAAGATATGTAAAAAAGTTTATTATTTTTTCGTCTCATTCTTGTATGCAATTATATGTTTATGCAAATTTAATTTAGATAACACATGATATTTACTGACAGTTTTGAAATTAAAATGTTATGTTAATTTTTTGCAAAGATTGTTAGTTTAATAGAACATAACACCTTTAAATAATTATCGAATTGATGAAAATTTCTGACGTTATTCTAACATTAATAAAAAAAAATATTAGCAATTTTCGTGATATTAGTTGCTTTCCTGGTTTCATTCCCTGGAAAAATTTCTACCTTGCGTTTGAGTTTTGTTTTTAGGTGTTTTGCTAAATGAAATTTTATATACTAAAAGAATAAAGTTACGTAAGTATTTCTCCATTTAGCAATTCCAGTGAAAAAAGAAGGGGAAAAAAATTTGTGTAAATTTGCTGAAGTAAGTAATCTGAATATTTTTAAATTTTGTTCTTTATTGTGCCAATTATTACAAGAAATGTCCACTTAAAAATTGAACAATTGTAAGGGGAAAAAATTTTAAGTTTAAATTTCCACTCAGTTCAAATGTAAATATATAACTTTATAATTATATAGTGTGGTTTTTATTATATAATTTCAGAATATAAATAATGAATGATAATTGTGAAACCATTAAAAAAAATATATATTACAAACTAACAAATTAAATTAAGATTTTGATAAAATAAACCCAGTTTTTTTTTTAAAAAAATTAAGAGTACATTTTAAAATTAAAGACTTGAAAAATATTAATGATATAAAATTTGTCAGAAAACCCATTGTATGAATAAAAGAAAAAAATATCAATAAAAGTTGCAATAAAATATTTCCTAATTTAAATATTCAAAAAAATCAGCTGAACATAAGATATATTTTGGAGTAAGGAGGAGAAAAATGGAAGGTAGCAGAATTCGCTAATATAATTTTATTTAGTATTTCTGTATTGCTAAGTAAATAATGCATGGAATGACATAAAACTACTGTTCTATGCTTTACTGCTTCACAACAATACAGAAAATTAAGTAAAATTGTATCGTCGAATTATTCTACTACCATCCATATCTTCCTTTTGCTTACTCCAAAAAAATAAAAAGCAGAATAATATCAGAAAATACAAAATCTAATATTATATAGCATCAAAACTAACGCAAAAGAATATTATGGCGAACGCTAGATAATATTAGTTTGCATGGAATCTAATATTATATAATGCTGAGCAAACAGCGACCTTTTATATCTTTCTAATATTAGAAGTTGTGCAAGATAACGTTAGATTTTACCGATTTTCTGATGTTATCTAATATTATGTGCTACTTGGTTGTATATATATATATATATATATACTGTCAAACCCCGCTATAGTGATCCTTCAAGGGACCGAAATTTTGGTTCACTATAACCAGAGGCGTATCTATGGAAAGAAGCGCCTATGGCAAATCTCGCCCTTGCGCCCTTCCTAAAATATTCATAATGTCTTAAATAAAAGCATTGTTTGAAGTATTTAAGCCTTTTTGGCAATATTGCAAAAAGAGCCGTGGTGGCTCAGGGGATAGAGCATTCGCCTTCCAACGAGGTGAGCCGGGTTCGATTCCCTGCAATGATTGCTCGACACAAATTCCGTATCCGGCTTGCACCTACCACAGTGCTGACGTAAAATATCCTCCTTGACGGATCATTGGTTACCCTTGCCGTCAGACTACGCGCGGGAAGCTTTCGTGATCCTCTTCTCCATGTAACGCAAATGCAAATTAGTTCAATCAAAAAATTCCTCCGCGAAGGCAAATTTCTCCAAAATGCTCGATACAGGAGTTCCCTTGTCTTCTGAATTGGGTTCAAAATTACAAGGCTGCGAAGTTGAACATTAGCAGTCGCAAATTCAAACAATTCGATCGGCTGTTCAACAACGGTTATAAAATTTTCCAAAAAGATTGCATTGCATTTTTTTAATAGATTAATAAATAAATAAAAATTGACTATAACAATAAAATTATCTCTTTTTAATTGTGATGCATTCACGTGTGTTCGAAAAAATGCAATGCATTAGTTAGGAATAAAAAAAGTCTCCTTTATCATATTTAAAGAAGATTCTCTTGCGTTTCTTCAACTGTCAATAAAAATTCTAACAATTTGTTTAATTAAGCAACAAATATAATTAGGCAACAAAAATACTCACACGCAAGAAATGTCTCTGGGTTAAAGAAGAACTGTAACATAACCGGATTATTACCCATTATTTCCAAAATTTAAACTGAATGAAATTGATTGTTTTTAAACATAATCATGCTTTGATAATACCAAAACAATAAAATCATCTTGATATAATAAATTCATTAAAGATCACAGTGTAAATAATTGCGATTTGTTATGACAATTACAAATAAAATAGCTACAATCAAATTTTATAATTTGGTTAGTTTTTTATTTACAAAAAACCGATGCTCTTAATATAATTAAGTTGTACAAACATTATATAATAACCGATAATAAGAAAAAATATAAATATAATTAAATACAGAACTCTAGACAAAATAGCGACAATAATACATTCTTTAATGAGAAATAAATTAGAGGAAATTGTCGTCTTAGTTTAAGAATATCTAGAAATAATTGAAAAAAAAAAGGCAAAAAGTTAAGAAGTAGACCAAAAAAAAAAAAAATCAAATTATGAAAAATTCTCTTCGCATCAGAATGGAACAAATTAGAGAAAAAGCAGAAAAAAAATTAAACAGATTTGAATTATAAGTTTTAAGACGTTCAGTGCGCAAAAAAATAAAATAAATAAACGGACTACCCTGATAACTTTTGATATAATAATCAGATCTTCACGTTCTTCTCATGTCAATGGTTCAAGGAGGTGACTTAAAATATGCTAATTAATAAATGCAGGGACAATATTTCAAGTTACGAAATCAGACACTAAAACGTACTTTTTCTGAATAAACATGCCATTTTTTCTACTGATTTGGACTTCTGTACCCCTAAGTATTGGGGGTAGCCGCAATATGAGAAGTAACTCGAGAGCTTTCCTATAGAATTTAAAAAAGTTTCCCAGAATTATAAAGGTCGTTTGTTAAAAAATAACTTTTCGTAAATATTTATTATTTTATTTATAATCCTAAAAAAATTAAATTGTAAGGTATACATTTTTTACATCGTTTTAAAAAAAGGTAATTTAACAAGGAAAAATGTTATATTGTAGAAAAGGTAATTTTACAAGGAAAAATACTGTATTGTTTTAAAAACAGTATAACAATTTTTTTCAAGTAATATAATATGTAGTGATATAAATATAATGTAAGTGATATGTATTGTAAAAGACTTATAAAATTTTAAAAAAATTCTTTAATCTCTTTTTTTTTTTTTTTTTTTTAAAGGAAGAAAATTATAATCTGAAATAAAATGAAAGATATAGGGGAAAGTATAATGCATTAGTTTAAATATTTAGGAAATGATTACTTACAATCAAAGAAAATCCTTGTAGTACACGTTGTTCTCTTAAATCAATGAATCAACTATAAAAGCCCAGAAGCTGCATCAAAATAGATTATAAAAATTTAAAGACTTCAAATATTTGATTTTCTTGTCCTAAATTTTGAAACATTAACTAAAACGAGCAGCATTTTTTGTATGAGCGCCTAACTACTTATAACGCCTGTCCTTTATTTTTCAAAATAGTGGGGTGTATTCATTAATAAATCGTTTCATTGGTTTAAATTATTTGTTGAGCGAGGCAGAGGAACCTCCTATTTTCAGTATTTCACACTTTAGTGGAGGTGATTCCCACCATGGGTGGCAAAAATCTCCTGTTGTGGAAGGATTTACGCTAATTTATAGAAGGGGTTCTATTTGAAATCTATTCAGCAGATTCCGAAAACGTTTTTCAAAGAGCTGATAAAATTGAAGATTTACAAGCATTTCACTACAGAATAATTAGTCTAAGCTAGACTGGGACACCCCATGGTTTTCACATCTCTCAAGTCATCCCTCTGGTCATCTGGTTTTTCTGCCTGAAGGGGTTCCATCCATTTCCTCCCCAGAAATGGATGGCTCTCCTTTAGAACTTCCAAAGTTTCTTTCGTTCGCCTTTCATTTTTTTAGTCTGTTGTACTACTAATTTTTTTCATATAGATAAATATTTCAAATTTAAAGATTCAGCTTATATTACTATAATTTAATTTTACAGATAGCATTTTCAAATACATAAATAATATCAAATAACCTAAGTAGAAAAGCATTTTTTCCAAGTAAATTATTTTAAATTTAAATGAATGTCTAAGTAAACTAGTTTAAATAAACGAAATCAATAAATATTATTTTTAGGATTTGTTTTCTGTTCTTATTATAAAAAAGGACACGATTTTAAATAAATACGTTATGTATTGCCGAGGAAAAAGGCAGTGACTTATATCAATATATTTCTCAAGAGTTATAACATCATACATAAGTACTACAATACACATTCAACACAATTCTACAATATACATTCTTAATGCTAGTACATAATCTATACTTTTGTAATCTAAATTATGTTATTTAGTTAATTATTTTATTTTTATATATAACCATGATTTTTTGTGGCTATTTTAGTGTTTTTTTTTTCATTTGTGCAATATTATAGTTTGACTCTGAGTTACAGTTTCAATAAAGTCTTGTAAATAATGTCTTGTTTGTTTATAAGATTCGGAACTTAAATATTTATAACTCTTACATGTGAATAACCCTTTCAAATGAACATTATTAAACTGCTTATTTTATCATCGTTTATACATGGAAAAAATATTTTCTTTTCGTTTTACTCTATTAATTTTACATTAAGTTTGTGCTTCATTCTTCGTTTTTAGTAGAAAAAATGAAATTCATAATACGCTAAAAAAAGAAAAAAATTAAATTCCCTGTAATTTTACTATAATGAATAATGAGCTTACATTTTGTCTTTACATTTTATCAGCGATAGCTTAAATTTTTTATAGTACAGCTTTGACATATCGTGAAGCAATGAGAAGCTACATTTTAGAGGGGAAAAAAATTTAATTCCTTTTAATTTAAACATGGGAGCCGCGATGGCTCAGGGGATAGAGCGTTCGCCTTCCAATGAGGGAAACCGGGTTCGAATCCCAGTTGATACGAATTCCGCATCCGGCTTGCACCAACCACAGTGCTGATGTGAAATATTATCAATTGTAGACGGATCATGGGTTAGAGTCCCCTTGCAGTTAGGCTAACCGCGGGAGGTTCTCGTGGTCTTCCTCTCCATGTAACGCAAATGCGCGTTAGCTCCACCAAAAAGCCCTCCACGAAGGCAAATTTCTCCCATTACTCGATACAGGAGTTCCCTTGTCTTCTGGATTGGGTTCAAAATTACAAAGCTGCGGAATTGGGTCGGCTGTTCAACGACAGTTATAAAATTAACTATGGGGTTACAGGGGTCTGTTTAGAAGAAATTTGGGTCCGTTAACGGACCCTTCACAAAATATTTTAACTTAAGAACGGACCCTTCACGAAATGATTTTTCTTTTAATCGGACCCTTCACAAATTTGTTTATCTTCATTATTATTTAATTAATCGAATAAACCCTTTCCAGGGCAGAAAACAAGAAAGATGGATGTAAACGAATTAAGTTTTGTCTTCGGCAGACGATTCTCCCTTTATTCATCCGAAATGAATATTCTGCGTTCAGCAGTATAGGCTAAATACTAATTATTTGTATATTGCATCGCTAATTTAGAAGCAGCAATTGCCGTTTACTTTTTTTTAACTTAATTTTTTCTTAATTATAATTTTACACTGTTGAGCATAATCTTGTATGTCTTTACAATTTAAAAACTCCTTGAAAAAGTTATTTTTTGCAATAACGGACCCTATTTGCACAAATTCATAAAAGCGAACCCTGGTTGAAAGAATGTGAGTAATTTTTTCACAATTTCACGAAAAACGGATCTTTCACAAAATGTCTGGACAGACCCCTGGGTTAAAAGTCTTTTTGTCAAAGGATTTTGATGGACATTAAATGTTAATTGCTTAGGAAATTATCTGATATTAAAAATATTTTTATTGGAGTGTATCAAAAAGTTAGTAAAGAGAGTAAGAGTTATAATTATTAAAAACTCTGCATTATTCTTTAAATTACGATATTATAATTAAAATTTGGCTTTTGCCGAAATCGTCGTAAATATAATAGTAGAAAAGAAAAAGCTACTTTTTATTACTGATTTATTTTAGTATTTATCGTGAATGTATTCATGAACATTAAAATTTTTTATTTATTGCGAATCCTCTGTTGCTTAACTTGAAAGTATAATGAAAGAAAAAGTGTCTAGTGAATGAATGCAGAAACGTTTATGAATTGTTATCACACAGACGTCAAGTCGTTCAAAAAGAGTTGGTATGTGGAATGTTTTTTTTTTCTTTTTTCCCCCATTTTTTTTTAATGTTGAATATAATATAACAACCGAAGGAGATTTCTCTCGCTTTTCGACTTATGCAAAAGAGCTGGAAACCTTGGCCCTCCTATTATCCCTAACTGAGGTGGTCTATGAGTTTTCAAACGAAGTTATGAAAAAAATTAAAACAGTGGGAGACTAAAATTGTTTAACGCTCGTCACCTACTTTGTTTTTATTATTAGCGGTTCCCTTTCATACTTCACTCCCCCAGTTTCAAAAAAGAGTTCCTCAATGTCTTCTTTTCGAGCCCACGAGGAAAGGTTAAATGTTGTATGCTTTTTTTTTTAATTCTGCCATAACTTGAAAAAAAAATTTGAAATTTTCAATAAAAAATAATCGTCGATGTTGATTGATTTTGCGCCTTTTCGAAATAATGCGCCCATGGCATTCGCCATACTTGCCATACCCTAGATACGCCACTGCAGATATATGTACGGCTGTCAAAAAGTCGTTTATAGAGAAAGAAATTGATTTGAAAAAAATTGTTTCAGTAACAACTGATGGTGCTCCAAGTGTGGTGGGAAAAAAAATGGTTTCATAAGTTTATTTCAAACATACGTAGGACATTCGATTCTTGAATTCCACTGCCTCATTCACCAACAAGCCTTGTGTGCTAAGAGTGGTTTAACATCTCTTGACAATGTAATAGCGGTAGTCACAAAAATAGTCAACTTCATTTCGTCGCAAGCTTTAAATAAGCGAAAGTTTGATGCTCTGTTGGATGAAGTCAACTCGGTGTATAATGGCTTACTGGTGTATAATAATGTTCGCTGGTTGAGCCGCGGGAACGTACTTCAAAAATTTGTGGATTGCTTGGAAGAAATCAGACTGTTTCTGCAAAATGAGGGGGAAATTGAACAATACCCGCAGTTGTTGGATGTTATGTGCCTTTCGAAATTAATGTTTTTTACATACATATGCCAACGTTTCAGTGAATTGAATGTGAAGCTTCAAGGCACGAATAAAATGATTATCGTCATGATAGATCTCATTCGCGCTTTTGACGCTAAACTGGATGTTTCAGGAACGATATTACTACAAGAAACTACAAGTATTTTCCAAACTTGAAAAAAAATATCAATGATTTAGATATACATGAGAAAGCAGGCGAAGAAACAGTCACCGAAGAATTTATTTCTGTTATTGATTCTTCAATCAAGGAATTTTCAGCGAAATTTTCTCAGTTCAAAGACTTATCAGAAACACTCAAGTTTATTATGTACCCTGATGTGACCTCATTTGATAAAGTGAACTTGTCCCAATTCGATTGGTTGGAAATTGAAGAATTTGAAATGCAGCTGATTGATTTCCAGTCCAGTTCAATATGGATTCAAAAATTTATTAAAAGAAGAAAAGGAGTTGGAATTAATCGAAACAGAAAGATTGACAAGCAATATAAGTAAAAATGCCAATAACAAAATTTTGAAAGCATGGGATTCGTTACCAGACATATTTAACTGTTTGAAGAAGCTAGCTCGTGCTATTTTAACTATATTTTCGTCTACCTATTCCTGCGAGTCCTTATTTTCAGAGATGAATAACATTAAACACTCGCTTAGAAACCGTTTAACAGACGACTCCAGTTCAGCATGCATTTTGCTTAAACTAACGTCTTACAATTCTAATGTAAGTTGTTTGTCATCAAATCTGCAACAACAGAAGTCACACTGATGTTACATTAAAGTTTAATTATGCGTAAAACTGAGACATTGCAATTTTTTTTCGTAGTAAATAAAGAGTTTTGAATGATAGTATTATTATTTCCCCAATAATCACGTAAGTCAAAATTATTTGATGGCACGTCTATGACCTCATTAAACATTTTTTTAGAAAAAATGGCACGTTGATACATAAAGGTTCGCCACCCCTGTCCTAGACCCTTAAAACAGGAGACTGCAAAATATGGTATCAACAGTTTATGAGAGAGCGGTAGAAAGTTTGAATCACTTAATGCTAAAATTCCTTTTTGCAATGTTCGCCTTGTATAACTTTTAAAGCAAATTTAAAATTTGAATGAAATCAATCGAAGAGTTCTTCAGAAATCGAATTTTACATAAATAACTTTTTTTAAAATTGGACTAATTGGAGACTAGTAGTCCGATTTCATTCAAATTTCTCATTTTGCCTTTAAAATTACTTTCTTAAAAATTATGAATTTTTTTTTCTATATTTTGCAATGCAAAGTGTTTTCGACAATTAGCAAATAAAATAAATAATAATATTTATTTAAGGTTATTTTTTGCATAGAATTATCTTTGGATGAACGAATCTTATAATAGTGTGCAAAAACTTCATGATTCGCTTAAAAAAGTTTTTCAAATCTAGCGAAATGCTCAAAAGGTTTTGTTAACATTAAGAGATCCAAACATTCAATCGCTCTCCGGCCTAAACAACTTTGGCAATATTTTCAGGCTGGAAAACTTTTAAAATATTGACTACCTTCCATATGTTGAGGATCGAAAATTAAAATCCACTGGAGAAGAAAAAAAAAAATCGTTTTTTTTTTTCCTTTTTTTTTTCTGGTTTTGTAACTTAAAATATCGTTTGTATAAATTAATTAACATGTACAAGATTATGTCCTCGAACAAAAAAAAAAATTGCGACTCAAGACGTAAAAAATTTACATATTAGATTGAAAGTTATTTAAGCCGAGTAATTTTGTTTCGCACTATACATAAATATGAAGTCGAATCAATAGATAAACTACATTCAAGTTCCGAAAATTTTGTGGTAGAAGCAATCCATCAATTAGTACCCATGAGCCGCTACAATAGATCACGTGATCTTCCATGTTGAACCCGAACTATCGCCTAAAACAAACTGAACTAGGGTGTCTTAGAACTGGTCACAAAAATTTTTATGGACATTATTCGAAACTTGACAGTATTCGACGATTTTTGATCAATTATAGAGATCAAATTTCTCCAATGAATTCCAATTTCAAAATGAATCCCAATTATTCCTATAAGCAATCAATTCTACTTATGGTGATTAAAAAACGAATAAAACATATATTATCCTGTCTTGAAATTAAAATTGCTTAAGCTAATCGGAAAGTTACCGAAATTGCAAGTACAATCTTCTAGCCATAGATACACTCGAAAGTGGGTTAAGAAAATATTATAAATGCTACGTTTGGCAAAAATCAGAATCAAATTATAGTAATGCACAGTTTCTATTTTAAAATCTTGATAAGTAGTCTGAAGCCTCATAAAACTTTTTAATATGGAAAAATCTTCAATTTCTGAAATATTATTTTTATTTGTTGAGCTATATTTTGGTATTAATGTAAATCTAACTAACGTTAGTGCTAATTTCCATTTTTTATAATAACTATAAATGTGATGTAAATGCTATTTACTTGAATCTATCGGCAACTCATACATCCAAAAAAATAATAATAATAATTAAGGTAAAATAGTAATAACAGTAATAAATTAAAGTATTGATAACTAAATTTAAATTATAGTTTCAGTGTTTGCTTGAAACTTACTGAAATTAAGAAGGGAGCATAATAACCGTTTAATGTCCTTTGGGTAAGGCCATTCCAAGCATAAATTTAAGTTTTAAATTAAGTTAATATTAATTGATAATCTTAAAAAAACAAATAACAATGCGTAAATTAAATACTTAATAAGGCAAATGAAATGCAATTAAACCGTGCACCTACTTTCTATATCAAAACAGGGAAATATCTTAAACTTGAAACAATAAAACAGAATATCATTAAGAAACTTCAATTTTAATCTATTATCAAGCAAGTAAACTCCAAAAGTGTAAATGATCAGAAGCCGTAATATTAGTGCAAAGTTGCGCATGACGTAGGCAGCAGTTTTTAAGACAGTATTTTGAGAGAGAGGAGAATCTGGAGTTTACAATAATTTTCAAAAGTTAAATTTAGTGAGATTATTTTTTTTATTTTCTTTTATTTTTTTATTTTCTTTTATTTTTATTATTATTTTTAATTGAATAAGAATATTGAAGTTTGAACATTAAGCATTGCCTCAAAGTTTCGGTACAATAAGGCTAATAGAAGTTTTTCTAGTTTTTAAAAGAACTTCGTTTAAAATTTTATTTATCGCTTTTCCATTTTAATTTTATGTATTTTAGACGTATATTTGTATATTAAACAGACTTATATTAAACAGACGTATATTAAACACGTATATTAAACAGACCTTTAGAAAAACTTGTTTTTCTTTTTATTAGTTTCTTTTACATTCTTTTTTATTTTAAATTTTTATTTTCAACAATGTTTTGCCGATATTGAATAGAAAAATTCGTGACACGAAAAAACTGCTGCAAAATTTCAGGAATGGTTGAACATTTACATACCTGCATACTTATGAACTTTTTCGAAAAAATCTTTTACAGCAGTGACAAAATTTTAATTGAAGAATTGAAAATTTAAATTTTTACATCCTTTTAAAATATGTAATTTCACATGACAAAATGTAAATTTGAGCATAATCGGTTGAATAGTTTCTGAGAAATCGAATTTTAAATATACACAGGAACAATTCGATAGATTTAGCTCGATTTTGTATTTTGCCATGTAAAATTACGTACATAAAAATTGTATAAAAAGTTGTCTGCCTTATAATTCAAAAATTTTCCAGCTATTATTTAATAGCGTAATAAAAAATAATAAATATTTACTAAAGTTTGTTTTCTGCATGCAATTATCTTTGGATAAACGAATTTTAAAATTATGATCAAATTTTTTTAACTCGCTTAAAAAGGTCTCTATGTATGGTGAAATATGCAAAATGTAAAATTAAGATAGAGGCATCCAAGCTTTGGACCCCCCTCATGATCAAACTATAGAGACAATATTCCCCAGAATGTGGCTACCCCCTAAATTTTGGGGGTTTAAAATCTGAATCCGTCGAAAAAAAGGTATGTTTATTCAGAGAAAACACATTTTTGTGATTAATTTCGTAAAATAAAAAATCGCCTGCACTAATTAATTAGCATATTTGAGATCACATATTTGAGTAACTAAATTAAAAATTAATCCGTGACCAGGACCGAACTCCTGACCACCGAGTCTACAAACTTCTCTACCCATGGCGCTAACAACCACACCACGACTCACACGTTGCTTCCACGAATATATAGCTTAAAGAACTTCCTTCCGGTTAATTAACAAAATGTATTTTGGCCCAATATGTGCCCATTAATTAGCGTATAAAAATTTACTTTGGTACGATTGTTTGGTACATAAAACTCTAATTTCTGGCAGAGTTTGCAAATTATAAGTTAATATTAACGGGAGTTACGGATTGAGTCGTGTGCGTAGCTCCGGAGTCGAAATTTATCCGTTTTTCAGCTATTATTCCCTCTTTCCCAAAGAAAAAATAATTATTTTTATATATATAACACTTTATTCACGTTGAAATATCGAAAAATAAATTTTAAAAAATAAAATAAAGTAGTCGAACTCGTTTATAACGAGCACAAAGGGACCGTGACATGTACTCGTTAAATCCGAGTGCTCGTAATAAACGGGCCCTTAAGGCAGGCTTGCAACCAGAAGAGGGGAGGGGGATGGGAGGTCAAATTATTGAGTTTACATAAAATTTAATTAATTCTTACCTACTTTAATTAATTTAATTAAATACTTTACTTAATTTAATGATAACTATCCCCCCAAAAACCAAAAAATTTCTAGTTGCGCTACAGTCTTAAAAGAAAGAAGCAATAAACGGAAAGAAAAATAAAGGAAAAGATTCTTACCAAAACATTTATTTTTTTCATTAATCTACATATTTAAAATAGTAGTTCGTTAGCTTACTTTGAAGTTTCAGTTCGCGGTTTTTTTTTATTTTGCGCGCATTTCTTATCATTTTGAAAAAAAGATTGCGGAACAGAAAAGTATTGCTCGCTAAAACCGGGTCTTGCTCGTTAAAAGCGACTTCTGTTCCATAGACTTAATATTGATCCAACCAAATAATCTCGTTTCCCTCGGTAAATCCGAGTTCTCGTTAAATCCGAGCTCGTTATAAACGAGTTCAACTGTAGATGGAAACAAAAATTAAAAATTAATCTGTGACCAGGACCGAATCCCTGACCACCGAGTCTACAAACTTCGTTACCCATGGCGCTAACAACCACACCACGACCCACACGTTGCTTCCACGAATATATAGCTTAAAGAACTTCCTTCCGGTTAATTAACAAAATCAATTGTGGCCCATTATGTGCCCCCTAATTAGCGTATAAAAATTAACTTTGGTACGATTGTTTGGTAGATAAAACTAAAATTTCGGGCAGAGTTTGAAAATTATAAGTTAATATTAAAGGGAGTTACGGAGTGAGTCGTGTGCGTAGCTCCGGAGTCGGAATTTATCCGTTCTTCAGCTATTATTCCCTCTTTGCCGAAGAAAAATAATTATTTTTATATATATAACACTTTATTCACGCTGAAATATCGAAAAATAAATTTTAAAAAATAAAATAAAGTAAATAGAAACAAAAATTAAAAATTAATCCGTGACCTGGACCGAACCCCTGACCACCGAGTCTACAAACTTCGTTACCCATAGCGCTAACAACCACACCACGACCCACACGTTGCTTCCTCGAATATAGAGCTTAAGGAACTTCCTTCCGGTTAATTAGCAAAATCTATTTTGGCCCATTATATGCCCCCTAATTAGCGTATAAAACTTTACTTTGGTGCGATTGTTTGGTATAGAAAACTCTAATTTCTGGCAGAGTTTGAAAATTATAAGTTAATATTAAAGGGAGTTACGGATTGAGTCGTGTGCGTAGCTCCGAAGTCGAAATTTATCCGTTTTTCAGCTATTATTCCCTCTTTCCCAAAGAAAAAATAATTATTTTTATGTATATATACCACTTTATTCGCGCTGAAATATCGAAAAATAAATTTTAAAAAATAAAATAAAGTAAGTAGAAACAAAAATTAAAAATTAATCCGGGACCAGGACCGAACCCCTGACCACCGAGTCATCAAACTTCTTTACCCATGGCGCAAACAACCACACCACGACTCACACGTTGTTTCCACGAATATATAGCTTAAAGAACTTCCTTCCGGTTAATTAACAAAATCTATTTTGGCCCATTTTGAGTCCCCTAATTAGCGTATAAAAATTTACTTTGGTACGATTGTTTGGTATATAAAACTCAAATTTCTGGCAGAGTTTGAAAATTATAAGTTAATATTAAAGGGAGTTACGGAGTGAGTCGTGTGCGTAGCTCCGGAGTCGAAATTTATCCGTTCTTCAGCTATTATTCCCTCTTTGCCAAAGAAAAATAATTATTTTTATATATATAACACTTTATTCACGCTGAAATATCGAAAAATAAATTTTAAAAAATAAAATAAAGTAAATAGAAACAAAAATTAAAAATTAATCCGTAACCCGGACCGAACCTCTGATCACCGAGTCTACAAACTTCTTTACCCATGGCGCTAAGAACCACACCACGACTCATACGTTGCTTCCACAAATATATAGCTTAAAGAACTTCCTTCCGGTATATTAACAAAATCTATTTTGGCCCATTTTGTGCCCATTAATTAGCGTATAAAAATTTACTTTGGTACGATTGTTTGGTATATAAAGCTAAAATTTCGGGCAGAGTTTGAAAATTATAAGTTAATATTAAAGGGACTTACGGAGTGAGTCGTGTGCGTAGCTCCGGAGTCGAAATTTATCCATTCTTCAGCTATTATTCCCTCTTTGCCAAAGAAAAATAATTTTTTTTATATATATAACACTTCATTCACGCTGAAATATCGAAAAATAAATTTTAAAAAATAAAATAAAGTAAATAGAAACAAAAATTAAAAATTAATCCGTGACCTGGACCGAACCCCTGACCACCGAGTCTACAAACTTCGTTACCCATAGCGCTAACAACCACACCACGACCCACATGTTGCTTCCTCGAATATAGAGCTTAAGGAACTTCCTTCCGGTTAATTAGCAAAATCTATTTTGGCCCATTATATGCCCCCTAATTAGCGTATAAAACTTTACTTTGGTGCGATTGTTTGGTATAGAAAACTCTAATTTCTGGCAGAGTTTGAAAATTATAAGTTAATATTAAAGGGAGTTACGGATTGAGTCGTGTGCGTAGCTCCGGAGTCGAAATTTATCCGTTTTTCAGCTATTATTCCCTCTTTCCCAAAGAAAAAATAATTATTTTTATGTATATATACCACTTTATTCGCGCTGAAATATCGAAAAATAAATTTTAAAAAATAAAATAAAGCAAGTAGAAACAAAAATTAATCCGGGACCAGGACCGAACCCCTGACCACCGAGTCATCAAACTTCTTTACCCATGGCGCTAACAACCACACCACGACTCACACGTTGTTTCCACGAATATATAGCTTAAAGAACTTCCTTCCGGTTAATTAACAAAATCTATTTTGGCCCATTTTGTGTCCCCTAATTAGCGTATAAAAATTTACTTTGGTACGATTGTTTGGTATATAAAACTCAAATTTCTGGCAGAGTTTGAAAATTATAAGTTAATATTAAAGGGAGTTACGGAGTGAGTCGTGTGCGTAGCTCCGGAGTCGAAATTTATCCGTTCTTCAGCTACTATTCCCTCTTTGCCAAAGAAAAATAATTATTTTTATATATATAACACTTTATTCACGCTGAAATATCGAAAAATAAATTTTAAAAAATAAAATAAAGTAAATAGAAAGAAAAATTAAAAATTAATCCGTGACCCGGACCGAACCTCTGATCACCGAGTCTACAAACTTCTTTACCCATGGCGCTAAGAACCACACCACGACTCATACGTTGCTTCCACAAATATATAGCTTAAAGAACTTTCTTCCGGTATATTAACAAAATCTATTTTGGCCCATTTTGTGCCCATTAATTAGCGTATAAAAATTTACTTTGGTAAGATTGTTTGGTATATAAAGCTAAAATTTCGGGCAGAGTTTGAAAATTATAAGTTAATATTAAAGGGACTTACGGAGTGAGTCGTGTGCGTAGCTCCGGAATCGAAATTTATCCGTTCTTCAGCTATTATTCCCTCTTTCCCAAAGAAAAATAATTATTTTTATATATATAACAATTTATTCACGCTGAAATATCGAAAAATAAATTTTAAAAAATAAAATCAAGTAAATAGAAACAAAAATCAAAAATTATTCTGTGACCTGGACCGAACCCCTGACCTCCGAGTCTACAAACTTCGTTACCCATGGCGCTAACAACCACACCACGACCCACACGTTGCTTCCACGAATATAGAGCTTAAGGAACTTCCTTCCGGTTAATTAGCAAAATCTATTTTGGCCCATTTTGTGTCCCCTAATTAGCGTATAAAAATTTACTTTGGTACGATTGTTTGGTATATAAAACTCAAATTTCTGGCAGAGTTTGAAAATTATAAGTTAATATTAAAGGGAGTTACGGAGTGAGTCGTTTGCGTAGCTCCGGAGTCGAAATTTATCCGTTCTTCAGCTATTATTCCCTCTTTGCCAAAGAAAAATAATTATTTTTATGTATATATACCACTTTAATCACGCTGAAATATCGAAAAATAAATTTTAAAAAATAAAATAAAGTAAGTAGAAACAAAAATTAAAAATTTATCTGTGACCAGGACCGAACCCCTGACCACCGAGTCATCAAACTTCTTTACCCATGGCGCTAACAACCACACCACGACTCACACGTTGTTTCCACGAATATATAGCTTAAAGAACTTCCTTCCGGTTAATTAACAAAATCTATTTTGGCCCATTATGTGCCCATTAATTAGCGTATAAAAATTTACTTTGATACGATTGTTTGGTATATAAAGCTAAAATTTCTGGCAGAGTTTGAAAATTATAAGTTAATATTAAAGGGAGTTACGGAGTGAGTCGTGTGCGTAGCTCCGGAGTCGAAATTTATCCGTTCTTCAGCTATTATTCCCTCTTTGCCAAAGAAAAATAATTATTTTTATATATATAACACTTTATTCACGCTGAAATATCGAAAAATAAATTCTAAAAATAAAATAAAGTAAATAGAAACAAAAATTAAAAATTAATCCGTGACCTGGACCGAACCCCTGACCACCGAGTCTACAAACTTCGTTACCCATAGCGCTAACAACCACACCACGACCCACACATTGCTTCCTCGAATATAGAGCTTAAGGAACTTCCTTCCGGTTAATTAGCAAAATCTATTTTGGCCCATTTTGTGTCCCCTAATTAGCGTATAAAAATTTACTTTGGTACGATTGTTTGGTATATAAAGCTAAAATTTCTGGCAGAGTTTGAAAATTATAAGTTAATATTAAAGGGAGTTACGGAGTGAGTCGTGTGCGTAGCTCCGGAGTCGAAATTTATCCGTTCTTCAGCTATTATTCCCTCTTTGCCAAAGAAAAATAATTATTTTTATATATATAACACTTTATTCACGCTGAAATATCGAAAAATAAATTTTAAAAAATAAAATAAAGTAAATAGAAACAAAAATTAAAAATTAATCCGTGACCTGGACCGAACCCCTGACCACCGAGTCTACAAACTTCGTTACCCATAGCGCTAACAACCACACCACGACCCACACATTGCTTCCTCGAATATAGAGCTTAAGGAACTTCCTTCCGGTTAATTAGCAAAATCTATTTTGGCCCATTATATGCCCCCTAATTAGCGTATAAAACTTTACTTTGGTGCGATTGTTTGGTATATAAAACTCAAATTTCTGGCAGAGTTTGAAAATTATAAGTTAATATTAAAGGGAGTTACGGAGTGAGTCGTTTGCGTAGCTCCGGAGTCGAAATTTATCCGTTCTTCAGCTATTATTCCCTCTTTGCCAAAGAAAAATAATTATTTTTATGTATATATACCACTTTAATCACGCTGAAATATCGAAAAATAAATTTTAAAAAATAAAATAAAGTAAGTAGAAACAAAAATTAAAAATTAATCTGTGACCAGGACCGAACCCCTGACCACCGAGTCTACAAACTTCGTTACCCATAGCGCTAACAACCACACCACGACCCACACATTGCTTCCTCGAATATAGAGCTTAAGGAACTTCCTTCCGGTTAATTAGCAAAATCTATTTTGGCCCATTTTGTGTCCCCTAATTAGCGTATAAAAATTCACTTTGGTACGATTGTTTGGTATAAAAAACTCAAATTTCTGGCAGAGTTTGAAAATTATAAGTTAATATTAAAGGGAGTTACGGAGTGAGTCGTTTGCGTAGCTCCGGAGTCGAAATTTATCCGTTCTTCAGCTATTATTCCCTCTTTGCCAAAGAAAAATAATTATTTTTATGTATATATACCACTTTAATCACGCTGAAATATCGAAAAATAAATTTTAAAAAATAAAATAAAGTAAGTAGAAACAAAAATTAAAAATTAATCTGTGACCAGGACCGAACCCCTGACCACCGAGTCATCAAACTTCTTTACCCATGGCGCTAACAACCACACCACGACTCACACGTTGTTTCCACGAATATATAGCTTAAAGAACTTCCTTCCGGTTAATTAACAAAATCTATTTCGGCCCATTATGTGCCCATTAATTAGCGTATAAAAATTTACTTTGATACGATTGTTTGGTATATAAAGCTAAAATTTCTGGCACAGTTTGAAAATTATAAGTTAATATTAAAGGGAGTTACGGAGTGAGTCGTGTGCGTAGCTCCGGAGTCGAAATTTATCCGTTCTTCAGCTATTATTCCCTCTTTGCCAAAGAAAAATAATTATTTTTATATATATAACACTTTATTCACGCTGAAATATCGAAAAATAAATTTTAAAAAATAAAATAAAGTAAATAGAAACAAAAATTAAAAATTAATCCGTGACCTGGACCGAACCCCTGACCACCGAGTCTACAAACTTCGTTACCCATAGCGCTAACAACCACACCACGCCCCACACATTGCTTCCTCGAATATAGAGCTTAAGGAACTTCCTTCCGGTTAATTAGCAAAATCTATTTTGGCCCATTTTGTGTCCCCTAATTAGCGTATAAAAATTTACTTTGGTGCGATTGTTTGGTATATAAAACTCAAATTTCTGACAGAGTTTGAAAATTATAAGTTAATATTAAAGGGAGTTACGGAGTGAGTCGTGTGCGTAGCTCCGGAGTCGAAATTTATCCGTTCTTCAGCTATTATTCCCTCTTTGCCAAAGAAAAATAATTATTTTTATATATATAACACTTTATTCACGCTGAAATATCGAAAAATAAATTTTAAAAAATAAAACAAAGTAAATAGAAACAAAAATTGAAAATTAATCCGTGACCCGGCCCGAACCTCTGATAACCGAGTCTACAAACTTCCTTACCCATGGAGCTAAGAACCACACCACGACTCGTACGTTGCTTCCACAAATATATAGCTTAAAGAACTTCCTTCCGGTATATTAACAAAATCTATTTTGGCCCATTATGTGCCCATTAATTAGCGTATAAAAATTTACTTTGGTACGATTGTTTGGTATATAAAGCTAGAATTTCGGGCAGATTTTGAAAATTATAAGTTAATATTAAAGGGAGTTACGGAGTGAGTCGTGTGCGTAGCTCCGGAGTCGAAATTTATCCGTTCTTCAGCTATTATTCCCTCTTTGCCAAAGAAAAATAATTATTTTTATATATATAACACTTTATTCACGCTGAAATATCGAAAAATAAATTTTAAAAAATAAAATAAAGTAAATAGAAACAAAAATTAAAAATTAATCCGTGACCTGGACCGAACCCCTGACCTCCGAGTCTACAAACTTCGTTACCCATGGCGCTAACAACCACACCACGACCCACACGTTGCTTCCACGAATATAGAGCTTAAGGAACTTCCTTCCGGTTAATTAGCAAAATCTATTTTGGCCTATTATATGCCCCCTAATTAGCGTATAAAAATTTACTTTGGTACGATTGTTTGGTATATAAAATTCTAATTTCTGGCAGAGTTTGCAAATTATAAGTTAATATTAACGGGAGTTACGGAGTGAGTCGTGTGCGTAGCTCTGGAGTCGAAATTTATCCGTTCTTCAGCTATTATTCCCACTTTGCCATAGAAAAATAATTATTTTTATATATATAACACTTTATTCACGCTGAAATATCGAAAAATAAATTTTAAAAAATAAAATAAAGTAAATGGAAACAAAAATTAAAAATTAATCCGTGACCAGGACCGAACCCCTGACCACCGAGTCTACAAACTCCTTTACCCATGGTGCTAACAACCACACCACGACTCACACGTAGCTTCCACGATTATATAGCTTAAAGAACTTCCTTCCGGTTAATTAACAAAATCTATTTTGGCGCATTATGTGCCCATTAATTAGCGTATAAAAATTTACTTTGGTACGATTGTTTGGTATATAAAACTAAAATTTCTGGCCGAGTTTGAAAATTATAAGTTAATATTAAAGGGAGTTACGAAGTGAGTCGTGTGCGTAGCTCCGGAGTCGAAATTTATCCGTTCTTCTGCTATTATTCCCTCTTTCCCAAAGAAAAAATAATTATTTTTATGTATATATACCACTTTATTCACGCTGAAATATCGAAAAATAAATTTTAAAAAATAAAATAAAGTAAGTAGAAACAAAAATTAAAAATTAATCCGTGACCAGGACCGAACCCCTGACCACCGAGTCTACAAACTTCGTTACCCATGGCGCTAACAACCACACCACGGCCCACACCTTGCTTCCACGAATATAGAGCTTAAGGAACTTCCTTTCGGTTAATTAGCAAAATCTATTTTGGCCCATTATGTGCCCCCTAATCAGCGTATAAAAATTTACTTTGGTGCGATTGTTTGGTATATAAAACTCTAATTTCTGGCAGAGTTTGAAAATTATAAGTTAATATTAAAGGGAGTTACGAAGTGAGTCGTGTGCGTAGCTCCGGAGTCGAAATTTATCCGTTCTTCAGCTATTATTTTCTCTTTGCAAAAAGAAAAATAATTATTTTTATATATATAAAGCTTTATTCACGCTGAAATATCGAAAAATAAATTTTAAAAAATAAAATAAAGTAAATAGAAGCAAAAATTAAAAATTGACCCGTGACCAGGACCGAAACCCTGTCCACCGAGTCTTCAAACTTCTTTTCCCATGGCGCTAACAACCACACCACGACTCACACGTTGCTTCCACGAATATATAGCTTAAAGAACTTCCTTCCGGTTCATTAACAAGATCTATTTTGGCCCATTTTGTGTCCCCTAATTAGCGTATAAAAATTTACTTTGGTACGATTGTTTGGTATATAAAACTCAAATTTCTGTCAGAGTTTGAAAATTTTAAGTTAATATTAAAGGGAGTTATGGAGTGAGTCGTGTGCGTAGCTCCGGAGTCGAAATTTATCCGTTCTTCCGCTATTATTCCCTCTATGCCAAAGAAAAATAATTATTTTTATATATATAACACTTTGTTCACGCTGAAATATCAAAAAATAAATTTTAAAAAATAAAATAAAGTAAATAGAAACAAAAATTAAAAGTTAATCCGTGACCAGGACCGAACCCCTGACCACCCAGTCTACAAACTTCTTTACCCTTGGCGTTAACAACACACCACGACTCACACGTTAATTCCACGAATATATAGCTTAAAGAACTTCATTCCGGTTAATTAACAAAATCTATTGTGGCTCATTATGTGCCCCCTAATTAGCGTATAAAAATTAACTTTGGTACGATTGTTTGGTATATAAAACTCAAATTTCTGGCAGAGTTTGAAAATTTTAAGTTAATATTAAAGGGAGTTACGGAGTGAGTCATGTGCGTAGCTCCGGAGTCGAAATTTATCCGTTCTTCAGCTATTATTCCCTCTTTGCCAAAGAAAAATAATTATTTTTATATATATAACACTTTATTCACGCTGAAATATCGAAAAATAAATTTTAAAAAATAAAATAAAGTAAATAGAAACAAAAATTAAAAATTAATCCGTGACCTGGACCGAACCCCTGACCACCGAGTCTTCAAACTTCTTTACCCATGGCGCTAACAGCCACACCACGACTCACACGTTGCTTCCACGAATATATAGCTTAAAGAACTTCCTTCCGGTTAATTAACAGAATCTATTTTGGCCCATTATGTGCCCATTAATTAGCGTATAAAAATTTACTTTGGAACGATTGTTTGGTATATAAAACTAAACTTTCTGGCCGAGTTTGAAAATTATAAGTTAATATTAAAGGGAGTTACGAAGTGATTCGTGTGCGTAGCTCCCGAGTCGAAATTTATCCGTTCTTCATATATTATTCCCTCTTTCCCAAAGAAAAAATAATTATTTTTATGTATATATACCACTTTATTCACGCTGAAATATCGAAAAATAAATTTTAAAAAATAAAATAAAGTAAATTGAAACAAAAATTAATCCGTGACCAGGAACGAACCCCTGACCACCGAGTCTACAAACTTCTTTACCCATGGCGCTAACAACCACACCACGACTCACACGTTGCTTCCACGAATATATAGTTTAAAGAACTTCATTCCGGTTAATTAACAAAATCTATTGTGGCCCATTGTGTGCCCCCTAATTAGCGTATAAAAATTAACTTTGGTACGATTGTTTGGTATATAAAACTCAAATTTCTGTCAGAGTTTGAAAATTTTAAGTTAATATTAAAGGGAGTTACGGAGTGAGTCATGTGCGTAGCTCCGGAGTCGAAATTTATCCGTTCTTCAGCTATTATTCCCTCTTAGCCAAAGAAAAATAATTATTTTTATATATATAACACTTTGTTCACGCTGAAATATCGAAAAATAAATTTTAAAAAATAAATTTTGAAAAATAGAATAAAGTAAATAGAAACAAAAAATAAAAATTAATCCGTGACCAGGACCAAAATCCTGACCACCGAGTCTACAAACTTCTTTACCAATGGCGCTAACAACCACACCACGACTCACACGTTGCTTCCACGAATATATAGCTTAAAGAACTTCCTTCCGGTTAATTAACAAAATCTATTTTGGCCCATTATGTGCCCATTAATTAGCGTATAAAAATTTACTTCTGTACGATTGTTTGGCATATAAAACTAAAATTTCTGGCCGAGTTTGTAAATTATAAGTTAATATTAAAGGGAGTTACGAAGTGAGTCATGTGCGTAGCTCCGGAGTCGAAATTTATCCGTTCTTCAGATATTATTCCCTCTTTCCCAAAGAAAAAAATAATTATTTTTATGTACATATACCACTTTATTCACGCTGAAATATCAAAAAATAAATTTTAAAAAATAAAATAAAGTAAATTGAAACAAAAATTAAAAATTAATCCGTGACCAGGATCGAACCCCTGACCAACGAGTCTACAAACTTCTTTACCCATGGCGCTAAGAACCACACCACGACTCACACGTTGCTTCCACGAATATATAGCTTAAAGAACTTCCTTCCGGTTAATTTACAAAATCTATTGTGGCCCATTATGTGCCCCCTAATTAGCGTATAAAAATTAACTTTGGTACGATTGTTTGGTATATAAAACTCAAATTTCTGGCAGAGTTTGAAAATTTTAAGTTAATATTAAATGGAGTTACGGAGTGAGTCATGTGCGTAGCTCCGGAGTCGAAATTTATCCGTCCTTCAGCTATTATACCCTCTTTGCCTAAGAAAAATAATTATTTTTATATATATAACACTTTGTTCACGCTGAAATATCGAAAAATAAATTTTAAAAAATAAAATAAAGTAAATAGAAACAAAAATTAAGAATTAATCCTTGACCAGGACCGAACCCTTGACCACCGAGTCTACAAACTTCTTTACCCATGGCGCTAACAACCACACCACGACTCACACGGTATTTCGACGAATATAGAGCTTAAGGAACTTCCTTTCGGTTAATTAGCAAAATCAGTTTTGGCCCATTATGTGCCCCCTAATTAGCGTATAAAAATTTAATTTGGTGCGATTGTTTGGTGTATAAAACTCTAATTTCTGGCAGAGTTTGAAAATTATAAGTTAATATTAAAGGGAGTTACGGATTGAGTCGTGTGCGTAGCTCCGGAGTCGAAATTTATCCGTTCTTCAGCTATTATTCCCTCTTTGCCCAAGAAAAATAATTATTTTTATATATATAACACTTTGTTCACGCTGAAATATCGAAAAATAAATTTTAAAAAATAAAATAAAGTAAGTTGAAACAAAAATTAAAAATTAATCCGTGACCAGGACCGAACCCCTGATCACCGAGTCTACAAACTTCTTTACCGATGGCGCTAACAACACACCACGACTCACACGTTGTTTCCACGAATATATAGCTTAAAGAACTTCATTCCGGTTAATTAACAAAATCTATTGTGGCCCATTATGTGCCCCCTAATTAGCGTATAAAAATTAACTTTGGTACGATTGTTTGGTATATAAAACTCAAATTTCAGGCTGAGTTTTAAAATTTTAAGTTAATATTAAAGGGAGTTACGGAGTGAGTCATGTGCGTAGCTCCGGAGTCGTAATTTTTCCGTTCTACAACTCTTATGCACTCTTTGCCAAAGAAAAATAATTATTTTTATATATATAACACTTTATTCACGCTGAAATATCGAAAAATAAATTTTAAAAAATAAAATAAGGAAAATAGAAATAAAAATTAAAAATTAATCCGTGACCTGGACCGAACCCCTGACCACCGAGTCTACAAACTTCGTTACCCATGGCGCTAACAACCTCACCACGACCCACACGTTGCTTCCACGAATATAGAGCTTAAGGAACTTCCTTTAGGTTAATTAGCAAAATCTATTTTGGCCCGTTATATGCCCCCTAATTAGCGTATAAAAATTAACTTTGGTACGATTGTTTGGTATATAAAACTCAAATTTCTGTCAGAGTTTGAAAATTTTAAGTTAATATTAAAGGGAGTTACGGAGTGAGTCATGTGCGCAGCTCCGGAGAAGAAATTTATTCGTTTTTCAGCTATTATTCCCTCTTTCCCAAAGAAAAATAATTATTTTTATGTATATAACACTTTATTCACGTTGAAATATCGAAAAATAAATTTTAAAAAATAAAATAAAGTAAATGGAAACAAAAATTAAAAATTAATCCGTGACCAGGACCGAACCCCTCACCACCGAGTCTTCAAACTTCTTTACCCATGGCGCTAACAACCACACCACGGCTCTCACGTTGCTTCCACGAATATATAGCTTAAAGAACTTTCTTCTGGTTCATTAACAAAATCTATTTTGGCCCATTATGTGCCCATTAATTAGCGTATAAAAATTTACTTTGGAACGATTGTTTGGTATATAAAACTCAAATTTCTGTCAGAGTTTGAAAATTTTAAGTTAATATTAAAGGGAGTTACGGAGTGAGTCGAGTGCGTAGCTCCGGAGTCGAAATTTATCCGTTCTTCCGCTATTATTCCCTCTATGCCAAAGAAAAATAATTATTTTTATATATATAACACTTTATTCACGCTGAAATATCGAAAAATAAATTTTAAAAAATATAATAAAATAAATAGAAACAAAAATTAAAAATTAATCCGTGACCTGGTCCGAACTCCTGACCACCGAGTCTACAAACTTCTTTACCCATGGCGCTAACAACCACGCCACGACTCACACGTTGCTTCCACGAATTTATAGCTTAAAGAACTTCCTTCCGGTTAATTAACAAAATCTATTTTGGCCCACTATGGGCCCATTAATAAGCGTATAAAAATTTACTTTGGTACGATTGTTTGGTATATAAAACTAAAATTTCTGGCAGAGTTTGAAAATTATAAGTTAATATTAACGGGAGTTACGGAGTGAGTCGGGTGCGTAGCTCCGGAGTAGAAATTTATTCGTTTTTCAGCTATTATTCCCGCTTTCCCAAAGAAAAAATAATTATTTTTATGTATATATACCAGTTTATTCTCGCTGAAATATCGAAAAATAAATTTTAAAAAATAAAATAAAGTAAGTACAAACAAAAATTTAAAATTAATCCGTGACCAGGTCCGAACAACTGACCACCGAGTCTTCAAACTTCTTTACCCATGGCGCTAACAACCACACCACGACTCACACGTTATTTCCACGAATATAGAGCTTAAGGAGCTTCCTTTCGGTTAATTAGCAAAATCTATTTTGGCCCATTATGTGCCCCCTAATTAGCGTATAAAAATTTAATTTGGTGTGATTGTTTGGTATATAAAACTCTAATTTCAGGCAGAGTTTGAAAATTATAAGTTAATATTAAAGGGAGTTACGGATTGAGTCGTGTGCGTAGCTCCGGAGTCGAAATTTATCCGTTTTTCAGTTATTATTCCCTCTTTCCCAAAGAAAAAATAATTATTTTTATGTATATATACCCCTTTATTCACGCTGAAATATCGAAAAATAAATTTTAAAAAATAAAATAAAGTAAGTAGAAACAAAAATTAAAAATTAATCCGTGACCAGGACCGAACCCCTGACCACCGAGTCTTCAAACTTCTTTACCCATGGCGCTAACAGCCACACCACGACTCACACGTTGCTTCCACGAATATATAGCTTAAAGAACTTCCTTCCGGTTAATTAACAGAATCTATTTTGGCCCATTTTGTGTCCCCTAATTAGCGTATAAAAATTTTTTTTGGTTCGATTGTTTGGTATATAAAACTCAAATTTCTGGCAGAGTTTGAAAATTATAAGTTAATATTAAAGGGAGTTACGGAGTGAGTCGTGTGCGTAGCTCCGGAGTCGAAATTTATCCGTTCTTCAGCTATTATTCCCTCTTTGCCAAAGAAAAATAATTATTTTTATATATATAACACTTTATTCACGCTGAAATATCGAAAAATAAATTTTAAAAAATAAAATAAAGTAAGTAGAAACAAAAATTAAAAATTAATCCGTGACCAGGACCGAACCCCTGACCACCGAGTCTTCAAACTTCTTTACCCATGGCGCTAGCAACCACACCACGACTCACACGTTGCTTCCACGAATATATAGCTTAAAGAACTTCCTTCCGGTTAATTAACAAAATATATTTTGGCCCATTTTGAGTCCCCTAATTAGCGTATAAAAATTTACTTTGGTACGATTGTTTGGTATATAAAACTCAAATTTCTGTCAGAGTTTGAAAATTTTAAGTTAATATTAAAGGGAGTTACGGAGTGAGTCATGTGCGTAGCTCAGGAGTCGAAATTTATCCGTTCTTCACCTATTATTCCCTCTTTCCCAAAGAAAAAATAATTATTTTTATGTATATATACCACTTTGTTCACGCTGAAATATCGAAAAATAAATTTTAAAAAATAAAATGAAGTAAGTAGAAACAAAAATTAAAAATTATTCCGTGACCAGGACCGAACCCCTGACCACCGAGTCTTCAAACTTCTTTACCCATGGCGCTAAGAACCACACCACGACTCACACGTTGCTTCCACGAATATATAGCTTAAAGAACTTCCTTCCGGGTAATTAACAAAATCTATTTTGGCCCATTTTGTGTCCCCTAATTAGCGTATAAAAATTTACTTTGGTACGATTGTTTGGTATATAAAACTCAAATTTCTGGCAGAGTTTGAAAATTATAAGTTAATTTTAAAGGGAGTTACGGAGTGAGTCGTGTGCGTAGCTCCGGAGTCGAAATTTATCCGTTCTTCAGCTATTATTCCCTCTTTGCCAAAGAAAAATAATTATTTTTATATATATAACACTTTGTTCACGCTGAAATATCGAAAAATAAATTTTAAAAAATAAAATAAAGTAAATAGAAACAAAAATTAAAATTTAATCCGTGACCAGGACAGAATCCCTGATCACCGAGTCTACAAACTTCTTTACCCATGGCGCTAACAACCACACCACGACTCACACGTTGCTTCCACGAATATATAGCTTAAAGAACTTCCTTCCGGTTAATTAACAAAATCTGTTGTGGCCCATTATGTGCCCCCTAATAAGCGTATAAAAATTTAATTTGGTACGATTGTTTGGTATATAAAATTCTAATTTCTGATAGAGTTTGAAAATTATAAGTTAATATTAAAGGGAGTTACGGAGTGAGTCGTGTGCGTAGCTCCGGAGTCACAATTTATCCGTTCTTCCGCTATTATTCCCTCTTTCCCAAAGAAAACATAATTATTTTTATGTATATATACCACTTTATTCACGCTGAAATATCGAAAAATAAATTTTAAAAAATAAAATAAAGTAAGTAGAAACAAAAATTAAAAATTAATCCGAGACCAGGACCGATCCCCTGACCACCGAGTCTACAAACTTCTTTACCCATGGCGCTAACAACCACACTTCGACTCACACGTTGCTTCCACGAATATATAGCTTAAAGAACTTCCTTCCGGTTAATTAACAAAATCTATTTTGGCCCATTATGAGCCCATTAATAAGCGTATAAAAATTTAATTTGGTACGATTGTTTGGTATATAAAACTAAAATTTCTGGCAGAGTTTGAATATTATAAGTTATTATTAAAGGGAGTTACGGAGTGAGTCGTGTGCGTAGCTCCGGAGTCACAATTTATCCGTTCTTCCGCCATTATTCCCTCTATGCCAAAGAAAAATAATTATTTTTATATATATAACACTTTATTCACGCTGAAATATCGAAAAATAAATTTTAAAAAATAAAATAAAATAAATAGAAACAAAAATTAAAAATTAATCCGTGACCAGGTCCGAACCCCTGACCACCGAGTCTTCAAACTTCTTTACCCATGGCGCTAACAGCCACACCACGACTCACACGTTGCTTCCACGAATATATAGCTAAAAGAACTTCCTTCCGGTTAATTAACAGAATCTATTTTGGCCCATTTTGTGTCCCCTAATTAGCGTATAAAAATTTTTTTTGGTTCGATTGTTTGGTATATAAAACTCAAATTTCTGGCAGAGTTTGAAAATTATAAGTTAATATTAAAGGGAGTTACGGAGTGAGTCGTGTGCGTAGCTCCGGAGTCGAAATTTATCCGTTCTTCAGCTATTATTCCCTCTTTGCCAAAGAAAAATAATTATTTTTATATATATAACACTTTATTCACGCTGAAATATCGAAAAATAAATTTTAAAAAATAAAATAAAGTAAGTAGAAACAAAAATTAAAAATTAATCCGTGACCAGGACCGAACCCCTGACCACCGAGTCTTCAAACTTCTTTACCCATGGCGCTAGCAACCACACCACGACTCACACGTTGCTTCCACGAATATATAGCTTAAAGAACTTCCTTCCGGTTAATTAACAAAATATATTTTGGCCCATTTTGAGTCCCCTAATTAGCGTATAAAAATTTACTTTGGTACGATTGTTTGGTATATAAAACTCAAATTTCTGTCAGAGTTTGAAAATTTTAAGTTAATATTAAAGGGAGTTACGGAGTGAGTCATGTGCGTAGCTCAGGAGTCGAAATTTATCCGTTCTTCAGCTATTATTCCCTCTTTCCCAAAGAAAAAATAATTATTTTTATGTATATATACCACTTTATTCACGCTGAAATATCGAAAAATAAATTTTAAAAAATAAAATGAAGTAAGTAGAAACAAAAATTAAAAATTATTCCGTGACCAGGACCGAACCCCTGACCACCGAGTCTTCAAACTTCTTTACCCATGGCGCTAAGAACCACACCACGACTCACACGTTGCTTCCACGAATATATAGCTTAAAGAACTTCCTTCCGGTTAATTCACAAAATCTATTTTGGCCCATTTTGTGTCCCCTAATTAGCGTATAAAAATTTACTTTGGTACGATTGTTTGGTATATAAAACTCAAATTTCTGGCAGAGTTTGAAAATTATAAGTTAATATTAAAGGGAGTTACGGAGTGAGTCGTGTACGTAGCTCCGGAATCGAAATTTATCCGTTCTTCAGCTATTATTCCCTCTTTGCCAAAGAAAAATAATTATTTTTATATATATAACACTTTGTTCACGCTGAAATATCGAAAAATAAATTTTAAAAAATAAAATAAAGTAAGTAGAAACAAAAATTAAAAATTAATCCATGACCAGGACCGAACCCCTGACCAACGAGTCTTCAAACTTCTTTACCCATGGCGCTAACAACCACACCACGACTCACACATTGCTTCCACGAATATATAGCTTAAAGAACTTCCTTCCGGGTAATTAACAAAATCTATTTTGGCCCATTTTGTGTCCCCTAATTAGCGTATAAAAATTTACTTTAGTACGATTGTTTGGTATATAAAACTCAAATTTCTGGCAGAGTTTGAAAATTATAAGTTAATTTTAAAGGGAGTTACGGAGTGAGTCGTGTGCGTAGCTCCGGAGTCGAAATTTATCCGTTCTTCAGCTATTATTCCCTCTTTGCCAAAGAAAAATAATTATTTTTATATATATAACACTTTGTTCACGCTGAAATATCGAAAAATAAATTTTAAAAAATAAAATAAAGTAAATAGAAACAAAAATTAAAATTTAATCCGTGACCAGGACAGAATCCCTGATCACCGAGTCTACAAACTTCTTTACCCATGGCGCTAACAACCACACCACGACTCACACGTTGCTTCCACGAATATATAGCTTAAAGAACTTCCTTCCGGTTAATTAACAAAATCTGTTGTGGCCCATTATGTGCCCCCTAATAAGCGTATAAAAATTTAATTTGGTACGATTGTTTGGTATATAAAATTCTAATTTCTGATAGAGTTTGAAAATTATAAGTTAATATTAAAGGGAGTTACGGAGTGAGTCGTGTGCGTAGCTCCGGAGTCACAATTTATCCGTTCTTCCGCTATTATTCCCTCTTTCCCAAAGAAAACATAATTATTTTTATGTATATATACCACTTTATTCACGCTGAAATATCGAAAAATAAATTTTAAAAAATAAAATAAAGTAAGTAGAAACAAAAATTAAAAATTAATCCGAGACCAGGACCGATCCCCTGACCACCGAGTCTACAAACTTCTTTACCCATGGCGCTAACAACCACACCTCGACTCACACGTTGCTTCCACGAATATATAGCTTAAAGAACTTCCTTCCGGTTAATTAACAAAATCTATTTTGGCCCATTATGAGCCCATTAATAAGCGTATAAAAATTTAATTTGGTACGATTGTTTGGTATATAAAACTAAAATTTCTGGCAGAGTTTGAATATTATAAGTTATTATTAAAGGGAGTTACGGAGTGAGTCGTGTGCGTAGCTCCGGAGTCACAATTTATCCGTTCTTCCGCCATTATTCCCTCTATGCCAAAGAAAAATAATTATTTTTATATATATAACACTTTATTCACGCTGAAATATCGAAAAATAAATTTTAAAAAATAAAATAAAATAAATAGAAACAAAAATTAAAAATTAATCCGTGACCAGGTCCGAACCCCTGACCACCGAGTCTTCAAACTTCTTTACCCATGGCGCTAACAACCACACCACGACTCACACGTTATTTCCACGAATACAGAGCTTAAGGAACTTCCTTTCGGTTAATTAGCAAAATCTATTTTGGCCCATTATGTGCCCCCTAATTAGCGTATAAAAATTTAATTTGGTGTGATTGTTTGGTATATAAAACTCTAATTTCAGGCAGAGTTTGAAAATTATAAGTTAATATTAAAGGGAGTTACGGATTGAGTCGTGTGCGTAGCTCCGGAGTCGAAATTTATCCGTTTTTCAGATATTATTCCCTCTTTCCCGAAGAAAAAATAGTTATTTTTATGTATATATACCACTTTATTCACGCTGAAATATCGAAAAATAAATTTTAAAAAATAAGATAAAGTAAGTAGAAACAAAAATTAAAAATTAATCCGTGACCAGGACCGAACCCCTGACCACCGAGTCTTCAAACTTCTTTACCCATGGCGCTAACAGCCACACCACGACTCACACGTTGCTTCCACGAATATATAGCTTAAAGAACTTCCTTCCGGTTAATTAACAGAATCTATTTTGGCCCATTTTGTGTCCCCTAATTAGCGTATAAAAATTTTTTTTGGTTCGATTGTTTGGTATATAAAACTCAAATTTTTGGCAGAGTTTGAAAATTATACGTTAATATTAAAGGGAGTTACGGAGTGAGTCGTGTGCGTAGCTCCGGAGTCGAAATTTATCCGCTCTTCAGCTATTATTCCATCTTTGCCAAAGAAAAATAATTATTTTTATATATATAACACTTTATTCACGCTGAAATATCGAAAAATAAATTTTAAAAAATAAAATAAAGTAAGTAGAAACAAAAATTAAAAATTAATCCATGACCAGGACCGAACCCCTGACCAACGAGTCTTCAAACTTCTTTACCCATGGCGCTAACAACCACACCACGACTCACACGTTGCTTCCACGAATATATAGCTTAAAGAACTTCCTTCCGGGTAATTAACAAAATCTATTTTGGCCCATTTTGTGTCCCCTAATTAGCGTATGAAAATTTACTTTGGTACGATTGTTTGGTATATAAAACTCAAATTTCTGGCAGAGTTTGAAAATTATAAGTTAATTTTAAAGGGAGTTACGGAGTGAGTCGTGTGCGTAGCTCCGGAGTCGAAATTTATCCGTTCTTCAGCTATTATTCCCTCTTTGCCAAAGAAAAATAATTATTTTTATATATATAACACTTTGTTCACGCTGAAATATCGAAAAATAAATTTTAAAAAATAAAATAAAGTAAATAGAAACAAAAATTAAAATTTAATCCGTGACCAGGACAGAACCCCTGATCACCGAGTCTACAAACTTCTTTACCCGTGGCGCTAACAACCACACCACGACTCACACGTTGCTTCCACGAATATATAGCTTAAAGAACTTCCTTCAGGTTAATTAACAAAATCTGTTGTGGCCCATTATGTGCCCCCTAATTAGCGTATAAAAATAAACTTTATTACGATTGTTTGGTATATAAAATTCTAATTTCTGATAGAGTTTGAAAATTATAAGTTAATATTAAAGGGAGTTACGGAGTGAGTCGTATGCGTAGCTCCGGAGTCGAAATTTATCCGTTCTTCAGCTATTATTCCCTCTTTCCCAAAGAAAACATAATTATTTTTATGTATATATACCACTTTATTCACGCTGAAATATCGAAAAATAAATTTTAAAAAATAAAATAAAGTAAGTAGAAACAAAAATTAAAAATTAATCCGAGACCAGGACCGATCCCCTGACCACCGAGTCTACAAACTTCTTTACCCATGGCGCTAACAACCACACCTCGACTCACACGTTGCTTCCACGAATATATAGCTTAAAGAACTTCCTTCCGGTTAATTAACAAAATCTATTTTGGCCCATTATGAGCCCATTAATAAGCGTATAAAAATTTAATTTGGTACGATTGTTTGGTATATAAAACAAAAATTTCTGGCAGAGTTTGAATATTATAAGTTAATATTAAAGGGAGTTACGGAGTGAGTCGTGTGCGTAGCTCCGGAGTCACAATTTATCCGTTCTTCCGCTATTATTCCCTCTTTCCCAAAGAAAACATAATTATTTTTATGTATATATACCACTTTATTCACGCTGAAATATCGAAAAATAAATTTTAAAAAATAAAATAAAGTAAGTAGAAACAAAAATTAAAAATTAATCCGAGACCAGGACCGATCCCCTGACCACCGAGTCTACAAACTTCTTTACCCATGGCGCTAACAACCACACCTCGACTCACACGTTGCTTCCACGAATATATAGCTTAAAGAACTTCCTTCCGGTTAATTAAAAAAATCTATTTTGGCCCATTATGAGCCCATTAATAAGCGTATAAAAATTTAATTTGGTACGATTGTTTGGTATATAAAACTAAAATTTCTGGCAGAGTTTGAATATTATAAGTTATTATTAAAGGGAGTTACGGAGTGAGTCGTGTGCGTAGCTCCGGAGTCACAATTTATCCGTTCTTCCGCTATTATTCCCTCTATGCCAAAGAAAAATAATTATTTTTATATATATAACACTTTATTCACGCTGAAATATCGAAAAATAAATTTTAAAAAATAAAATAAAATAAATAGAAACAAAAATTAAAAATTAATCCGTGACCAGGTCCGAACCCCTGACCACCGAGTCTTCAAACTTCTTTACCCATGGCGCTAACAACCACACCACGACTCACACGTTATTTCCACGAATATAGAGCTTAAGGAACTTCCTTTCGGTTAATTAGCAAAATCTATTTTGGCCCATTATGTGCCCCCTAATTAGCGTATAAAAATTTAATTTGGTGTGATTGTTTGGTATATAAAACTCTAATTTCAGGCAGAGTTTGAAATTTATAAGTTAATATTAAAGGGAGTTACGGATTGAGTCGTGTGCGTAGCTCCGGAGTCGAAATTTATCCGTTTTTCAGATATTATTCCCTCTTTCCCGAAGAAAAAATAGTTATTTTTATGTATATATACCACTTTATTCACGCTGAAATATCGAAAAATAAATTTTAAAAAATAAGATAAAGTAAGTAGAAACAAAAATTAAAAATTAATCCGTGACCAGGACCGAACCCCTGACCACCGAGTCTTCAAACTTCTTTACCCATGGCGCTAACAGCCACACCACGACTCACACGTTGCTTCCACGAATATATAGCTTAAAGAACTTCCTTCCGGTTAATTAACAGAATCTATTTTGGCCCATTTTGTGTCCCCTAATTAGCGTATAAAAATTTTTTTTTTCGATTGTTTGGTATATAAAACTCAAATTTTTGGCAGAGTTTGAAAATTATACGTTAATATTAAAGGGAGTTACGGAGTGAGTCGTGTGCGTAGCTCCGGAGTCGAAATTTATCCGCTCTTCAGCTATTATTCCATCTTTGCCAAAGAAAAATAATTATTTTTATATATATAACACTTTATTCACGCTGAAATATCGAAAAATAAATTTTAAAAAATAAAATAAAGTAAGTTGAAACAAAAATTAAAAATTAATCCGTGACCAGGACCGAACCCCTGACCACCGAGTCTTCAAACTTCTTTACCCATGGCGCTAACAACCACACCACGACTCACACGTTGCTTCCACGAATATATAGCTTAAAGAACTTCCTTCCGGTTAATTAACAAAATCTATTTTGGCCCATTTTGAGTCCCCAAATTAGCGTATAAAAATTTACTTTGGTACGATTGTTTGGTATATAAAACTCAAATTTCTGGCAGAGTTTGAAAATTATAAGTTAATATTAAAGGGAGTTACGGAGTGAGTCGTGTGCGTAGCTCCGGAGTCGAAATTTATCCGTTCTTCAGCTATTATTCCCTCTTTCCCAAAGAAAAAATAATTATTTTTATGTATATACACCACTTTATTCACGCTGAAATATCGAAAAATAAATTTTAAAAAATAAAATAAAGTAAATAGAAACAAAAATTAAAAATTAATTCGTGACCCGGACCGAACCCTTGACCACCGAGTCTACAAACTTCTTTACCCATGGCGCTAACAACCACACCACGACTCACACGCTGCTTCCACGAATATAGAGCTTAAGGAACTTCCTTCCGGTTAATTAGCAAAATCTATTTTGCCCCATTAAGTGCCCCCTAATTACCGTATAAAAATTTACTTTGGTGCGATTGTTTGGTATATAAAATTCTAAATTCTGGCAGAGTTTGAAAATTATAAGTTAATATTAAAGGGAGTTACGGAGTGAGTCGTGTGCGTAGCTCCGGATACGAAATTTATCCGTTCCTCAGCTATTATTCCCTCTTTCCCAAAGAAAAAATAATTATTTTTATGTATATATACCACTTTATTCACGCTGAAATATCGAAAAATAAATTTTAAAAAATAAAATAAAGTAAGTAGAAACAAAAATTAAAAATTAATCCGAGACCAGGACCGAACCCCTGACCACCGAGTCTACAAACTTCTTTACCCATGGCGCTAACAACAACACCACGACTCACACGTTGCCTCCAAGAATATATAGCTTAAAGAACTTCCTTCCGGTTAATTCACAAAATCTATTTTGGCCCATTTTGTGCCCATTACTAAGCGTATAAAAATTTACTTTGGAACGATTGTTTGGTATATAAAACTCAAATTTCTGTCAGAGTTTGAAAATTTTAAGTTAATATTAAAGGGAGTTACGGAGTGAGCCATGTGCGTAGCTCCGGAGTCGAAATTTATCCGTTCTTCAGCTATTATTCCCTCTTAGCCAAAGAAAAATAATTATTTTTATATATATAACACTTTGTTCACGCTGAAATATCGAAAAATAAATTTTAAAAAATAAATTTTAAAAAATAAAATAAAGTAAATAGAAACAAAAAATAAAAATTAATCCGTGACCAGGACCAAACTCCTGACCACCGAGTCTACAAACTTCTTTACCCATGGCGCTAACAACCACACCACGACTCACACGTTGCTTCCACGAATATATAGCTTAAAGAACTTCAATCCGGTTAATTAACAAAATCTATTGTGGCCCATTATGTGCCCCCTAATTAGCGTATAAAAATTAACTTTGGTACGATTGTTTGGTATATAAAACTCAAATTTCTGGCAGAGTTTGAAAATTTTAAGTTAATATTAAAGGGAGTTACGGAGTGAGTCATGTGCGCAGCTCCAGAGAAGAAATTTATTCGTTTTTCAGCTATTATTCCCTCTTTCCCAAAGAAAAATAATTATTTTTATATATATAACACTTTACTCACGTTGAAATATCGAAAAATAAATTTTAAAAAATAAAATAAAGTAAATGGAAACAAAAATTAAAAATTAATCCGTGACCAGGACCGAACCCCTCACCACCGAGTCTTCAAACTTCTTTACCCATGGCGCTAACAAGCACACCACGACTCACACGTTGCTTCCACGAATATATAGCTTAAGGAACTTCCTTTCGGATAATTAGCAAAATCTATTTTGGCCCATTATGTGCCCCCTAATTAGCGTATAAAAATTTAATTTGGTGCGATTGTTTGGTATATAAAACTCTAATTTCTGGCAGAGTTTGAAAATTATAAGTTAATATTAAAGGGAGTTACGGATTGAGTCGTGTGCGTAGCTCCGGAGTCGAAATTTATCCGTTCTTCAGCCATTATTCCCTCTTTCCCAAAGAAAACATAATTATTTTTATGTATATATACCACTTTATTCACGCTGAAATATCGAAAAATAAATTTTAAGAAATAAAATAAAATAAATAGAAACAAAAATTAAAAATTAATCCGTGACCTGGACCGAACTCCTGACCACCGAGTCTACAAAGTTCTTTACCCATGGCGCTAACAACCACTCCACGACTCACACGTTGCTTCCACGAATATATAGCTTAAAGAACTTCCTTCCGGTTAATTAACAAAATCTATTTTGGCCCATTATGTGCCCATTAATAAGCGTATAAAAATTTACTTTGGTACGATTGTTTGGTATATAAAACTAAAATTTCTGGCAGAGTTTGAAAATTATAAGTTAATATTAACGGGAGTTACGGAGTGAGTCGTGTGCTTAGCTCCGGAGTAGAAATTTATTCGTTTTTCAGCTATTATTCCTGCTTTCCCTAAGAAAAAATAATTATTTTTATGTATATATACCAGTTTATTCTCGCTGAAATATCGAAAAATAAATTTTAAAAAATAAAATAAAGTAAGTACAAACAAAAATTTAATATTAATCCGTGACCAGGTCCGAACCCCTGACCACCGAGTCTTCAAACTTCTTCACCCATGGCGCTAACAACCACACCACGACTCACACGTTATTTCCACGAATATAGAGCTTAAAGAACTTCCTTCCGGTTAATTCACAAAATCTATTTTGGCCCATTTTGTGCCCATTAATTAGCGTATAAAAATTTACTTTGGAACGATTGTTTGGTATATAAAACTCAAATTTCTGTCAGAGTTTGAAAATTTTAAGTTAATATTAAAGGGAGTTACGGAGTGAGTCATGTGCGTAGCTCCGGAGTCGAAATTTATCCGTTCTTCTGCTATTATTCCCTCTTAGCCAAAGAAAAATAATTATTTTTATATATATAACACTTTGTTCACGCTGAAATATCGAAAAATAAATTTAAAAAAATAAATTTTAAAAAATAAAATAAAGTAAATAGAAACAAAAAATAAAAATTAAACCGTGACCAGGACCAAACTCCTGACCACCGAGTCTACAAACTTCTTTACCCATGGCGCTAACAACCACACCACGACTCACACGTTGCTTCCACGAATATATAGCTTAAAGAACTTCCTTCCGGTTAATTAACAAAATCTGATGTGGCCCATTATGTGCCCCCTAATTAGCGTATAAAAATTAACTTTATTACGATTGTTTGGTATAAAAAATTCTAATTTCTGGCAGAGTTTGAAAATTATAAGTTAATATTAAAGGGAGTTACGGAGTGAGTCGTATGCGTAGCTCCGGAGTCGAAATTTATCCGTTCTTCAGCTATTATTCCCTCTTTCCCAAAGAAAACATAATTATTTTTATATATATATACCACTTTATTCACGCTGAAATATCGAAAAATAAATTTTAAAAAATAAAATAAAGTAAGTAGAAACAAAAATTAAAATTTAATCCGAAACCAGGACCGAACCCCTGACCACCGAGTCTACAAACTTCTTTACCCATGGCGCTAACAACCACACCTCGACTCACACGTTGCTTCCACGAATACATAGCTTAAAGAACTTCCTTCCGGTTAATTAACAAAATCTATTTTGGCCCATTATGAGCCCATTAATAAACGTATAAAAATTTAATTTGGAACGATTGTTTGGTATATAAAACTCAAATTTCTGGCAGAGTTTGAAAATTTTAAGTTAATATTAAAGGGAGTTACGGAGTGAGTCATGTGCGCAGCTCCAGAGAAGAAATTTATTCGTTTTTCAGCTATTATTCCCGCTTTCCCAAAGAAAAAATAATTATTTTTATGTATATATACCAGTTTATTCTCGCTGAAATATCGAAAAATAAATTTTAAAAAATAAAATAAAGTAAGTACAAACAAAAATTTAAAATTAATCCGTGACCAGGTCCGAACCCCTGACCACCGAGTCTTCAAACTTCTTTACCCATGGCGCTAACAACCACACCACGACTCACACGTTATTTCCACGAATATAGAGCTTAAGGAACTTCCTTTCGGTTAATTAGCAAAATCTATTTTGGCCCATTATGTGCCCCCTAATTAGCGTATAAAAATTTAATTTGGTGTGATTGTTTGGTATATAAAACTCTAATTTCTGGCAGAGTTTGAAAATTATAAGTTAATATTAAAGGGAGTTACGGAGTGAGTCGTGTGCGTAGCTCCGGAGTCGAAATTTATCCGTTCTTCAGCTAGTAATCCCTCTTTGCCAAAGAAAAATAATTATTTTTATATATATAACACTTTATTCACGCTGAAATATCGAAAAATAAATTTTAAAAAATAAAATAAAGTAAGTAGAAACAAAAATTAAAAATTAATCCGTGACCAGGACCGAACCCCTGACCACCGAGTCTTCAAACTTCTTTATCCATGGCGCTAGCAACCACACCACGACTCCCACGTTGCTTCCACGAATATATAGCTTAAAGAACTTCCTTCCGGTTAATTAACAAAATCTATTTTGGCCCATTTTGAGTCCCCTAATTAGCGTATAAAAATTTTTCTTTGGTACGATTGTTTGGTATATAAAACTCAAATTTCTGTCAGAGTTTGAAAATTTTAAGTTAATATTAAAGGGAGTTACGGAGTGAGTCATGTGCGTAGCTCCGGAGTCGAAATTTATCCGTTCTTCAGCTATTATTACCTCTTTCCCAAAGAAAAAATAATTATTTTTATGTATATATACCACTTTATTCACGCTGAAATATCGAAAAATAAATTTCAAAAAATAAAATAAAGTAAGTAGAAACAAAAATTAAAAATTATTCCGTGACCAGGACCGAACCCCTGACCACCGAGTCTTCAAACTTCTTTACCCATGGCGCTAACAACCACACCACGACTCACACGTTGCTTCCACGAATATATAGCTTAAAGAACTTCCTTCCGGTTAATTCACAAAATCTATTTTGGCCCATTTTGTGTCCCCTAATTAGCGTATAAAAATTTACTTTGGTACGATTGTTTGGTATATAAAACTCAAATTTCTGGCAGAGTTTGAAAATTATAAGTTAATATTAAAGGGAGTTACGGAGTGAGTCGTGTACGCAGCTCCGGAATCGAAATTTATCCGTTCTTCAGCTATTATTCCCTCTTTGCCAAAGAAAAATAATTATTTTTATATATATAACACTTTGTTCACGCTGAAATATCGAAAAATAAATTTTAAAAAATAAAATAAAGTAAGTAGAAACAAAAATTAAAAATTAATCCGTGACCAGGACCGAACCCCTGACCACCGAGTCTACAAACTTCTTTACCCATGGCGCTAACAACCACACCACGACTCTCACGTTGCTTCCACGAATATATAGCTTAAAGAACTTCCTTCCGGTTAATTAACAAAATCTGTTGTGGCCCATTATGTGCCCCCTAATTAGCGTATAAAAATTAACTTTATTACGATTGTTTGGTATATAAAACTCAAATTTCTGGCAGAGTTTGAAAATTTTAAGTTAATATTAAAGGGAGTTACGGAGTGAGTCATGCGCGTAGCTCCGGAGTCGAAATTTATCCGTTCTTCCGCTATTATTCCCTCTATGCCAAAGAAAAATAATTATTTTTATATATATATAACACTTTATTCACGCTGAAATATCGAAAAATAAATTTTAAAAAATAAAATAAAATAAATAAAAACAAAAATTAAAAATTAATCCGTGACCAGGACCGAACCCCTGACCACCGAGTCTACAAACTTCTTTACCCATGGCGCTAACAACCACACCACGACTCACACGTTGCTTCCACGAATATATAGCTTAAAGAACTTCCTTCCGGTTAATTAACAAAATCTGTTGTGGCCCATTATGTTCCCCCTAATTAGCGTATAAAAATTTACTTTGGTACGATTGTTTGGTATATAAAACTAAAATTTCTGGCAGAGTTTGAAAATTATAAGTTAATATTAACGGGAGTTACGGAGTGAGTCGTGTGCGTAGCTCCGGAGTCGAAATTTATCCGTTTTTCAGCTATTATTCCCTCTTTCCCAAAGAAAAAATAATTATTTTTATGTATATATACCACTTTATTCACGCTGAAATATCGAAAAATAAATTTTAAAAAATAAAATAAAGTAAGTAGAAACAAAAATTAAAAATTAACCCATGACCAGGACCGAACCCCTGACCAACGAGTCTTCAAACTTCTTTACCCATGGCGCTAACAACCACACCACGACTCACACGTTGCTTCCACGAATATATAGCTTAAAGAACTTCCTTCCGGTTAATTAACAAAATCTGTTGTGGCCCATTATGTGCCCCCTAATTAGCGTATAAAAATTAACTTTATTACGATTGTTTGGTATATAAAATTCTAATTTCTGATAGAGTTTGAAAATTATAAGTTAATATTAAAGGGAGTTACGGAGTGAGTCGTATGCGTAGCTCCGGAGTCGAAATTTATCCGTTCTTCAGCTATTATTCCCTCTTTCCCAAAGAAAACATAATTATTTTTATGTATATATACCACTTTATTCACGCTGAAATATCGAAAAATAAATTTTAAAAAATAAAATAAAGTAAGTAGAAACAAAAATTAAAAATTATTCCGAGACCAGGACCGAACCCCTGACCACCGAGTCTACAAACTTCTTTACCCATGGCGCTAACAACCACACCTCGAGTCACACGTTGCTTCCACGAATATATAGCTTAAAGAACTTCCTTCCGGTTAATTAACAAAATCTATTTTGGCCCATTATGAGCCCATTAATAAGCGTATAAAAATTTAATTTGGTACGATTGTTTGGTATATAAAACTAAAATTTCTGGCAGAGTTTGAATATTATAAGTTAATATTAAAGGGAGTTACGGAGTGAGTCGTGTGCGTAGCTCCGGAGACGAAATTTATTCGTTTTTCAGCTATTATTCCCGCTTTCCCAAAGAAAAAATAATTATTTTTATGTATATATACCACTTTATTCTCGCTGAAATATCGAAAAATAAATTTTAAAAAATAAAATAAAGTAAGTAGAAACAAAAATTAAAAATTAATCCGTGACCAGGACCGAACCCCTGACCACCGAGTCTTCAAACTTCTTTACCCATGGCGCTAACAACCACACCACGACTCACACGTTGCTTCCACGAATATATAGCTTAAAGAACTTCCTTCCGGTTAATTAACAAAATCTATTTTGGCCCATTTTGAGTCCCCTAATTAGCGTATAAAAATTTACTTTGGTACGATTGTTTGGTATATAAAACTCAAATTTCTGGCAGAGTTTGAAAATTATAAGTTAATATTAAAGGGAGTTACGGAGTGAGTCGTGTGCGTAGCTCCGGAGTCGAAATTTATCCGTTCTTCAGCTATTATTCCCTCTTTCCCAAAGAAAAAATAATTATTTTTATGTATATACACCACTTTATTCACGCTGAAATATCGAAAAATAAATTTAAAAAAATAAAATAAAGTAAGTAGAAACAAAAATTAAAAATTAATCCGTGACCAGGACCGAACCCCTGACCACCTAGTCTACAAACTTCTTTACCCATGGTGCTAACAACCACACCACGACTCACACGTTGCTTCCACGAATATATAGCTTAAAGAACTTCCTTCCGGTGAATTAACAAAATCTGTTGTGGCCCATTATGTGCCCCCTAATTAGCGTATAAAAATTAACTTTATTACGATTGTTTGGTATATAAAACTCAAATTTCTGGCAGAGTTTGAAAATTTTAAGTTAATATTAAAGGGAGTTGCGGAGAGAGTCATGTGCGTAGCTCCGGAGTCGAAATTTATCCATTCTTCAGCTATTATTCCCTCTTTGCCAAAGAAAAATAATTATTTTTATATATATAACACTTTGTTCACGCTGAAATATCGAAAAATAAATTTTAAAAAATAAAATAAAGTAAATAGAAACAAAAATTAAAAATTAATTCGTGACCCGGACCGAACCCTTGACCACCGAGTCTACAAACTTCTTTACCCATGGCGCTAACAACCACACCACGACTCACACGCTGCTTCCACGAATATAGAGCTTAAGGAACTTCCTTCCGGATAATTAGCAAAATCTATTTTGCCCCATTAAGTGCCCCCTAATTACCGTATAAAAATTTACTTTGGTGCGATTGTTTGGTATATAAAATTCTAAATTCTGGCAGAGTTTGAAAATTATAAGTTAATATTAAAGGGAGTTACGGAGTGAGTCGTGTGCGTAGCTCCGGAGTCGAAATTTATCCGTTCTTCAGCTATTATTCCCTCTTTCCCAAAGAAAAAATAATTATTTTTATGTATATATACCATTTTATTCACGCTGAAATATCGAAAAATAAATTTTAAAAAATAAAATAAAGTAAGTAGAAACAAAAATTAAAAATTAATCCGAGACCAGGACCGAACCCCTGACCACCGAGTCTACAAACTTCGTTACCCATGGCGCTAACGTCCTCACCACGACCCACACGTTGCTTCCACGAATATAGAGCTTAAGGAACTTCCTTCCGGTTAATTAGCAAAATCTATTTTGGCCCGTTATATGCCCCCTAATTAGCGTATAAAAATTTACTTTGGTACGATTGTTTAGTATATAAAACTCTAATTTCTGGCAGAGTTTGCAAATTATAAGTTAATATTAACGGGAGTTACGGATTGAGTCGTGTGCTTAGCTCCGGAGTTGAAATTTATTCGTTTTTCAGCTATTATTCCCTCTTTCCCAAAGAAAAAATAATTATTTTTATGTATATATACCACTTTATTCACGCTGAAATATCGAAAAATAAATTTTAGAAAATAAAATAAAGTAAGTACAAACAAAAATTAAAAATTAATCCGTGACCAGGACCGAACCCCTGACCACCGAGTCTTCAAACTTCTTTACCCATGGCGCTAACAACCACACCACGACTCACACGTTGCTTCCACGAATATAGAGCTTAAGGAACTTCGTTCCGGTTAATTAGCAAAATCTATTTTGGCCCGTTATATGCCCCCTAATTAGCGTATAAAAATTTACTTTGGTACGATTGTTTAGTATATAAAACTCTAGTTTCTGGCAGAGTTTGCAAATTATAAGTTAATATTAACGGGAGTTACGGATTGAGTCGTGTGCTTAGCTCCGGAGTTGATATTTATTCGTTTTTCAGCTATTATTCCCTCTTTCCCAAAGAAAAAATAATTATTTTTATGTATATATACCACTTTATTCACGCTGAAATATCGAAAAATAAATTTTAGAAAATAAAATAAAGTAAGTACAAACAAAAATTAAAAATTAATCCGTGACCAGGACCGAAACCCTGACCACCGAGTCTTCAAACTTCTTTACCCATGGCGCTAACAACCACACCACGACTCACACGTTATTTCCACGAATATAGAGCTTAAGGAACTTCCTTTCGGTTAATTAGCAAAATCTGTTTTGGCCCTTTATGTGCCCCCTAATTAGCGTATAAAAATTTAATTTGGTGTGATTGTTTGGTATATAAAATTCTAATTTCTGGCAGAGTTTGCAAATTATAAGTTAATATTAACGGGAGTTACGGAGTGAGTCGTGTGCGTAGCACCGGAGTAGAAATTTATTCGTTTTTCAGCTATTATTCCCTCTTTCCCAAAGGAAAAATAATTATTTTTATGAATATATACCACTTTATTCACGCTGAAATATCGAAAAATAAATTTTAAAAAATAAAATAAAGTAAGTACAAACAAAAATTAAAAATTAATCCGTGACCAGGACCGAACCCCTGACCACCGAGTCTTCAAACTTCTTTACCCATGGCGCTAACAACCACACCACGACTCACACGTTATTTCCACGAATATAGAGCTTAAGGAACATCCTTTCGGATAATTAGCAAAATCTATTTTGGCCCATTATGTGCCCCCTAATTAGCGTATAAAAATTTAATTTGGTGCGATTGTTTGGTATATAAAACTCGAATTTCTGGCAGAGTTTGAAAATTATAAGTTAATATTAAAGGGAGTTACGGATTGAGTCGTTTGCGTAACTCCGGAGTCGAAATTTATCCGTTTTTCAGTTATTATTCCCTCTTTCCCAAAGAAAAAATAATTATTTTTATGTATATATACCACTTTATTCACGCTGAAATATCGAAAAATAAATTTTAAAAAATAAAATAAAGTAAGTAGAAACAAAAATTAAAAAATATTCCGTTACCAGGACCGAACCCCTGACCACCGAGTCTTCAAACTTCTTTACCCATGGCGCTAACAACCACACCACGACTCACACATTGCTTCCACGAATATATAGCTTAAAGATCTTCCTTCCGGTTAATTAACAAAATCTATTTTGGCCCATTTTGTGTCCCCTAATTAGCGTATAAAAATTTACTTTGGTACGATTGTTTGGTATATAAAACTCAAATTTTTGGCAGAGTTTGAAAATTATAAGTTAATATTAAAGGGAGTTACGGAGTGAGTCGTGTGCGTAGCTCCGGAGTCGAAATTTATCCGTTCTTCAGCTATTATTCCCTCTTTGCCAAAGAAAAATAATTATTTTTATATATATAACACTTTGTTCACGCTGAAATATCGAAAAATAAATTTTAAAAAATAAAATAAAGTAAGTAGAAACAAAAATTAAAAATTAATCCGTGACCAGGACCGAACCCCTGACCACCGAGTCTACAAACTTCTTTACCCATGGCGCTAACAACCACACCACGACTCACACGTTGCTTCCACGAATATATAGCTTAAAGAACTTCCTTCCGGTTAATTAACAAAATCTGTTGTGGCCCATTATGTGCCCCTAATTAGCGTATAAAAATTAACTTTATTACCATTGTTTGGTATATAAAACTCAAATTTCAGGCAGAGTTTGAAACTTTTAAGTTAATATTAAAGGGAGTTACGGAGTGAGTCGTGTGCGTAGCTCCGGAGTCGAAATTTATCCGTTTTTCAGCTATTATTCCATCTTTGCCAAAGAAAAATAATTATTTTTAAATATATAACACTTTGTTCACGCTGAAATATCGAAAAATAAATTTTAAAAAATAAAATAAAGTAAATAGAAACAAAAATTAAAAATTAATTCGTGACCCGGAACGAACCCTTGACCACCGAGTCTACAAACTTCTTTACCCATGGCGCTAACAACCACACCACGACTCACACGCTGCTTCCACGAATATAGAGCTTAAGGAACTTCCTTCCGGTTAATTAGCAAAATCTATTTTGCCCCATTAAGTGCCCCCTATTTACCGTATAAAAATTTACTTTGGTGCGATTGTTTGGTATATAAAATTCTAAATTCTGGCAGAGTTTGAAAATTATAAGTTAATATTAAAGGGAGTTACGGAGTGAGTCGTGTGCGTAGCTCCGGAGTCGAAATTTATCCGTTCTTCAGCTATTATTCCCTCTTTCCCAAAGAAAAAATAATTATTTTTATGTATATATACCACTTTATTCACGCTGAAATATCGAAAAATAAATTTTAAAAAATAAAATAAAGTAAGTAGAAACAAAAATTAAAAATTAATCCGAGACCAGGACCGAACCCCTGACCACCGAGTCTACAAACTTCTTTACCCATGGCGCTAACAACCACACCACGACTCACACGTTGCTTCCACGAATATATAGCTTAAAGAACTTCCTTCCGGTTAATTAACAAAATCTATTTTGGCCCATTATGAGCCCATTAATAAGCGTATAAAAATTTACTTTGGTACGATTGTTTGGTATATAAAACTAAAATTTCTGGCAGAGTTTGAAAATTATAAGTTAATATTAACGGGAGTTACGGAGTGAGTCGTGTGCGCAGCTCCGGAGTAGAAATTTATTCGTTTTTCAGCTATTATTCCCTCTTTCCCAAAGAAAAAATAATTATATTTATGTATATATACCACTTTATTCACGCTGAAATATCGAAAAATAAATTTTAAAAAATAAAATAAAGTAAGTACAAACAAAAATTAATCCGTGACCAGGACCGAACTCCTGACCACCGAGTCTTCAAACTTCTTTACCCATGGCGCTAACAACACACCACGACTCACACGTTGCTTCCACGAATATATAGCTTAAAGAACTTCATTCCGGTTAATTAACAAAATCTATTGTGGCCCATTATGTGCCCCCTAATTAGCGTATAAAAATTAACTTTGGTACGATTGTTTGGTATATAAAACTCAAATTTCTGGCAGAGTTTGAAATATTTAAGTTAATATTAAAGGGAGTTACGGAGTGAGTCATGTGCTTAGCTCCGGAGTCGAAATTTATCCGTTCTACAGCTCTTATTCCCTCTTTGCCGAAGAAAAATAATTATTTTTATATATATAACACTTTATTCACGCTGAAATATCGAAAAATAAATTTTAAAAAATAAAATAAAGTAAATAGAAACAAAAATTAAAAATTAATCCGTGACCAGGACCGAACCCCTGACCACCGAGTCTTCAAACTTCTTTACCCATGGCGCTAACAACCATACCACGACTCACACGTTGCTTCCACGAATATATAGCTTAAAGAACTTCCTTCCGGTTAATTAACAAAATCTATTTTGGCCCATTTTGAGTCCCCTAATTAGCGTATAAAAATTTACTTTGGTACGATTGTTTGGTATATAAAACTCAAATTTCTGGCACAGTTTGAAAATTATAAGTTAATATTAAAGGGAGTTACGGAGTGAGTCGTATGCGTAGCTCCGGAATCGAAATTTATCCGTTCTTCAGCTATTATTCCCTCTTTCCCAAAGAAAAAATAATTATTTTTATGTATATACACCACTTTATTCACGCTGAAATATCGAAAAATAAATTTTAAAAAATAAAATAAAGTAAGTAGAAACAAAAATTAAAAATTAATCCGTGACCAGGACCGAACCCCTGACCACCGAGTCTACAAACCTCTTTACACATGGCGCTAACAACCACACCACGACTCACACGTTGCTTCCACGAATATATCGCTTAAAGAACTTCCATCCGATTAATTAACAAAATCTGTTGTGGCCCATTATGTGCCCCCTAATTAGCGTATAAAAATTAACTTTGGTACGATTGTTTGGTATATAAAACTCAAATTTCTGGCACAGTTTGAAAATTTTAAGTTAATATTAAAGGGAGTTACGGAGTGAGTCGTGTGCGTAGCTCCGGAGTCGAAATTTATCCGTTCTTCCGCTATTATTCCCTCTATGCCAAAGAAAAATAATTATTTTTATGTATATATACCACTTTATTCACGCTTAAATATCGAAAAATAAATTTTAAAAAATAAAATAAAGTAAGTAGAAACAAAAATTAAAAATTAATCCGTGACCAGGACCGAACCCCTGACCACCGAGTCTACAAACTTCTTTACCCATGGCGCTAACAACCACACCACGACTCACACGTTGCTTCCACGAATATATAGCTTAAAGAACTTCCTTCCGGTTAATTAACAAAATCTGTTGTGGCCCATTATGTGCCCCTAATTAGCGTATAAAAATTAACTTTATTACCATTGTTTGGTATATAAAACTCAAATTTCAGGCAGAGTTTGAAACTTTTAAGTTAATATTAAAGGGAGTTACGGAGTGAGTCGTGTGCGTAGCTCCGGAGTCGAAATTTATCCGTTCTTCCGCTATTATTCCCTCTATGCCAAAGAAAAATAATTATTTTTATGTATATATACCACTTTATTCACGCTTAAATATCGAAAAATAAATTTTAAAAAATAAAATAAAGTAAGTGGAAACAAAAATTAAAAATTATTCCGAGACCAGGACCGAACCCCTGACCACCGAGCCTACAAACTTCTTTACCCATGGCGCTAACAACCACACCTCGACTCACACGTTGCTTCCACGAATATATAGCTTAAAGAACTTCCTTCCGGTTAATTAACAAAATCTATTTTGGCCCATTATGAGCCCATTAATAAGCGTATAAAAATTTAATTTGGTACGATTGTTTGGTATATAAAACTCAAATTTCTGGCAGAGTTTGAAATATTTAAGTTAATATTAAAGGGAGTTACGGAGTGAGTCATGTGCTTAGCTCCGGAGTCGAAATTTATCCGTTCTACAGCTCTTATTCCCTCTTTGCCGAAGAAAAATAATTATTTTTATATATATAACACTTTATTCACGCTGAAATATCGAAAAATAAATTTTAAAAAATAAAATAAAGTAAATAGAAACAAAAATTAAAAATTAATCCGTGACCAGGACCGAACCCCTGACCACCGAGTCTTCAAACTTCTTTACCCATGGCGCTAACAACCATACCACGACTCACACGTTGCTTCTACGAATATATAGCTTAAAGAACTTCCTTCCGGTTAATTAACAAAATCTATTTTGGCCCATTTTGAGTCCCCTAATTAGCGTATAAAAATTTACTTTGGTACGATTGTTTGGTATATAAAACTCAAATTTCTGGCACAGTTTGAAAATTATAAGTTAATATTAAAGGGAGTTACGGCGTGAGTCGTATGCGTAGCTCCGGAATCGAAATTTATCCGTTCTTCAGCTATTATTCCCTCTTTCCCAAAGAAAAAATAATTATTTTTATGTATATACACCACTTTATTCACGCTGAAATATCGAAAAATAAATTTTAAAAAATAAAATAAAGTAAGTAGAAACAAAAATTAAAAATTAATCCGTGACCAGGACCGAACCCCTGACCACCGAGTCTACAAACCTCTTTACACATGGCGCTAACAACCACACCACGACTCACACGTTGCTTCCACGAATATATCGCTTAAACAACTTCCATCCGATTAATTAACAAAATCTGTTGTGGCCCATTATGTGCCCCCTAATTAGCGTATAAAAATTAACTTTGGTACGATTGTTTGGTATATAAAACTCAAATTTCTGGCACAGTTTGAAAATTTTAAGTTAATATTAAAGGGAGTTACGGAGTGAGTCGTGTGCGTAGCTCCGGAGTCGAAATTTATCCGTTCTTCCGCTATTATTCCCTCTATGCCAAAGAAAAATAATTATTTTTATGTATATATACCACTTTATTCACGCTTAAATATCGAAAAATAAATTTTAAAAAATAAAATAAAGTAAGTAGAAACAAAAATTAAAAATTAATCCGTGACCAGGACCGAACCCCTGACCACCGAGTCTACAAACTTCTTTACCCATGGCGCTAACAACCACACCACGACTCACACGTTGCTTCCACGAATATATAGCTTAAAGAACTTCCTTCCGGTTAATTAACAAAATCTGTTGTGGCCCATTATGTGCCCCTAATTAGCGTATAAAAATTAACTTTATTACCATTGTTTGGTATATAAAACTCAAATTTCAGGCAGAGTTTGAAACTTTTAAGTTAATATTAAAGGGAGTTACGGAGTGAGTCGTGTGCGTAGCTCCGGAGTCGAAATTTATCCGTTCTTCCGCTATTATTCCCTCTATGCCAAAGAAAAATAATTATTTTTATGTATATATACCACTTTATTCACGCTTAAATATCGAAAAATAAATTTTAAAAAATAAAATAAAGTAAGTAGAAACAAAAATTAAAAATTATTCCGAGACCAGGACCGAACCCCTGACCACCGAGTCTACAAACTTCTTTACCCATGGCGCTAACAACCACACCTCGACTCACACGTTGCTTCCACGAATATATAGCTTAAAGAACTTCCTTCCGGTTAATTAACAAAATCTATTTTGGCCCATTATGAGCCCATTAATAAGCGTATAAAAATTTAATTTGGTACGATTGTTTGGTATATAAAACTAAAATTTCTGGCAGAGTTTGAATATTATAAGTTAATATTAAAGGGAGTTACGGAGTGAGTCGTGTGCGTAGCTCCGGAGTCGAAATTTATTCGTTTTTCAGCTATTATTCCCGCTTTCCCAAAGAAAAAATAATTATTTTTATGTATATATACCACTTTATTCTCGCTGAAATATCGAAAAATAAATTTTAAAAAATAAAATAAAGTAAGTACAAACAAAAATTAAAAATTAATCCGTGACCAGGACCGAACCCCTGACCACCGAGTCTTCAAACTTCTTTACCCATGGCGCTAACAGCCACACCACGACTCACACGTTGCTTCCACGAATATATAGCTTAAAGAACTTCCTTCCGGTTAATTAACAGAATCTATTTTGGCCCATTTTGTGTCCCCTAATTAGCGTATAAAAATTTTTTTTGGTTCGATTGTTTGGTATATAAAACTCAAATTTTTGGCAGAGTTTGAAAATTATACGTTAATATTAAAGGGAGTTACGGAGTGAGTCGTGTGCGCAGCTCCGGAGTCGAAATTTATCCGTTTTTCAGCTATTATTCCATCTTTGCCAAAGAAAAATAATTATTTTTAAATATATAACACTTTATTCACGCTGAAATATCGAAAAATAAATTTTAGAAAATAAAATAAAGTAAGTAGAAACAAAAATTAAAAATTAATCCGTGACCAGGACCGAACCCCTGACCACCGAGTCTTCAAACTTCTTTACCCATGGCGCTAACAACCACACCACGACTCACACGTTGCTTCCACGAATATATAGCTTAAAGAACTTCCTTCCGGTTAATTAACAAAATTTATTTTGGCCCATTTTGAGTCCCCTAATTAGCGTATAAAAATTTACTTTGGTATGATTGTTTGGTATATAAAACTCAAATTTCTGGCAGAGTTTGAAAATTATAAGTTAATATTAAAGGGAGTTACGGAGAGAGTCATGTGCGTAGCTCCGGAGTCGAAATTTATCCATTCTTCAGCTATCATTCCCTCTTTGCCAAAGAAAAATAATTATTTTTATATATATAACACTTTGTTCACGCTGAAATATCGAAAAATAAATTTTAAAAAATAAAATAAAGTAAATAGAAACAAAAATTAAAAATTAATTCGTGACCCGGACCGAACCCTTGACCACCGAGTCTACAAACTTCTTTACCCATGGCGCTAACAACCACACCACGACTCACACGCTGCTTCCACGAATATAGAGCTTAAGGAACTTCCTTCAGGTTAATTAGCACAATCTATTTTGCCCCATTAAGTGCCCCCTATTTACCGTATAAAAATTTACTTTGGTGCGATTGTTTGGTATATAAAATTCTAAATTCTGGCAGAGTTTGAAAATTATAAGTTAATATTAAAGGGAGTTACGGAGTGAGTCGTGTGCGTAGCTCCGGAGTCGAAATTTATCCGTTCTTCAGCTATTATTCCCTCTTTCCCAAAGAAAAAATAATTATTTTTATGTATATATACCACTTTATTCACGCTGAAATATCGAAAAATAAATTTTAAAAAATAAAATAAAGTAAGTAGAAACAAAAATTAAAAATTAATCCGAGACCAGGACCGAACCCCTGACCACCGAGTCTACAAACTTCTTTACCCATGGCGCTAACAACCGCACCACGACTCACACGTTGCTTCCACGAATATATAGCTTAAAGAACTTCCTTCCGGTTAATTAACAAAATCTATTTTGGCCCATTATGAGCCCATTAATAAGCGTATAAAAATTTACTTTGGTACGATTGTTTGGTATATAAAACTAAAATTTCTGGCAGAGTTTGAAAATTATAAGTTAATATTAACGGGAGTTACGGAGTGAGTCGTGTGCGCAGCTCCGGAGTAGAAATTTATTCGTTTTTCAGCTATTATTCCCTCTTTCCCAAAGAAAAAATAATTATATTTATGTATATATACCACTTTATTCACGCTGAAATATCGAAAAATAAATTTTAAAAAATAAAATAAAGTAAGTACAAACAAAAATTAAAAATTAATCCGTGACCAGGACCGAACTCCTGACCACCGAGTCTTCAAACTTCTTTACCCATGGCGCTAACAACACACCACGACTCACACGTTGCTTCCACGAATATATAGCTTAAAGAACTTCATTCCGGTTAATTAACAAAATCTATTGTGGCCCATTATGTGCCCCCTAATTAGCGTATAAAAATTAACTTTGGTACGATTGTTTGGTATATAAAACTCAAATTTCTGGCAGAGTTTGAAATATTTAAGTTAATATTAAAGGGAGTTACGGAGTGAGTCATGTGCTTAGCTCCGGAGTCGAAATTTATCCGTTCTACAGCTCTTATTCCCTCTTTGCCGAAGAAAAATAATTATTTTTATATATATAACACTTTATTCACGCTGAAATATCGAAAAATAAATTTTAAAAAATAAAATAAAGTAAATAGAAACAAAAATTAAAAATTTTCCCTGACCAGGACCGAACCCCTGACCACCGAGTCTTCAAACTTCTTTACCCATGGCGCTAACAACCATACCACGACTCACACGTTGCTTCCACGAATATATAGCTTAAAGAACTTCCTTCCGGTTAATTAACAAAATCTATTTTGGCCCATTTTGAGTCCCCTAATTAGCGTATAAAAATTTACTTTGGTACGATTGTTTGGTATATAAAACTCAAATTTCTGGCACAGTTTGAAAATTATAAGTTAATATTAAAGGGAGTTACGGAGTGAGTCGTATGCGTAGCTCCGGAATCGAAATTTATCCGTTCTTCAGCTATTATTCCCTCTTTCCCAAAGAAAAAATAATTATTTTTATGTATATACACCACTTTATTCACGCTGAAATATCGAAAAATAAATTTTAAAAAATAAAATAAAGTAGGTAGAAACAAAAATTAAAAATTAATCCGTGACCAGGACCGAACCCCTGACCACCGAGTCTACAAACCTCTTTACACATGGCGCCAACAACCACACCACGACTCACACGTTGCTTCCACGAATATATCGCTTAAAGAACTTCCATCCGATTAATTAACAAAACCTGTTGTGGCCCATTATGTGCCCCCTAATTAGCGTATAAAAATTAACTTTGGTACGATTGTTTGGTATATAAAACTCAAATTTCTGGCACAGTTTGAAAATTTTAAGTTAATATTAAAGGGAGTTACGGAGTGAGTCGTGTGCGTAACTCCGGAGTCGAAATTTATCCGTTCTTCCGCTATTATTCCCTCTATCCCAAAGAAAAATAATTATTTTTATGTATATATACCACTTTATTCACGCTTAAATATCGAAAAATAAATTTTAAAAAATAAAATAAAGTAAGTAGAAACAAAAATTAAAAATTATTCCGAGACCAGGACCGAACCCCTGACCACCGAGTCTACAAACTTCTTTACCCATGGCGCTAACAACCACACCTCGACTCACACGTTGCTTCCACGAATATATAGCTTAAAGAACTTCCTTCCGGTTAATTAACAAAATCTATTTTGGCCCATAATGAGCCCATTAATAAGCGTATAAAAATTTAATTTGGTACGATTGTTTGGTATATAAAACTAAAATTTCTGGCAGAGTTTGAAAATTATAAGTTAATATTAAAGGGAGTTACGGATTGAGTCGTGTGCGTAGCTCCGGAGTCGAAATTTATCCGTTTTTCAGTTATTATTCCTTCTTTCCCAAAGAAAAAATAATTATTTTTATGTATATATACCACTTTATTCACGCTGAAATATCGAAAAATAAATTTTAAAAAATAAAATAAAATAAGTAGAAACAAAAATTAAAAATTATTCCGTGACCAGTACCGAACCCCTGACCACCGAGTCTTCAAACTTCTTTACCCATGGCGCTAACAACCACACCACGACTCACACATTGCTTCCACGAATATATAGCTTAAAGAACTTCCTTCCGGTTAATTAACAAAATCTATTTTGGCCCATTTTGTGTCCCCTAATTAGCGTATAAAAATTTACTTTGGTACGATTGTTTGGTATATAAAACTCAAATTTCTGGCAGAGTTTGAAAATTATAAGTTAATATTAAAGGGAGTTACGGAGTGAGTCGTGTGCGTAGCTCCGGAGTCGAAATTTATCCGTTCTTCCGCTATTATTTCCTCTATGCCAAAGAAAAATAATTATTTTTATATATATAACACTTTATTCACGCTGAAATATCGAAAAATAAATTTTAAAAAATAAAATAAATAAAAACAAAAATTAAAAGTTAATCCGTGACCAGGACCGAACCCCTGACCACCGAGTCTACAAACTTCTTTACCCATGGCGCTAACAACCACACCACGACTCACACGTTGCTTCCACGAATATATAGCTTAAAGAACTTCCTTCCGGTTAATTAACAAAATCTATTTTGGCCCATTTTGTGTCCCCTAATTAGCGTATAAAAATTTACTTTGGTACGATTGTTTGGTAAATATAACTCAAATTTCTGGCAGAGTTTGAAAATTATAAGTAAATTTTAAAGGGAGTTACGGAGTGAGTCGTGTGCGTAGCTCCGGAGTCGAAATTTATCCGTTCTTCAGCTATTATTCCCTCTTTGCCAAAGAAAAATAATTATTTTTATATATATAACACTTTGTTCACGCTGAAATATCGAAAAATAAATTTTAAAAAATAAAATAAAGTAAATAGAAACAAAAATTAAAATTTAATCCGTGACCAGGACAGAACCCCTGACCACCGAGTCTTCAAACTTCTTTACCCATGGCGCTAACAACCACACCACGACTCACACGTTGCTTCCACGAATATATAGCTTAAAGAACTTCCTTCCGGTTAATTAACAGAATTTATTTTGGCCCATTTTGTGTCCCCTAATTAGCGTATAAAAATTTTTTTTGGTTCGATTGTTTGGTATATAAAACTCAAATTTCTGGCAGAGTTTGAAAATTATACGTTAATATTAAAGGGAGTTACGGAGTGAGTCGTGTGCGTAGCTCCGGAGTCGAAATTTATCCGTTCTTCAGCTATTATTCCATCTTTGCCAAAGAAAAATAATTATTTTTATATATATAACACTTTATTCACGCTGAAATATCGAAAAATAAATTTAAAAAAATAAAATAAAGTAAGTAGAAACAAAAATTAAAAATTATTCCGTGACCAGGACCGAACCCCAGACCACCGAGTCTTCAAACTTCTTTACCCATGGCGCTAACAACCACACCACGACTCACACGCTGCTTCCACGAATATAGAGCTTAAGGAACTTCCTTCCGGTTAATTAGCAAAATCTATTTTGCCCCATTAAGTGCCCCCTATTTACCGTATAAAAATTTACTTTGGTGCGATTGTTTGGTATATAAAATTCTAAATTCTGGCAGAGTTTGAAAATTATAAGTTAATATTAAAGGGAGTTACGGAGTGAGTCGTGTGCGCAGCTCCGGAGTAGAAATTTATTCGTTTTTCAGCTATTATTCCCTCTTTCCCAAAGAAAAAATAATTATATTTATGTATATATACCACTTTATTCAAGCTGAAATATCGAAAAATAAATTTTAAAAAATAAAATAAAGTAAGTAGAAACAAAAATTAAAAATTAATCCGTGACCAGGACCGAACCCCTGACCACCGAGTCTACAAACCTCTTTACACATGGCGCTAACAACCACACCACGACTCACACGTTGCTTCCACGAATATATCGCTTAAAGAACTTCCATCCGATTAATTAACAAAATCTGTTGTGGCCCATTATGTGCCCCCTAATTAGCGTATAAAAATTAACTTTGGTACGATTGTTTGGTATATAAAACTCAAATTTCTGGCACAGTTTGAAAATTTTAAGTTAATATTAATGGGAGTTACGGAGTGAGTCGTGTGCGTAGCTCCGGAGTCGAAATTTATCCGTTCTTCCGCTATTATTCCCTCTATGCCAAAGAAAAATAATTATTTTTATATATATAACACTTTATTCACGCTGAAATATCGAAAAATAAATTTTAAAAAATAAAATAAAATAAATAGAAACAAAAATTAAAAATTAATCTGTGACCAGGACCGAACCCCTGACCACCGAGTCTTCAAACTTCTTTACCCATGGTGCTAACAACCACACCACGACTCACACGTTGCTTCCACGAATATATAGCTTAAAGAACTTCCTTCCGGTTAATTAACAAAATCTATTTTGGCCCATTTTGAGTCCCCTAATTAGCGTATAAAAATTTACTTTGGTACGATTGTTTGGTATATAAAACTCAAATTTCTGGCAGAGTTTGAAAATTATAAGTTAATATTAAAGGGAGTTACGGAGTGAGTCGTGTGCGTAGCTCCTTAGTCGAAATTTATCCGTTCTTCAGCTATTATTCCCTCTTTCCCAAACAAAAAATAATTATTTTTATGTATATACACCACTTTATTCACGCTGAAATATCGAAAAATAAATTTAAAAAAATAAAATAAAGTAAGTAGAAACAAAAATTAAAAATTATTCCGTGACCAGGACCGAACCCCTGACCACCGAGTCTTCAAACTTCTTTACCCATGGCGCTAACAACCACACCACGACTCACACGCTGCTTCCACGAATATAGAGCTTAAGGAACTTCCTTCCGGTTAATTAGCAAAATCTATTTTGCCCCATTAAGTGCCCCCTATTTACCGTATAAAAATTTACTTTGGTGCGATTGTTTGGTATATAAAATTCTAAATTCTGGCAGAGTTTGAAAATTATAAGTTAATATTAAAGGGAGTTACGGAGTGAGTCGTGTGCGCAGCTCCGGAGTAGAAATTTATTCGTTTTTCAGCTATTATTCCCTCTTTCCCAAAGAAAAAATAATTATATTTATGTATATATACCACTTTATTCAAGCTGAAATATCGAAAAATAAATTTTAAAAAATAAAATAAAGTAAGTAGAAACAAAAATTAAAAATTAATCCGTGACCAGGACCGAACCCCTGACCACCGAGTCTACAAACCTCTTTACACATGGCGCTAACAACCACACCACGACTCACACGTTGCTTCCACGAATATATCGCTTAAAGAACTTCCATCCGATTAATTAACAAAATCTGTTGTGGCCCATTATGTGCCCCCTAATTAGCGTATAAAAATTAACTTTGGTACGATTGTTTGGTATATAAAACTCAAATTTCTGGCACAGTTTGAAAATTTTAAGTTAATATTAATGGGAGTTACGGAGTGAGTCGTGTGCGTAGCTCCGGAGTCGAAATTTATCCGTTCTTCCGCTATTATTCCCTCTATGCCAAAGAAAAATAATTATTTTTATATATATAACACTTTATTCACGCTGAAATATCGAAAAATAAATTTTAAAAAATAAAATAAAATAAATAGAAACAAAAATTAAAAATTAATCTGTGACCAGGACCGAACCCCTGACCACCGAGTCTTCAAACTTCTTTACCCATGGTGCTAACAACCACACCACGACTCACACGTTGCTTCCACGAATATATAGCTTAAAGAACTTCCTTCCGGTTAATTAACAAAATCTATTTTGGCCCATTTTGAGTCCCCTAATTAGCGTATAAAAATTTACTTTGGTACGATTGTTTGGTATATAAAACTCAAATTTCTGGCAGAGTTTGAAAATTATAAGTTAATATTAAAGGGAGTTACGGAGTGAGTCGTGTGCGTAGCTCCTTAGTCGAAATTTATCCGTTCTTCAGCTATTATTCCCTCTTTCCCAAACAAAAAATAATTATTTTTATGTATATACACCACTTTATTCACGCTGAAATATCGAAAAATAAATTTAAAAAAATAAAATAAAGTAAGTAGAAACAAAAATTAAAAATTATTCCGTGACCAGGACCGAACCCCTGACCACCGAGTCTTCAAACTTCTTTACCCATGGCGCTAACAACCACACCACGACTCACACGCTGCTTCCACGAATATAGAGCTTAAGGAACTTCCTTCCGGTTAATTAGCAAAATCTATTTTGCCCCATTAAGTGCCCCCTATTTACCGTATAAAAATTTACTTTGGTGCGATTGTTTGGTATATAAAATTCTAAATTCTGGCAGAGTTTGAAAATTATAAGTTAATATTAAAGGGAGTTACGGAGTGAGTCGTGTGCGCAGCTCCGGAGTAGAAATTTATTCGTTTTTCAGCTATTATTCCCTCTTTCCCAAAGAAAAAATAATTATATTTATGTATATATACCACTTTATTCAAGCTGAAATATCGAAAAATAAATTTTAAAAAATAAAATAAAGTAAGTAGAAACAAAAATTAAAAATTAATCCGTGACCAGGACCGAACCCCTGACCACCGAGTCTACAAACCTCTTTACACATGGCGCTAACAACCACACCACGACTCACACGTTGCTTCCACGAATATATCGCTTAAAGAACTTCCATCCGATTAATTAACAAAATCTGTTGTGGCCCATTATGTGCCCCCTAATTAGCGTATAAAAATTAACTTTGGTACGATTGTTTGGTATATAAAACTCAAATTTCTGGCACAGTTTGAAAATTTTAAGTTAATATTAATGGGAGTTACGGAGTGAGTCGTGTGCGTAGCTCCGGAGTCGAAATTTATCCGTTCTTCCGCTATTATTCCCTCTATGCCAAAGAAAAATAATTATTTTTATATATATAACACTTTATTCACGCTGAAATATCGAAAAATAAATTTTAAAAAATAAAATAAAATAAATAGAAACAAAAATTAAAAATTAATCCTTGACCAGGACCGAACCCCTGACCACCGAGTCTACAAACTTCTTTACCCATGGTGCTAACAACCACACCACGACTCACACGATACTTCCACGAATATATAGCTTAAAGAACTTCCTTCCGGTTAATTAACAAAATCTATTTTGGCCCATTATGTGCCCATTAATAAGCGTATAAAAATTTACTTTGGTACGATTGTTTGGTATATAAAACTAAAATTTCTGGCAGAGTTTGAAAATTTTAAGTTAATATTAAAGGGAGTTACAGAGTGAGTCATGTGCGTAGCTCCGGAGTCGAAAATTTTCCGTTCTACAGCTCTTATTCCCTCTTTGCCAAAGAAAAATAATTATTTTTATATATATAACACTTTATTCATGCTGAAATATCGAAAAAAAAATTTTAAAAAATAAAATAAAGTAAATAGAAACAAAAATTAAAAATTAATCCGTGACCCGGACCGAACCCCTGACCACCGAGTCTACAAACTTCGTTACCCATTTCGCTAACAACCTCACCACGACCCACACGTTGCTTCCACGAATATAGAGCTTAAGGAACTTCCTTCCGGTTAATTAGCAAAATCTATTTTGGCCCGTTATATGCCCCCTAATTAGCGTATAAAAATTTACTTTGGTACGATTGTTTGGTATATAAAACTCTAATTTCTGGCAGAGTTTGCAAATTATAAGTTAATATTAACGGGAGTTACGGATTGAGTCGTGTGCGTAGCTCCGGAGTTGAAATTTATTCGTTTTTCAGCTATTATTCCCTCTTTCCCAAAGAAAAAATAATTATTTTTATGTATATATACCACTTTATTCACGCTGAAATATCGAAAAATAAATTTTAGAAAATAAAATAAAGTAAGTACAAACAAAAATGAAAAATTAATCCGTGACCAGGACCGAACCCCTGACCACCGAGTCTTCAAACTTCTTTACCCATGGCGCTAACAACCACACCACGACTCACACGTTATTTCTACGAATATAAAGCTTAAGGAACTTCCTTTCGGTTAATTAGCAAAATCTGTTTTGGCCCTTTATGTGCCCCCTAATTAGCGTATAAAAATTTAATTTGGTGCGATTGTTTGGTATATAAAATTCTAATTTCTGGCATAGTTTGAAAATTATAAGTTAATATTAAAGGGAGTTACGGAGTGAGTCATGTGCGTAGCTCCGGAGTCGAAATTTAGCCGTTCTTCCGCTATTATTCCCTCTATGCCAAAGAAAAATAATTATTTTTATATATATAACACTTTATTCACGCTGAAATATCGAAAAATAAATTTTAAAAAATAAAATAAAATAAATAGAAACAAAAATTAAAAATTAATCCGTGACCAGGACCGAACCCCTGACCACCGAGTCTTCAAACTTCTTTACCCATGGCGCTAACAACCACACCACGACTCACACGATACTTCCACGAATATATAGCTTAAAGAACTTCCTTCCGGTTAATTAACAAAATCTATTTTGGCCCATTATGTGCCCATTAATAAGCGTATAAAAATTTACTTTGGTACGATTGTTTGGTATATAAAACTAAAATTTCTGGCAGAGTTTGAAAATTTTAAGTTAATATTAAAGGGAGTTACGGAGTGAGTCATGTGCGTAGCTCCGGAGTCGAAATTTTTCCGTTCTACAGCTCTTATTCCCTCTTTGCCAAAGAAAAATAATTATTTTTATATATATAACACTTTATTCATGCTGAAATATCGAAAAATAAATTTTAAAAAATAAAATAAAGTAAATAGAAACAAAAATTAAAAATTAATCCGTGACCCGGACCGAACCCCTGACCACCGAGTCTACAAACTTCTTTACCCATGGCGCTAACAACCACACCACGACTCACACGTTGCTTCTACGAATATAGAGCTTAAGGAACTTCCTTCCGGTTACTTAGCAAAATCTATTTTGGCCCGTTATATGCCCCCTAATTAGCGTATAAAAATTTACTTTGGTACGATTGTTTAGTATATAAAACTCTAATTTCTGGCAGAGTTTGCAAATTATAAGTTAATATTAACGGGAGTTACGGATTGAGTCGTGTGCTTAGCTCCGGAGTAGAAATTTATTCGTTTTTCAGCTATTATTCCCTCTTTCCCAAAGGAAAAATAATTATTTTTATGAATATATACCACTTTATTCACGCTGAAATATCGAAAAATAAATTTTAAAAAATAAAATAAAGTAAGTATAAACAAAAATTAAAAATTAATCCGTGACCAGGACCGAACCCCTGACCACCGAGTCTTCAAACTTCTTTACCCATGGCGCTAACAACCACACCACGACTCACACGTTATTTCCACGAATATAGAGCTTAAGGAACTTCCTTTCGGATAATTAGCAAAATCTATTTTGGCCCATTATGTGCCCCCTAATTAGCGTATAAAAATTTAATTTGGTGCGATTGTTTGGTATATAAAACTCGAATTTCTGGCAGAGTTTGAAAATTATAAGTTAATATTAAAGGGAGTTACGGATTGAGTCGTGTGCGTAGCTCCGGAGTCGAAATTTATCCGTTTTTCAGTTATTATTCCCTCTTTCCCAAAGAAAAAATAATTATTTTTATGTATATATACCACTTTATTCACGCTGAAATATCGAAAAATAAATTTTAAAAAATAAAATAAAGTAAGTAGAAACAAAAATTAAAAATTATTCCGTGACCAGGACCGAACCCCTGACCACCGAGTCTTCAAACTTCTTTACCCATGGCGCTAACAACCACACCACGACTCACACATTGCTTCCACGAATATATAGCTTAAAGAACTTCCTTCCGGTTAATTAACAAAATCTATTTTGGCCCATTTTGTGTCCCCTAATTAGCGTAAAAAAATTTACTTTGGTACGATTGTTTGGTATATAAAACTCAAATTTCTGGCAGAGTTTGAAAATTATAAGTTAATATTAAAGGGAGTTACGGAGTGAGTCGTGTGCGTAGCTCCGGAGTTGAAATTTATCCGTTCTTCCGCTATTATTTCCTCTATGCCAAAGAAAAATAATTATTTTTATATATATAACACTTTATTCACGCTGAAATATCGAAAAATAAATTTTAAAAAATAAAATAAATAAAAACAAAAATTAAAAATTAATCCGTGACCAGGACCGAACCCCTGACCACCGAGTCTACAAACTTCTTTACCCATGGCGCTAACAACCACACCACGACTCACACGTTGCTTCCACGAATATATAGCTTAAAGAACTTCCTTCCGGTTAATTAACAAAATCTGTTGTGGCCCACTATGTACCCCCTAATTAGCGTATAAAAATTTACTTTGGTACGATTGTTTGGTATAAAAAACTAAAATTTCTGGCAGAGTTTGAAAATTATAAGTTAATATTAACGGGAGTTACGGAGTGAGTCGTGTGCGTAGCTCCGGAGTCGAAATTTATCCGTTTTTCAGCTATTATTCCCTCTTTCCCAAAGAAAAAATAATTATTTTTATGTATATATACCACTTTATTCACGCTGAAATATCGAAAAATAAATTTTAAAAAATAAAATAAAGTAAGTAGAAACAAAAATTAAAAATTAATCCATGACCAGGACCGAACCCCTGACCAACGAGTCTTCAAACTTCTTTACCCATGGCGCTAACAACCACACCACGACTCACACGTTGCTTCCACGAATATATAGCTTAAAGAACTTCCTTCCGGTTAATTAACAAAATCTATTTTGGCCCATTTTGTGTCCCCTAATTAGCGTATAAAAATTTACTTTGGTACGATTGTTTGGTATATAAAACTCAAATTTCTGGCAGAGTTTGAAAATTATAAGTTAATATTAAAGGGAGTTACGGAGTGAGTCGTGTGCGTAGCTCCGGAGTCGAAATTTATCCGTTCTTCCGCTATTATTTCCTCTATGCCAAAGAAAAATAATTATTTTTATATATATAACACTTTATTCACGCTGAAATATCGAAAAATAAATTTTAAAAAATAAAATAAATAAAAACAAAAATTAAAAATTAATCCGTGACCAGGACCGAACCCCTGACCACCGAGTCTACAAACTTCTTTACCCATGGCGCTAACAACCACACCACGACTCACACGGTGCTTCCACGAATATATAGCTTAAAGAACTTCCTTCCGGTTAATTAACAAAATCTATTTTGGCCCATTTTGTGTCCCCTAATTAGCGTATAAAAATTTACTTTGGTACGATTGTTTGGTATATAAAACTCAAATTTCTGGCAGAGTTTGAAAATTATAAGTTAATATTAAAGGGAGTTACGGATTGAGTCGTGTGCGTAGCTCCGGAGTCGAAATTTATCCGTTCTTCCGCTATTATTTCCTCTATGCCAAAGAAAAATAATTATTTTTATATATATAACACTTTATTCACGCTGAAATATCGAAAAATAAATTTTAAAAAATAAAATAAATAAAAACAAAAATTAAAAATTAATCCGTGACCAGGACCGAACCCCTGACCACCGAGTCTACAAACTTCTTTACCCATGGCGCTAACAACCACACCACGACTCACACGTTGCTTCCACGAATATATAGCTTAAAGAACTTCCTTCCGGTTAATTAACAAAATCTGTTGTGGCCCATTATGTACCCCCTAATTAGCGTATAAAAATTTACTTTGGTACGATTGTTTGGTATAAAAAACTAAAATTTCTGGCAGAGTTTGAAAATTATAAGTTAATATTAACGGGAGTTACGGAGTGAGTCGTGTGCGTAGCTCCGGAGTCGAAATTTATTCGTTTTTCAGCTATTATTCCCTCTTTCCCAAAGAAAAAATAATTATTTTTATGTATATATACCACTTTATTCACGCTGAAATATCGAAAAATAAATTTTAAAAAATAAAATAAAGTAAGTAGAAACAAAAATTAAAAATTAATCCATGACCAGGACCGAACCCCTGACCAACGAGTCTTCAAACTTCTTTACCCATGGCGCTAACAACCACACCACGACTCACACGTTGCTTCCACGAATATATAGCTTAAAGAACTTCCTTCCGGTTAATTAACAAAATCTATTTTGGCCCATTTTGTGTCCCCTAATTAGCGTATAAAAATTTACTTTGGTACGATTGTTTGGTATATAAAACTCAAATTTCTGGCAGAGTTTGAAAATTATAAGTTAATATTAAAGGGAGTTACGGAGTGAGTCGTGTGCGTAGCTCCGGAGTCGAAATTTATCCGTTCTTCCGCTATTATTTCCTCTATGCCAAAGAAAAATAATTATTTTTATATATATAACACTTTATTCACGCTGAAATATCGAAAAATAAATTTTAAAAAATAAAATAAATAAAAACAAAAATTAAAAATTAATCCGTGACCAGGACCGAACCCCTGACCACCGAGTCTACAAACTTCTTTACCCATGGCGCTAACAACCACACCACGACTCACACGGTGCTTCCACGAATATATAGCTTAAAGAACTTCCTTCCGGTTAATTAACAAAATCTATTTTGGCCCATTTTGTGTCCCCTAATTAGCGTATAAAAATTTACTTTGGTACGATTGTTTGGTATATAAAACTCAAATTTCTGGCAGAGTTTGAAAATTATAAGTTAATATTAAAGGGAGTTACGGATTGAGTCGTGTGCGTAGCTCCGGAGTCGAAATTTATCCGTTTTTCAGTTATTATTCCCTCTTTCCCAAAGAAAAAATAATTATTTTTATGTATATATACCACTTTATTCACGCTGAAATATCGAAAAATAAATTTTAAAAAATAAAATAAAGTAAGTAGAAACAAAAATTAAAAATTATTCCGTGACCAGGACCGAACCCCTGACCACCGAGTCTTCAAACTTCTTTACCCATGGCGCTAACAACCACACCACGACTCACACATTGCTTCCACGAATATATAGCTTAAAGAACTTCCTTCCGGTTAATTAACAAAATCTATTTTGGCCCATTTTGTGTCCCCTAATTAGCGTATAAAAATTTACTTTGGTACGATTGTTTGGTATATAAAACTCAAATTTCTGGCAGAGTTTGAAAATTATAAGTTAATATTAAAGGGAGTTACGGAGTGAGTCGTGTGCGTAGCTCCGGAGTCGAAATTTATCCGTTCTTCCGCTATTATTTCCTCTATGCCAAAGAAAAATAATTATTTTTATATATATAACACTTTATTCACGCTGAAATATCGAAAAATAAATTTTAAAAAATAAAATAAATAAAAACAAAAATTAAAAATTAATCCGTGACCAGGACCGAACCCCTGACCACCGAGTCTACAAACTTCTTTACCCATGGCGCTAACAACCACACCACGACTCACACGTTGCTTCCACGAATATATAGCTTAAAGAACTTCCTTCCGGTTAATTAACAAAATCTGTTGTGGCCCATTATGTACCCCCTAATTAGCGTATAAAAATTTACTTTGGTACGATTGTTTGGTATAAAAAACTAAAATTTCTGGCAGAGTTTGAAAATTATAAGTTAATATTAACGGGAGTTACGGAGTGAGTCGTGTGCGTAGCTCCGGAGTCGAAATTTATCCGTTTTTCAGCTATTATTCCCTCTTTCCCAAAGAAAAAATAATTATTTTTATGTATATATACCACTTTATTCACGCTGAAATATCGAAAAATAAATTTTAAAAAATAAAATAAATAAAAACAAAAATTAAAAATTAATCCGTGACCAGGACCGAACCCCTGACCACCGAGTCTACAAACTTCTTTACCCATGGCGCTAACAACCACACCACGACTCACACGTTGCTTCCACGAATATATAGCTTAAAGAACTTCCTTCCGGTTAATTAACAAAATCTGTTGTGGCCCATTATGTACCCCCTAATTAGCGTATAAAAATTTACTTTGGTACGATTGTTTGGTATAAAAAACTAAAATTTCTGGCAGAGTTTGAAAATTATAAGTTAATATTAACGGGAGTTACGGAGTGAGTCGTGTGCGTAGCTCCGGAGTCGAAATTTATCCGTTTTTCAGCTATTATTCCCTCTTTCCCAAAGAAAAAATAATTATTTTTATGTATATATACCACTTTATTCACGCTGAAATATCGAAAAATAAATTTTAAAAAATAAAATAAAGTAAGTAGAAACAAAAATTAAAAATTAATCCATGACCAGGACCGAACCCCTGACCAACGAGTCTTCAAACTTCTTTACCCATGGCGCTAACAACCACACCACGACTCACACGTTGCTTCCACGAATATATAGCTTAAAGAACTTCCTTCCGGTTAATTAACAAAATCTATTTTGGCTAATTATGAGCCCATTAATAAGCGTATAAAAATTTAATTTGGTACGATTGTTTGGTATATAAAACTAAAATTTCTGGCAGAGTTTGAATATTATAAGTTAATATTAAAGGGAGTTACGAATTGAGTCGTGTGCGTAGCTCCGGAGTTGAAATTTATCCGTTCTTCCGCTATTATTCCCTCTATGCCAAAGAAAAATAATTATTTTTATATATATAACACTTTATTCACACTGAAATATCGAAAAATAAATTTTAAAAAATAAAATAAAATAAATAGAAACAAAAATTAAAAATTAATCCGTGACCTGGACCGAACTCCTGACCACCGAGTCTACAAACTTCTTTACCCATGGCGCTAACATCCACACCACGACTCACACGTTGCTTCCACGAATATATAGCTTAAAGAACTTCCTTCCGGTTAATTAACAAAATCTATTTTGGCCCATTATGTGCCCATTAATAAGCGTATAAAAATTTACTTTGGTATGATTGTTCGGTATATAAAACTAAAATTTCTAGCAGAGTTTGAAAATTATAAGTTAATATTAACGGGAGTTACGGAGTGAGTCGTGTGCGTAGCTCCGGAGTAGAAATTTATTCGTTTTTCAGCTATTATTCCCGCTTTCCCAAAGAAAAAATAATTATTTTTATGTATATATACCACTTTATTCTCGCTGAAATATCGAAAAATAAATTTTAAAAAATAAAATAAAGTAAGTAAAAACAAAAATTAAAAATTAATCCGTGACCAGGTCCGAACCCTTGACCACCGAGTCTTCAAACTTCTTTACCCATGGCGCTAACAACCACACCACGACTCACACGTTATTTCCACGAATATAGAGCTTAAGGAACTTCCTTTCGGTTAATTAGCAAAATCTATTTCGGCCCATTATGTGCCCCCTAATTAGCGTATAAAAATTTAATTTGGTGTGATTGTTTGATATATAAAACTCTAATTTCAGGCAGAGTTTGAAAATTATAAGTTAATATTAAAGGGAGTTACGGATTGAGTAGTGTGCGTAGCTCCGGAGTCGAAATTTATCCGTTTTTCAGTTATTATTCCCTCTTTCCCGAAGAAAAAATAGTCATTTTTATGCATATATACCACTTTATTCACGCTGAAATATCGAAAAATAAATTTTAAAAAATAAAATAAAGTAAGTAGAAACAAAAATTAAAAAATAATCCGTGACCAGGACCGAACCCCTGACCACCGAGTCTTCTAACTTCTTTACCCATGGCGCTAACAGCCACACCACGACTCACACGTTGCTTCCACGAATATATAGCTTAAAGAACTTCCTTCCGGTTAATTAACAGAATTTATATTTGCCCATTTTGTGTCCCCTAATTAGCGTATAAAAATTTTTTTTGGTTCGATTGTTTGGTATATAAAACTCAAATTTCTGGCAGAGTTTGAAAATTATACGTTAATATTAAAGGGAGTTACGGAGTGAGTCGTGTGCGTAGCTCCGGAGTCGAAATTTATCCGTTCTTCAGCTATTATTCCATCTTTGCCAAAGAAAAATAATTATTTTTATATATATAACACTTTATTCACGCTGAAATATCGAAAAATAAATTTTAAAAAATAAAATAAAGTAAGTAGAAACAAAAATTAAAAATTAATCCGTGACCAGGACCGAACCCCTGACCACCGAGTCTTCAAACTTCTTTACCCATGGCGCTAACAACCACACCACGACTCACACTTTGCTTCCACGAATATATAGCTTAAAGAACTTCCTTCCGGTTAATTAACAAAATCTATTTTGGCTAATTATGAGCCCATTAATAAGCGTATAAAAATTTAATTTGGTACGATTGTTTGGTATATAAAACTAAAATTTCTGGCGGAGTTTGAATATTATAAGTTAATATTAAAGGGAGTTACGGAGTGAGTCGTGTGCGTAACTCCGGAGTCGAAATTTATCCGTTCTTCCGCTATTATTCCCTCTATGCCAAAGAAAAATAATTATTTTTATATATATAACACTTTATTCACGCTGAAATATCGAAAAATAAATTTTAAAAAATAAAATAAAATAAATAGAAACAAAAATTAAAAATTAATCCGTGACCTGGACCGAACTCCTGACCACCGAGTCTACAAACTTCTTTACCCATGGCGCTAACATCCACACCACGACTCACACGTTGCTTCCACGAATATATAGCTTAAAGAACTTCCTTCCGGTTAATTAACAAAATCTATTTTGGCCCATTATGTGCCCATTAATAAGCGTATAAAAATTTACTTTAGTATGATTGTTTGGTATATAAAACTAAAATTTCTGGCAGAGTTTGAAAATTATAAGTTAATATTAACGGGAGTTACGGAGTGAGTCGTGTGCGTAGCTCCGGAGTAGAAATTTATTCGTTTTTCAGCTATTATTCCCGCTTTCCCAAAGAAAAAATAATTATTTTTATGTATATATACCACTTTATTCTCGCTGAAGTATCGAAAAATAAATTTTAAAAAATAAAATAAAGTAAGTACAAACAAAAATTAAAAATTAATCCGTGACCAGGTCCGAACCCCTGACCTCCGAGTCTTCAAACTTCCTTACCCATGGCGCTAACAACCACACCACGACTCACACGTTATTTCCACGAATATAGAGCTTAAGGAACTTCCTTTCGGTTAATTAGCAAAATCTATTTTGGCCCATTATGTGCCCCCTAATTAGCGTATAAAAATTTAATTTGGTGTGATTGTTTGGTATATAAAACTCTAATTTCAGGCAGAGTTTGAAAATTATAAGTTAATATTAAAGGGAGTTACGGATTGAGTAGTGTGCGTAGCTCCGGAGTCGAAATTTATCCGTTTTTCAGTTATTATTCCCTCTTTCCCGAAGAAAAAATAGTCATTTTTATGTATATATACCACTTTATTCACGCTGAAATATCGAAAAATAAATTTTAAAAAATAAAATAAAGTAAGTAGAAACAAAAATTAAAAAATAATCCGTGACCAGGACCGAACCCCTGACCACCGAGTCTTCAAACTTCTTTACCCATGGCGCTAACAGCCACACAACGACTCACACGTTGCTTCCACGAATATATAGCTTAAAGAACTTCCTTTCGGTTAATTAACAGAATTTATTTTGGCCCATTTTGTGTCCCCTAATTAGCGTATAAAAATTTTTTTTGGTTCGATTGTTTGGTATATAAAACTCAAATTTCTGGCAGAGTTTGAAAATTATACGTTAATATTAAAGGGAGTTACGGAGTGAGTCGTGTGCGTAGCTCCGGAGTCGAAATTTATCCGTTCTTCAGCTATTATTCCCTCTTTCCCAAAGAAAAAATAATTATTTTTATGTATATACACCACTTTATTCACGCTGAAATATCGAAAAATAAATTTAAAAAAATAAAATAAAGTAAGTAGAAGCAAAAATTAAAAATTAATCCGTGACCAGGACCGAACCCCTGACCACCGAATCTACAAATTTCTTTACCCATGGCGCTAACAACCACACCACGACTCACACGTTGCTTCCACGAATATATAGCTTAAAGAACTTCCTTCCGGTTAAATAACAAAATCTGTTGTGGCCCATTATGTGCCCCCTAATTAGCGTATAAAAATTAACTTTATTACGATTGTTTAGTATATAAAATTCAAATTTCTGGCAGAGTTTGAAAATTTTAAGTTAATATTAAAGGGAGTTACGGAGTGAGTCATGTGCGTAGCTCCGGAGTCGAAATTTATCCATTCTACAGCTATTATTCCCTCTTTGCCAAAGAAAAATAATTATTTTTATATATATAACACTTTGTTCACGCTGAAATATCGAAAAATAAATTTTAAAAAATAAAATAAAGTAAATAGAAACAAAAATTAAAAATTAATTCGTGACCCGGACCGAACCCTTGACCACCGAGTCTACAAACTTCTTTACCCATGGCGCTAACAACCACACCACGACTCACACGCTGCTTCCACGAATATAGAGCTTAAGGAACTTCCTTCCGGTTAATTAGCAAAATCCATTTTGCCCCATTAAGTGCCCCCTAATTACCGTATAAAAATTTACTTTGGTGCGATTGTTTGGTATATAAAATTCTGATTTCTGGCAGAGTTTGAAAATTATAAGTTAATATTAACGGGAGTTACGGAGTGAGTCGTGTGCGTAGCTCCGGAGTAGAAATTTATTCGTTTTTCAGCTATTATTCCCTCTTTCCCAAAGAAAAAATAATTATATTTATGTATATATACCACTTTATTCACGCTGAAATATCGAAAAATAAATTTTAAAAAATAAAATAAAGTAAGTACAAACAAAAATTAAAAATTAATCCGTGACCAGGACCGAACTCCTGACCACCGAGTCTTCAAACTTCTTTACCCATGGCGCTAACAACACACCACGACTCACACGTTGCTTCCACGAATATATAGCTTAAAGAACTTCATTCCGGTTAATTAACAAAATCTATTGTGGCCCATTATGTGCCCCCTAATTAGCGTACAAAAATTAACTTTGGTACGATTGTTTGGTATATAAAACTCAAATTTCTGACGGAGTTTGAAATATTTAAGTTAATATTAAAGGGAGTTACGGAGTGAGTCATGTGCTTAGCTCCGGAGTCGAAATTTATCCGTTCTACAGCACTTATTCCCTCTTTGCCGAAGAAAAATAATTATTTTTATATATATAACACTTTATTCACGCTGAAATATCGAAAAATAAATTTTAAAAAATAAAATAAAGTAAATAGAAACAAAAATTAAAAATTAATCCGAGACCAGGACCGAACCCCTGACCACCGAGTCTACAAACTTCTTTACCCATGGCTCTAATAACCACACCACGACTAACACGTTGCTTCCACGAATATATCGCTTAAACAACTTCCATCCGATTAATTAACAAAATCTGTTGTGGCCCATTATGTGCCCCCTAATTAGCGTATAAAAATTAACTTTGGTACGATTGTTTGGTATATAAAACTCAAATTTCTGGCAGAGTTTGAAAATTTTAAGTTAATATTAAAGGGAGTTACGGAGTGAGTCATGTGCGTAGCTCCGGAGACGAAATTTATCCGTTCTTCAGCTATTTCTCCCTCTTTGCCAAAGAAAAATAATTATTTTTATATATATAACACTTTGTTCACGCTGAAATATCGAAAAATAAATTTTAAAAAATAAAATAAAGTAAATAGAAACAAAAATAAAAATTAATCCGTGACCAGGACCGAACCCTTGACCACCGAGTCTACAAACTTCTTTACCCATGGCGCTAACAACCACACCACGACTCACACGCTGCTTCCACGAATATAGAGCTTAAGGAACTTCCTTCCGGTTAATTAGCAAAATCTATTTTGGCCCATTATGTGCCCCCTAATTACCGTATAAAAATTTACTTTGGTACGATTGTTTGGTATATAAAACTCAAATTTCTGGCAGAGTTTGAAAATTATAAGTTAATATTAAAGGGAGTTACGGAGTGAGTCGTGTGCGTAGCTCCGGAGTCGAAATTTATCCGTTCTTCAGCTATTATTCCCTCTTTCCCAAACAAAAAATAATTATTTTTATGTATATACACCACTTTATTCACGCTGAAATATCGAAAAATAAATTTAAAAAAATAAAATAAAGTAAGTTGAAACAAAAATTAAAAATTATTCCGTGACAAGGACCGAACCCCTGACCACCGAGTCTTCAAACTTCTATACCCATGGCGCTAACAACCACACCACGACTCACACATTGCTTCCACGAATATATAGCTTAACGAACTTCCTTCCGGTTAATTAACAAAATCTATTTTGGCTAATTATGAGCCCATTAATAAGCGTATAAAAATTTAATTTGGTACGATTGTTTGGTATATAAAACTAAAATTTCTGGCGGAGTTTGAATATTATAAGTTAATATTAAAGGGAGTTACGGAGTGAGTCGTGTGCGTAACTCCGGAGTCGAAATTTATCCGTTCTTCCGCTATTATTCCCTCTATGCCAAAGAAAAATAATTATTTTTATATATATAACACTTTATTCACGCTGAAATATCGAAAAATAAATTTTAAAAAATAAAATAAATAGAAACAAAAATTAAAAATTAATCCGTGACCTGGACCGAACTCCTGACCACCGAGTCTACAAACTTCTTTACCCATGGCGCTAACATCCACACCACGACTCACACGTTGCTTCCACGAATATATAGCTTAAAGAACTTCCTTCCGGTTAATTAACAAAATCTATTTTGGCCCATTATGTGCCCATTAATAAGCGTATAAAAATTTACTTTGGTATGATTGTTTGGTATATAAAACTAAAATTTCTGGCAGAGTTTGAAAATTATAAGTTAATATTAACGGGAGTTACGGAGTGAGTCGTGTGCGTAGCTCCGGAGTAGAAATTTATTCGTTTTTCAGCTATTATTCCCGCTTTCCCAAAGAAAAAATAATTATTTTTATGTATATATACCACTTTATTCTCGCTGAAATATCGAAAAATAAATTTTAAAAAATAAAATAAAGTAAGTACAAACAAAAATTAAAAATTAATCCGTGACCAGGTCCGAACCCTGACCTCCGAGTCTTCAAACTTCCTTACCCATGGCGCTAACAACCACACCACGACTCACACGTTATTTCCACGAATATAGAGCTTAAGGAACTTCCTTTCGGTTAATTAGCAAAATCTATTTTGGCCCATTATGTGCCCCCTAATTAGCGTATAAAAATTTAATTTGGTGTGATTGTTTGGTATATAAAACTCTAATTTCAGGCAGAGTTTGAAAATTATAAGTTAATATTAAAGGGAGTTACGGATTGAGTAGTGTGCGTAGCTCCGGAGTCGAAATTTATCCGTTTTTCAGTTATTATTCCCTCTTTCCCGAAGAAAAAATAGTCATTTTTATGTATATATACCACTTTATTCACGCTGAAATATCGAAAAATAAATTTTAAAAAATAAAATAAAGTAAGTAGAAACAAAAATTAAAAAATAATCCGTGACCCGGACCGAACCCCTGACCACCGAGTCTTCAAACTTCTTTACCCATGGCGCTAACAGCCACACCACGACTCACACGTTGCTTCCACGAATATATAGCTTAAAGAACTTCCTTCCGGTTAATTAACAGAATTTATTTTGGCCCATTTTGTGTCCCCTAATTAGCGTATAAAAATTTTTTTTGGTTCGATTGTTTGGTATATAAAACTCAAATTTCTGGCAGAGTTTGAAAATTATACGTTAATATTAAAGGGAGTTACGGAGTGAGTCGTGTGCGTAGCTCCGGAGTCGAAATTTATCCGTTCTTCAGCTATTATTCCCTCTTTCCCAAAGAAAAAATAATTATTTTTATGTATATACACCACTTTATTCACGCTGAAATATCGAAAAATAAATTTAAAAAAATAAATTTAAAAAAATAAAATAAAGTAAGTAGAAGCAAAAATTAAAAATTAATCCGTGACCAGGACCGAACCCCTGACCACCGAGTCTACAAACTTCTTTACCCATGGCTCTAATAACCACACCACGACTAACACGTTGCTTCCACGAATATATCGCTTAAACAACTTCCATCCGATTAATTAACAAAATCTGTTGTGGCCCATTATGTGCCCCCTAATTAGCGTATAAAAATTAACTTTGGTACGATTGTTTGGTATATAAAACTCAAATTTCTGGCAGAGTTTGAAAATTTTAAGTTAATATTAAAGGGAGTTACGGAGTGAGTCATGTGCGTAGCTCCGGAGACGAAATTTATCCGTTCTTCAGCTATTTCTCCCTCTTTGCCAAAGAAAAATAATTATTTTTATATATATAACACTTTGTTCACGCTGAAATATCGAAAAATAAATTTTAAAAAATAAAATAAAGTAAATAGAAACAAAAATAAAAATTAATCCGTGACCAGGACCGAACCCTTGACCACCGAGTCTACAAACTTCTTTACCCATGGCGCTAACAACCACACCACGACTCACACGCTGCTTCCACGAATATAGAGCTTAAGGAACTTCCTTCCGGTTAATTAGCAAAATCTATTTTGGCCCATTATGTGCCCCCTAATTACCGTATAAAAATTTACTTTGGTACGATTGTTTGGTATATAAAACTCAAATTTCTGGCAGAGTTTGAAAATTATAAGTTAATATTAAAGGGAGTTACGGAGTGAGTCGTGTGCGTAGCTCCGGAGTCGAAATTTATCCGTTCTTCAGCTATTATTCCCTCTTTCCCAAACAAAAAATAATTATTTTTATGTATATACACCACTTTATTCACGCTGAAATATCGAAAAATAAATTTAAAAAAATAAAATAAAGTAAGTTGAAACAAAAATTAAAAATTATTCCGTGACCAGGACCGAACCCCTGACCACCGAGTCTTCAAACTTCTATACCCATGGCGCTAACAACCACACCACGACTCACACATTGCTTCCACGAATATATAGCTTAACGAACTTCCTTCCGGTTAATTAACAAAATCTATTTTGGCTAATTATGAGCCCATTAATAAGCGTATAAAAATTTAATTTGGTACGATTGTTTGGTATATAAAACTAAAATTTCTGGCGGAGTTTGAATATTATAAGTTAATATTAAAGGGAGTTACGGAGTGAGTCGTGTGCGTAACTCCGGAGTCGAAATTTATCCGTTCTTCCGCTATTATTCCCTCTATGCCAAAGAAAAATAATTATTTTTATATATATAACACTTTATTCACGCTGAAATATCGAAAAATAAATTTTAAAAAATAAAATAAATAGAAACAAAAATTAAAAATTAATCCGTGACCTGGACCGAACTCCTGACCACCGAGTCTACAAACTTCTTTACCCATGGCGCTAACATCCACACCACGACTCACACGTTGCTTCCACGAATATATAGCTTAAAGAACTTCCTTCCGGTTAATTAACAAAATCTATTTTGGCCCATTATGTGCCCATTAATAAGCGTATAAAAATTTACTTTGGTATGATTGTTTGGTATATAAAACTAAAATTTCTGGCAGAGTTTGAAAATTATAAGTTAATATTAACGGGAGTTACGGAGTGAGTCGTGTGCGTAGCTCCGGAGTAGAAATTTATTCGTTTTTCAGCTATTATTCCCGCTTTCCCAAAGAAAAAATAATTATTTTTATGTATATATACCACTTTATTCTCGCTGAAATATCGAAAAATAAATTTTAAAAAATAAAATAAAGTAAGTACAAACAAAAATTAAAAATTAATCCGTGACCAGGTCCGAACCCTGACCTCCGAGTCTTCAAACTTCCTTACCCATGGCGCTAACAACCACACCACGACTCACACGTTATTTCCACGAATATAGAGCTTAAGGAACTTCCTTTCGGTTAATTAGCAAAATCTATTTTGGCCCATTATGTGCCCCCTAATTAGCGTATAAAAATTTAATTTGGTGTGATTGTTTGGTATATAAAACTCTAATTTCAGGCAGAGTTTGAAAATTATAAGTTAATATTAAAGGGAGTTACGGATTGAGTAGTGTGCGTAGCTCCGGAGTCGAAATTTATCCGTTTTTCAGTTATTATTCCCTCTTTCCCGAAGAAAAAATAGTCATTTTTATGTATATATACCACTTTATTCACGCTGAAATATCGAAAAATAAATTTTAAAAAATAAAATAAAGTAAGTAGAAACAAAAATTAAAAAATAATCCGTGACCCGGACCGAACCCCTGACCACCGAGTCTTCAAACTTCTTTACCCATGGCGCTAACAGCCACACCACGACTCACACGTTGCTTCCACGAATATATAGCTTAAAGAACTTCCTTCCGGTTAATTAACAGAATTTATTTTGGCCCATTTTGTGTCCCCTAATTAGCGTATAAAAATTTTTTTTGGTTCGATTGTTTGGTATATAAAACTCAAATTTCTGGCAGAGTTTGAAAATTATACGTTAATATTAAAGGGAGTTACGGAGTGAGTCGTGTGCGTAGCTCCGGAGTCGAAATTTATCCGTTCTTCAGCTATTATTCCCTCTTTCCCAAAGAAAAAATAATTATTTTTATGTATATACACCACTTTATTCACGCTGAAATATCGAAAAATAAATTTAAAAAAATAAATTTAAAAAAATAAAATAAAGTAAGTAGAAGCAAAAATTAAAAATTAATCCGTGACCAGGACTGAACCCCTGACCACCGAATCTACAAACTTCTTTACCCATGGCGCTAACAACCACACCACGACTCACACGTTGCTTCCACGAATATATAGCTTAAAGAACTTCCTTCCGGTTAAATAACAAAATCTGTTGTGGCCCATTATGTGCCCCCTAATTAGCGTATAAAAATTAACTTTATTACGATTGTTTGGTATATAAAACTCAAATTTCTGGCAGAGTTTGAAAATTTTAAGTTAATATTAAAGGGAGTTACGGAGTGAGTCATGTGCGTAGCTCCGGAGTCGAAATTTATCCATTCTACAGCTATTATTCCCTCTTTGCCAAAGAAAAATAATTATTTTTATATATATAACACTTTGTTCACGCTGAAATATCGAAAAATAAATTTTAAAAAATAAAATAAAGTAAATAGAACTAAAAATTAAAAATTAATTCGTGACCCGGACCGAACCCTTGACCACCGAGTCTACAAACTTCTTTACCCATGGCGCTAACAACCACACCACGACTCACACGCTGCTTCCACGAATATAGAGCTTAAGGAACTTCCTTCCGGTTAATTAGCAAAATCCATTTTGCCCCATTAAGTGCCCCCTAATTACCGTATAAAAATTTACTTTGGTGCGATTGTTTGGTATATAAAATTCTAATTTCTGGCAGAGTTTGAAAATTATAAGTTAATATTAACGGGAGTTACGGAGTGAGTCGTGTGCGTAGCTCCGGAGTAGAAATTTATTCGTTTTTCAGCTATTATTCCCTCTTTCCCAAAGAAAAAATAATTATATTTATGTATATATACCACTTTATTCACGCTGAAATATCGAAAAATAAATTTTAAAAAATAAAATAAAGTAAGTACAAACAAAAATTAAAAATTAATCCGTGACCAGGACCGAACTCCTGACCACCGAGTCTTCAAACTTCTTTACCCATGGCGCTAACAACACACCACGACTCACACGTTGCTTCCACGAATATATAGCTTAAAGAACTTCATTCCGGTTAATTAACAAAATCTATTGTGGCCCATTATGTGCCCCCTAATTAGCGTACAAAAATTAACTTTGGTACGATTGTTTGGTATATAAAACTCAAATTTCTGACGGAGTTTGAAATATTTAAGTTAATATTAAAGGGAGTTACGGAGTGAGTCATGTGCTTAGCTCCGGAGTCGAAATTTATCCGTTCTACAGTACTTATTCCCTCTTTGCCGAAGAAAAATAATTATTTTTATATATATAACACTTTATTCACGCTGAAATATCGAAAAATAAATTTTAAAAAATAAAATAAAGTAAATAGAAAAAAAATTAAAAATTAATCCGTGACCAGGACCGAACCCCTGACCACCGAGTCTACAAACTTCTTTACCCATGGCTGTAATAACCACACCACGACTAACACGTTGCTTCCACGAATATATCGCTTAAACAACTTCCATCCGATTAATTAACAAAATCTGTTGTGGCCCATTATGTGCCCCCTAATTAGCGTATAAAAATTAACTTTGGTACGATTGTTTGGTATATAAAACTCAAATTTCTGGCAGAGTTTGAAAATTTTAAGTTAATATTAAAGGGAGTTACGGAGTGAGTCATGTGCGTAGCTCCGGAGACGAAATTTATCCGTTCTTCAGCTATTTCTCCCTCTTTGACAAAGAAAAATAATTATTTTTATATATATAACACTTTGTTCACGCTGAAATATCGAAAAATAAATTTTAAAAAATAAAATAAAGTAAATAGAAACAAAAATAAAAATTAATCCGTGACCAGGACCGAACCCTTGACCACCGAGTCTACAAACTTCTTTACCCATGGCGCTAACAACCACACCACGACTCACACGCTGCTTCCACGAATATAGAGCTTAAGGAACTTCCTTCCGGTTAATTAGCAAAATCTATTTTGGCCCATTATGTGCCCCCTAATTACCGTATAAAAATTTACTTTGGTACGATTGTTTGGTATATAAAATTCTAATTCCTAGCAGAGTTTGAAAATTATAAGTTAATATTAAAGGGAGTTACGGAGTGAATCGTGTGCGTAGCTCCGGAGTCGAAATTTATCCGTTCTTCAGCTATTATTCCCTCTTTCCCAAGGAAAAAATAATTATTTTTATGTATATATACCACTTTATTCACGCTGAAATATCGAAAAATAAATTTTAAAAAATAAAATAAAGTAAGTAGAAACAAAAATTAAAAATTAATCCGAGACCAGGACCGAACCCCTGACCACCGAGTCTACAAACTTCTTTACCCATGGCGCTAACAACCACCCCACGACTCACACGTTGCTTCCACGAATATATAGCTTAAAGAACTTCCTTCCGGTTAATTAACAAAATCTATTTTGGCCCATTATGAGCCCATTAATAAGCGTATAAAAATTTAATTTGGTACGATTGTTTGGTATATAAAACTCAAATTTCTGGAAGAGTTTGAAAATTATAAGTTAATATTAAAGGGAGTTACGGAGTGAGTCGTTTGCGTAGCTCCGGAGTCGAAATTTATCCGATCTTCAGCTATTATTCCCTCTTTCCCAAAGAAAAAATAATTATTTTTATGTATATACACCACTTTATTCACGCTGAAATATCGAAAAATAAATTTAAAAAAATAAAATAAAGTAAGTAGAAGCAAAAATTAAAAATTAATCCGTGACCAGGACCGAACCCCTGACCACCGAATCTACAAACTTCTTTACCCATGGCGCTAACAACCACACCACGACTCACACGTTGCTTCCACGAATATATAGCTTAAAGAACTTCCTTCCGGTTAAATAACAAAATCTGTTGTGGCCCATTATGTGCCCCCTAATTAGCGTATAAAAATTAACTTTATTACGATTGTTTGGTATATAAAACTCAAATTTCTGGCAGAGTTTGAAAATTTTAAGTTAATATTAAAGGGAGTTACGGAGTGAGTCATGTGCGTAGCTCCGGAGTCGAAATTTATCCATTCTACAGCTATTATTCCCTCTTTGCCAAAGAAAAATAATTATTTTTATATATATAACACTTTGTTCACGCTGAAATATCGAAAAACAAATTTTAAAAAATAAAATAAAGTAAATAGAACTAAAAATTAAAAATTAATTCGTGACCCGGACCGAACCCTTGACCACCGAGTCTACAAACTTCTTTACCCATGGCGCTAACAACCACACCACGACTCACACGCTGCTTCCACGAATATAGAGCTTAAGGAACTTCCTTCCGGTTAATTAGCAAAATCCATTTTGCCCCATTAAGTGCCCCCTAATTACCGTATAAAAATTTACTTTGGTGCGATTGTTTGGTATATAAAATTCTAATTTCTGGCAGAGTTTGAAAATTATAAGTTAATATTAACGGGAGTTACGGAGTGAGTCGTGTGCGTAGCTCCGGAGTAGAAATTTATTCGTTTTTCAGCTATTATTCCCTCTTTCCCAAAGAAAAAATAATTATATTTATGTATATATACCACTTTATTCACGCTGAAATATCGAAAAATAATTTTAAAAAATAAAATAAAGTAAGTACAAACAAAAATTAAAAATTAATCCGTGACCAGGACCGAACTCCTGACCACCGAGTCTTCAAACTTCTTTACCCATGGCGCTAACAACACACCACGACTCACACGTTGCTTCCACGAATATATAGCTTAAAGAACTTCATTCCGGTTAATTAACAAAATCTATTTTGGCCCATTTTGAGTCCCCTAATTAGCGTACAAAAATTAACTTTGGTACGATTGTTTGGTATATAAAACTCAAATTTCTGACGGAGTTTGAAATATTTAAGTTAATATTAAAGGGAGTTACGGAGTGAGTCATGTGCTTAGCTCCGGAGTCGAAATTTATCCGTTCTACAGCACTTATTCCCTCTTTGCCGAAGAAAAATAATTATTTTTATATATATAACACTTTATTCACGCTGAAATATCGAAAAATAAATTTTAAAAAATAAAATAAAGTAAATAGAAACAAAAATTAAAAATTAATCCGTGACCAGGACCGAACCCCTGACCACCGAGTCTACAAACTTCTTTACCCATGGCTCTAATAACCACACCACGACTAACACGTTGCTTCCACGAATATATCGCTTAAACAACTTCCATCCGATTAATTAACAAAATCTGTTGTGGCCCATTATGTGCCCCCTAATTAGCGTATAAAAATTAACTTTGGTACGATTGTTTGGTATATAAAACTCAAATTTCTGGCAGAGTTTGAAAATTTTAAGTTAATATTAAAGGGAGTTACGGAGTGAGTCATGTGCGTAGCTCCGGAGACGAAATTTATCCGTTCTTCAGCTATTTCTCCCTCTTTGCCAAAGAAAAATAATTATTTTTATATATATAACACTTTGTTCACGCTGAAATATCGAAAAATAAATTTTAAAAAATAAAATAAAGTAAATAGAAACAAAAATAAAAATTAATCCGTGACCAGGACCGAACCCTTGACCACCGAGTCTACAAACTTCTTTACCCATGGCGCTAACAACCACACCACGACTCACACGCTGCTTCCACGAATATAGAGCTTAAGGAACTTCCTTCCGGTTAATTAGCAAAATCTATTTTGGCCCATTATGTGCCCCCTAATTACCGTATAAAAATTTACTTTGGTACGATTGTTTGGTATATAAAATTCTAATTCCTAGCAGAGTTTGAAAATTATAAGTTAATATTAAAGGGAGTTACGGAGTGAATCGTGTGCGTAGCTCCGGAGTCGAAATTTATCCGTTCTTCAGCTATTATTCCCTCTTTCCCAAAGAAAAAATAATTATTTTTATGTATATATACCACTTTATTCACGCTGAAATATCGAAAAATAAATTTTAAAAAATAAAATAAAGTAAGTAGAAACAAAAATTAAAAATTAATCCGAGACCAGGACCGAACCCCTGACCACCGAGTCTACAAACTTCTTTACCCATGGCGCTAACAACCACCCCACGACTCACACGTTGCTTCCACGAATATATAGCTTAAAGAACTTCCTTCCGGTTAATTAACAAAATCTATTTTGGCCCATTATGAGCCCATTAATAAGCGTATAAAAATTTAATTTGGTACGATTGTTTGGTATATAAAACTCAAATTTCTGGAAGAGTTTGAAAATTATAAGTTAATATTAAAGGGAGTTACGGAGTGAGTCGTTTGCGTAGCTCCGGAGTCGAAATTTATCCGATCTTCAGCTATTATTCCCTCTTTCCCAAAGAAAAAATAATTATTTTTATGTATATACACCACTTTATTCACGCTGAAATATCGAAAAATAAATTTAAAAAAATAAAATAAAGTAAGTAGAAGCAAAAATTAAAAATTAATCCGTGACCAGGACCGAACCCCTGACCACCGAATCTACAAACTTCTTTACCCATGGCGCTAACAAACACACCACGACTCACACGTTGCTTCCACGAATATATAGCTTAAAGAACTTCCTTCCGGTTAAATAACAAAATCTGTTGTGGCCCATTATGTGCCCCCTAATTAGCGTATAAAAATTAACTTTATTACGATTGTTTGGTATATAAAACTCAAATTTCTGGCAGAGTTTGAAAATTTTAAGTTAATATTAAAGGGAGTTACGGAGTGAGTCATGTGCGTAGCTCCGGAGTCGAAATTTATCCATTCTACAGCTATTATTCCCTCTTTGCCAAAGAAAAATAATTATTTTTATATATATAACACTTTGTTCACGCTGAAATATCGAAAAATAAATTTTAAAAAATAAAATAAAGTAAATAGAACTAAAAATTAAAAATTAATTCGTGACCCGGACCGAACCCTTGACCACCGAGTCTACAAACTTCTTTACCCATGGCGCTAACAACCACACCACGACTCACACGCTGCTTCCACGAATATAGAGCTTAAGGAACTTCCTTCCGGTTAATTAGCAAAATCCATTTTGCCCCATTAAGTGCCCCCTAATTACCGTATAAAAATTTACTTTGGTGCGATTGTTTGGTATATAAAATTCTAATTTCTGGCAGAGTTTGAAAATTATAAGTTAATATTAACGGGAGTTACGGAGTGAGTCGTGTGCGTAGCTCCGGAGTAGAAATTTATTCGTTTTTCAGCTATTATTCCCTCTTTCCCAAAGAAAAAATAATTATATTTATGTATATATACCACTTTATTCACGCTGAAATATCGAAAAATAAATTTTAAAAAATAAAATAAAGTAAGTACAAACAAAAATTAAAAATTAATCCGTGACCAGGACCGAACTCCTGACCACCGAGTCTTCAAACTTCTTTACCCATCGCGCTAACAACACACCACGACTCACACGTTGCTTCCACGAATATATAGCTTAAAGAACTTCATTCCGGTTAATTAACAAAATCTATTGTGGCCCATTATGTGCCCCCTAATTAGCGTACAAAAATTAACTTTGGTACGATTGTTTGGTATATAAAACTCAAATTTCTGACGGAGTTTGAAATATTTAAGTTAATATTAAAGGGAGTTACGGAGTGAGTCATGTGCTTAGCTCCGGAGTCGAAATTTATCCGTTCTACAGCACTTATTCCCTCTTTGCCGAAGAAAAATAATTATTTTTATATATATAACACTTTATTCACGCTGAAATATCGAAAAATAAATTTTAAAAAATAAAATAAAGTAAATAGAAACAAAAATTAAAAATTAATCCGTGACCAGGACCGAACCCCTGACCACCGAGTCTACAAACTTCTTTACCCATGGCTCTAATAACCACACCACGACTAACACGTTGCTTCCACGAATATATCGCTTAAACAACTTCCATCCGATTAATTAACAAAATCTGTTGTGGCCCCTTATGTGCCCCCTAATTAGCGTATAAAAATTAACTTTGGTACGATTGTTTGGTATATAAAACTCAAATTTCTGGCAGAGTTTGAAAATTTTAAGTTAATATTAAAGGGAGTTACGGAGTGAGTCATGTGCGTAGCTCCGGAGACGAAATTTATCCGTTCTTCAGCTATTTCTCCCTCTTTGCCAAAGAAAAATAATTATTTTTATATATATAACACTTTGTTCACGCTGAAATATCGAAAAATAAATTTTAAAAAATAAAATAAAATAAATAGAAACAAAAATAAAAATTAATCCGTGACCAGGACCGAACCCTTGACCACCGAGTCTACAAACTTCTTTACCCATGGCGCTAACAACCACACCACGACTCACACGCTGCTTCCACGAATATAGAGCTTAAGGAACTTCCTTCCGGTTAATTAGCAAAATCTATTTTGGCCCATTATGTGCCCCCTAATTACCGTATAAAAATTTACTTTGGTACGATTGTTTGGTATATAAAATTCTAATTCCTAGCAGAGTTTGAAAATTATAAGTTAATATTAAAGGGAGTTACGGAGTGAATCGTGTGCGTAGCTCCGGAGTCGAAATTTATCCGTTCTTCAGCTATTATTCCCTCTTTCCCAAAGAAAAAATAATTATTTTTATGTATATATACCACTTTATTCACGCTGAAATATCGAAAAATAAATTTTAAAAAATAAAATAAAGTAAGTAGAAACAAAAATTAAAAATTAATCCGAGACCAGGACCGAACCCCTGACCACCGAGTCTACAAACTTCTTTACCCATGGCGCTAACAACCACCCCACGACTCACACGTTGCTTCCACGAATATATAGCTTAAAGAACTTCCTTCCGGTTAATTAACAAAATCTATTTTGGCCCATTATGAGCCCATTAATAAGCGTATAAAAATTTAATTTGGTACGATTGTTTGGTATATAAAACTCAAATTTCTGGCAGAGTTTGAAAATTTTAAGTTAATATTAAAGGGAGTTACGGAGTGAGTCATGTGCGTAGCTCCGGAGTCGAAATTTATCCATTCTACAGCTATTATTCCCTCTTTGCCAAAGAAAAATAATTATTTTTATATATACAGTCAAACCCCGCTATAGTGAACCTTCAAGGGACTGAAATTTTGGTTCACTATAACCGGGTGTTCACTATATCCATTACGCAGGCAATTTAGCTAATGGTTCCCAAACTCCTCCTTTTTATTACACATTATTTAAATAAATGACTGAAAAATATTATGTAGTAGCAAAAAATGTGTTATTTTTCATTACTCTTCGTCTTGCTTACAAAAAAAAAAAAAAACATTAGTAATATCTAGCTGATGAGCAATCCTCAAGATAGATATGGAAAAATTTCCTGACTATCAGATAATTTTTCCTGAATTTCGATTATTTCGCTTTTTAAACCTGTCTAACCTGCCATTCGAGCACATAAAAGTAGTGTCATAAAATCGCTTAGCAAATTCATCGACATTTGTCCAGATACTGGAAGATTGCGGCTTCTTTGAATGCTGAAGCACTTCAGTAATGCTTCTTCAACATCCTTGTGATCTGCTTTTTCTCAACTTTTTTCTGCCATCTAAATTTCTTTCATGAGTAGAAATAATTAATTGCCTATTTTTCCATATGCTACAAACTACAGATTTGTATAGTTTATATTCCATTCAATTTTTCTGATTACGCCCATTTTATCATCAATGTAGAACGTTTTACGTTTACTGCTCGCCATAGTTAAATTTGAGACACTTGTTTGCAGGATTTATTTTAACTGAACTGAGAGCAAAAAGGAGTTGAAATGAGGGCCTTATCAACACATATTAGTGTCCAACTCTTTGACCAATAATGAATAATTCACTCATTCTCTCTGACAGAAAATGCATATTAATCCCACTGACAACTTACAGGTGCATTACGTGCGTGGGTTGGAAATATCTGCTTGGTTTGTTTAGGGATGGGAAAGTGAGATAAGACAAGCTTATCGCTAACTTTCCTCTATAGATGGTTTTGAAAATCGGTATATGTATTTATTTTAAAGTAAAAATTTCAAAATTATCACAAAAAATGAAAAAAAAATCAGTCGAATACAGAAAAAAGTTCATTATATCCAACTTCCTGACATTTTTGGTTCACTATATCCACAAAAAATAACATTATACGTGTATAGTGTTATATACTATGGCACGGGACCGAACATTTCGTTCACTATATCCGGGAGTTCACTATAAACCATGTTCACTATAGCGGGGTTTGACTGTATAACACTTTGTTCACGCTGAAATATCGAAAAATAAATTTTAAAAAATAAAATAAAGTAAATAGAACTAAAAATTAAAAATTAATTCGTGACCCGGACCGAACCCTTGACCACCGAGTCTACAAACTTCTTTACCCATGGCGCTAACAACCACACCACGACTCACACGCTGCTTCCACGAATATAGAGCTTAAGGAACTTCCTTCCGGTTAATTAGCAAAATCCATTTTGCCCCATTAAGTGCCCCCTAATTACCGTATAAAAATTTACTTTGGTGCGATTGTTTGGTATATAAAATTCTAATTTCTGGCAGAGTTTGAAAATTATAAGTTAATATTAACGGGAGTTACGGAGTGAGTCGTGTGCGTAGCTCCGGAGTAGAAATTTATTCGTTTTTCAGCTATTATTCCCTCTTTCCCAAAGAAAAAATAATTATATTTATGTATATATACCACTTTATTCACGCTGAAATATCGAAAAATAAATTTTAAAAAATAAAATAAAGTAAGTACAAACAAAAATTAAAAATTAATCCGTGACCAGGACCGAACTCCTGACCACCGAGTCTTCAAACTTCTTTACCCATGGCGCTAACAACACACCACGACTCACACGTTGCTTTCACGAATATATAGCTTAAAGAACTTCATTCCGGTTAATTAACAAAATCTATTTTGGCCCATTATGTGCCCCCTAATTAGCGTACAAAAATTAACTTTGGTACGATTGTTTGGTATATAAAACTCAAATTTCTGACGGAGTTTGAAATATTTAAGTTAATATTAAAGGGAGTTACGGAGTGAGTCATGTGCTTAGCTCCGGAGTCGAAATTTATCCGTTCTACAGCACTTATTCCCTCTTTGCCGAAGAAAAATAATTATTTTTATATATATAACACTTTATTCACGCTGAAATATCGAAAAATAAATTTTAAAAAATAAAATAAAGTAAATAGAAACAAAAATTAAAAATTAATCCGTGACCAGGACCGAACCCCTGACCACCGAGTCTACAAACTTCTTTACCCATGGCTCTAATAACCACACCACGACTAACACGTTGCTTCCACGAATATATCGCTTAAACAACTTCCATCCGATTAATTAACAAAATCTGTTGTGGCCCATTATGTGCCCCCTAATTAGCGTATAAAAATTAACTTTGGTACGATTGTTTGGTATATAAAACTCAAATTTCTGGCAGAGTTTGAAAATTTTAAGTTAATATTAAAGGGAGTTACGGAGTGAGTCATGTGCGTAGCTCCGGAGACGAAATTTATCCGTTCTTCAGATATTTCTCCCTCTTTGCCAAAGAAAAATAATTATTTTTATATATATAACACTTTGTTCACGCTGAAATATCGAAAAATAAATTTTAAAAAATAAAATAAAGTAAATAGAAACAAAAATAAAAATTAATCCGTGACCAGGACCGAACCCTTGACCACCGAGTCTACAAACTTCTTTACCCATGGCGCTAACAACCACACCACGACTCACACGCTGCTTCCACGAATATAGAGCTTAAGGAACTTCCTTCCGGTTAATTAGCAAAATCTATTTTGGCCCATTATGTGCCCCCTAATTACCGTATAAAAATTTACTTTGGTACGATTGTTTGGTATATAAAATTCTAATTCCTAGCAGAGTTTGAAAATTATAAGTTAATATTAAAGGGAGTTACGGAGTGAATCGTGTGCGTAGCTCCGGAGTCGAAATTTATCCGTTCTTCAGCTATTATTCCCTCTTTCCCAAAGAAAAAATAATTATTTTTATGTATATATACCACTTTATTCACGCTGAAATATCGAAAAATAAATTTTAAAAAATAAAATAAAGTAAGTAGAAACAAAAATTAAAAATTAATCCGAGACCAGGACCGAACCCCTGACCACCGAGTCTACAAACTTCTTTACCCATGGCGCTAACAACCACCCCACGACTCACACGTTGCTTCCACGAATATATAGCTTAAAGAACTTCCTTCCGGTTAATTAACAAAATCTATTTTGGCCCATTATGAGCCCATTAATAAGCGTATAAAAATTTAATTTGGTACGATTGTTTGGTATATAAAACTCAAATTTCTGGAAGAGTTTGAAAATTATAAGTTAATATTAAAGGGAGTTACGGAGTGAGTCGTTTGCGTAGCTCCGGAGTCGAAATTTATCCGATCTTCAGCTATTATTCCCTCTTTCCCAAAGAAAAAATAATTATTTTTATGTATATACACCACTTTATTCACGCTGAAATATCGAAAAATAAATTTAAAAAAATAAAATAAAGTAAGTAGAAACAAAAATTAAAAATTAATCCGTGACCAGGACCGAACCCCTGACCACCGAGTCTACAAACTTCTTTACCCATGGCGCCTAACAACCACACCCACGACTCACAACGTTGCTTCCACGAATATATAGCTTAAAGAACTTCCTTCCGGTTAATTAACAAAATCTGTTGTGGCCCATTATGTGCCCCCTAATTAGCGTATAAAAATTAACTTTATTACGATTGTTTGGTATATAAAACTCAAATTTCTGGCAGAGTTTGAAAATTTTAAGTTAATATTAAAGGGAGTTACGGAGTGAGTCATGTGCGTAGCTCCGGAGTCGAAATTTATCCATTCTTCAGCTATTATTCCCTCTTTGCCAAAGAAAAATAATTATTTTTATATATATAACACTTTGTTCACGCTGAAATATCGAAAAATAAATTTTAAAAAATAAAATAAAGTAAATAGAAACAAAAATTAAAAATTAATTCGTGACCCGGACCGAACCCTTGACCACCGAGTCTACAAACTTCTTTACCCATGGCGCTAACAACCACACCACGACTCACACGCTGCTTTCACGAATATAGAGCTTAAGGAACTTCCTTCGCGTTAATTAGCAAAATCTATTTTGCCCCATTAAGTGCTCCC